>NC_091124.1:119301500-119968500 GCF_040183065.1 Periplaneta americana | reverse complement strand
CAATTCTTGTTGCATTTGTCATGGTACTTATTGTTACGTCGATATCAAATGAACCGCGCTGTAGAACTTTAACTTCCGACGACCAAGAGTCCTCTCATTCCTTTCAAGGGTAACTGTACATGTTTTAAGGTTCCTTCTCCTCATGTATCGTTTGCATTATTATGGAATTGAAGTCAGGGATTACGGTATATCACATGCATCACATACAGCCAATCGCAGCTGGTCACACAATTGTCTGTCTGACAGACGGCTTCTACATTTAGTTTTTACAATTTTCATTTGTGATAACAATTGCTCACATACATAGGTTGTTCCAAAAATAGCTTCCATGAAGCAGACAAAATTTCTAACTTTTCCGTATTTTTCACCGCATGTTACTTTGTATAGTTCAGAGAGGTTACAGTTTTTATACCATTGTTTCATTGATATATCTTCTTGTAATTCAATGAGTTCCTCCTGATGACGTCTACGGAGAATGGATCAGTGTACACAGAGATATGGTTTTCTAAAAGTCTCAAGTCTGCAAATCGATTCTCTGTAAATTCGACTTTCAGATTTTTCAAAATGTTACTGTACCTATTGAGTTTGTGTGGAGGAATACATGAGATAGAGTTCAAACAGGGAAAGTAGTGAAATTGGGATTCCTGTACATGTTCAGTCCAAATTCCAAGTTTCTTAACAAATCCATTAATTGAGCAGTACATATTGACAACATTTTGTTTTCGACCTTGCAAAGAAATACTGACTGTGTTCAAGAGTTCACAGATGTCACACAAAAATGCTAAATCATATATCCACTCGTCATTACTCAACTCTGCTATTGCTCTTCCTTGTTGCTTCTTATATATTCATGAATAACGTTTCGAAGATAAAAAAAATACCAAGCATCTGATCTCTACTCAGTCACCTTATGTCACAAAAGTATTGTAGATCTTCAAATTTCTGTTCAGAAGATTTGATTGACGGTGCTTCAATGCACTGTTCTTTATTACATTTACATTTTGAGTCACAACTTTCATAACAGTTGGCATGTCCACAGATTTTGCAGAAAGGGATTCTTGGTGTAGAATGCCATGCAAAGTACAATATTTTATACACCCTTTTCCTTAAGAAAGGCTTTGACCCTGCCAATTAACCCTTTTTATCTCCAATCATCGAGTGAGCTCCATCCCTTGCAATGGACGCTATCTTGGACCAATCTGAATTGTGTTTATTTACACACATACAAACAGCATTAAACATATCTTCTCCTCTAGTAATGTCTTCCAAAGAAATCAATTCTAGCACATACTCTCCGACATTTAATTCGTCATCAACTCCTCTTACAAATATTTCAACTGAGTTGTGTCAATAAAATCAAGAGCTAGAGAAAAATACACAAATTTACGAATTTTCGCATCCTACCCACTTGTATCAGTGGACAACAACTCAATTCTTCAGGAGATACTTTGTCGTGAAAGATGCAAATTTTTTAAATTAGCCAGTTCCTGGGGGCACAACATTTTTACCACGTCCACCATACATGGTTTAACAAACTCCCCCTCTTGCCACCGGCAATATACACAAAATATAAATTAAGTATATTCCTTATTATACAATTTCTTAATTTGTATTTTCTATCAACAATTTAACAGTTTCCTGTAACATAATACATGTCAGAAAAGATATGGTTGCCATCTAGCGCCAAAGAATTGAACTGATACATACACAACACTTCAGTGTTTCCGATTTACGTCACATGTTGCCTACAGCACTTCAACGGCAAACTCGCCAAGTCTGGGAGTCAGTGACTTTCAGTGCCATGGTGTGACTGTAACGCAATTATTTGCCAGTTAGACATAAAGGCAAACGTGTGTTATTCTTCCTTCCGCTTCACCCCCAAGTATGGCTTCTAAATTTACTGGTGAAGTATACTCCTATGATTGTGACTGTGATATAGAGAGCTTTTTAAAGCGTTCTTTAGGATCACATACATTTAGTGAGAAAAAAAGATTGTTTTGAAGTTCTTTAGGATCACATACATTTAGTGAGAAAAAAAGATTGTTTTGAATGGCAGACCAACTCCTGAATTAAAAGACTTGAAGACTAAATCACATGGAGGTTTTTTTTTTACTTGTCAGCAAAATTACAATCTGTTCAACAATGTGAACAATGTAACAAAACATGGAGGTTTCGAAAGACATTTTAATGTATCATAGTATACAGAATCACTGTAGCTGTGTGGTAGTGCAAAATTGTCACGACTCTTATGCTGGCCGTGTTTACTTTTTTCAAGTGAAAAAAACGCCTGGACCAAAGATGATATCAAGAATATAGATAGTTTCCATATGCTATGTGCGTGTCATTAAAAATTCTAAAAATCACGTTGCATCTGTTGTTCTTCTAGCACGTTTTGGCAAAACGAGAATAGACTTGTCATTAAGTGAGGCATTTAAAAATCAACAGAAAAATACAACGAAGTTGTGAAAAGAAACAGATATTTAATAAGTGTAGTATGTTACTTGGCCCAGCAAGAACTTCCATTTAGGGCTAGGGATGAGTCCGATAGCTCTATCAACAGGGTCAATTATGTGGAACTTTTACACCTCCTTGCTCAAACTGATGACAATAATTTAGACCACCACCTTCAGACTGTTACTGTGTTTTCTGGGACATCAAATGACATTCAGAATGACCTTAATTGAATGTTTTTCGCGTTTTGATTAATAAAATTTAAAAGCAAATTAGTGAAACAAGTTCTATTGCTGTAATCCTGGATGAATCGACAGACATGTCCAATAAGTTACCGATGAATTGAATTGAAGTACAAGTAGGCGCAACACAACTTCTGCTGGATCTTCAAATACAGTACTTTCAAGAAATTTTTTTCCAAATGTATTATTACTATGCCTATAATTCTATTATTCTTCGTATAATTCCTCTATACATTGCATGTTGTTTTTGGAAGAAAGATATATACAGTATATATATTTTTTTTCGTAAAATGTTAGTAGAACGGTCAAAAGAAATTCATCCTCTCCTCAACTGTGGTATCATTTTCGAACAGGCAACACCCACGAAATTCCTACGCCACGCCACTGCATATTGTGTGTTTTAAAGTCCTCGTACAGGGAAGCGTAAAACAAAGGAGCATGATGCTCTCATGGACTTGCAAACTCTTCCTCCAATCCAAAAGCTAAAGAAAGTAAGCAGTGTAAAGTGGCAGAGTTAACCTTTGATGTCATTAGTGCATTTCACAATAAATTTAAGATTTTATGCACAATAAATCAGGACAAATTACTTATTAAGTTCATGACCATTACATCACCGAAGCATAGGGTGGTGAATACCGAGTATTCGAAAAGAAAACAAAGTGTGTCAATTAAATACAGTATCAGGAAAACAGATGGACAGATAATCCCTGTTTGTGTGTTAAGTTTCAAAGTCATAACTAGTTTCTCAAAGGACTGATTGTCTCTTCTGGCAAAATAGATTCTACTCTACAGGACAGTCATCAAGGGAAAATAGAGGAGGAAATACTGCAGGTAAGAAGCATGAGAATCTTACAATAACAATTAAAATGACATGAAGATGTATAAATGCAGAGAGAGCCACTATACGGGGAGAAAATATAGTAGGAGATAACTGCCTCCAGATTTCTCTATTAAAAAATATGGGCAAATTTCTGTGAAAAAAGAAAAAAACTTGGAACTACTTGAGACTTACTCACTCTCGAAGTATAAACATATATTTTTACAGTTGAAGAGTTCGCGGGAAAAACGATGAATGTCACAGTTTTGTTAAGGTTGATGTCATTATCTAATTCAATGGATCACTACGAAATTTAATGTTGTTCTTATGAAAAATGGTAAAAAGGAGAATTATCATCACGAATACAGTAGGCCTAATCTTTTCCTTTATTTTCTATAGAAACAGCACTACATCTTGCAGTTATAGACTCAATTAGATCATTACCAAATCCTTAACAGAAATGTGACATTCATCGTTTTTCCCGCGAACTCTTCAGTTATTTCAACGTGTCATTTAAAACTCCCCGTACTGATTCCTGCTCAACCTGCAAGATAGGCCTATTCCAAATAAAGGCAGAGACAGACTTGGTAAAAAAAATGGACTCAGGGCCCAATATAGACTACGTAAACTCCGTGCAGACAAGTTTTACAAAATTATGAAAGATGATAATCCAGAAGTAATAAAGATATATTTCGACTTGCAACAAAATCAACCTCTTCCGAAATTATCGGTGGGCGAAGTGTTCTATGCAAGACAAGTATGGCTCTACAACCTCTGTGTTGTGATACATTCAAAGACACAAGAAATTAAGGATATTTCATTCTATATTTGGTTGATACCCAGTCATCAAGGGGATCTAACTAAGTCGCATCTGCATTGCTAGATGTTTCATTTAATCTAGAAAAAAAATCCGCAACTAATGCCCTTTCCACCATTCATCTGTTTTCTTATTCTTGTGCCAGTCAGAACAAGAATAGCATTGTGATGTCAACTCTCATGGCTTTTTTTGGAGTAAAGCAATATTTTTACTCGCATGCTTCTTTCTTTCCGATACGCCATGATAGCTATATGGCTCCAGATAGTGTTTTCGGAAGAACAGAAAAAGACTATAGGAAAATGGAAGACATATTGACCTCAATGACTACCACAAGATGCTAGAAAATCATGGCACAGCCAAGAATCTGAACAAGGACTGGAAAAGTCATGGACTTAAAATTGAGTGCTCAAAAGGTGTTAAGATCGACACTGCCATTTAAGAAGACTCCGCAGCGAGTGATCACTTACAGTAAAACTTTGAGAAAACATCGTAATGTTTCTGTTACTGTGCAAAACACATATACAGCGTGTCCAGTAGCAGTGTGTGTGTGTGCTAAAACCAAGAATTAAAACGTGCGGTAGTGTGTTAAACTCCTATGTTCTTCCAGAAGTCAGCATGGTGTCAAAAGTAAAAAAAAAAAAAAAAGAATGACGTTAAGAAACTCATGCAGTATTTCGAAGTAACAGGCGAGGCAAAGAACTTGTACACAACAGTTCTAGCAGATGTGTCCTATTAGACTTTTGTGATCAAATTGTAATTATGTGTTGACACTAATAATTTTCTTCAATTTTATTGTGTTGTAATGAGATTCATTTGAAGACAGACTACATCTATCGACTTTTGAAAAAATTCTTATATTTTTGCGCCTAAAACTGGCAAGTGATAAAAAAAGTGCTTATATTTTTCAAACCTATATTCATTGTCTCAGAAAAAAGAATGCTTCCTCTCAAAATTGTTGTTATAAAATAAATATTTGTATGTTTAAATTAAAAAATGTGATTTCTGTAAAATCTTGATTTCTGCATCTATCGACTTTTGCAAAAACGCTCCTCAATTGTTGCAACCTATCCCATTCGAGCCTAAATATCCGAGGTCTAAACATGAGCATGCCCCAAGAATTTCAAAAGTCGGCGCCTATGGTCTTTGCCTGTTTCTACTAGCATGTCTATTAGAACGTTTTCAAGTTTGAGAAGAGTAAAGTCTTACGTCTTGAGAAACACAATAGTAGAAACTAGGTTGAAATCTAAGGACAAATTCTTACCACAGATGTTTCTTTTGGGACTTGTATTTGACCCATTGTCCCAGTCGAGTCCATTCGAGATGCTTCATTCACAGTGTTGCCCCAAATGTCATAGACTGGCTTGCGAGCTCCTATCACACCACCTACCAATGGGCCACAGCTGATTCCTACAAAAGAAAAAGTCAGCTGAAAGGCGGTAATAATGTAATCTAACAAAAAAATGCAGTTCGTAGAGTTATTTACAGTGCTATCTCACTTCTGTTAGATTGAAAGGACTTACCGACTCTGAGGTAAAAGTTGTTGAAGGAATGTTTATTGACGTCTTCTAGGCGATTCTTCATAGCAATGGAGAAGTCCACCAGAGCACACACATGTTCATATTCATCTTCTTCCACCTGCGTCAGAAACAACATGGCAGCATTTACAACAAATCCTAGATAGCACTGGACCATTTCATCTTAAAAAATCAATTGTTGTTTAGTCAACTGTCTGAAGACTGGTTGTACCCTCATAAGTGACACCAATATGGCATCATTCAAGAGGCAACTAGTCCAGGAGATAATGGGATAGGGTGGCCAGTGTCTTTCCACCTACATTGCATACATCACCGACTAGCTACACATTACGTACATTAATCAGACTTCAGATGTATACAAGCAATTGTTCTTCCTCCGACACATATCGTCAAGTGAGATGTACTGCCTGATAATAGATGTAGGCCTACATACCATCCAGAACCTCAAATCACTTAGATAGTAATAATTTTTGGCGAAGTTTTTTGTGAAAGATAATAAAGACCTTATTGCATCAACATTCTCCAAAAATCTCTCCAAAGCTGGAAACAATGATATCTATCGCAACAGTTAAGAATATTCAGTCTTAAGCCACTCAAAAAATTCTTTCAAATACTAAACATTATCCTTAGTTGAGTGACGAAATACATTAGGCTCTATGACAATACGTCCTAGGTTATATTTGAAGAAATTATGACCATATTTAGTTGTATTATTACTGTAATTAAATGGCATTGGCAACCTATAGCTACCAAGTAAATTTTTCTGGTGTTCTTTCAAAGCAATCCAGGCTACACATTTTCTTTCCGAAATTTACTGCAGCATTATCGAACAAAAAGATATACCGTAGACCTCATGTTGTTTACAGACATGGCATAGGCTTTCTGTTTATCAATAATGAAATATGCTGTAGAATCTTCCCCATCTAAACTGTAGAAACATGATAATTTATTTCGTCTGCACTCCTTGTATAATAATTGTAAAACAAATCTTAACAACAATAGAAATATTTTGATATAACCTTTGTTTGATACTTCTATTTGAACACGAAAAGCATTATTTTTTAGGTCATCAGCTGTAATTTCTACTGAAAAAAAAACCGAAATATTCTTTACAGGCTTTATCATTTTTGTTCTCCCACATCTGTATTTGTTAACTATTTTAGAATCTGGAAATTAACTTAAATATGGCAACGAAGATCTGAACAATCTCCTAGGTACGGTATATGATTCACAAAACGGTACACAAAACTTACTTCAGTCTTTATAAAGTCTTGTGAGTCTGTACTTTCTCTTTTAACAATGCAATCACTTATAATATCATTCTTCTAATGTGCTATATGTTATTGTTGAATGCATCTTTGATGGATGTCAGTTTTAGCATGTTTACTAATCTCATATTCACGATCATGACTAATATTGAATTCACTATTGTAGGCCTGCACTTAAAAATTTGAAAAATAAACATTCTTTTCCTTTTCAATCCAATGATAATTTAGAATCCAAGAATCTCGAAATGCACACAATCTTTTTTTTTTTGTGGATTTGTTTTGCAGCAGTAAGCTTACCTTCACTCTTACTAGTATCACTAGTCTACTGTCACTAGACATCTTAACAGAGAACAGATCCAAATCTTTGAAGAATAATCTTTATTACCCACTTTACTAATAAGAGACAGTCAACATACAATGCATGGTATGGTACGTGGTTTCTGTTCATTGTTCTGTTTCTGTTCTGTTCTACCACTTCTACCGATTGTTTTTAATAGTCTCTTTTTAGAAAAGGAATTATATCAATTATCAAAGAACAATAACTTTCATGCTGCATTCAGCATGACAACCTCGCTAAATACTTATGCACGCAAAAACGATCTATCTAAAACAAAGCTAGTCACCTGAACATGCTGTTTGAAGTTCCTTACACTGCACATAGAGAATCATAAATGCTAAATCGTGGATATTCGCGGTTGTGTAGTTATTAAATGGTCTACTTTTTCTCATATATTCGGTACTTTTTAAGCAATTGGCATTAAAATAAAACTGAGAAGTGAAAAAACCTGAAAATGGAGTACAATATACATCTCATCCTATTGCAAAGCAGGATGCAAAACTTTGATAACAAAACTAGGACATGTCCCACCAAATCAGGATCGATTGGAGGGGATCTACATAGTGTCAGATAATGATGATGATGATGATGATAATGATGATGATTAATGGAGCAATAGTGGAATTCCAGGAGTGGAAACGGGAGTGTCCTGAGAGAATGTACGTACCACCATCACAAGTTCCACTTGGGCTCACTGGGAT
Source organism: Periplaneta americana (assembly GCF_040183065.1). Taxonomy (NCBI): domain Eukaryota; kingdom Metazoa; phylum Arthropoda; class Insecta; order Blattodea; family Blattidae; genus Periplaneta; species Periplaneta americana. Next base: position 119,960,332 of record NC_091124.1, on the reverse strand, counting down.
TCGAATCTGGTGTACCAGCACTTTAGCCGACACTAGTCACTCGATTAAAAGTGTGCATAATAATAATAATAATTTTTATTTTTATTTTATTTATTTATTTAATGTGCTGTACAACACCCAGTAGCCAATTACAGTTCAGCACAAATATAACAAAAACATAAAACAAAAATAATTAATTACACATAAATATAATTACAATTACAATAATGACGATGAATGGATAACTAAGAATACTATGAGACAATGTTAATTGAGTATAATGCCTAAAAGAATACATCAATGATAAATCTTTGCCAAGAGCAAACTAAGTCTATACATTGAAGGGATCGAATTCGCAGCCATGCATGTAGGCATTTTTAATGCATCTGGAGACTGGTGAAAGAAATTTCGAATTTCTAATATAGAAAAGTTTGTGGGCTCTCATATCTTTTGTTGGAATACGTAAGGTAATATTGTTTAAGAAAGAGTCACAGGATATATCACCTTAGAGGACTTTACAAAAGAACAGATAATCTAGCTCATGGCGTCTAGCATATAGATTTTGACAATTAAAATATTCACATTTTCTCTCATAACTATACCCGGAATTAATGGGCAGAAATCTGAATGAACATAAGGATATAAATTTTCTTTCTATATTTTCTAATTTAGCCGAGTCCGTAGTTGTAATCGAGTCCCAAACTACAGATCCATATTCGAGTTTCGATCGCACCAATGTATAGTATAGCATTAAAAGAGAATCGGGCGTGGAAAAAGAATAAGTTAGCATTTAGATTGCGTGATTGTAAATGTAATCAACGTGACTATGAAAATACAATTTACTGTCAAAGAATATTCCCAAATCTTTTACGCAATCCGTTCTGTTAATTAGTACATTATTTAGATAATAATTAAATTTCAGTGAAGAAGTTTTTCTAGAAAAGGTTATTACCAGGGAAAGGATTTATATGTAAATACATATTTACTTATAAAGCTAATATAATTTATATTTTGCATTATCTTTATGTTTCACAATGTGTAGGGTTGAAAAATCCTACTTTTATTTTCCATATTTTTCCATATTTTAGAGTTTAGTACATATTTTCGTTAATTTCCATATATTTTCCATATTTCATATAAAACAGTCCATATTATATTAGGTTTAACAATAAAACAAAACAAAATTCCATTAACTTTTAAAAATACATTTCAACAATAGAGATTTAAACACATGTTCAGTAATCCCTTTAACATCAGAGTTATTTGAAAATTAGCAGTCCTATCAACAATGGGAAAGTAAGTTACAAAACTGTATTAATTTAATTTAAAATTTTTAACAGACTTCAGTTGTGCAGCTCAACAGTTAAATGCCAGTCAGAGTACACATAGGTTCAGTTTTGTAAATCATACTATAAAGACGGTAAATATGCCAAAAGTACGTCATTCAGTCAATTTAAAATCAAAACTAACAAGTTACATTTCAGAATTTAAAGAAGATGGTTTATCAACTGACAATAAAATATTATTTTGTAATTTGTGTCAGTGTGCAGTATCATCTACACAAAAGTTCCTGGTGCAACAACACATTACAACTAGTAAACATCAGGCCAACAAACAACTAAATTCCAAGCAGAGACAATTGTTTTTAACACAACCAACAACATCGAATGTAAGATCTGAGTTTAACATCGACCTGTGCCGTTCTCTCATCTCTGCTGATATTCCTCTCTACAAACTAAAGAATAAGGTCTTCAGGGAATTCCTTGAAAAATATACTCAACATACAATCCCGGATGAGTCAACACTTAGGAAGACGTATGCTCCATCCATCTACGATGAGACAATACAGAAGATAAGAGATGAAATTAAAGATAGTTCAATTTGGGTTTCCATTGATGAGACTCCCGACAAAGAAGGTAGACTTGTTGGTAATGTAGTTATCGGTTTGTTAAGTGAACAATATTCTGAACGAATTCTTTTACATTGTGATGTTCTAGAAAAGTGCAATAACAAAACTATAGTTAAACTGTTCAACGAAGCTATGGGTATCCTGTGGCCAAAGGGTATTATGTACGATAATGTGTTATTCTTTATTAGCGATGCTGCCCCTTATATGGTCAAAGCTGGACAAGCATTATCTGTTGTATATCCTAAATTGACTCATTTTACTTGTGTGGCGCATGCATTTCATCGTGTGGCAGAAGTGGTCAGAGACAATTTCCCTAAAGTAGATTTGTTGATTTCATCAGTGAAAAAAGTATTTCTCAAAGCTCCCAGTAGAGTTAACGTGTTGAAAGAAATGTACCCTGAAATTCCATTGCCACCAAAGCCAATTTTAACTAGATGGGGTACATGGCTAGAAGCAGTTGAATATTATGCCGAACATATAGACTCTATTAACAATGTTCTCCTTGCATTGGACTCTGAAGATGCAGTCTCAATTGATACTGCGAAAACAGTTACCTGTGACATAAGTGTGAAGAATGACTTAGCTCACATTCAGCATACATTTTCATGCATCATAAAAACGCTCAAAAGTCTCCAAAATAGGCACCTTTCACTATCTGAAAGTTTTGAAATTATAAATAGTACTGTGGAACAACTGAATCGTGGTAGAGGTAAAGTTGCAGATGCAGTAAGAGCTAAGGTGGACACTGTACTTTCAAAAAACCCTGGATATGAAGAACTACAAAAGGTTGTTGCTGTGATGAGTGGTGAATCAACAGTGAAGATTAACTTGGACTTATCCCCAGCAGACATTGTGAAATTGAATTATGTACCAGTTACTTCTTGTGACGTCGAACGCTCTTTTAGTCAGTATAAATCTATCCTCAGAGACAATAGAAGAAGATTCACTTTTCAGCACTTGAAAGAAATGTTTGTAACCTATTGTTATGGTAACAGACAATAAAAATTGTGTTTTGTTGAAACTACATTGGAAGATAAGGTACGTCCATTATATTTTTTGTTTAGTTTGATTAAAATGTACCAATATTTAACGTACATAGTCATTTTTTTATAATTTTAAGTCCATATTTAATTCCATATTTTGGTAAAAATCCATATTTAATTCCATATTTTGGTAAAAATAACTACATATATATTTACATATTTCATATATTTTTAGTCCATATAAATCCGTTCCCTGGTTATTACATTAGTTTTGGATACGTTAATTTTCATACCATTGTCATCCGACCATTTAGCGACTGAATTAATGTCACATTGAAGTGACTGACAGTCAGTACTACTTTTGATTGTACGAAAAATTTTTAAATCGTCTGCAAATAATAAACAGTCAGAACTTATTCTTTTACATATATCATCTATGAATATAATAAATAGGAGAGGTCCTAAAGTAGATCCCTGCGGGACTCCGCAATTTATATTATAAGAATAAGAGTGTATATTAAACAGTCTTACACATGAAACTCTATTACTTAAATAATTTTCGAACCACTTTACGTAGCTTACAGAAAGGCCAATATTTCCTAACTTATGAAGAAGGATATAGTGCGGAACTACATCAAAAGCTTTGCTGAAATCAAAATATATTGAATCAGTTTGTCCCTGCATTTCAATTACTGGTACAATTTGATTTAGATATGTGACCAGGTTAGTGATAGTGGATTTAGTTTTAGTAAATCCGTGTTGTGAAGAATTGAGCTTGTTTTTCACATAAAACGATATATGTCTGTGAATAATGGTTTCAAAAATTTTTGAAAAGTTATTTAGGATCGAGATAGGTCTGTAGTTTCTGACATCATTTCTTTTTCCGTTTTTAAATATAGGAATAATTGCAGCTTGTTTCCATAGTGAGGGAAATTCACCATTTTTCAAACTAATATTAAATATGTGGGCTAAAAGAGGAATAAATATATTAGAGGATCCTTTAATTATAAAATTTGGAATACCGTCAGTGCCAGTTGTTTTTGTTGGTTTCAGTTTTTTAATTGCTTTACGAATGTCATCGTGTGTTACTTTAGGTATAGGTAATGAGTCTGTTATATTCGTAATAATGTTTTCATATTTATGGCTGTGTTTAGTCTGAACAGATTTGAAGCGATCAGCAAAAGCATTGACAATGTCTAATTGATCTGTGATGTGTTTATCGTTAAGAATTAATTCAGAGGGATAATTATATGTCTTCCGAAATGATTCAACTTATTTCCAAAACTTTTTTGGTTCCGTTTTAAGATTTTCATTAATATTTTGAAGCCATGATAATTTATCCGATTTAATTTTAGATTTCACAAGTTTTCTATAGTAGGAAAATGCTTGATAATAAAATTCAGTTTTGAATTTTTTATATTTTTTATGTGCATGGTCTTTCTTTCTAATAAGTTTACGTAAGGTGTTAGAAAACCATTGTGGATAATTAGACCTTTTGACTCGAGTGACAGGAACTGCCTGGGATATGACACTATTAACTACTGAACATAGTGAGCTAGCTGCATCGTTAACATCAACAGCTTGGTAAACACAGGACCAATCATAATTATATAGACTCCAATATAAATTCAAGTAATCACCTTGAAAATAATTTGGGGAAGAATTTTGTTGATTCTGGGGAGAAAAATTTAGTGTGACTTCAAGAGTTATTGTTAAGGGAGGATGATAGTCATCCTGCAAGACTAGCGAGTGAGTGGTCAGATTGACCTCAGTCTTGGTTGAATTTGTAAATACAAGATCAAGTAAGTTTTTGTTATTAATGGTTGAATTTACTTGTTTCAATCCAAGAAAGCAAGAAGATGAAAATAACTCTTGAGCCTTAATTTTGGAGTAGTAATGGATGTTATTAGCACAACAACCAGATGACCAATTCATACCAGGAGTATTAAAATCGCCGAGAAAAACTACTCTATTATTGTGTGTATCGAGATGATTTTCAAGAAAATTTAGATAAGATTTAGATAAGATTTTAGATAATAATAATAATAATAATAATAATAATAATAATAATAATAATAATAATAATAATAATAATAATAATAATAATATATAAACCATACTAAACTCACTTAAAATAGACACAATAATCGACTATACTAACCACATTAATACGGGGAATTCAGTCAGGCACACTACAGGTCAAAAGTTTTCGATCAGCTATAAAAACAACTAGGTACAGTATATACTTTATTTCAATGTACAAACACATCGGAAAAACTAAATAGATCAACAAATAAATATTTTCTCTCTCTAGCATTATGATATGATAGAATACTCAAAACGAAATCCCTGTTTTAACCACAAATTCATAGTTGTGATAGGTGATCGAAAACTTTTGACTGGTAGTGTATCTGCCAAGCCAATGTATGCAAGCAGCAACAGCTTCCAACCGACCAATTACAGGCGTTTTCGGTCTTTTATCTCCCAACTCGAGACCATGTTTTGATAATAAATTACTAAAGAATAGGAAACCGAACCTAAACTATCCCAACCTAGTACAACTTGATTAATAAAAGCTTGCACATAATTTTATTTAATTTTATTTCTGTGTTCTAATAAGTACTAACTTGTGCTATAGAAGTTGTTCAAAGTGATTTCTGCCTGTATTCAGGCATTCCTGACATCTGATAAAATTAGCATTCACATGCAAAAGTTCTGCTTCTAAAATTCTTCGAATTTATGTCGTTGTATTATCTTTCAGTTCATCTATAGTGCAAAGGCTATTTCTATAGACTATTTCTTTTGGCGTTTCCCACAAATAAAAGTCGCACATGATAAGATCAGATGTATGTGCAAGCCATAACCCTCTAGAAAGTACTATCATCAATACACTCATTCTATTGGTCAAAGACTCATCAGCAGTGTGGGGTGTGGCAGAATCTTATTGAAAATACCTATATTGTCTCTTGTAATCTGTCAACATCTGTAAAAATGGTGGGAGTATTTCTGGACGTTCTATCTGTCTCCTTATTGCATTTTCGTAAAATATGAGCCCTATTTTTCGTGTTGCAATTATAGCACACCATACACCAATTCTTTCATCATGAAGGGGAACTTCATGAATTAATTGGGGATTTTCTATATTCTGGTGCCTACAGTTTTATGACCAAACAAACCATTAAAATTAAACCAAGTCTCATCTGAGAAAATGATGAAATTCAGATTAATAAGACGATCCGCAGTATTCTGCAAAACTCAATTACAGAAATTAATATAGCTTATGTTAGCATGCAGTTGTAGTTCGTGGACTACAGCCACTCTGTAAAGTTTCAATTTTAGCAATATAGTAGCTCTATGGGCTGAGCTCTTTGAAACTCCTTCCTGTGAAACAAGGTGTAGAGTTTTCTTTGGAGAACACTATAATGATTGTCCAATTTCATTAAGTTTTTCTTCTGTTAGAACATGACGTTTTTGCCTAGGAATTCTATCGTTTATTGATGCTGTTTCCCCAAATCCAACAACAAATTTTCTTGCAGTATCTGTATGTGGAACCGAAATGGCAGGTACCAGTACCAGTAATTTCTCTACAAATTGCCTGCACACTTCTCTACAAGACTATGTTTTTACTGAAGTGTCATTGTGGTTAACTTGTGGGGTAGCATTTCAATTAACTAAATTTAATTCACACACAATTATATTGAAGACACTTACATGTGAAGAGCTGTAACACACAGTGACTGATGTCACAAACACTATGGTTTGAGGGGGGAGATAATAGACTGAGAATGCTCAGGAGTTAGTTGATCAGCTGCTGTTGCTATCTGCTTGGGCTCGGCCGATACCTAACTAGGTTCCCTGTAGTATGTTATCAATATAACTTCTCTGCAAAATATTACAAGAAAGAATTTGGGACATTGAAGAAAAAAGTGGTAAAATAAGTCAGAAATAGATCATTTGACCTAAATTTTTGAGGAGTAAACAGTGCATATAGATTTCTCTATTAATTAATTAAATGAATTCGTTCATTATTTACTATCTCATTAATTTTATTAATTCATCTACTCTCACATTAATATTATATGGTTATTTAAAAATGAAAGCTATTAATTTGATATTAACTTGTGGCTGATATTTTTCTCTCATGCCTCCAAACTTAAAACCCAAAAACTGTACAGCATAGGATAGCAATAGTTACCTTCTGGCTGGGATTGAGCCCTGACGCAGCCATGTAAGTAGCTCCTACAGTCTTCACCTTCTCAATACACTTGAAGCGTGGTTCATCCAGGAGCTCGTCGAAATCAGCTGTGAAAAGTAAGAGCATACTGTACTATGAACTCTCCGATATTTCGAACAATAATTGAAAAAATTCTTATTTCTAGGGCAGTTGACATTTTGAACAAGAGTGTTGTTTTATATAAAATTACTTTCCCCCCACCTTTTTTTTAAGCAAGCTAACGACTAAATTCTATCATACAATTAATATACAAATTGATTTTGAAAACTGTCACGAGTACCTAACTTTCCCAGTAATTGTTTACTGTACTCAATTTAACAATAAAGAGAAAAATATATAAAAAATATGTTGCAAAATAAATGATATCATTTTTAAGGACTTTCAGCAGCATCAGAATTTGTAGGCGATATCATTCCTTCAATTTGGAGTTGAAAACTCATGTATTAAAGTGATGCATTGGTAGAAACGTCACCATGGACTGGAGCAGACTGTTGCCAGATGACACATCTGGATAAAGTAGCACTTCAATCCAGTTTAATTTGTCCCACCCGGCATGCAGGAGAACTGTCTCGAGCTTTCTGTAAACCAAAGTTGGGTAGCAACACCTCTGAACTTCGTGTATTCATTCAAATCTTTAGAGTCTAGCTTACGACCATGTGGAAAGTTAGAAGTGCATAATACCTTCTTAAATTTCACCAACACACAAATTTAACTATTGGTTGAGACTGTTCCGTGCAGAGTATCCACTACCATCCAGAACCAGTAGTCAATGGGATTGGGATTTTCGGTTTGTTTCAGGTTCGACAAAGTGCTTCACTCTCTATAATAGGTGGTCTATCTGTCTTGAATGAGGTGCTCAACTCGTACTCATGTCATTTTTAAAAAAGAAACGCAGAAGCACTCGCTTGTTAACCCACATGACAAGACAAATTCATGCTACAGGAAAGCTACCATTTTCTGTGTCAAAGGATGTACAAAAGATTTTTTTTATGATTTCCAAAAGTAAGTAATTTACCGGTACTTCATTCATAAATTGAATGGTTTAAAGTAAATGTACTAAGAAGTACTGATAAATAGTTAGCCTTGGACCTACACTGTAAACAAAAGCGAAAACGATTACCATTCATAAATAGTTGCTTCATGTTTGATGATGGAAGGTTTTGTCGATTCTATATTGTGAATTTTTAAAGAAATTACGGCATGTTAAATAAAAAATTAAATATTGATATAACTGAGTATGAAGTACCTATTTTTGAAAGGATTGTCTGGCAAGGAAATTTTTCATATGAGGGAACATTGTCCTTATCTATCATAAGTAATGAGTTGCAGAATTCAAGACAGAAGAACAGTGATCAAAGATGAACACAGTATTAGTAGATGTTTCTGTGACTACTCCAGAAAATATCGATGATATGATTTTGAATGACAGACTAATTGGCTTGAAATGTATTTCAGTGATTGAAAATGTTCTATGGACGTGTATTTCACATTGTAGACCTATATCACAATTATGTGTACGAAAGTACCGGTACTAGTAGATTGAAGAAAACTGTATTCACAGAAATATTGTAACCAGTGGCGAAGTTAAGGCATAAATACTGGGTAGACTGAAAAGAGCTGCTTACCTTATTATCTTTTTATGTAGCAGATGTTTCCCGGCTTTTCTATCGAAATTTTTTGTGACACAGACCCCACAAGAAGATGATGACTACTCATTTTCACTCCCAAACAGAATACAGGTAAAACAATATAACTTATTTATCTCAGAGTACTCTGTTAGCAAAGGATATTTGTTATTTTTTTAGTAGGTTATTTTATGACGCTTTATCAACAGCTGAGGTTATTTAGCGTCTGAATGAGATGAAGATGAAATGAGTCCGGGGTCCAGCACCGAAAGTTACCCAGCATTTGCTCATATTGGGTTGAGGGAAAACCCTGGAAAAAACCTCAACCAGGTAACTTGCCCCGACTGGGAATCGAACCTGGGCCACCTGGTTTCGCGGCCAGACGCTAGCCGTTACTCCACAAGTGTGGACTATTTGTTATATTGTTTTTGTTCAATCAGTTATCTGAAGACAGGTCTGAACCTCACAAGTGATACCAATAAGACATCAGTTATGAGGCAACTAGGTCAGGAGATGGAGTAGGGTGGCCATTTTATACTGTGAAAATTGAAAATTTCTATTTTGTCTTCTTTCATCCCCTATCTTAATATGTAAATGTGGTGTCGATCTCCTATCTTTGTAAGCACATTTTGTTTCATACGTCCAACTTGAAAAAGGTTCCTCCTTTAATTATATGAATAATAACCTCAATGTTCTCTCAGTATGAACCATTTTGTACAAAATTAATATGTAACACATACGCATGCACTTTTGATTAAACTAAAATTCAACACCACAGCTCATTTATAGAGCACCAATATAGTGTAACATATTAATATGATGGAAGGCTAGCCTTATCCTTGTTTCATACGGAGATGTGACCCACTCTCCGGTTCCTCCTCATGCCTGTGAGTCAAGGTCGTAGCTGTCGTAGCAGAGGCTTTTGCCACAAGCCTCGCACTGAAATCACGATACTGAAATGACTGCCAACAGTGAACTTAATATATGGAAGGATCGGAGTGAAACCAAGTATAATAACTCACATTTTTTGGGTAGGCTAAGCCTCAAACCCTCTTAAGAGCTTCGCCACTGATTGTAACTATGCCTAAGTACTGGTAATTAACAAAAGTAAACACATACCGATTATCTCATTGAGAAGTCTGATGCATTCCATTCCTTTGTTGATATCTTCTGAATAAAATTCTGTGAAGTTTGGTATACTAGCGAACATGACTCCTACTTTATCACGAGACTGGGAGTAGAGCTCCTGCGAAACATACAAAAACTTAACATTTAGAAAGCTAAACATCAGGCTATAAAATGAAATTATGTTTCGTTTTGGTTTAAACATTAATATAAGACAATAAATACAGTGAAATATAAACATACAGATATGTAGGCCTACTCTAGTAATACAGGACATGACTGCGCTGCAGTATACACTTCTGTAGAATAGGAATCTACAACACAGAAGAATGCACTTTGTGCAATTCACCAGGAACATCTGTGGGGAAAGAACAGCTTCCCCAAAGTACCAAACTCAACAAAGAGATGCAACAAACGAAAAATCTGAGTGCTCTCTACTAGGAAGCAAGGAAAAATTGGGTTTAAATAATTATCCCAAATTGGGCCGTTGGAAATTAACCAACCAACCAACAAACAATTAACTAATTCGTTCACTGAAAAATAACTAATATGCACATTTCTTTTATGTCTCCTCAAATAATTCTTTTGGCACACCTCACCACTGTAGGAAACAAACAAGGCGATGCCATAGACCTACATGTCAACAAGGCCCAGTTGTAGTTCAGTTAGTAATTAGCTGTTTGTTATCGAAATAAACCTGGGCCCGACTGTTGCAGATGCTGTTATGTTTTAGTATAAAGTCACTATTGAACAGGATTTCCCAGAGTACCAGGTACCTCTGTTTCTTCTATCATTTTTACATCGCTAGTGCTTCATTTCACTGCAAGTTTGAAAGGAATGTCAAATAAACAATTAAAATTACATCTATTTTCTAGTCCTCTGGAGTTGAGGGATGTAGTTAAATAAAGAAATACCAATACTATTTCAGGATAAATGACATTCCAATTTTAGTATATGTTTAGAATGCACAAATCTTGTTTCCATAACAGAGCACATTACCCCCTAATGATCTGCAAGATACCTCAGTTGGTCTGTCCTCCCCCAGAAAATGTTGTGCCACATGGTCTGGCAATATGTTTTTCAGCAGTTGTGTGTTGTTGGCCCGAGTCTCCATCATGTCTGCCAATTCGCGCTCGGCTTGCTGCTTCCACAGGAAATCCAAGCGTGATGTGACTTCAACCAGTCGGGCGTGATAGGTGACCATGGTCAAGAAAACTACTAGCAGCATCACCATGATAGCCGACTTCTTTGGAATCACATCACCTCTGCAAAGCAATTGAAAAATAAGTTCTAGTAACTTCTTTATTTTCTTGTGTTGTTATTTCTTATATTTATATATATTTTTAGTAGGTTATTTTACGACGCTGTATCAATATCTCAGGTTATTTAGCGTCTGAATGAAATGACAATGACAGTGCTGGTGAAATGAGTCTGTGGTCCAGCACCGATAGTTACCCAGCATTTGCTCATATTTGGTTGAGGGAAAACCCCGGAAAAAACCTCAACCACATAACTTGCCCCGACCGGAATTCGAACCTGGACCACCTGGTTTCGAGGCCAGACGCGCTAACCGTGGTGTGGACACAGTACTGCCACCGCCACCGCCACCGCCACTGCCACAGCCACAGCCACCGCCACCGCCACTGCCACCGCCACCACCACCTCCACCTCCACTGTCATCATCGTCGTCATGTCTTTGTAACTTCCATAGTGAATAAATTTGCAAAATGTATTTCATTTAGGAAGGAGTGGCCCGAAGGAGAGCATCACGGCCTTGAATGAACTTATTGTGCTTAGCACTCCTTTATATAGAAATGGTTGAGCCCGAATGGTCACTTTCGTATAATTCTTATAAATATCGTGACTCAGCCATGTACTGCCATCTACTGATTGAGCCGAGGTGGCTCAAGGAGCTAGAGTACCACAGAGCACCATTTCACTCCCCAAGAGCATGCTGCGCCTTCTCCAATTGATGCCTTCCGTACATCAGTCACAATACCAGTATATCCAGTTGCACCATTTAGGGTAGATATCGGTACTATTGGAATGACTATGAATATTGAAATGAAGAGTGACAGTGAAATATGAGGGAAACGAAACAATCACAAGAAAAATCCTCAGGAACCTAGGCTTTATCCACCACAAATACGACTCTGCCATCGGGATTTGAACCCGGGTTCTCTGTCATCGTAAGTCAGTGTTTCAACAACTGAGTTAGAGCCTGATCGCGAACTCGTGGCACCAACATGCACGAGCTTCTTTCTGAGGCTTTGGAGTGGGAAGGTTCAGTGTGTGCGGACGATTGCTTACCGTCCTCATAGAGCGTACTGGAGGGGAGCAAGACTCTTGAGCAAGTCCATGTAAGTGGATGCAATTCGTCTTTTGTGCAGGTGCCACGAGTTTGGGATCGGGCTCTACCAACATAACATTCACAGTGAATAACTTGAAAATATGTACTTACTCTTTATCAAACACTTCCTGGTAGGCCACGAGGATGAGGGTTGTAAAGACGGAGACCATGACCGTGGCCAGGGTGGTCTTTACCAAATAGTACAGCTTGAGAGCTGTTGCTAACGCTACCAGGCATAAGACCCATGTGTACACGATGTACTCCGGTGCATGGCAGATTTCGGAATCAACATTTTCTTTTGTATCTGATGAGATGGCTTCAGGTCTTGTTGTTATTGAAATTTCATTCTCCATAGTACTTGTATCATCGGCATTCTTTGTCCTGGTCTCTCTTTTTAATCTGTTGGACACGTTGGCCATATTGACTTCCTCGGCATCATCGTCACCGGTACTATTATACACACTATTCCATAAATATTGAGAATAATTTGAGTCTTTATTCGGTAGCAGAGATGAAGATGAAGATGAAGAAAAATGCGACACACTATTAGCACTACTTGTCTTCACAGTGTTTTGTAGTGTATGGCGACTCCACGCGGTTCTATTTAAGCGACCGTAATGCCCAAGGCTATTTTTTGTAGTCCTACTGTCAGACATCGAAGTCGCACTGTTCTCACTAGTAACACTTCTTTTCCGAGTCCTGACGGCACCACAAACAGACGCGTTGGAGCAGTCAGGCAGCGCCACTTGTTTTGCAGATGTGGGCTCACTGTCTGAGGGGATGGAGCGATACCCACGTGCTGTGACCGTCAGCAGAAGGGACCAGAACACTTCGCCCACTGATGAATGCACGAGTGCCTGTGGGGATGGACTTGCCAACAGTGACAGCGCAGCTGTTGTATTGTTGTACTCCGAGCCAATACGTGGAGTTGCAGGTTTGGGACAAAACACCTGATGACAGAAACATCGTGTTTAATATTGGCAGATATTAGTTCAGTGAAACATCTCCTTTGGGCATCGGTGTTTTTTTTATTTTAGTTGGTTATTTAACGAAGCTGTATTAATTACTAGGTAATTTAGCGTCGATGAGATTGGTGATAGCGAGATGATATTTGGCGAGATGAGGCCGAGGATTTGCCATAGATTACCTTGCATTCACATTACGGATGGGGAAAACCTTGGAAGAAACCCAACCAGGTAATCAGCCCAAGCGGGGATCGAACCCGCGCCCAAACGCAACTTCAGACCGGCAGGCAAGTGCCTTAACCAACTGAGCCACGTCGGTGACTGCATCAGTGATGGACACATTAAAATGAAACTGGTAGTAAGTTAAAAACTTCTGTTGGTAATTTCTACACAGTGAATTAATTTGGCTAAGCTCTTACCAGTCAAAGTAACTTTGTACCTAGGTCTACCACTCCCTTGTTTTTAAGTTTCAAGTGAAATTTAAATTAAATTATGGATTATTTAACGACACTCACAACTGCAGAGGTTATATCAGCATCGCCGGTGTGGCGGAATTTTGTCCCGCAGGAGTTCTTTTACATGCCAGTAAATCTACTGACATGAGCCTGTCGCATTTAAACACACTTAAATGCCATCGACCTCGGTCGGGATCGAACCCGCAACCTCAAGCATAGAAGGCCAGCACTAAACCAACTATGCTACCGAGGGTGACAAGTTTCAAGTGAATGTTGTTCTGTCCGCTCACAACATTTTCGAACAAGATATAGGAAGTTACAGTTACAATATTTACAGCATTTGTTAAAAAATGGACTGCTAATCATTTGAAAAGAAATTAGTACCTGTATGAGGTACAAAGTAACACTGGCTAGAATAAAGTTGCTCTAATTTACTATAATACTGGTACTGTCCAAATAACCTTGCATGCCAGTACAACACTTAAAACCAGCTAAAGTTCTCCTGTTCGATACTCTTACATTTTTTCTTTGTGAAATCATGTTGGAGAAATTAGTTAAAACGATTAAAATCCAGTTTCTTGGACATTCTTACAATCTAGCTTGAACACGTCTTGGCTAAGACATCCTCTTTGATGATGGGCACATTTGTTTGAAATTAAGACTTTAGATGACTATAACCTCCATTTTGTACATCACTTTTTTTTCCAACTTTGAATATTATCTAACATAAGTTGGACTGCTTTCCTTTGTTAGTTATATTCTATCTATTATGATTGAATTTTTAAACAGAACCATGTGAAATAAAAGTATAACGAGATAGAAACTCTCACCCACGTTCTTGGATCTTGCCCGCATGGTGAGACATTACGCAATGCCAGGCATTACAAAATCAGGTCCTCAATTGCTCAAGCTCTTCGCGACAAGGGATATACACCTATGAAGAAATCCATGGTCTATCGGAAACAGGAAGCTTTCTGCGGGTTGATATATTAGCCTTTAACAACACAACGGAAGATGTCAACAATGAGAAGAATCAAATTATGGTCCAACTGTTCCTTATTATTTACATATGTATAAATTACAAAGTATTAAAGTTATTGGGTTATTAGTGGGTGCTAGGGGCATGATTACAAAAAAATTTATTAATTTCTTTAAAGAGTTCAATCTTGAATCCTCTTTGGCCAAGACTGTTCCTTTGATAGCTCTAAAATATTCAATCTATCTTCTGAGAAATCACATTTATAAAGTAAATTAATAACACAATAATAATTATTATTATATTTCTCACGAAAACATTTTCATAAAATTGTACGTATTTACTAATACTTGTATGTTTGGTATACTTTGTCCTTCAGGGCAACCCCTATTTTAGGGGAAGTTTGTTTACTATTATAATTAATAGTACAATACAGCATTAAAAATAAAAAAATCCAAATTATTATGTATTCGAGTACAAAGTAAATAGTATACTGACATTACTACGCCATAAACCTTCAAGTCTAATATTGAGAAACTTTCCCATTAAGTGGACATTTTCTGAGAATTACACAATGTTCGTGAATGAAAAGTGTCGGGGAAAAACAATAGAATCAACATATTTTGAGATGCTGTACATAATAGGAACCACGTGGGATACAAGATGATTAATGTTAATATAAAATATGGCGACAATATTAATTATTTTTTAAATTTCTCTTTCCAAATTATGCTGTTTAGCATAACATTTCCTTAAGAGCTATGATTGTACTTTATCTTGCTAAAATGTGAACTTTGATTTGTATTGTTTGTAGTATGAGCACGTAATACAGGCGCTTTGACATCCCTGGCTCAGTACCTCATCCACTGTTGATACGTACTGTAACTGAATAGCATTGCTTGCCCTTTGTCTTTGCTGCTGATCTGCAGTTGCACTAGGACTTGGGTTAGATCTCCCCTTAGGCTGATTATCTGGTTGGTTTTTATCCGAGTTTTCCCCAATTATAAGGCAAATGTCAGGTAATCTATGGGGAATCCCAGCCTCACCTCACCTCACCTCATCTCGCCAAAAAAAAATTGTGCAACTCTTGACTTGTTCCACATCTTAAAGTTTTCATGCTAATGTAAGATAATTATGTGAAATACAATAAAAAAACTCTACGTGTTGTTAGTTATCTTACTGATATTATCATGTTATACTCCGTATTTTGTTGAAATTAGGCAGAATTCGTGAAGTGACATCTCCTGTTTGTGCACGATTAATTTACGAACTATTATTTTTCATCCTAAGTCTTTACATTTCAACTGATCAATTTAATTATTATGGAATACCAGTACATCAGGAATAATTATTACATTTCTTGTGTAGGCCTACGATCGGCCATATTTTTACCTTTGTTTTACTACTTCACTGACAGAAACATTATGCTGCAGACACATTATTTTATGGTATCAACTAAACTATGGGAAACTTCATGAGAGAGAACCGAATGATGCTCCAAGTTCAGGGGTCTCTTTTATTTTGAAGGAAGCCAAGTGAATGCATTTTATTGCCCTTGCCTACGTTTGAACTTCGAACCCGGAATCTAACAGTACATCAGTTTGTGAAGTTGGAATGTTACCAGGCTGACAGACGACGCCACGGACATGAGCACCAACACGCAGCAGATGAACACTGTGCGGCGATTGCGATGGTGAACCAGCACGCTGGACATGGTCTGCAGCTTGTCAGGCAGCTTGTGGAACTCCTCCGCCATCACCAGCACCAACGCCAGGGCCAGCAGAATGGTTGTGATGGCCATTGTCACCACCAAGATCAGTCCCCTACAAAATGCTCATGGTTAGTGCAACAGTGATAATCCTGATTGCCTGACTAATTTATTGATTGATACAAATGAATGGTCTAGTGGTGAGAGGTTGAGCTAATCTCAACCAACATCATACATAATTCCTTTCTTTTTCTGGCAGCTGATAGAGGGGATTCTGTGACGCTACTCTCCCTGAGAAAATACTTCAAAACGTTTCTATTGTTTTGACTTATACAACAAGTTGACTTTTTATACACACTCAAAACATTTTCACGTGTCTCATATCAATGTCCGCTTACGTGCATGATGTAACATGCAGCACTGGATTTTTCTTTAACTATTCATGTGTTATTAAACATGAGTATCCTATCCGACATTACTAAACACGTATATTAACATAATATTTTCATATTATTTTCATACTACTAAGCAAATAAAATTATAGTATTTTTGCGTACCATAATAGAAGTATCGTATTATGGTACATGCTACAATCAGCTAAATTGTGTTATGCGTACCATAATTATGATATGGTTGGTATCACTGCTAAGAAGGAGTAATTTTATTATATACTGACTTTTTTATTACAATATTTTATGTAGAGTTAAGATTTAGTTAGCGGCTTTGGCAGTAAATAACAATGATTTTTCGTTTCCTTTTTTTTATAAAAGTTGAACACCTCTACAATACGAGTCTGCCAACAACGCTAATCATTATTAACTTTCTTTTTATCGACAATGAAGTGGCAAACTTTTTTTTTTTAGTTTATTTATACAAGCTTCAACATTTGTGCGCGCATCGCGTGTTTAGGATCTGTGGGTATACCAGAAGGCCGTGTTTATTATTGTTGGGTTCTTGTTTCTATTCTGTGTTGTAGATGGCTTGTGTTCATGTGATATTAGATTTTTGATTAATGTTTACGATATTGGTGACTGAGGCGGTGACGAATCATGACAAGTAAATGTCCAATCCGGCATTTGCCTTTCTCAAACTCTACCGTCTGAGCCAACTCGCTTGGTGACAAACTTTTTATTTTAGCAGTTGTAATTATTGAAATAGTATCCATTTTAAAGGCGGTCACAGACCTCGTTCTTTTTAAATAGTCAGGCCTATATCTGGCGGGGAAAATTACGTGGTTGAAGACAAAGGACGAATGACGGAAAATTTATAACTTTTTTTTTTTATTTTAATGTCCCTCCTCCCTGGAGTAAACATTCAATTCGCATGTAAACTTCATCTTACGATGTTGGATGACGTTTTCATACCATGGCATGATTGTGACTATACAAGTATTTAAATATTCATTAATAATTCAATTCGCACCCTGATGAAAAGTCCGACACGCAGTTTTAAGCGTCAAAGTAGCTAACACATGCTAACTCCCACATTGGAAGTTATTGCCAGGACTAGGATTTTTAAGCAGTGAAAGGTAAAAGTTAGAGATTTGCTTTACTTACCAAACTGTAGCATTAGTATTGAAATCAGTTCAATTTTCGTATTCAATCTGAGCTTCGGTAATGCGCCGAAAGAGTGAGCTGCATTTGTTTATATACGTAGGCATTAGATAGTGCTATAATATGTGAAATTCTCTCAAAAATATAAGCTTACCGGTACCATACGTCCCGTAAAAACGAGATAATCGCCCTTTTTGGTCAAAGTGTCCGGCGTCCCCGTAATTTTTCTCGGACGCGCAGAAGTCCCGTATTTAATGAAACTATTTCATAATGTAAAAATCGATACATTCTCTAACTGATGTTTGTTTCATAAATTAATATTGAAAGTACCGGTATTGTTTTGTATAAATTTAATGTTTGCAAATGTTTTATTTTCAAATCGGCATAAATGAATGAACTATGTATGAAGGGTACTGTCAGACAATAAGATGAGTGCGAAGCCCTGTCAAGTGACGTAGGCTACATAGGAATTGGACATAAGGCAGTGATTGGCAGTTTTATACCTTTCGCCATTCTACAGTGACCGCTCATTCATCTCATACCAGTACGCTAGCTTGTCTCAAACCCTCCTTGCTAATGCTCAGCGGTGGGTCGTATAAATGCAACAGTAGAAATTCATTGCTATCCTTAATAAAAACAGAACTAGTATATTTATTATAGACAGTGAGGGAAGTGGAAAAAAACCAGAGGCGGTATTCTACCCCAAGATTTTCCTCTGGCATACCTCGATTTAAAAGAAGGCATCATACCCCCTCCCTTACAACATACATAGACATAAAATATGATGTACTGTATATAATAAATTGTTTCGTGCAGTCAGTAACGCGAATCTTTGAAGCTTATGCAACACATTACATTTCTTAATGAAATAATTTCAAGTTACTTCAGCTATTTACTAGATCATTTTACAGTGTTCTTTGAGACTTATCATTTAAAATAATGTTAAATCTTCAAAGTGCCTTTCTTAATTATTAATAAAAAGTGCAACAAAAATAACAGAGTCACTAAACTGGCAACAATTGCCACCACAAGCTACAGACCACAGCCTTCTATACTTGAAATACTACTGCTGTAAGCATTCCAGGGGTTGAGCTTGTCAAATAATCGTGTCTAACTAAATACACGTTGAATACAGTTCCAGAAGGCTTTGGTTTAGATTTTCGAAGCAAAAAGATAGGCCTAGTACTTTTTGCTGTGAAGAAATTATAAACAAATTTTTACGATCACATTTTTTTAGTTTTTAGTTTTTTTCTGGCCATACAAACCAGTGGTGGTATTTCATACGGTCACACACCGTCCCACTTCCCTCACTGATTATAGGTAGGAGGAATTAAAAACTATTTTTTTTAAGACTGATGTCACCATAAACTTTAAATTAACATTTATCATCATGATGATTATTTTCAAAATTCTTTTCTTGAGAACATACACGTTATGCTAAATTAACGGGGTACTTTTTAATAGATTCTCCTTCCCTATACAGTTTCTTGCTTTAGCAATTTCCCACGCAACGTCATAGCAAGTCTAGAGACCGTTTTCTTTATCAATTCCGGCCCCGTTGTTATATTTGGTTTATTCTTGGTTGTATTTGATTTATTTCTACCATAAAACTTGCTTTTTAGTTCAAAAAGTTGTTTAAAACGATCAGCACTCGTCAAGGGATAACGTTTGCAAATAAACTAATATCATGATGATAAATTGTATGCCGAAATTAATATGGATAGAAGCTTACCGCTTAGCTTCCTTGGTACAGGCGCTCCGCAAACAAGTTAACAATGGAGTAGGGAAAATAATTCAACTAAGAAATCCACCACCCATAATAACCATAGGCCTAGTACGAAAAAGAGAACACCTTTCCAAGAACTCGTCAAGAATGGTAACACATTTTGGCACAGAAAACCTCTAATATTCCGCCCTTTCTCACAAAATAATATTGTTCTTCCCATTCTTTAACTGAATACTATTTCTTTACCTTCTTCGATTCACGTACTTCCATTGATAAAGATATTTTTCTTGTTAAGACACCTCTGTGCTGGTAACTGCGCCAGTGAGTACATTGAAGCATGTCAACAAACCCTCCAGGTACAGGTGAACTAGAGGTTGAGGGTTCAGAAGTCGCGTTCTACAAGTTCTAAATGTACATTAATTGTCGTTCACTTACACTAAGTCTAGTGGGACAATGTGTAATAGGTAAACTAAAGCAATACATGGTGAAGGATGATGTTTTAAGGCCGGGAATGTGCAGGAAAATTTGACTAAACTTTCTGGATATAAATTATATTAAATTGAACCCATACTGTGGCAAGATGATGAGTTGACAGGTGACGACGAACAGCCAGATGATGAAGCAGCACAGCATATTGGATTTGAACATGTCTTCACGCAGTTGGCAGAACTGTGGAAACGAAACACACAGCATTAAAGTTGAAATCATTGAACATGTTGCAAGCATAGGCTAGGCTTACAATACACGGTGTTCACTAAAGAATAGTGGGGTTTCAAGCCAATATATTTTCTGTATTTTATAATTTATGAATTAAAGACAAGCTTCAATCGGAAGAGTAATTGGCAAAAGTTTGAGGTACGTCACTCGAAGTCCTTCAATGTGCGCATCTCCGGTCACTTGGCACATATCTAAGTGGTCGTAAAATTCCCGCCATACCCGATCGAGCATGTCTAGTGTAATGGTCTCCGCAATACGAGTGATCTGTCCCTGGAGATCCCGGGTGGAATGAAGTATTTAGGGTATGTAAACTCTGTCTTTCACATAATCCCATAAGAAGAAATCATCACCTACCAGAATATGTTACAATAATGGTTATTTCCACAATTGAATAGTGATTATAGCGATTACATTTTCCAAAAAAAAAAAAAAAAAAAAATGCAGCTCCCACTCATTTCCATCATGATGTGAGACTCCACTTCAGTCTTGTTCCTCCACAGCGCTGGATTGGAGGTGATACTGATGCGGACAACTATCTTCTATGGTGGGCGTCACGGTCTCCGGATTTAATACCACGTGATTTCTTCTTGTGGGGGTATGTGAAAGACAGAGTTTCGTATCCCAACTGCCTCATTCTCTACGGAATCTCCAGGGACAGATCACTCTTACTGGGGAGACCATTATTACCAGACATGCTCGATAGAGTGTGACAGAAATTTGACTACTGCTTAGATGTGTGTCGGATGGCCAGAAGTGCGCACATAGAGGGACTTTGAGCGATGTACATTAAACTAGGACAGTTAACACTACACTTGAACAGTTATTATTCCGATTGAAGCTTGTCATTAATTTATAAATTATAAAACAAGAAAATACAAAGATTTGGAACCCCACAATTCTTTTGTAAACAAGTTGTAAGTTAGGCCTATATAATTTAACTTGAGGGTCAAACTGCAAAAAAATCTACGTGGTTGTAATATTTGTGATGCAAAAATACGCTATTGACGTAATGCGTGACAAATAAAGGAAATGTACTTATTTAGGTTATTATAAAATATTTTTTACATCACATACAAACATAAACACACACAACACATACACACAGAGGTTCAAGAGTAATATTTAGAGGAATTGAACTAAATAAATGTAAGAAAATTAAATTTCATTGACTATTTCGCTGATGTTACCAATGCACCAATGTAGCGTAAGAGTCTATTAAGTTTTAGCCAATCAAAGCCTACTTTGCTATCAACCTCAATCTTGACGTACCTGATGCGCATTTGTTTTATCCTGTCGCGCATGATTTTCAGATGTTAAATATGTTATTGTTTCCTTAATTATTTATTTAGCCAGGAAAGGAACTGGCTACCCTACCCCAATATCTTCTGACTTAATTGGCTTATATATGATGTTTTTTCGCTGTCACTTCTGAGGTTCCAACCAGTCTTTAAACTGTTGAGTAAACATATATATTATTTTGCCTTCTACATTTACAGACCGAAATATGAGAGAGCGATATCACGATATCATGGCAATTATTAGTAAATATGTGAAACCAGATATTATGCAATTCAAATTGACCAGAAATAAGAGAGAATTTATATGGGGGACAAGAACCACATGAATTTGTTGGTTTCTTTATAGTCAATTATAATTATGTATAGATTTATATCAGAGATTCCTTTGATAATGGTCTTTACTAGTATCGCAACAGTCTTCATCTTGTCGATAATATTCACTAAATAAAAGTAGTACCTATTTAAAATAAAATATTTTACCTCTAATATTTGTTTAATTTTGGTATTTCACTAATCATAATTGAATGCCTCTGTAGTTTAGGTCCCAAGTTCGATTCCCGGACTGCGCTCTCAGGATATTTTCCTTGAAGAAGAAAAGTTCCCTGGGTGTCTATAGTCTGGAAATTTGTATGAATGCGAGTGTGTCGGGTTATTAGTTAAACATCTTCAAATAAGTTACAATATCATCAGGGCTTGCGCTGGGCAGAAACCTGAACACATATTTTCACTGTCACATTGTTTACAGTAACTGTAACATTGTTAACAAAGCAATCCCATCCTATGACTCCAACCAGAAAGCACTAAGGATGCTAAGGAATTAACAATACAATTTGATAAAAAAAATTAATCTTAATTTATTGCTACAGCTACTGTCAAATGTTTAGCCATACCCATGAATTTCACATTCCAGAAGGCCAAGATCATGCCGGCCAATGAAATAATAAAATTATTAAGTTAACTATTTAAATATTATGCTATTTAATAGTAATGATCATCATCGTCCTTGCAGGTATTAGGCCTAGTGGCCTATTACGGTCTCCGTCCATCTTTTCAGGGGGCGTCCCAAAAATCGTCTTCTAGTAATAATATAATTAGATTATCTCTTTCATTATTATTATTATTATTATTATTATTATTATTATCTGTTCAAATCTGTTCAGACTAAACACAGCCATACATATGAAAACATTATTACGAATATAACAGACTCATTACCTATACCTAAAACAACACATGATGACGTGCGTAAAGCAATTAAAAAACTGAAACCAACAAAAATAACTGGCACTGACGGTATTCCAAATTTTATAATTAAAGGATCCTCTAATATTTTTATTCCTCTTTTAGCCCACATATTTAATATTAGTTTGAAAAATGGTGAATTTCCCTCACTATGGAAACAAGCTGCAATTATTCCTATATTTAAAAACGGAAAAAGAAATGATGTCAAAAACTACAGACCTATCTCGATCCTAAATAACTTTTCAAAAATTTTTGAAACCATTATTCACAGACATATATCGTTTTATGTGAAAAACAAGCTCAATTCTTCACAACATGGATTTACTAAAACTAAATCCACTGTCACTAACCTGGTCACATATCTAAATCAAATTGTACCAATAATTGAAACGCAGGGACAAACTGATTCAATATATTTTGATTTCAGCAAAGCTTTTGATGTAGTTCCGCACTATATCCTTCTTCATAAGTTAGGAAATATTGGCCTTTCTGTAAGCTACGTAAAGTGGTTCGAAAATTATTTAAGTAATAGAGTTTCATGTGTAAGACTGTTTAATATACACTCTTATTCTTATAATATAAATTGCGGAGTCCCGCAGGGATCTACTTTAGGACCTCTCCTATTTATTATATTCATAGATGATATATGTAAAAGAATAAGTTCTGACTGTTTATTATTTGCAGACGATTCAAAAATTTTTCGTACAATCAAAAGTAGTACTGACTGTCAGTCACTTCAATGTGACATTAATTCAGTCACTAAATGGTCGGATGAAAATGGTATGAAAATTAACGTATCAAAAACTAATGTAATAACCTTTTCTAGAAAAACTTCTTCACTGAAATTTAATTATTATCTAAATAATGTACTAATTAACAGAACGGATTGCGTAAAAGATTTGGGAATATTCTTTGACAGTAAATTGTATTTTCATAGTCACGTTGATTACATTTACAATCACGCAATCAGAATGCTAGGAATAATACGGTCAATAACATTCTTTTTCCACGCCCGATTCTCTTTTAATGCTATACTATACATTGGTGCGATCGAAACTCGAATATGCATCTGTAGTTTGGAACTCGATTACAACTACGGACTCGGCTAAATTAGAAAATATACAAAGAAAATTTATATCCTTATGTTCATTCAGATTTCTGCCCATTAATTCCGGGTATAGTTATGAGAGAAAATGTGAACATTTTAATTGTCAAAATCTATATGCTAGACGCCATGAGCTAGATTATCTGTTCTTTTGTAAAGTCCTCTAAGGTGATATATCCTGTGACTCTTTCTTAAACAATATTACCTTACGTATTCCAACAAGAGATATGAGAGCCCACAAACTTTTCTATATTAGAAATTCGAAATTCCTTTCATCAGTCTCCAGATGCATTAAAAATGCCAACATGCATAGCTGCGAATTCGATCCCTTCAATGTATAGACTTAGTTTGCTCTTGGCAACGATTTATCATTTATGTATTCTTTTAGGCATTATACTCAATTATCATTGTCTCATAGTATTCTTAGTTATCCATTCATCTTCATTATTGTAATTAATTGTAATTATATTTATGTGTAATAATTATTTTTGTTTTATGTTTTTGTTATATTTGTGCTGAATTGTAATTGGCTACTGGGTGTTGTACAGCACATTAAATAAATATAAATATAAATATAATATATAAATAAATATAAATATAATTATTATTACTCTCGAAATAGTCTTATTCAGATATCACGCGAGTTCTTAAGTATGGATAATATTCACTCTCGCTAAAAGCTCGCGAATTATCGACAAGATGAGAAATCTTGTAATATTTCCTCTGACAATAAATTGTTAAACTTTATTTTATTTTACAGTTGTTATATTCAAAGAAATATCAATGTGTTAACTGGCAGATGGTTACTGCTTCATTTTTTTGTTTTTTGTTTTTGTTTTTTTTTTTTGTTTTTTGTTTTTTGCTCCGTAGTTTTTAATGTTTATTTTATTCCTAGATTTCCAAAAGCTTCCTTTTTACCTCTTTCATGGCAAATAATATGTGAAATTATTCCGAACCCTGGTAGAACCAAATATATACGTGGCATCTGGAGGAACGTTGTAGCACAACCACAAACCTAATTTTAAAGTAATCCCAATAGAATGAAATCCAAAAGAAGGCCAGTTTTTTCTCGCTTATACCTTAGAAATCTTAATCTCAATATTTTGTACATAGTTGCCTGCAGTATGAAATATGAATTACTACATTTTCACATGCCAATTATACAGAGTGGTCAGAATTGACGGAGAAAAATGGAGACTATGAAAGGGAATGTCATAGGAAGTGAATTGAAGGTAGGAATCAGATAGGTGCGACTAACACACATTCAGATATTGTAAAATGTTGTGTAGGCTTTATAACGGGTATTCGAAAGCGTTTCTCTCCAACTGGATGCAGACTGCTGCACGGCGGGCGATATCTTCCTGGACATGACGTAGCTCCTTCTCGCTCACCATCGCTACGGACCAAGGAAGTCTTGCGATGATTGTCTCAGAACTATCAACAGATTCTCGGTACACAAGTTCTTTCAGGTATCCTCACAGGAAGAAATACAAAGAATTTAAATCCGGAGATCTTGCAGGCCAGTGTATTGGTTCGCATCTCCCGATCCGTCTGTGACGAAACATTCTATCCAGTTGTCTCGTAGCTGCCGGATTGTAGTGGGTAGGTGTTCCGCCATGCTGATACATCAGGTTTCTCCGAGTAACGAGAGGAACATCTAAGAACTCGAAGACTGAGTCCCGAAGGAACGCTGAGTACAGAGCACCAGTAACGGTCTTTGGAAACATATACGGTCCCACTATTTTCATATCGATAATACCAGTCCATAAACTATCGCACCTGATGGCTGCTCTCACGCGTGGCATGTGATGGCTTCACATGTGACTGTTATGGGAGTTGAAAAACCCGTCACGAGTGAAGAGATCTTCGTCGATACACATAACACGATCTATGAATTGCGGTTCTCTCTGCAGTGTCGTTAACTACCGACAGAAATCCAAGCGTATAGGGCGATCTGCTGGATAGATGTAGTCTACGGAACTGTACCGAAAAGGATACAGAAGAATGTTTAATACCAAGCTATGATGCACTCCGAAACGTTGCGCAATAGCACACGAACTTAGAATTGGATTCTCTTCATTGACTTGTAGGACTCTCTCCTCGAGTTGCGGTGTGAGTCGAAAGTGCACTTGACCAGCATCGGCAGAATGAACTGGGATCACGTGGCCTGTTGTTCTCATCCGGTCATCCAAGCTTCTGGACACCTCCCGGGTAAGGTGCGGCGGGTAAGGTGCTGGATATTGCTCTGCATAGTCTCGAGTAAGATGAGGTGCTGTCGCAATATTCTCCTAAAGTAAACTGTATACATCCATGCTTACTGTATGTAGGCATACGTAGTCTTGAAATGAGAGAACATATCGATAATCCGTTGATTTTGTCTTTTAGCCTACATCTGTTGTGTTTCATTCAATATCGTAGGCTAAGCGACATCGCACCTTGCGCAGATTTGAGCAGCAGTACCTGCACTCAAGCAAAACAAATTCCCTCACTTCCATTCCTATCCCAGCTAATGTACACGTACAATGTAAGGATTTCCCAAATCTTTAAACCTGTAGGTATTCATTGGTTTTATCATCAGTCACGGGAAAAAATGATACATAGGCCTACTGTAACTTTCATTCTTTTAATTTAATATCCCATATAAATGAAGTCCATCATATATATTAGGCCCATTGCTGGACATTAAATACAGGGACATCATTTTTTTTTATTTCAATTTTCATTGTACCTGAGTTTTTGAATGTAAGCTTACTTCACTCCCACTCCTTCTACTAGATAGCATGTCTGAGTAATTTCATCTTTTCGGATGGGGCAGAAGTGAAGATTGAATTTACAGTACGCAAGGTACTCTTTTATAGAGTAGGTACAGAATTACTTCAACATGAGTTACTAGTACTAAGGACGAAACTGCTAGTTGGAATTAGGTACAAAAGTGTATAGTGCGATAATATGCACAAAAGAACTGAAGCCTGTACCGAAATGAACGGCCACCATTTTCAAAAATGTGTTTAAATATCCATGTCATGATTATTTTTTAATTTAACTACATTCTCTAAAGTATATGCTAATGTGCTCTAGACAGTATAATGTACACTGCATAATGAATACGTCTGAATGGACAGCTCAGTTCGTGAGTAAAAATACTTATTGTTAATATTGCACTGTATTCTGATTAAACAAAAACCTAATAAAATTATCAGACTCAAAATCGCGATATTTCCTAGTTTACGTAAATGGATGAACTACTTTTCTTCCCTCCTATAGCTAGTAAAGTGATTTTTTTGTATTTTACGCCAGTATCATCGAACTCCAGTCGTGGAAGGGGGGTAGCAAACGGCGTTTCCGGTTCTCAACCGTTAATCCAAAGGTATAGCCACGTTAATATTAGAAATGTTAGTAAAAATAAAATCATGTCCCTCTATATGCGAATTCTTCGCTCGATGAATTTAATAACAAGACTCACGAACATTTAATTGATATGTATTGTGTTCATGTAAACACAATTACTCTGTGACAATATTAAACATAATAATAACGGAAAACATAAATATAAAAATATGTCTCTCCTTTTTGGCACTTGTAAAATTTGTTATGTGTAACATTCAAACAGCTGTATCTGCACACCCATTGAAAATTGGACACATGTTTATATGAACATTCTTACTCAAAATATTCCATACTACCACTCCCTAAAAATTACTGCGTGGAAATCCTAGAGATCCTGTGAGGAGACTATAAAGTATAGTTCTTCCATATGGAAAATAATATATAATCGTCTTCATTAACTACGTATTCCACTTTTTATCCATCCACTGTAGGACAGATAACGCGATGGAATTCCTTGTACACAACACGTTGGACGATGTATTTCGAAAGTTGATCAACTTCCATAAATATTTTTTTATTGTTTACGTCAGGCATGCAAAAACCCTGCACACTGTGCAGTCGGCCACATCGTGCATCTGTCTCTGTGCGATGTGCACTTTCTATTATTCCCCTACCTGGAGGGAGTGAATCGCCTTGGAGGGAGCGCGATGCAGACCTGCATATCACCTTTTGTTTCAGTAACAGTTTCAGTACGGGTGCTGATATGGCTGTGTCTGTGAATGGGTTATGATCAGGGAACGGATTTATATGGACTAAAAATATATGAAATATGTAAATATATATGTAGTTATTTTTACCAAAATATGGAATTAAATATGGATTTTTACCAAAATATGGAATTAAATATGGACTTAAAATTATAAAAAAATGACTATGTACGTTAAATATTGGTACATTTTAATCAAACTAAACAAAAAATATAATGGACGTACCTTATCTTCCAATGTAGTTTCAACAAAACACAATTTTTATTGTCTGTTACCATAACAATAGGTTACAAACATTTCTTTCAAGTGCTGAAAAGTGAATCTTCTTCTATTGTCTCTGAGGATAGATTTATACTGACTAAAAGAGCGTTCGACGTCACAAGAAGTAACTGGTACATAATTCAATTTCACAATGTCTGCTGGGGATAAGTCCAAGTTAATCTTCACTGTTGATTCACCACTCATCACAGCAACAACCTTTTGTAGTTCTTCATATCCAGGGTTTTTTGAAAGTACAGTGTCCACCTTAGCTCTTACTGCATCTGCAACTTTACCTCTACCACGATTCAGTTGTTCCACAGTACTATTTATAATTTCAAAACTTTCAGATAGTGAAAGGTGCCTATTTTGGAGACTTTTGAGCGTTTTTATGATGCATGAAAATGTATGCTGAATGTGAGCTAAGTCATTCTTCACACTTATGTCACAGGTAACTGTTTTCGCAGTATCAATTGAGACTGCATCTTCAGAGTCCAATGCAAGGAGAACATTGTTAATAGAGTCTATATGTTCGGCATAATATTCAACTGCTTCTAGCCATGTACCCCATCTAGTTAAATTGGCTTTGGTGGCAATGGAATTTCAGGGTACATTTCTTTCAACACGTTAACTCTACTGGGAGCTTTGAGAAATACTTTTTTCACTGATGAAATCAACAAATCTACTTTAGGGAAATTGTCTCTGACCACTTCTGCCACACGATGAAATGCATGCGCCACACAAGTAAAATGAGTCAATTTAGGATATACAACAGATAATGCTTGTCCAGCTTTGACCATATAAGGGGCAGCATCGCTAATAAAGAATAACACATTATCGTACATAATACCCTTTGGCCACAGGATACCCATAGCTTCGTTGAACAGTTTAACTATAGTTTTGTTATTGCACTTTTCTAGAACATCACAATGTAAAAGAATTCGTTCAGAATATTGTTCACTTAACAAACCGATAACTACATTACCAACAAGTCTACCTTCTTTGTCGGGAGTCTCATCAATGGAAACCCAAATTGAACTATCTTTAATTTCATCTCTTATCTTCTGTATTGTCTCATCGTAGATGGATGGAGCATACGTCTTCCTAAGTGTTGACTCATCCGGGATTGTATGTTGAGTATATTTTTCAAGGAATTCCCTGAAGACCTTATTCTTTAGTTTGTAGAGAGGAATATCAGCAGAGATGAGAGAACGGCACAGGTCGATGTTAAACTCAGATCTTACATTCGATGTTGTTGGTTGTGTTAAAAACAATTGTCTCTGCTTGGAATTTAGTTGTTTGTTGGCCTGATGTTTACTAGTTGTAATGTGTTGTTGCACCAGGAACTTTTGTGTAGATGATACTGCACACTGACACAAATTACAAAATAATATTTTATTGTCAGTTGATAAACCATCTTCTTTAAATTCTGAAATGTAACTTGTTAGTTTTGATTTTAAATTGACTGAATGACGTACTTTTGGCATATTTACCGTCTTTATAGTATGATTTACAAAACTGAACCTATGTGTACTCTGACTGGCATTTAACTGTTGAGCTGCACAACTGAAGTCTGTTAAAAATTTTAAATTAAATTAATACAGTTTTGTAACTTACTTTCCCATTGTTGATAGGACTGCTAATTTTCAAATAACTCTGATGTTAAAGGGATTACTGAACATGTGTTTAAATCTCTATTGTTGAAATGTATTTTTAAAAGTTAATGGAATTTTGTTTTGTTTTATTGTTAAACCTAATATAATATGGACTGTTTTATATGAAATATGGAAAATATATGGAAATTAACGAAAATATGTACTAAACTCTAAAATATGGAAAAATATGGAAAATAAAAGTAGGATTTTTCAACCCTACACATTGTGAAACATAAAGATAATGCAAAATATAAATTATATTAGCTTTATAAGTAAATATGTATTTACATATAAATCCTTTCCCTGGTTATGATAAATAAAGTGAGTTCACAGATAACGAAGAAGAGAAATTACGAATCATATAACATAATTGTTATAATGTTTTCCTCAGCCAAAATAATTATTTTAAAATGAAAGGCTTTCATCAGCCCATGTCGAGGTAATAGTGTTGTGACAGTTTAGATCAGATTAGTAAAGTTCTCAAAATATGATATTGCCAGCTCTTATTTCTTAATCAGTACTCTCACGGCAAAACGAACTTGACAATGGCGTTGTTTTGGAGTCTGTATTAACACAGCCATCAAAGATTTAGACGACTTACAACTTTCATTTCATAAGCTGGTAAGTGATGAGAATATAGTGAGGAATACATGTGACGCTCTTGAGGTTGTAAGGAGCGAAAACTATTCGCAATTTCTGGAAAAATATATAATGGCAAATTTTTCATCTCACGTCACTATATTAATTTAATATACATACATTAATAATCTTTAAGCCTGACATAAAGAGAATATCGTCGCTTCTCAGCTTGTGAACTACACTTTTAATTTCTTTCAGTAACGCTCCCAATTTGTCGATACTTGCTCTCGACGTTTTCCAAATAAATTATTTGTGAATTTAAATTCTAAGCTTAATCTATATTATTTATTAATATTAATGTTAATTTATATTGACATACAGCAAGGAAGTGATTTCAGTGTAAAAACTTCACAATGTCCTCCTACTGCATGTAATTAATTGGGAGTATAATATTTTCTTCAACATTTCTGTACCAATGGTCCCAATAAATAATAATGCTTGACGAACAATGAAGTAGTACGGTCTTTTACTTTCAAATAATTAGTACCTACTACGTAAAATGAAATAGGCTACTTGTTCGTTTTCCGTTGTTTCGAAATTATTGCAATATTTTTTTCTTCAAATACTATATAAAAATCATATTAATAAATTATGCTTTACAAACCACTACTTTTTGAAGTATAACTGAGTAAGCCTAAAGTTTCTTGTATTACAATTGTCAAATATAGACACTGATAATAACCGTGTTTTTTTCCTTCTGTTAAGTGTGTTTATAATGTCCAAATGCCTATTTAAACCAACCCTAGAAGCGCAGAATAGATATTGTACACCCCTCCAGCTAAGAACTGGTAAGAGCAACGCTTGAATTATGCAGTCCGCACAGACTGGCGATCCTCGCACATAACTGCACATTTAGAGTCTGATTTCTGGCTATTCGAGCAACTGTTCTGTGGAGCCCGAGCGTCCTAAACACTGACATTACCGGTTCTTCACTGCTGGGTTCGAACGTCTTTCATGCAACAATGATATAATAAAATAATATTCGTCCGTCTCTTGAAATAGGACAAAACCGACGAACATGGACATGACGACTCCCAAAGCCTCCAAATTATCACTCGAATAGTGTTTTACGTTCTACAGTTTTGGTGGGCACTCCTGATGTTTGTAAACTCAAGCTCGCAGTTCGCACTCTAACATACACAGACTAGAGCAGCAGTATGACGAGTTGCTGTTGAGTCTTAACGCCAACTGCAATGTCGCTTAAGATACAAGTTATCTACAGAGTAAGAGATGTAAACAGTTCAGATTCGGAAAGTGTGGTTATTTTACGACGCTTTATCAACTGTTATGGTTATCTAGCGTCTGAATGAGATAAAGGTAATAATGACGGGTCCAGCTCCGAAAGCTATCCAGCATTTGCTAAAAACCTTAACTAAGTAACTTCTCCCAATCAGGATCTGAACCCAGGCCCGCTCGTTTCACGGCCAGACATGCTAACCGCTACTCCACAGCGGTGAACCATTTTTTGTTTCAGGGATTTAAACTGATATGATGCCAAATGAAAACGGCATTGTGTGTAGAAAGGAGAGCAATGAACAGTAAATTGAGTTAGCATACGGTATTTATGTTTCATATGAATTAAACACTAAAACTTTAAAGTGTCCAATTTAACTGAGGTGACAAATGTAGAGATAGAGTATTGATTTCTATCTTAATTATGCTTATTTTGTGACTTATCTTAATTATGCTTGTTTTGATTCAATCTTTCACAACTGGTGAGTTTGCTCAGTTAATTCCGACCACCCTATACTTATATTCTCGTACATGTTCTATGCAACAAAAATTACAAAATTGTCATGTTTAAAATTTTATGTTCGATGGAAAAATGCACCAATTTCTATGTGTTTAAATAGACTTTGCGGCCATTAGATAGTGGTAAAATGTACGTAATTCTACAGGGTGAATCAAAAGTCTGGAACCATATAAATATCTTTCATATGCTTGATTTTCGATTACTATAGGTATTACTACTATTATTACTATTTATAAGACCAAATTCTCTAACAGTAACACATTCGATTCTAGCTCTAAGCTATCAAAAGCCGCCATTTTAGATGCAACTTTGAAATTTTAAATGGAATCTATTTTGAGATATCTCTGATCGTTTTCAAGTTATTTAAAGATAACTGTCATAATGACACAAACATTAGTTGCTGCATCTACAGATATTTTGTAACATGGTACAGTACTGAGGAGGCTTTGGAAACGATATTTTTATGCAATTCTGGTAATTAACTTTTCTTACTCCATTGTTTGAATAACCTGCGATAGTTTCAATGCATTGTTGTGATTATTTGAAGCTTTCCTACAACAAATTTCTGATTTTCGTAATGGCATTATCGAAAGAGGAAAGAATTGAAATCATTTTTTATTCTGGTGGGTTAAGTCACAGAAATGTTGCAACAGACTGGAAGAACAGTTTCCTGGACGTTGAATTGGTAGGCATGGACAAGTAGAATGGCCGGTCAGGTCTCCAGTTTTAACACCCTTTGATTTTTATTTTGGGGTTACATAAAGAGCTTTCTATATGAAGGGAAAATTGAGAATATGGAATATTTTAAAAACCGTATCATTGAAGCCTGTGCTAAAGTCGCCCAGGAAATGCTACAAAATGTTCTCTCTGAGTGGAAAATCTGTCTACAAATGTGCATCGTCGAAAATGGACAACAGATTGAGCACATTTTGTAAAATTTTCTTTTTGTGTCATTGTGACAGTTATCATTTAATGAATGAAAACTATTAGAGATATCTCAAAACAGATTGCACCATTGTTAATGCATTGAAACTGTCATAGGTTAAGCAAACAGTAAAGCAGGAAAAGTTAATTACCAGAATTGCATAAAAATACCTTTTCAAAAGTCTCCTTTGTACTGTACCATGTTGCAAAATATCTGTAGATGCAGTAACTAATGTTTGTGTCATTATGAAAGTTATCTTTAAATAACTTGACAACGATTAGATATATCTCAAAACAAATTGCACCATTGT
Source organism: Periplaneta americana (assembly GCF_040183065.1). Taxonomy (NCBI): domain Eukaryota; kingdom Metazoa; phylum Arthropoda; class Insecta; order Blattodea; family Blattidae; genus Periplaneta; species Periplaneta americana. The sequence continues at coordinate 119,926,748 of NC_091124.1, read as the reverse complement.
TTTTTTTTTTCAGAAAATTTCACATGATTTTGAGTACCTACATGACCTATTTTCCATTTAAAATTTCAAAGTTGCATCCAAAATGGCGGTTTTTGAGATAGTTGAGGGCTAGAATCGAATGTGTTACTGGTACAGCATTTGGTCTTACAAATACTGGTAACACCTACAGTAATAAAAAATCAAGCATATGAAACTTATTTATATGGTTCCAAACTTTTGATTCACCCTGTATATTGAAATAATAATAATAGTAATAATAATAATAATAATAATAATAATAATAATAATAATAATAAATATTATTAGACTACTATTATTAGTATAGTAAGAGAAAAATGTAGATGTGTTTTGTTTCATGTAATTCTAAGAGTTAAACAATCATACCAGCAATACTTAACTTAATCTTGTAGTCTCCTCGGACAAAGTACGATCCCCAATTATCAGTATCATTATCGCAACTATATTACTACTACAGTTTTACTACTATTAATAGTGATAATGTGTCTGTAAATTATTTATTATTATTATACCCATCATTATTATTAGGCCTATTATTATTATTATTATTATTATTATTATTATTATTATTATTATTATTATTGTCAACATCATCATTATTCTCATTGTTACTATTACATACTACAGTTACAGCAAAGAGAAGCTCCAAGACCTTCGGGTAAGGGAGCACATCCCTACAGAAAAGCCGGCATGTTCAGAGGCTGTAAAGTGGCTCATTCACCATTGAACTCACTACTTCTCGACTAGCAACCGGTTTGTAGGACATTAATTTTACTATGCTTCCAAGTATCCTCAAAGAAACGACTGGCTTGACCTAAATAATGATCCTCCATTATACGCCTCGAGGAAAACGATTCATAGGTTGACCGTTGTAAAGATGGAAAGAGACCTTAGGAAGCCAATAAAGGCCTATTACTTGAATGACTGATAATAATAATAATAATAATAATAATAATAATAATAATAATAATAATAATAAATAATAAAACAGTAATAACAATGTAGTAGTAATAATAATGTAATTATTTATTATTATTATTATTATTATTATTATTATTATTATTATTATTATTATTATTATATTTCTTCACTTAGTATTTTTTACATTTCAGTTTGATTTCACTAAATGAAAATTTGATAAGTATGAAATGTGTGTCAACATTTTATTATCGCCTTACCTTACTTTCTGTGGCGACATCGTGAAAACGCAAGGTCCATGCATTGAGATTAGCATTGCGCATTCTTTTGTTACTCTCGATCTCGATACTGTGATCGATTATCTCATCGACCTGTTCCGCCATGGACAGACCAGTGGGCACCACTTTCTCTGTTTTATCGCCAGCGGTATTAGCTGCTTCGCCGTCCTCTTCTTGGAATGGATCATCATCGAAATCATCCAAATCGTCCAAATCAACAGCGCCGCCCGTGTTCAACTGAACAAACAGACAGTATGTGGTCAGCTGTCGTTTGTCATCTGGAAAGCGTTGCTATAGACACACGAAATCAACAAACACGTACAGGTATTAAAAGAAGGGAAACAAAATATAATAAAGTTAAAATAAATAACTTAACTGAAATGATTGTATTTTCTGTTTGGAAAGCAACTGAAAGCAAATTAAGCATCAACCAAGGAATATTTTAAGCAAAAATAAAGTAAATATACATACAAAAAGCGAAACAAATTATACACTCGAAATATACTTGATGAAACAAAACTCGTATGACAGTCAAAACAAGATTAAAATAACATGTATTTGAAATAGAAGAAGGAAAAACAAAAAGTGAGAAAACAGGAGACGAAAAAATAGTAGGCTATAAAAATAAGAAATAGCTACACCTGTGGCAATATGATATATTGTGCACGATTTTGTATAACTACCAATATCCAATATATATATATATATATATATATATATATATATATATATATATGTATATATATATAGGCCTACTGTATATGTACATAACTTTATGAGACAAGTACAGGTTTTTTCATTTGCACTCGTTCCGTTCCGTCCTGCAAAAAGTTCTATTTTATACACAAGTTGCATAAGTAACTATTTCCTTATCCAAATGACAGGAAAAGAAAAATGCAGTATGTAGAGTAATTTAGAAAGTAAAATATGCTAAATCAACACTAAATTAATTTTATGTGATAAAAACATAATAGAAACAAACTTAATATTTAAAACAGTACTGTTGTGAGCATAATCACTTTTGGTGAAAATTTTGACTCTTAAAACGGACCAAATTAATAATTTTTTTGTAACTGAAATTGGCTTTTGACGTCGAGAAGTCTGAGTTTCTAGAAAAATAGAATTAGATAATACAATTTAGAAAAATGATGGGAGTAAAATCTACAACACTGGTTAATGTAACAGTGAAATAGTTAGATGATACGGTAATGTAAAGAGGATGAAAGAAGACAAGATATGAAGAAGTGTGCTGCAATGGATGGCACAAAGGAAGAGTGAGAGAGGGCAGTCCACAACAACTTGGGAGAATAATGTACCGGCATCGTTGATGAAATTAAATTTGTTTTCAGCATATTAACCAGCATTCCTTTACAGCAGTCATTTCGAACTGGCCGAATTGTGACGTCGGAGCACGCTTTCGCTCTCGGAGAAGAGGTCAAGAGAAATAGAACATTGCTCAGAGCTGTGACGGATTAGTGCATTGCCAGAGCTGTACTAGCTGTGGTTGAATCTAGGGCAGTGTGTGCAGGGTAGATTCATAGCTTCAACGAGTACTACACCACAAAGATCACCTACTCCAAAAAAATTTCCGTTTGTGAAGACTTGTTCCTGTTTATGGATTGTGGAACAGTAGCAAAATGTTCAGTGTGAGCCAAGAAAATGCAATATGTGAAAAAATTCGATCTACAGAGATATTATTGCTCCTATCCAACTGAATAGGTATGATAAATATCAAACAGAAACAGAGCCATCTTCAGTTACAAGCCGGAGCATGGGTAGGTTTGGCAACGCTGAGTAGAGGCGGGTGGAGGCAAAATAAAGCATGACGTTTTAGTGCTTTGATTTCGTTGTCACATGTACATTTTCGACATTAATTGATACAAAACTAAGTGCATATGATCAAGATTCAGTATATTGATGTACGTAATTTATTATGGAATCCGAAATGGTATTTTATTTGAGTTTCAGAATACCGCGTAAGTACTTGTATACAGCTACTTATAACTTAAAAAAATTAAAAGCACACGTGTTTTTTATTGATGTTACAAGGCAAAATAAATAAATAAATACTTAAAGAAATGTTATTTGTACCAAAAATAAATAAAATAACGACGTACTTTCGCAGTACCGTATTCCAATCAATTAACCATTATGTGGGTAGTAAATTGATAATGTTTTGCCGCTTTATGTTGTTTCACCTCTGACATGAAAGGTCTAGGGTATCATATACATTTTAATTTCATGTGATTATCTGTCGTGCTTTTCTATAAATATTTCAGATGCCCAGGAAGCCAGTTTTAGTTTGAACCTCGCCAGTCACCATAACAATACTGTTATCCTAAATTATTTGTTACAAATTTTCTAAAATATAATTTTAAATAGGCCAAGGCCAAATATAAAGATCTAATTATGAAAAAATGAAGAAACATACCTTCAAAATAATACGTAACAAAACACATCATTATCTATTAAGTATGCGCCAATTAGCGTAAAATCGGTGAACTTTATATCCTGTAAATACGAAGTGAAAAGAAACATGTTTATAACTAATTTCTTACAAAAGAAATAATGTTAATAAACAAATCTTGAAAACCAACAAAGTGAGTATATGCATCTACAAATATAGACAGTTCTGACGTATCTTCAACAAAACTGCAACATTTATGGGATCACAAAATAGCTGTTTACAATGAACTTGAAAATCAACGGCGTAACTTTATTGATATAGCAGGCGAGACCCAACAATTTGGCTAGAATTCTGATACACCACAAACCACAAGTAAAACTATAAAAATGTAGTTTGTGCAATATTTAATATTTAGAAGAATTGTTCAATCATTTTATCATTAATAATAACCGTAAAAATTGCCAAAGACTGCAGCCATATTTTCATTTATTGTCTTGTTTTTATCACCAACACGCACTTAGTTTATAATACATTAACAATTGACGTTTGGTACGACAGCGAACATAATTCCATCGACAGGCACTTATATTGTAACATTAATTTACACTGAAAATATTGGCATTAGCACAAACACGTGTTCTGGATATTAGGCCTCCGTTTGACAGTTAATTACAGTGTTGCCGACGTATGGCTCCGGCTTGTAACTGAAGAAGGCTCTGGCTGAAATCACCATGAAACTTAAAGACAAATTGCTAAAAGACGCAGCGCCAGCAGGAGGAGGAGGAGGAGGAGGAGGAGGAGGAGGAGGAGGAGAAGAAGAAGAAGAAGAAGAAGAAGAAGAAGAAGGAAAAAAAAGAATCTGTCGTTCTTTTAAGCCGAAAAATCAGTTTACAGATCGCAAGGAAATTTCATCCCTTTAGTAATGACTCATTTGTGAAAGACTGTTTAATATTAGCAAAAGATTTTTTAATATTTGCAGCAAAAGATTTTTTAATATTTGCAGCAGAAGAATTGTGTACAGAAAAGTTAAAGGAGTTTGAATCAATTAGGCTACCCAACCAGATTGTGGCCCGAAGAATTCAAGAAATGGCTGACGACGTAAATAGGCAGTCAGCATGAAATAAATTATATGTTATTCATTGGTTATATACGAAAGCACTGACGTCACAGAAATCAAATGTCAGATCAAAGTTTATATCTATATTTAGGTTTTCTGTGACTCGATCTTTTTGCCCAAATATTGAGACACTAATAAGGTCGAAAAGAATTCAGAAATCCAGAAAAACAGGTGGAAATACAACTCATACAATACAAGTATAAAGTAGGCATAAATAGTAAGTTGTTTTTCATATTTTCCACTTACTTCTGTTTGTTATTTGCAAGAAAGTTGTAATGTGTAAATTTTAATTGTTATACAAGAAGTTAATTGATACAATGTTTTAAATTATTGTTTCCCGTATTTTCAAGTTATATTTGTTCGTTATTACGTTATTAGCATGGAAGTTGTAATTTGTCCATCTTCATTTCTATATAAGTAGTTTACTGATTATTTATCGCTTTAACACTGTTTGTAAGTCCCACATGAATTCATTGTGCAATAAGTGTGGCAGAAAGATACCAGAATTATTTACCTATAACGGTATGTATCTACTACGATATTATTACTGTAAACACTATATTGTACTGGTTTGCCATACCCCACTGCTTCTCGTTGTGATCTGCTCCGTAGTATCAACCTGGATTGCTACGGAGAACGACAGAAGCCCGCTATGACGTCAAAAAGCATTGAGTTGGAAATGACTGCTTTATAGGATGTCATACGAGTAAGACAGCTATTTCAACGGGTTTTTTCCTTGTTAGGAGGGAGGGAGGGAGGGAGGGAGGGAGGGAACATCCCACGCACTACGACCTGAGGTCTATTGTACACCCCCTTATATGGGATGATTTGCTTGCCACCGATCCTCTACGCGCACCGACCTAACCACTTGGCCCCCTTAACGACCGGTCCATACAGGCAACAGAGTTCATGTACCACTCCTGTTTCGGCAACCCCCCAAGGCTCCCTTAACGGTCCGAGGCGGAAGTCCTCCCACGAGAAGGTCTGCCCCGGGTTCCGTTGCAGAAGATATCCATCATCACATGAATACAATCCACGGAGGCCGGTCGAGAGAGCCAGCAGCTTCGGAGGGCCGCCTATAGAGTGATCTGAAAAGCAGAACAGTAACGGGATGATGAATGAAAGGATGATAGGAGAGGAAAGGAAGTGGCCAAGATGAGTGGGGTTCCAATCGCCTGATAAAGGTATTCATCCATAGGAGTGAGGGAAAACCCCGAAAAACCTCAATCAGGCAATTCGTCCCGACCGGGAATCGAACCCGGGCCTGCTGGGTTCGGAGTTAGACTCGCTAATCCCTCAGCCACAACGGTGGACTTCAAACTGGGTTAACCCAATGAGTTTTTTTATGAGAACAGTATTGCTGAATCAAACGAACTACTTTAAAATCTTTGACTTGTGAATCAAACTCTGAATTGAATGAGCTTCAGGCTACAAGAATGTACTCAGTCATTTACTTTCTCATTTTACGAAGTGTAAGGTGCAAGTATTGTGATGCTGCAAAAAATCTTAAATCGATCTTCCACAGTAATCGAGAATGAAGCGAGATTTAAAATGGATCATTGTTTCTGCCGCACCTTGTGCTACCTGTAACTACTGTATAAAGTTTCGTAAAAATATGTTAGATAGGAGAAAGTTATTACTTTTGTCTAAATAAGGGGTAGTTCCCCTTATACAAACGTAATCAGAGTTTGTATACAAGACAAATGCAATATATTACCTGTAAGTACTATATGAAATTTCATGAAAATTGTTTAGATAGGAGGAAAGGGGAAAAGCTATTAATTTTGTGTATATGCATCCCCATAAACATACAAAACAAATACGCTACCTGTATCTACTGTGTATAGTTTCATGAAAATCTGTTACGAGAAAAGTTAATCATTTTGTATAAATGCATCCCCAGTAAGAGGCAGTTTCCCTTATATAAATGCAATTAGAGTTTGTATAGAAAACAAAATATACTACCTGTTATTACTGTACAAAGTTTCATAAAAATCTGTTAGATAGGAGAAAAGTTATCAATTTTGTTCAGCTAAATTCCCGAAATCGATACTGTGGGCCGGAGGGATAGCGAGAGAAGAGTAAAATACTAACTAGTATAGTTCAAGGGAGAAAAGTAAGGTATAGGGCACATGGTTAAGAAAAAAATTACCATGACAATACTGAGTACGTTCAAGTAAAATTATGAGTATAAAATATAATGATTTTAAGTTAAAATAAAAATGTTTTTCTTAAAAAGAACAAGATTGCGATTTATGATTTTTGCATTAATAGAAGTGGCGAACAAAACATTTTGAACGTATGTTCTCAGAGTCAATAGAACTCGATGATGTTTAAACGAATTACTTTGCAAAATTAACATACCATGTCCTTTATAGTAAAACAGAGAAACGACATTATTTTTTGCAAAACATATTAGCTACAGAATTATATCTCCAATTGCAAATGTCTTAAAACAACAGATCTAAGAATATGTGCAAGACGTAACTCTAATCGATTCGGAAATGGAGAAAAATTAAGACTATTTTTCTGTCAGGCTTTACTTCCCTAAACTCGCAAATACATTCCCAGAATTGGTATTTACTTTTCACAAGGTAGGTTAATTGCCATTGAAAAGAAACTAGACACTTTTTTTATTACTCCATGATTAATAAATTTCTTAATCAGTTAATTTTATTAATAAGCATATTATAAACTTTCTGCAATGTTTTTATTTCTTTAGTTTTTCTAGTCAATTTTTTTCTTTGCGTTTTTAATTACATCCTAATTCGTAATGTTAAGTATGTTTTTATGATTTATTTGTTTATTTGTTTACTTGTTTAGCTCCCGCTTCCACTCAATCGTGTAGTAATTTTATTTAATTACTGCCGGCCTATATTATTCCCGTTATATTTTTGTTTGGTATTTAATTACAAATTTAGTATTTTCGTCCAATTGGCTTCGTGGAAAGATGGAGCGACGCAATAATTTTCCTAGGCATCAAATATGAAATAATGATAAACGTGAGAGTTCCATCACCTCACCGGGATTTGAACCCGTGTTTCTCGCCTCATTCGACGTATTTTATTAGTATCTTGTTGCAACATACGTTCTCGAAGGGAATCTCTGGCTGCCAGTCCGTTGTGGTCTCCTCTTCTATGAACCCAAGAGAGTTGGAGCCTGCCCCCGATCCTTGGTGTTGTGCAGTTGTGACCACAGTAGACACAGAGGAATTGTTGTTATTTGCAGATGACAGTGTAACCAACGTGCCAGCCTTTTCGTCCTCTGACCATAACCGAGGTCTCGAGAATCTGTGATACACGCGTCGACGGGGGCGCATGGGCTCCACTTGTTTGATTAGGTAAGTCTCCACTCCATGCTCCTGGAAGTATAATCAATTATATTATTATAATAAATTGATAACAGTCTATGTCAACATTAAATTTGTAAGAAACATCTGGTCGGCCTGGTTGGCTCAGTTTGTATAGCGCTGGCCTATGTCCGAGGTTGCGGGTTCGATCCTGGGCCAGGTCGATGACATTTAAGTGTGAGACAGGCTCATGTCAGTAGATTTACTGGCATGTAAAAGAACTCCTGCGGGACAAAAATTCCGGGACACCGGCGACGCTAATCCTCGGCAGTTGCGAGCGTCAATAAATAAAATATAACTTTTTTTTTTTCTTGTAATTGCAAATCCAGCTTTCAGATATAGCTTCCTGTGAAGCTAATTTGAATAATTATTCATTCTTCTAATTGTTTTTTTAATGTGATGAGTGAGCGAGTCTTTATATTTTTCGCGTGTATCACAAGATAGTCACCTCATCTCAGCCAACTGTATTTTCCGAGTTACTAGGAGAAATTCCCTTCGATCTATTCAGCTGCAAGGAGTGCTGAACATACTGCTAATTGGTTACAGATACGATATTGATCAGTCGTGCTACAGGTCTACATACACAGAGTTTGCTAAGCTGTTGTGTTTGCATTTAATTAATTAATATACACACAATAATAATTGTGTCAATTCAAAAGCTACTACGACAAGTGGGAGTAGCACAAACTTCCACAAAAGAAAACTTATTTCGTCTTGTTCAAGATCATGAGCACAAAATTAAGTGCATACTTATTGTTTAGTGTGAAAATTTGGCTTTGTTCTTCGAATTCACGTCGCGCTCGAAGTACAATTCGACAATTAATTAATTAAACAACTTTAATGGAAACACAACAGCCTAGCACGCCTGGAGCATGAATGTATTTGTAACTGATTAGCTATACGGCTAGCATTCGATGTAGCTGTAGCTGAAAAGGCCAAAGAGGATTTCCCATGGTAACCAGGAAAATACAATCTGGGAGAAGACATGGACCATGTGTGGTGCAAGTGAAAAGTATGAAGGTTCTCTCAATCAAGTTTAGTAAAATAGATACCAACTAATTGTACACAATCGAATGACTAAAAGAACAGGAAACAAAATGTTTCAAACTGAATAATTCAATTTAATACATTGTTCCGACTAGTAAAGTGCTTTGTGTGGAGTGTGATATTGTACGGGGCAGAAACATGGACATTAAGAAGAGAAACAAATAGACGCACCTGAAATGTGGATATGGAGAAGAATGGAGCGTGTGAAGTGGACAGACAGAATAAGAAATGAAGTTGTGTTGGAAAAAGTGGGTGAAGAAAGAATTATGCTGAAACTGATCAGAAAGAGTAAAAGGAATCGGTTGGGTCACTGGCTGAGAAGAAACTGCCTACTGAAGGATGCACTGGAAGGAATGGTGAACGGGAAAACAGTTCGGGGCAGAAGAAGATATCAGATGATAGACGACATTAAGATATGTGGAACATATGAGGAGACAAAGAGGAAGCCAGAAAATAGGAAAGACTGGAGAATGCTGGGTTTGCAATGAAAGACCTGCCCTTGGGCAGAACACTATGAATGAATGAATGAATGAATGAATGTTCCCATAGTTGCCTATTCTGTTTAGGAACTAGTACTAGAAAATAACTCAGAAGAACGATTTCACCGTATTTTTGGCCACTATCGTACATATCTTAATATATAAAATTGAATGTGGGTATGTGTGTATGTTCTCTATACAAATCTACACGCTTTGACCGATATGTGCCAAAGTTTGCACATTTAACCTTCATAACCAGGAGAAGAACATAGGCTACATTAAAATTGTGCAAATGGAAGTTAAACTAATTAAAAATATAAAAAATAAAAATAAATACGGTCAAACATTCATGTGTAATACTAAAATGCAATCTTCTATAGTCAATTGTTTTTTTATTATTGCAGTTGTATTCAACATCGACTTTCACGAGGCCATGGAAATTTTAACACGAAATTAAATTACATTGTTGTTACACATCATGAAGGCTAAAACTAGATAATTTATGCAATAAGTATCTTTACGCAGTCCAGGACCGTATTATGAATTCCTCGATGCAGTTTTGTAGATAGTGAGCAAACTGTTTTATACAACTGAATTCTAGAATTCTTTGAAACTACAACAATTGCACATAATTTACTTAATATTGAATAACCAATAGTACTATTGCAAAATATTGACCCACCAAAATTATGCACGAATAAGAATTGGTGTGAAAAACTCATACGAAACGTAATAGAATTGGCAATATTAACTGCAAAAATAAAAGGAGATGTTTTTATTCCACGTATTGCTAGGATACTCATTCAATTTTAAGCAATGCAATTTCAATGCCACTAGCATTTGTAATTGCCATATTAAAATGAAGCTCAAGGACAGTCGCTCAAAGTTGCAGACATTAACTTAAAAACTGCGTGTTTTTCACATCCTCAACTATATTTTATACAAAGAAGTGGAAAAAAAAATTTTACACATATCAATAAGCAATTCAATGATACTTTTGTCATGTTGCTAATGTAGTATGTGAATGTACATAAGCCCACTGAAAATAACATTGTATTAATTCTCAAAATATTGTTATTCACGTTGCAAATTTAGTAGCTATGTTAAGGGTTGTGTAAATAAAAATCTCTTAATTTCTAAAATACCGGTAGGCCTATACGTTTCTCAGAATATTAGTCTTTATGTTAAAAAATGACTTATTGCGAGTTTATATTGTATCTGTATTTTGTGTGTAAAAATTAGAATTAATATAATATGTTCTGAATTTATGAGATATAGTTTCAAGTTATATTAAAAAAAACTGGATATGATATAAGTGGGTGTACAGCGGTCAAGAGGTAAAACAATCTTCCAATATAAATTAAATTATATATGTATATATTGATTCGATGCTGAAACTGATCAGAAAGAGGAGAAGGAATTATATTTTCGTTGGGTTTTACTTTGTTTATAGTTTGACTTTTCTATTACTTTATTTGTATTTCTGGCGGTGTGGAAGAGAAGGCCTAATGGCCTTAACTACACCAGAATAAATAAATAACACAAATAAGTAAGTAAATAAATAAATAAAAACAAATAAATAAATAATAAATAAATAAATAAACAAATTTAAAATAACAGTTTAACGTCAGGCACATGATGAAATGTTTTCTTTTCGGTGCCTGATTTACAACTGTTTTAAATTGAGTTAACCCTGGCAGGCATTTGGCTAAGGAGTTCATTAATTCATGTAAGTGACGTTAAGTAAAGATTCATCCTTATGGGCGAGGAAAGCTTAGTAAAGACAATTCGTTTTGGTTGTATATAGTTAGGTTTCCGAGATTTCCAAAAATTTAATAACCAGTTTAATTAAAAATAGAAGCAGGAAGGAAAACCCGGGCAACGCCGGGTGCTTTCAGCTAGTCTTAATATATAAAATTGAATGTGGGTATGTATGTATTTATGTATGTGTGTATGTTCTCTATACAAATCTACACGCTTTGACCGATATGTGCCAAAGTTTGCACATTTAACCTTTATAACCAGGAGAAGAACAAATTGTGCAAATGGAAGTTAAATAAATTAAAAATATAAAAAATAAAAATAAAGAGATCAAATATTCATGTATTATATTAAAATGCAAAATCTTCTACAGTCAATTGTTCTTTATCATTGTCTGTTGTATTCAACATCGACTTTCACGAGGCCTTGGAAATTTTAACACGAAATTAAATTACATTGTTGTTACACATCATGAAGGCTAAAACTAGATAATTCAGGCAATAAGTATCTTTACGGAGTCCAGGACCGTATTATGAATTCCTCGATGCAGTTTTGTAGATAGTGAGCAGGCTGTTTTATACAACTGAATTCTAGAATTCTTTGAAACTACAAGGATAGCTAAGACATAATTTACTTAATATTGAATAACCAATAGTAGTATTGCGAAATATTAAGCCACCAAAATTACACATGAATAAGAATTGGTGTGAAAAACTCATACGAAACGTGAAAGAATTGGCAATATGAACTGCAAAAATAAAATATGTTTTTATTCCACGTATTGCTAGGATACTCATTCAATTTTAAGCAACTGCAGTTTCAATGCCACTAGCATTTGTAATGGCCATATTAAAATGAACCTCAAGGGCAGTCGCTCAAAGTTCCAGACATTAACTTAAAAACTGCGTGTTTTTCACATCTTCAACTATATTTTATACAAAGAAGTGAAAAAAAAAAGATTTTACATATAACAATAAGCAATTCAATTATACTTTTGTCATGTTGTTAATGTAGTATGTGAATGTACATAAGCCCACTGAAAATAACACTGTATTAATTCTCAAAATATTGTTGTTCACGTCCGAAAATGTGTTGCTGCGAAATTAGATCTGTATAATCACGTTGCAGATTTAGTATGTTAAGCGTTGTGGAAATAAAAATCTCTTAATTTCTAAAATACCGGTAGGCCTTATACGTTTCTCAGAATATTAGTCTTTATGTTAAAAATGATTTATTGCGAGTTTATATTGCATCTGTATTCTGTGTATAAAGTTAGAATTAATATAATATGTTCTGAATTTATGAGATATAGTTTCAAGTTATATTAAAAAAACTGGGTATGATATAAGTGGGTGTACAGCGGTCCAGAGGTAAAAAATCTTCCAATATAAATTAAATTATATATGTATATATTGATTCGATGCTGAAACTGATCAGAAAGAGGAGAAGGAATTATATTTTCGTTGGGTTTTACTTTGTTTATAGTTTGATTTTTCTATTACTTTATTTGTATTTCTGGCGGTGTGAAAGAGAAGGCCCAATGACCTTAACTACACCAGAATAAATAAATAAATAAATAAATAAATAAATAAAAATATAAATAAATAAATAAATAAGTAAATGAGTAAATGAGTAAATGAGTAAATGAGTAAATGAGTAAATGAGTAAATAAGTAAATAAGTAAATAAATAAATAAATAAATAAATAAATAAATAAATAAATAAATAAATAAATAAATAAATAAATAAATAAATAAATAAATAAATAAATCAGTAAATCAATAAATAAATAAATAAATAAATATATAAATAAATAAATAAATGAAAATAAATAAATAAATAAAAACAAATAAATATATAAATTTAAAACAACAATTTAACTTCAGCGACAAGTTGAAATGTTTTCTTTTCGGTGCCTGATTTATAACTGTTTTAAATTGAGTTAACCCTGGTAGGCATTTGGCTAAGGACTTCATTAATGCATGTAAGTGACGTTAAGTAAAGATTCATCTTTATGGGCGAGGAAAGCTTAGTAAAGACAATTCGCTTTGGTTGTGTATAGTTAGGTTTCCGAGATTTCCGAAAATTTAATAACCAGTTTAATTAAAAATAGGAGCAGAAAGGAAAACCCGGGCAACGCCGAGTGCTTTCAGCTAGTAAACCTATAAAAAAGCCTATTACTGTTAATTGTTGAGAGTATATACCAGTCATGTCACGCTCGGTCACTGGTGGCAGCTGCCACAGGTTTGTCACGATCTCGGGCCCAGGGCCTCTCGTGGTCCGAGCTGCTAGCACAGTGCTTTGGCAGGCGGATACGTAAGAACTTGAAGTCCAAGAAAAGACTGCGTATAAATCCATAGACATGATCCGCGCTGAATCCCCTACTTCTTTATAAGAAAATATAGGGACATCATTTTATTTTTACTAACATTTCTAGTATTAACCTGGCTATACCTTTGGATTAACGGTCGAGAACCGGAAACACCGTTTGCTACCCCTTTCCATAACAGGAGTTCGATGATACTGGCGTAAAATACAAACAAATCACTTTACTAGGTATAAGAGGGAAGAAAAGTAGTTCGTCCATTTACGTAAACTAGGAAATATCGCGATTTTGAGTTTGATCATTTTCATTGGGTTTTTGTTTAATCAAAATACAGTACTATATTAACAATAATTCTTTTTACTCAAGAATTCAGATATCCATTCGGACGTATTCACTATGCAATGTATATTGTACTGTCTACAGCACATTAGCGTACAGTATAGAGAATGAAGTTACATTGAAAAATAATCATAATATGTATATTTAAACATTTTTTATTTTATTTTAGTTGGTTATTTAACGACGCTGTATCAACTACTAGGTTATTTAGCGTCGATGAGATTGATGATAGCGAAATGATATTTGGCGAGATGAGGCCGAGGATTCGCCATAGATTACCTTGCATTCACATTACGGTTGGGAAAAACCTCGGAAAAAACCCAACCAGGTAATCAGCCCAAGCGGGAATCGAACCCGCGCCCGAACGCAACTTCAGACTGGCAGGCAAGCGCCTTAACCGACTGAGCCACGCCGGTGGCTATATATATTTAAACATATTTTTGAAAACGGTGGCCGTTCATTTCGATACAGGCTTCAGTTCCTTTTTTGCATTTTATCGCACTATAGACTATTGTATCTAATTCCAAGTAGCAGTTTCGTCCTTCGTACTAGTAACTCATGTTGAAATAATTCTGTACCTACTCTATAAGAGAGTATCTTACCTACTGTAAATTCAATCTTCACTTCTGCCCGATCAGAAAAGATAAAATTACTCAGACATGCTATCTACTGTCCGTCCAATTGGTTTTGTCGCAGGGTCGTAGAAAGGAGGGAAATCACGTGACCGTTAATTACTTCACGAGGCCCTTTTATTTAAGTTATTTTAAACAGTTTTATAATATTACCTAGACGTCCAATTTCTAACAGAAATTAATGTTTTCAGAAAAGAGGTAAGACAGCCCAACTACTAGACTTTACAGAGGGACGAGTAGAAGCGGGTGGGAGAAACCGAGATGCGACATAGGCAAACGGACGACAGTGCCTGTGCGAAAATATGATTCAATATTGAAAGCTCTTTCATCACTAGAAAACGCGAACATATTTCTGGAACGTACTATACTCACTAACTCAGTACTGCTTGACTGCATGTACGCGGCCTTGGTTCTGTGTGGAGAACGGTTGGAAGTTTACTAGTAGAGGGGATGGGAGTGAAGTACATTAAAAAAAAACTCAGGTACAATAAAAATTGAAGTAAAAATAAAACGATGTCCCTGTACAATACAAAACAATATTACGAGGTGAAGCACTAGGCGGACTTCGGAGGATTTGATGGAGAAGAACGAGTTGCTCTGTAAAATGCCTAACAGTGGATAAATGTGCTGTGACATGCTGCAATTATTTGTCTAACAAGTTAAATGCTATTTACTGTAGTTGCACAGTTTTAAAGAACATGGAATTTGCTGACAGTACATGCAAGCCTATTTACTGTTGTACAATCCTAAAGGAAACTAAAAATATTTTTCGTAGAATCATAGTTAATAGGCTATATTAAAAAGTAGAATAGGTAATATTAATGACCAAGACCTGCATTTCGATGACCAAAGGAAATATAGAATTTATAATTAAATTGATACTAAAATTTGAAGGAAATGACCAACAATTCAAGAAAGTGATATAAATAAACTCTAATTATTCCGTAAGGTACACATTTTTTATTATAATTACTTATTATATATTCTATTAATGTTTATTATGGATTCCCCGCTATGTGTCGTATTTTCCGGGGTATAATTCTCACTTTTCTTTTAAAATAGGTCTGAAAAGCATGGTGCATCTTATGTGTGGATACTAACTTTGTGAATGGGTGTAAGCTTCTAAGAAAACTAAGATAATAACCTGTCGGTTAGCGCTCTGTTCTTAAAGTGTTTTTTCTTAATGTTTACGTAGAACATGGAGGTGTGTAGAGTTGATGCTGTAAGAGCAAGTTATGAACTAGCGCGCATGGTTGTCGCAAGACACGGAACGTATTCAGACTGTCAATTTATTAAGCACTGCATTTTAATAGCAGTAAGGCATGTATTTCCCAGTGAACCTTCGAAGTTCGAGACCATAAGCTTATCGCTAAATAAGGTAGCTAATCGTGCACAAGAAATTTCCCTGGTCTTACATTCGCACACGGCAATGTGATCGGCCACAGAACACTGAACGCAGGTAAGATTGAACTGTCCGCTTTACGTCATCTGCCTCGAGTCTGGTGCCGTGCTCTGTGTATGTTTATAGTCGCATTGAGTTTGACATGACTGGTATAGACGACAGATTGCATCAGATTAATTATCTCACCGAGGGAATTAGGCTATTCATATGCTGTTGTACTGTTTATTTTATACAAGGATTCCAATCTCCAGCGCCACAACACTACCGGCCTGCTGCTAGTCCTTCCGTAACCAGACCTCCTTTATCCGTGAAGTAGCCTACGCTTATACAGACTGTTCTTTTATTTTATTATTAAACTACAGGATTAAGAGTGTAATTAAATGCTACAAAGTTTATTCTTTAAAGTACAACAAATGTTGAACATGTCCATCCGCTCGTCAATAAGCTTCAATGAACTGTCAAAGATTACTCTCAGTTCTTATGAAATGCTATGAAGAATAATGTTATATGGGCGCTCATGCAACTGGTGAGGTGTTTCCGAACTCAAATTACGATTATTTTGGAATTTACATGTCTCGATAAATGCAAGCACTCTTTGTCGGTAAAAAATTTCAGTTACGGATTCACAAACCCATCGTGTGCTGTACAGTCTGCAGAAACCAATAACAAAACTAAATTTGAGCATTACTATAAGGATTATTCAGTCTTTGATGCACTACAATCTTTGTTTTAGTTGGTTATTTAACGACGCCGTATCAACTACTAGGTTATTTAGCGTCGATGAGATTGGTGATAGCGAGATGATATTTGGCGAGATGAGGCCGAGGATTCGCCATACATTACCTTGCATTCACATTACGGTTGGGGAAAACCTCGGAAAAAATCCAACCAGGTAATCAGCCCAAGCGGGGATCGAACCCGCGCTCGAACGCAACTTCAGACCGGCAGGCAAGCGCCTTAACCGACTGAGCCACGCCGGTGGCTACTGCAATCTTACACGGTAACATTTTCAGTAATTTTGTTGCTGTATGTGCGGATTCATGTGAAGTTGCACACAATGCTACTATGTGAGAGATTTTCTATAACTTCTTTTTGATGTTTCAATTTCATCCAATTTCTCTTCTTTTAAAACAGCCCTCTTATATGATTTCTAGTAGCTCAACACCGAACTGGCAACAAAATCTCTATAAAATTAATTTGCTTCAAAATTTTACGCCAATACATTTTATTACAAATTTAAATCGACACTGTGAATTCCAGCTACACTTAGGCTAGAAAAGTTATTAACTAATAATGGAATAACATGGGCTTTTCCACACTGTGCTTCTCGTTTTTAAGCCTATCTCGACTGTGGTAATATGTGTACCCATACAGCTGACCCGGGTTTAACAAACTTTGCCCCCAAATATCCTTTCACACAAAAATAATTAGTCCCCAACAAGAACATAAATTAAGTCCCAACTATTCAGCTAGAAACTTTTCATTTACCATTTTAAACATAAATTCTTCAACAAGAACAAAAATTAAGACCCAGCCGTCCAGGTAGAAATACTTTTCTTCCCATTTTAAATAGATTTATTATAGTCGACATTGTTGTTGCCGATATGGTTAAATTGTTAAAATAATAGGAAGTCATTATCACTTAGAGAGCTGTTTAAAAGCTACAACTCTAATAAAATCATATTTTCTTATGACATTAAATTGTTTTATACATCATAATTTCGTGTAAAATAAATGCTTATTTATCATGTGTTTTCTTTCTGTCTCTGCTAAGTTTAGTTCTCATTGAAATGTGTCACACTGAACCTACTTTAAAACTCCAATTATCTCAATGGTGATCACTGATTTAGCTGAAATGTGGATGTGGGGAGCAAAACAAACCGCTAAGATTAGAAGAAAAACTTTTGTAATTATTTGTAGTTTGGGCGGATTTTTCTCAGAATTCGACCTACATAACCGGAGAAAAAGAGCTGTTTTTATCAATGTAATTTTCTAGCACGTAGTGCCAAAGATTTTCAAACTTGTATATCATTTGGCATCTTTCAAATAAAGCAGTCTGCAAAAGTGTTACCCATTTCTTCTGCATTTAACAGTGGTAATCCAAAAAAGCTTTTCAGGAAGTTTCTAATTTTAGAATAATTTTCTTGGTAGGGCTTATTTAAATACAGCTCTTGAATTTACTTCCACCAGTTCTGAGTTAGATGTAAACGACATACTTTAGTTACAGCTTTGGACCAAGCGCATGACACGACGACATGGTTACCGTAACATATCTTGGAGTGCACAGAGCAATAAAAACTCGTACCCTTCTTCTTGTATCGTGATTTAACACTTCTGGTTAACTACGTCTGATTTGGGTACGTGAACAACTTCTGGTTGGGGCCGAATTCATTTCATCTTTCTTCCTAACCACCTCTGAAATGAAGTAACTTAAATACGTAAACAACTGCCGGTTGGGATCGAATTCATTTATTCCTTCATCCTAACCACCTCTGAAATGAATTAACTTAAATACGTAAACAACTGCCGGTTGAGATCGAATTCATTTATTCTTTCTTCCTAACCACCTCTGAAATGAAGCAATTTAAATACGTAAACAACTGCCGGTTGAGATCGAATTCACTTATTATTTCCTCCTAACCATATCTGAAATGGAGTAACTTAAATACGCAAACAACTGCCGGTTGAGAATGCATTCATTTTTCCTTTCTTCCTAACCACCTCCGAAATGGAGTAACTTAAATACGCAAACAGCTGTCGGTTGGGATCGAATTCATTTATTCTTTCTTCCTAACCGTATATGAAATGGAGTAACTTAAATACGTAAACAACTGCCGGTTGAGATCGAATTCATTTATCCTTTCTTCCTAACCACCTCTGAAATGAAGTAACTTAAATAAGTAAACAACTGCCGGTTGGAATCGAATTCATTTATACTTTCTTCCTAACCACCTCTGAAATGAAGTAACTTAAATACGTAAACAACTGCCGGTTTGAATCGAATTCATTTATCCTTTCTCCCTAACCTCCTCTGAAATGAAGTAACTTAAACACGCAAACAACTGCCGGTTGAGATCGAATTCATTTATTCTTTCTTCCTAACCATGTCTGAAATCGAGTAACTTAAATACGCAAACAACTGCCGGTTGGGATCGAATTCATTTATTCTTTCATCCTAACCACATCTGAAATGAAGTAACTTAAATACGTATACAACTGCCGGTTAGGAACGAATTCATTTAACCTAACTTCTTTACCACCTCTGAAATGAAGTAACTTAAATACGTAAACAACTGCCGGTTGGAATCGAATTCATTTATCCTTTCTTCCTAATCACCTCTGAAATGAAGTAACTTAAATACGTAAACAACTGCCGGTTGGGATCGAATTCATTTATCCTTTCTCCCTAACCTCCTCCGAAATGAAGTAACTTAAATACGTAAACAACTGCCGGTTGGAATCGAATTCATTTATCCTTTCTTCCTAACCACCTCTGAAATGAAGTAACTTAAATACGTAAACAACTGCCGGTTGGAATCGAATTCATTTATCCTTTCTTCCTAACCACCTCTGAAATGAAGTAACTTAAATACGTAAACAACTGCCGGTTGGAATCGAATTCATTTATCCTTTCTCTCTAACCTCCTCTGAAATGAAGTAACTTAAATACGTAAACAACTGCCGGTTGGAATCGAATTCATTTATCCTTTCTTCCTAACCACCTCTGAAATGAAGTAACTTAAATACGTAAACAACTGCCGGTTGGAATCGAATTCATTTATCCTTGCTTCCTAACCACATCTGAAATGAAGTAATTTAAATACGTAAACAACTGCTGGTTGGGAACGAATTCATTTATCCTTTCTTCCTAACCATCTCTAAAAAGAAAGTAACTTAAATACGTAAACAACTGCCGGTTGGGATCGAATTCATTTATCCTTTCTTCCTGATCACCTCTGATGGGGCCAAATTCGTTATAGTCAGCTGATCGCGTCCTGAGACTCTTGCGATAGTACAGCATCAATTCGATCGCTCCAGTAACGGGAATAATGCGTGGACTTCGGCTACAGAGTTTCGAGGATAGTGGGGGCACTCGAAATTAGAAATCTTGTACATTTGTGTATTGTTCCGAATATTCGCATAGGTATTGCAAGGTGGAAATGATTGTCAGATGGCAAGATAGTGAATAGTGACTCTCAACACACGTGCAGTTTGACAGTTGTTGTGGTTGTCTTTCATAAATACATGCAGAACATGTAAACTTAATCTTTTCTAATATTTCTAAAAATCGTATTTTTATATCTGTTTTGTGATTCCCAGCAGAATGTGCAAATGTCGACGATAAATATACATACGATTGCAGTCGATATGAGAAATACATAGTAGTATACATTTTATTTATTCTCTAATTTGTTTCGCATGCATATGAGAATGTTATACACAGCCAATCAATCATTTCATAGCAAAACCGTATGAGGAATAGGTTAGAAGCTCAATTTAGTGAGTGTAATATCTTTCCACACATTCTTTGATAGGATATTTCGAAAACAGTGCTGTTTAAATGGGTGTATACAATTTATAAGCGATTTCGTGAAGACACTCCTGACTTTAAGCATCTTTCATAATGTAAATATGATTATTATTAACTTTAGATTTAGTTTTTTTTTTGTATTTCTTATTTTTTCTTATTTGTAACAATAGCACTAGTGGAAATAGGGCTAAATTATTTTGAAATTGCATTAATAATAATAATAATAATAATAATAATAATAATAATAATAACAATAATACTAATAATAACAATAACAATACTACTACTACTACTACTACTACTACTACTACTAATAATAATAATAATAATAATAATAATAATAATAATGTATTTCACAAATAATTTAAACTAATAGACTAACCTTTTCTACAAATATATTTTGCGAATTTTAATGTTAATGCAGAGAATTTTTAATATAGTGAGCTCTAAAGAAAGAAACGTTAAAATTGTTAATTTGTAGTTTATTAATTTGACACAACTTACTATAATAAGGTAGGTAGGCTTATGTACAATTTCGAATTACCTATTTATGTAATTTTAGAAATGTCAATAAATATTAGGATATTCAAAAGAACAAAATGTTTGTTACTTTCATGGAGAAGAGAGGTGAAGGGCCTCATTAATATGATTCTTATAGTACGTCTCTGAAATTTGAAAAGGGAGAGGACAAACATGTTTTTATTTTTTTTTTTCTGTTGTGTGTGTTTACCTTGAGATAGTTGTCCCTCGTGTCGCCATAGCCTGGCTCAACTTCATACACGTCATTAAGGCAGTCCAGTGTGGCTCTCGAGATGTGGACTCGACTGAAACAATATTCGTTTATTGCTTATTGTTGTCAAGTGCCTTCAGAAATACAAAGCTGTGCCAGTCGAGTGCCTCATCGCACACCTCTGCTTCTGAGGATTTTCTAAACACGAAATTTATTGACATAACGATATGGTAATTACAAAGCTGCCCTCACGTCGCTTTCTGGGGCAGATTTGTTATTTAGTTAGAACGATTTTAAACATGTAAATGTACGTAATGGATTTTTGTTCAAAGCATGTTCATATACTGCATTTGATTTCTATTGGATCAAAATCCAATATCTTTATTTTAAAAAGTTTGTTAGAGATTTAATTATTATATTTACACTTTGAATTTGTCCAAAACATTTATAAAATATATTTCGATAAAATGTTTGCTCACTTCACAAGTATTCATTACATCTTTCTTTGAAATTGTATTAACCCATTAATGCCAATGGCAGGTTTTCCTACCAATCAAGTTTTAAATTTTTACAATGTATAAATAAATTATTTTGTTATGAATACTGCAACAATGGATTCTAAGATATATTCCGCATGGTATTTTCGAATTTTAATAACATTAGTTAATTGAGTGCATCGGTACATTGGTTCGAAGTCACGGTTCAACTTCTCTTCAAAAGATGGCTTGCAACGCGGGAGAAAGTGTGCAAGTAGTACACATTTTTAAAGTAACAAATGATACCTGATTATGAAAATACATAGTCAATAAACCATGCTACCTGAATAATTTGTGACTGACATCATTTCATAATTTATAACATAACTTACTTTATTGTAGCCTAAACTTTGATGGCAGGTTTTCCTACCACTGGGATATAACGTAGTCATTTATATTACACCTATACTGATTTGAATATTTTTGCAGTTCACGGTTGTACACTGTCAATGAAATATGTGATATGTTGCAAATACGGCGTAATAAGAATCGCAGACGACTGAATGTAGCAATTCTTCCTCCACGGGAGCAACCTGAGTCCGAAACAAATGAGGACTCTCTCATTTACCTTGGCGTATGCTGCAGAGTGACGCCCAATTTGACTCTGATTCTGATAACGAAAGTAATGCACCACCACTACCACTACCGCCGCCGCCGCCACCACCACCACCACCACCACCACCACCACCACCACCACCACCACCACCACCACCACCACGCTCATAGACTTGATCTTGGACCAAAATAGGATCTACTGTATCCAGAAAAATCTATCTACTCATTCTACTGACTCTACAACAAAAGATAATATTTTAGTTTTTCTCGGCATTCTTTTGATTTCTGGTTATAATAAACTTCCACACTGGCGACTTTATTGGAGTAGGCTGCATTATCATTTTTACATAGTATTTTGATTCCTGATTCAATGAGGTGGAATACGTTTGTCGATATGAGACGACTGCATTTTGCTGATAATATGGCAATTTCAAATGATCGCTAAGTTAGACTAATTTTCGATACACTAAATAAGTCATTCAAAGTCTGTGACATTCCAGAACACCTGAATATTGATGAAACAATTGTCCCATATTGTAGCAGACATGGAACCAAACAGTTCATTTGAGCGAAACCAATAAGGTTTGGTTTCAAACTCTGGTCCCTTTGTACTGCATGCGGAGCATGTGACAATAGTACGAACCTACGAACTTCAGGGAAAGGACAGGTGTTGTTTTTGGACTTCTAAAGAAGACTGATATCCAAAAGGGCAGTCATGTATTTTTTGATAACTATTTCACGTCCATTGATCTTATGCATGACCTAGGTGCTGAGGACATTGGAGCAACAGGAACAATCCGCAACAGGGTGCATAAGGCTCCTCCTACAAATAAACTTAAAATTCCAAAGAAAGAGAGAGGAGCTATGGAGACTGTTGTTGCAGATGATGTAATTTTAGTGAAATGGAATGACAATAGTGTAGTTACAGTCGCCAGAAATGTTGGTAAAACGACTTGGATTTGAAAAGCTAAACATTGGATTTCCAAGACAAAGAGGACGATTCAAATAAGCCAATAACATTCAGTTCCACTGCATAATAGATATATGGGTAATGTGCATTCCAATGATCAATATGTAGCAACTTACAGAAATGGTGGTGGACCCTGTTTGCATGGAGTCTAAATGCGTGGAGGCTTTATCGCACCCCGGGATATCACTACTAACTGTCTAACAGCAATGCAATCCGCAACTCCTAGTCCAGTACGGGAAACCTAGAAATTCTCCTCGCTCAGCACTTCAAATTCGAGAAATTCCTTATGATAATGTTCGTTTCGACAGGATTGATCACTGGATCATCCGTAGTGAACATTCTAATGCACGATGCAAGCAGTGTGGACATCGTACAACATTCGTACGTGAAAAATGTAATGTACCACTGCATCCAGAATGCCAGAAAATCTATCACACTGAAAAATGAGCAGCACATTGTAAAATGTATTGTTTTTTAAATATATTTTTTCCTATGTAAACAATTATTTCAACACCTGTAGCCTTTGTGCGATGTATAAATTATGTGAAAGAAGTGAAAAGTACATAACATGTATGATTTGCAAACATATTTCGAGGTTTTGAATATGATAACTTAATAAGTATATTTTTTATGTCTTTATTTCCCAGTGGCAGGATTTCCTACCACTTCAATAATAGACCTATAAAAGCCTAATAATGTCCGGATTTTTTGGAAAAATATTCAGATGTTCATTTCGTATCATTGCGATGGTAGAATATGAATATAAGTTCTAAAATCTACAAAAAAACGTTCTGGGCATTAATGGGTTAATTTTATCGCACTTCCCTGAACTATTTCATTACACAAAAATAAATACAGAGTTGTTATGGCTTGGTTTACCGACCTACGGCATGTGGATCGGCCAGTGTTCTGCTCCCAGATTCCCCTTGACGTTAAAGTGCCCATCATGCGTGTTGTGCAATTGTGCGGTTGTTATGAGTGTAGTTTAGTTTTAGAAACCGCATAGAATGACAACTATTTGACTCTTAAAAGAAAGAGCGTTTGTGTGCAAGACATGTTGTAAATATTCGCTCGCCAGGTCTCTACGGACAAAAATAAATATGATTTTTTTTTAATCTGCCAATGCGTTACTTTAATTTTAAAACGTTTACCGGTATTAGATAATACATATTTATACGATATATTCCACTTGTGTAGGAGAAGTGGATCTACATTTTCATATTCTATTACAAGGAAATTATCGTCTATCTCTATTATAAGGTAAGTGTGTTGCAGTTTAATTGCGTTGTTACAGTACTAAATCTGGCGCCCGCAACCGCAATCCTCGCCGAGGACCCCGAGCGCCGGTACATCGGTAAACCAAACCGATATCAACTCTATAGATATTGCTCACCAAAAGTGCAAATACCAAGTAATATAGTAATTAATTAATCATACTATAAACATAACTATGACCGGAAAAAAATCAAAGTTGGTTGCAACTGGTGAAACTTTGTGCACACATCAACACTGTTTATTTTGTATTCGGCTTTGGATAGCCTGTTTTCTGTTCTGAACATGTTGAAGGCATATTATAACGGTACGTAAAAATACTCGCAATTTTTCCAATAGCCATTTCGCACGAGCTTTTGTTAAAAAAATCCAAAGTAATGTAAATTCACTTTCAATGTACAAAATTAAATTATCTTGAATAATTAAATATATATATTTACACAATCTTAAGATATTTGAATAAAATTTGTATTTTGTCTTCAATCAATTATTATTAGCCGTAACAGTAACTAGAATACAAATGATATGTAGACCATCTCCTTTCTGTCTCTGTCTTCCTTTAGAATTATCTGCTGTCGGTAGGACTGGTGGAAGCGAGATGATATTTTGATGAGTCCGAGGATTCGCCATGGGATTATCTGACATTCGCCTCGCAGTTGGGACAATCTCGGAAAACCAACTCAGGCAATGAGCCCAAACGAGATTCGAATGGAAGCCCGAGTGCAGTCTCGGAGTATAAGTCTCGCTCGCTAAGCCGGTAGCTTGTCGCTTGTTAAAGAAGTTTATTATGGCATCTATTCTTGTTGAAAGTTACACATGAAGAAATTTTATATATGATGTTCTGTGTCAATATATAAAATACATCGCTCTCGTCATTTGAGTATTTCATATAGCACTTGTTTATTTTTGCTATTGACTTGGATATATCCAAAAGCTTTGTATAATTTTCTCTACCAGCACTGCTTACTACGTATTACAGAAACATTCAATTATTGTCATAGTATACACAGGATGTATCGTAACAAGTGAGACCCACGTCATCACCGGGTGGGAGACAAAGAGAAAACTCTGAGTTATCGTTCAGGTTGTTTACCCTTACAGGAAATGCTCAAATGACCACCCGCGGCTTCAATGCAAGCATGCAGTCATCGTCATGTAGGATTATGCATTCTTCCAAACGTAAACACTATTACACCATCATTAAAATAAGCAGAGAAAGGTTATTTTAATTGACAGACATTCGATAATTAATAATGAGATATAGAAATAAGGAGAAGACTAGCAGATTACTAAGCTAGTGATGGATGTACATTACTGAAGTGAGCAACCATTTCGCAAGTCTTCTGCTAGTTTTTCAAGTGTCAAAATTTATATATTCGTAATTCAATTGTGAGAGTTATAATTATGAATAGGAAAAGAACAATAGATATGTTTCAGTTCTTACCCTGGAATGCCACCCGACTCCATGTGGTTGGCCAATGTGACATCATAGGACCAAACATCGAACTGCCACTTGCGGAGACCAAGAACACCGCACAGAACAGAGCCCGAATGAATCCCTATACGCATATCAAGGTCAACCTGTAACACACACACAAACCCACAAAATAATAATAATGCATAAAAAAACAACAATAAAATTTCATTAGCAAATAATGAACACTACTATGTTAATTCTCTGTTAAGAACACAAAATAAAGCAAAGCTGACGCAGGGAGGAGAGATGGAAAGAGCAATGAGATGGTTGGAATATCAGGAAAAAAAGAGAGAATCAAGCGCTTAAATAATAGCGTGAAAGAAGATGAGGGAAAAGGATGAAGAAGAAATTAAGAGCGGATCAACGCGAAAGAAGGAAGTGAAGTGAGAAAGAAACAAAGGAAACGAAGAAAGAGCACAACGAAAAGAAAGCACTGATTTCATAGTTCTAAATCGCCATAAGATTATAATAGCAAATCCAAGAAATTACCATCCAATATACACAGTGGGTAAAAAAAAGTACACAATTTAAACGTTTCTTATTTCAGTTACTAAAAATTGCATTTCAATGCTTCTTTCAATAGAAATGTTCCCCGTCCTTGTAGATTTGAAAAGTACCGTAATATTTAGTTATTCAAAATTTATTACGCATGATTTTTTATTTTTCTGAGGCAGTGCAAAATCACAGGCAGGCCTTGAGGCTAATGCGTAAGTCGTAAGTTCACATGTACACTAGAAATCCAAAAACATATGGTTCACAGATAAAAAATACTATCGAGCTTCATAAAACACTAAAGTTTCAAGAAACACTAAGAATGACAGAGTTTCTTTCTACTATACCTAAAAAAAAATATTATACATGTGAGTTTATTCTGCGAAAGATTACATTTCTCAAATTCTGCAATGGTTTTAGCGGTAGTTCCAATGTAGGAACAACTAAATTAGCCTACTTTTCACTGAAAAGGGAATAAAGTTCAATGCATAATCATACTGTGAAGATGTTCTATTTCAGATGTATCCAGAAACAGAAGACGCCATGACAAATTATTGCTTTATGTAAGATGGGGCGCCAGCTCATTGGGCAAATTGCACAGTGGAATATCTGCAGATGAACTGTGCTGATTTCCTAGCACCATGTTAAATAGCCACTTTCTAATCCAAATCTTAATTCTATGGTCTATTTTGTGTGTAGTCAACTGCAAAAGGCAGTTCACTATGAGGCAAGAATTTTCATGAACATTTCAAACGAAGTCTTATTGAATGTAGGAACCAGATTCATCAAAGACAAATACCTGCTGTTAATGAACAATGAGAAAGATGCCTGCAAATATTGTTCAGACAAATTGTGATCACATAGAACGTAATTTTAAATTTTGTTCATTTCAAAGTTAATTACTTTTAAATTAACCAATTCTTGTATTCTGAAGCAGTAAATTGTCTCTAAAATTGATTTTGTTTGCATCACGTTATATTAAGCTCTCTGAGATTATATGAGTGTCAAATCAATGTATATGTCCTACTAATCTAGGAAGTCTGCTCTTTTCAACAGTACATTATCAAGAAATGTTGTTTTTGACCCACTGTGTACTCGTATATATTAATACAAAATGTACGAATATGCACAATACCCCTACCAATACAAATGCCGACATTTTTACATTTTCTACTTCATTATAGGTAGGTACCTGTGTTTTGTGTCGTACGTATTGTATAGCCTTGATCATGTGGAGTCCCATTTCAACGCAACAATGAGCGTGGTCTCCACGGGCTCTAGGCAAGCCGGACACACAATAGTAACAGTCGCCCAGCAACTTGATACGAAGGCAATGGTTCTCCTGCAGGCACAGAATATTTAATCAAATTTCACAATTTACATGTCAATTTGTGCAAGAAATTATTTCATATCCTGCTGTATGTCGAAACACTGAATAGAGGGAATTAAATAATTCATGCTGGATTTCAATTTTGAAAGTGAGCTTCTATAATAATAATAATAATAATAATAATAATAATAATAATAATAATAATAATAATAATAATAATAATAATAATAATAATAATAATTTATTTGTTTACTAACATTTAATGTGCTGTACATCAGCCAGGGGCCAATAACAGTTCAGCACATGACAATATAGTTACAAGAACATTAACAATGATAGAAATTATAGAAAAGTACATAGGAATAATTATAAAAAAATGACAATTTGAATTATAATAAATGAAAATGAAAGATGGAATCTTATAGATAAATATAATAAAAATGATAAAAGAGATAACAAGAATAGTCTAATAATGCAATACATATCTAAACGAAAGACATAAATTAATAACAACTGACATAAAGCTCAAAAAAGTATGTGCTACGCCTTAAATGGATTCAAGTTGAATCCATGCAAATTGGGTTATTTTATACATCTGGAGACAAGAGAGAGAGATTTAGAATTTCTATTGTAAAAAATTTTATGAAATCTTAAACCCTTAGCAGGAATACAAAGACTGATATTGCTTAGGAAGGATTCACAATCAATATCACCCTTAATGACTTTACAAAAAAATTAATAATCAAGATCTTGACGTCTGGCAAATAAACTACAGCAATTAAAATATTTGCAGTTAATCTCATATTTATAATCAACGGAATTAGGTAAAAATCTATAAGAATACAAGGAAATAAATGAATAAATAAATAAATAAATAAATAAATAGAATATAAAAAAATGTAGTGATACGTGGAAGCATGCAATACAACACTTGTCATAACAGTAAGTTAGTTTGACAACTCGTCATAAGATAATTTTCTAACTTGGATTTGAAAGATTTCAAGGTTCGGCAGCCCTTGACTTCAGGCGGCAGAGAGTTCCAGTGACGAGAGATAGCAAGAGTGAAAGAGAGGAATGCAGGAGTGATGTGTGGAATGGGATTCTAGCTTGTTATCGCGTTGTGATCGAGTATTAATATTATGATAGCGAGAGAGAGTATGGAAAGGGCGAATAATTAAGAGGAGGATGAAGTGTGCATAATTAGATATAAGAGATAAAGCGAGTGCTGATTTCTCCTCTCATGTAACCTAAGCCATGATACTTCTCGAAAGATGGTGAGATATGATTATAGTGTCGAACATTTCAAATGAAGCGAACGCACGCGTTATCAACACGCTGTAGTTTCTGGGAGGAATCAATCCTGAGAACACTGAACAAAAAGTGTGAATAATCGAAATGAGGTAGAATGAATGTCTGTTCCAGCGTCTCTTTTAATTAAGAGGGATAATGATACAATATTTTTAGTGAATGGAGAATAGAGAATGCCTTCTTACATGTTTTAATAATTATGTATATCCCAATTGAGATTAGATTCGAAATGAACTCCGAGGTCTTTTTTACTGTCGAGCTAAACGGGATATTTGTTTTTTATTGATGGAATATTCAGGTCGTTGACATCAGGAATTAATCTACGGTTCGCCAACAGAATAGCCTGTGATTTACATGCGTTAGATTAAGTCCAAATTGTTGAGACCAGGAAGAGATAGAGTCTAGATCTTCATTAAGACTATTAATGCTGACACACAGTGCATCAAGACGGATGAAATATATAATTGAACGTCGTCTGCATATATTTGATATCTACAGTGCTTCAATGGTTTAGAAATTCCGTTTATATAAATAAAGGATAGCAAGGAGCCTAATACTGAACCCTGAGGAACTCCTGTGTTTACAGTCCACCCGGATGAGAAACGATTATTAGATATGACATGCTGCTGGCGTCCAGTAATGTAGGAGTGCATCCAGGTGGTAACACTAGCGTTTGTAGTTTAGTCAATAGTAGCTCGAATCCATAGAATTTGGCAAAATGTAACAGAATTGAAATTAGAAATAATATTAACAATGATGGTAACCTAAAATATAAGAAGTACAATTAGGCAACACTTGTATCTATAAGAATTTCAACATCGCAATCAAAATTGTAAATATCTTGTTCTCATAAATTATGTAACTAATTATTGTAATATTTTATGTAAAGCATGTAGTATTACTCCAATGTAATGGAGCATGCTGATATACAAAAAAAAAAAAAAAAAAAATAGTAGATCGAAGTGAGTTCACTAAGAGACACGGTGAGTGAAGGTTGTGTGCGTAGCAGACAAGCATCTGACCAGTGTTATAGTGAAACTTTCATTTACTTTTGTTTACATCACTACGTGATACTAACTTTGTTTTTTTTTGTCTACTTAAGTCTATTATTTAAAATTATTAACATTAATAATATAACCAACGGGAACAGTTTTATAGTGTTATACTGTAAACATGTCAACATATAAACGTGTCAACACAATGAAAATCAACTTCGACCCTGCAGCAACAAGACCCGCAGCATTAGAAATTCACCACTGGCTTGTAAACTATATTGGTTTGAACATCGATCAAGTGGACACGGTACAACTTAATAGCAGAGAACGAGCAATTTATGTCAAGGTAATGTCTCCTGTTATATATGAAAATTTGTTACATAAATATCAACAACCCCAAGACTTTAGATATGAATCGGGCGAAATAACCAAAGTTACAATATCGGCGGCAGACACATATGCGATAACAGTACGATGTTTTAATCTCCCACCAGAAGTACCTAACTCTATACTTACAGGAGTTCTTAGTAAATATGGAAAAGTGCTTGACATCAAAAATGAAAAATGGAGTACACAATATCTATTACCAGTTAATAACGGAATCAAAGCAGTTAGAATGGAAATTAAAGATAATATTCCTGCCACTCTGAACATTGCCATTATCAGGTATCCCTCTCATACCCAGGACAAGTTCAGACATGCTTCATTTGTCATGAATCAACCCATTTAAAAGAGCAATGTCCGAAACAACGCACTAGACTCCCCATACAACCCCGACATACTAAACTACTCATGAGTGACATCCTTCAATCACACTTAACTTCCCAGAGTAAAGAAGACACAGATAATATAAACATCTCACAAGAGACACACGCAATGGAAGCTGAAAACAGTACGACTAAGAGAAAACACACCGCGGAACTGGACTTATAAGAAGAGACGGAATCAGGCTCGGAAGGAGAGAGAGAATCTGACGTATCACCAGTTAAAGACAAGATTAAACGTAAACAACATGACAACAAAGAAATTGTTTTGTTGACGATCGACCCACCAACGGGAAGATCAGCATACAAGTCGAACATCAATGGCAATAATCATCCTGTAACGTCGAATGACAAGTCAATGGAAAAAATGGACACACTTTCATCATCAGGAATGATTCAAGAATCTACTCAGAATGACTTACAGCTAGAAACACATGAAGGAAAAGAACGTGCAAAGCAACAAGAACAATTGATTCCGGAATATAAGGTACTGTCTAAAGACGAAAAAGATAAAACAAAATGTCGACCACATCCTTATCAAGGGTCGAGTAAAAACTACAAAGCTGAAAAAAAGGATATTTTGACGCATGGTTCAACCAGTCTTATACCATAAACAACAAGCAGGCTCATGTCACATGATTGTAATGTTCTTTAAGTTCAGTCTCGTATATATTCCATTAATGGCGATATTATTAAGAACTATCGCCACCATCAATGTCAATTGTATCAGAGAAAAACACAAACAGATTATGTTACGAGACTTTTTAGTACACAGTGATATCGATATTTTACTATTACAGGAGGTAAATACTGATAACCTTAGCTCCCCAATTTTAATTATGTTGTAAACATTGGCGAACACCAACGAGGAACCGCAATAGTTCATAGGAACGGAATCCATATTTCTACACAAGAATTGCATCCCAGTGGTAGAATAACATCAATCACAGCTGACGATACATTGATAATAAATACATACTTACCATCTGGAACAAATAAAAGGCAAGAAAGAGAGAATTTCATTAGAACCGAACTACCGTATTTTTTCCGTCATAGGTACCATAAGTTAATTTTCGGCGGAGACTTTAATTGTGTACTCAGTGCAAAAGATCAATCCGGAAATTATAATTTTTCGCCAGCGTTAGATTCTATATTCACAAGACTTCATTTAAAAGATGCTTGGGAGCAGAAACATCCTTCTCAAACCAATTACACATTTCATCGTCAAAATATGGCTTCTAGAATTGACCGTTTTTACCTCACACAAGGAATGATACAATCCGTACGTCATATTTCTGTCCTTCCAATCCCGTTCTCTGATCACGATAGTGTTATCATGAAATTAACCACTGACAGAGCGTTACCGTTATATGGTAAAGGATATTGGAAATTAAATTCTGCGCTCTTGAATGATGAAAATACAAGACGACAATTTCAGGAAGAACTGTATCAATTAAAACGTCGACAAGAAGTTAACAAAATTAAATTAACAAAAGGTGATATGTGGCAACAACTTATAAAACCCAAGATACAATCCTTTTTTAAATCTGTAGGATATATGAACGCAAAAAACAGAAAAAATTCTCTTAACTTTTATTATAGTGTACTACAGGATTTGCATGCAAAACAATCTCAGGGAGAATGTGTCTACGCAGAAATGCAAGAAATTAAACACAAACTCTGTGCAATTCAAAAGAACGTGATGGAAGGTACGGCAATCCGAGCAAGACAATTATCAATGGCTGCAGAAGAAAGAAGTGCCCTATATCATATAGTAAAAGAAAAGCAACGAGGACAAATGCATTACATCACTAATTTAAAGAACAGCAATGGAGACGACTTAAAAACAACAAAACAGTGTTTGAATGAAGCCAGGAACTATTACACACATCTGTACCAGAGGACTCCAACATCTGAAGAAGCTAGTAATTTTCTACTTCAGGGTGTAAAACATCACATCAATTTAGATCAACACGATGCCATGGCACGACGAATAACTCTGCAAGAAATTGAGAGCGCATTAAAGCAAACAACAAGTAACACTGCTCCAGGTCCAGATGGGTTAACGTATAATTTTTATAAATCCTATTGGCAGTATGTTAAAGATTCATTGTTAGAAGCATTCAATGAAATTTACATTGAACATAAGATTCCCTTAGGTTTCACCGATGGTATCATAGTCCTAATTCCCAAACGATCTCCCAAGACCATTACAGATTTTCGTCCCATCTCTTTACTAAATACAGACTATAAACTTTTAATGAAAGTCATGGCCAATCGCTTAAAAGAAGTTTTACCCGACATCATTAAAATTGGGCAGACGTGTGGCATTCCTGGACGAAATATTTTCGAAAATTTGGCAACAGTACGTAAGGCTATTATGCACTACCATATTCATCCTAACGAACAAGCAGCTCTGATTTCTTTGGATCTCGAAAAATCCTTTGACAACATCGACCATCAGTATATGTATCGAGTCCTGGAACATTTCAATATTCCCGTAGTAATGCTAGACACAATTCGGGCTTTGTATGAAACAGCGCACTCAAAGATATCTGTTAATGGATATCTTACGACCCCAGTGAAAATAGAGAAAGGTATTCGACAAGGCTGCCCCTTATCAACTATACTTTTCGCTATTATTATAGAACCTTGTATTAGATCAATATATGATTATGTTTCAAGCATTAGTACCAACAAGAATCTACACACCGTACGAGCTTATGCTGATGACATCTCTTTTCTCATTCAAGATCCGAACCATATACATCCAATTAAAAAAATTTTGTCTTACCACATGGAAGCTTCAGGAGCAAAAATAAATTATTTAAAATCTTCCTTACTCCCTCTTGGTAAATGGCCCGTGGAAGCATCACTTATAAATATACCTACCCAAGAACAAATTAAAATTTTAGGCATTGTTTTCACACGCAGTCTTGAAGAAACACTAGAAATAAACTGGTCTAAGATTGTGGGTAAAGTAAAGGGCATTATGTTGCAACAATTAAGTAGAAATTTAAATATCATACAAAGAATTTGGCATATAAATGCCATAGCCCTTGCAAAAATTTGGTACACAGCTAGAATTTTACCATTACCTGAAAAATCTGCCCAACAGATTGAACGAGCGGTAGGAGTTGAGACGGTTCCTCGTATAGGATAAGGAGATTTTCATTAGATTAGTATTTCGTGTTAATATTCTCATATGGATAGTAAGAAGCATGGACGTGTAAGTTAGTTTCAAAATCTGAGACGGAAGTAACAGGTGGACAGGAAGACCGAAAGGGAAGCCAGGCTGACAGGAAACATGTGTCCAGGCGTGGAGTTGACTGATGAGGGAATGTATGGACTTTGCCTGCGGGTGGTCAGTAAGATGACGCCAAGCCAGGTTCCAAAAGAGATGATCTGGTATATGTCAGAGAATAGGACGCCGGAAGTAGGGGGATGTTCTAGTTAACGAACAATTTTTGAAGAACGCGTCTTAAGTGACGTAAGTGTAATCATGGCCAATCAGGATTCTTAATAGAGACACGTGATATATAGATAGGAGGGTGAAATTCTATGTTTGGTGGTTGAAAGTAGGGGATAGATTTGGCAGATAGAGAGAAGGCAGATACACAGTGTTCGGAGAGGTCACACTCCACATATTCTCGGCAAACCTAACTCGGAAGTATAACAATTTACGGACTTAGAATTTTTTAGTGGGTGTAATAAGAAGTCGTGTGTTGCATTATTATTATAAGTCTGAATTCTTTCCTCTCATCACGTTATCAACTGTCCGTTATATTACTGGTGTTTTATAGTACAAAAGATATAATTACGTGAACTCAGAAATTAGTATACCAACTTGCGGGAAGTGAGAGCGAGATATTATACACTTGGACGCGCATTTCTGCTAATCTGAAACGAACACTTAATAATAATAATAAACGTTTTCATTGTTCTTACCAACAACTTCTGGTGTGCGCCTACATCATTTCAACCTACGAGCACGTCTCCCAAACCCCATGTCCCGACCGTTTTGCAGCTGACCTGGGAACCTCATCCTCTACCGAAGTAATCTCGAGGAGGCTGGCGCCCAAATTAATCAGTGTACGTAATTAATTATTAACATCGACGTGCATCCTCGAGATACTTTCCATATTTCGGAGCTGGCAGCCGAGGGCGACGACGACCAACAACAACGACGGCGACCCGCAACAGAGTCTACTTATGGAAAGGCCATCTCTATAAGGTTAACAGATTGCAGATCAGGAACGACTACAAGCAAGGAGGTCTTCGCCTCACTGCGGTCAGTAATAAAGCACAAGCGATAATGATGCGACACTTCATAACAACACTGCAATGGCACAAGGTGATCCAGAGGATGTAGCTTTCTGGAGCCATTACAACAACAATAATCACATTACCATAACCAAAGTTCCACATAGTTTCGCCAGAATATTCACACGTATGACAAATCTAGGTTTGACACATCCAAATAATATTAACATCACAACTAAGGATATATATACATATCTACAAAGACCTCAATACAAACTTCCATATATAATGGAAAAATTTCCCAATTTACATTGGTCCAATATATGGAGAAATGTCAATACCCCACACATACCACTTGACTGGAAAGAAAATGCATATTGTGTAGTGAATAACATGATCCCCACTGAAGAAAAAAAGTATAGTCACAACTTAACAGAATCACCGGCCTGTAAGAAGTGTGGTCACATTGGAACACTACAACATCTCCTTACAAACTGTACGAACACAGCACCCATATGGAGGTGGACTAAACAGCAACTCAATAAAATAGATCCTCGCACGAACCCAAACGATCATCTAAAATTAATAAGATTTTTTGACATCGAAAATAAATCTACTCGATTTGTTCAACTTTGGCTAGCAATGGGTGTAAACTACTATATACTCAAAAACGAACACCACAGCCTGGCAGAATTGAAGACCTCTCTTAGTCAGAGTAGAAGAGATTATGTTAACACATTCGACAAGG
Organism: Periplaneta americana; assembly: GCF_040183065.1. NCBI lineage: Eukaryota > Metazoa > Arthropoda > Insecta > Blattodea > Blattidae > Periplaneta > Periplaneta americana. The sequence continues at coordinate 119,890,705 of NC_091124.1, read as the reverse complement.
AAAGTACAAGACAAAAACAGTTAATGGTGTTAGACCTGTGAACACGTTAAGTAGCCTACTCAAATGTGTCCTGCATCATCTTCCTTTGTGTTTTCAGTGGACAAGTGAAATATCTTTTAATGGTGCAAGGATTCAAATTTATGACATTACGGAATGTCACCACCACTGTGAAAAACTCAAAACAAGTTAATATGAAACTATAATTTGCTTCCAGATAAAAATCAATTCAGGGTATCTTGTGTGAACTCCTTTTGAACATTTTCTCGATTTTTCCTCTATATACCGCATTTAATAGTAATGTGATAAAAAAAAAAGTTAACAGAAAAAAGGCTTTGCTATAATCCAATAAAACTAGTACAGTAACATGTCGTTTATCCATGGCTGCGCGTATGTCCTCAGCAACATTCAATAAAGCAGTAGAAGTGTTATGGCCATTTCTGAATCCTGATTGTTAAGGGTCTAAAAGATTAAATTCGATTATATATTCTGACAACTGCTTATGAATAATGCTTTCCAGGGCTTTACATAATACAGGAAGAATGGAGACTGGCCTATAGTCTTTGGCAGAAGTAGGTGAATTTGCTTTAGGAAGTGGGCGTACCAAAGCTGTTTTCCAGAGTTGCGGAAAACAGACGTGATAATCGAAGAATTGAAAATATGGATTATTACGGGAAGCACTACATCAATCAACTTATTGATAAAGACTGTGCTTATGTTATCAGCGGCCTGTGCTTTAGATTTAATGCTTTTAAGGGGTTAGGTACAGCTTACAGCAGTAAAATGTTTGGAAATATTCAACATTTTTTCCCTCCATTACTGTATCTTGTACAATAATGAAAATTGGTATGTGTAAAACACTCTCCTTCTGCTATATGAAAAAATATATATATATTTTTTACGATTAAAAAAACTATTTAAATAGTCTTTTTTCAAAATTCAAAAAGGTGGCAGTTCATTGTGCAATGATGAAGCATTTCCCTCATAACTCATGCACTTGTTAACTTTTTCACGTTCTCTCTCTTTTATTTTATTGCTGAAAGTCATGTTTACAATATAGTGCTCTTTAAACTACATTCTTTAATACATATTTTTTTTATTTTGTGCTAGAAGAAAATACTGATATTTGATAATTTTTTAAAACGAATTTAGTTTTTATCAGACAATCTATCAAAGGCAGATAAGTCATTTTGCACCATATTGTAGATATGACATGCATAAATACACATAAAAAATTTCATCACAGAATGTTGGATAGTTTTTTAGTTATGAGGAAAACGCTTCATCACTGCACAGTGAACTGCCACTTTGGATTTTTAATTTTGAAAAAAAAAAAAAATATATATATATTTTTTTTTATCGTAAAAATATTTTTATCATATAGCAGAAGGACAGTATTTTGCATAAGTTACTAATTTTCATTATTGTACAACATACAGTAATGGAGGAAAAAATGTTGAATATTTCCAAAATTTTACTGCTGTAAGCTGTACCTAACCCCTTAAGAGCCCTCCTTAGTACAGAACCAGTAATGTGCGAGAAGAATTTTTTTTCGCGAGAAGGAGGAGGATTAACTGTATGATACGTTTGAAAAATAATCTACTGTAAATATAGCCAGATTTCCACTTTGTGTTACCACATTAAGGAGAAAGGAATAAAAGTATTATCTAAAAAGAGTAAATTGTACTTACAGCTGCGAGTTTGTCAAATCTTGCAAACAAATCATTGAGAACACGGACCAATTCCTGGGCACTGCACTGACTTGCCAATGCTGTCAACAAAACATATTAATTTAGTTGTGCAGTTTTTGTATAAAATTATACAAAACAAATACTATCAACTACTTTTCAAAGTCTTGTTACGTCTTACATGAAATATGAGAAATACATTTATACAAATGATGAATTATTATTTTTAAAAACAAAATTATAACAAGTGCACAGAGACAAAATATTACTGCTGCGAAGAAGCAAGAAATTTAGAAAGCTGAGATAAAATATTAGTGCATCATTAGAGTTGAAAGTTATAAAGAAGAAATGGTTTATTCTAAACGAGAGAAAAAACTGTGATTGAATATTGAGAAAAGGTATAACTCGGATTTCTCCATTGATATGTATATATATATATATATATATATATATATATATATATATATATATATATATATATATATATATATATTATAAAAAGGGGTGAGAGTTTATACTGTTCTTTGTGGCTAATCCACGTGGCTTCCCGACTACTCAGAATAAGACGCGATATTTAAGTGAAGTATCAAAGCGTTACTCGGTTTCAATAACATGATATGTAAAAGAAACCAAACATTAAAATAGAAGAGAAAAATGCTTTATTCTTATATCTTAATTCATAAATCTGTTATGTTTTATTTTGCATTTTCGTTTCTTCTTTCATATAATTTCCTTGGAATGTTCTCACATTTTGTATTCTTCTGCTTGTAATACCTCAGTCGTGTGTCAGTGATGTGGATTTAACTATTTGCAACGATCCCAACGAGTACGAGACCTTTCTCATCATTATGTTCATCTGAAGACGAAGACTGGCCCAATTTTCGAATCTTTGAGAGTTTTTAATATGCATTATTTGCAATAAAAACAAATCCTCGTAAATAAATGGCTTAGCTTTCATGGCAGATCCAAAACATTCCGTTTTAACGACTATCAATGCACTTCATCTAATAGGAGAGAAATGATCAAGTATGCAAATATTAATTTGTTAGTCATTTATTTCTCCACGATTCTTTCTGTAAGAATTAACATATCAATTTTCTTAGGTTACGTTGGATAAGCACTGGCTTGTAATACATTTCGACTGTATTATTTCCTTGTCACTTACCGGCATTTTCGCAGTCCTCAGCTGCGCTACCGACTTCTTCCTTCATGCAATCCGCAAGGTAGTTTCAAAACAATTTTTTGGACAGTCATTCATATTTACTACTAATATTTTAAACTAAAAATAAAAACAAAAGAAATAGCTATATTTCAAAACGTTCCATAGGGGCTTTATTCGTATGAATTGAAACAAGACACGTCATCCTATGCTTTTTGTCGTGTAAACTTTTGTTCTCAGTTTTCTAAGAAAATATGCCCTATAGGACATCTATGAACTTTGACATCTTGAAAATTTTCTGAAAACCTTCTTTGCACTTATTGGGCGGAGTTAGTACACTCCTTGTTGTACAGTAAACCGAGGCACTTTTATTCCAATCACGTCGTCATCATCATCATCATCATCATCATCATCATCATCATCATCATCATCATCATCATCACAAATGAAATTCTCGCTCGCGTTGACTGCTAGACCCGAGAGAAAACGACTCCTTTCCACAGGGATTGGATGAATAATGACTTGTGTTGTCGTGTGTTTATCTGATATCTTGAACACAGATGTTGATTTTACCAATAAACACTGAGAGACCCGCATAAGGAAATCTCATAATTCTGCTGCAGGAAACTAGAGCTGTTTAGTGACAAGGAAATAAAAAAAGACGTTCTGTCGTTTAATTAGTGCTTAGCCACCTCCGAATATATGACTTTTCTACAGTGTTAAATTTAATGTTTACATTGTATTCATCTGAAGTCTGATTAGTGTAATATGTTATTAGTCAGCGATGTATGCAAAGGAGGGGGAAAGGAAATAACATCCTACCCCATTATCTCCTGGCTTGGTTGCCTCATGATGGTACTGGTACACTTATGAGGTTCAAATCTGTATTTGGACAGTTGACTAAATAACACTGGTTTCAGGAAAGATTGAGACCGACATGAGAAACTGTCTAAACATTTTTTCATCGGCTTAATGAACGAACACTTGCAATGTACGTAAAAATGTTTCGTTGTACCAATATCACAATATTAAAGGATATATTTGCAATAATATCGATAGAAGTGTTATTAGTTAAAGGTCGAGAGTATGACTCTTAAAAATATATATTGTTAGGAGTTGAAATAACAAAAATAATGTATTACATATAACCAGTCCTTTTTTTGTGGAAAAAAGTTTACCGGAACTCTATCACTCGATCACATTATACAAAAAAAAGTAGATTTAAAAATATTAGGCCTATATACAGTACCTTATATTGCAATAAGTTCCAAACGGACCTCATCGATTTTAAGCATAATGAAAATTTTGCGATTTCGAGCTATAGTTTCAGGATCAATAACAGAAGATGGCAGCACTAGATTGCATGAGTTACTTTTGCACCAACGATAATAATGAGAAAATGTAAACTTTTGGACTCGGCAGTGGCGGCAATTTTAATTTTCAAGTTCGCTTATAAAATAATATAACGCGTTCCGGACCGTTCCGGCTGAAAAAAGCGCTGCATATAACTATAGTTGACGCTAAAACTCCAGAATGAAGACAGTTCGGGCATTTATGTAAAAAAAGAGGATTCCGGAAAATATTTTGAAACATGATGGTTGAAGGAAAAGGTAAAATCCAGTTGGAACAGGTTACGGAAAGACAAACGATTTGTATATCGGAAATCATAAGAGATTTTACACACTGACGTATCAAATATTTTAATGAAATTGAAGCGATTGAAATTATGTAATTTGTCTTTAGATATAAAAAAGAGTTAAATTATGTGTAATATGAAATTAAAAATCTTTTAGTTTTTCAGTATCTCTGTAAACATCTTTTCAGGGCGCGACCAAAAAACTCTTAGATTCTGAATGACCAAAATTTCAATTGTGATTAACTAATTATGTTCAAGTAATTCCACAAACCTGTGAATCCTTTTATGTCTGCAAACAGTATGCTAACATCCTCATAACGATGAATGTAGATCTTGTGAAACTGGTTTGGAACAAATGCACCTTTTTCCTCCTCTCTGGCAATATCTCTGATCATTTCTTTGGCAACAAAATCTGGCAAAACTGGAAAGAGAAAATTCTGTTAGAAAATCACATTGAATAAATTACTTGAAACATGTTTATTCATAGTACCTAAATAATTCAGAATGTTACATTTTTCTGTAAATGTGATTACTGGATAAGTTGTATATAAAAGGACATATGTATCTCGGCAGACATACTTGTGTTTTTCTTTTAAAGGAGATTTCACTCTGGTTTCTCCATTATTTGGCTAGCTTGACTATCAATCTTCGTAACAAAACGATTTGAATATGCAGCTGATGATAATAGATGAAAAAGATGGTAACACTCAAGATTTTATTCAAGTGCGTATTTTAAATGCAATCATGTAGCCTACAAGATAAAGTCTTCCAGCGATATGCTACAGAACCTTTTAATATACGTTCATCAGTGAATGTGCAGACGCTGGAAGCTCGCAGAGTCGGATATTCATAGCCTCTTAAGTCAAGCGCAGAGATTTCTCATGCAAATTACAGTAACCAACTAGATACCTTTGTCGTATAAGATATTGGAAACGATGTCCTTGTGCCACTACACATCTCTTACATCTTTTAAGAAAATTTGCTTTAACACACATTAGATCTTCTTCTGAAATTGCTGCAATTGTCCTACTTACAATTGAAGACCTCGCTCGAAAAAGGGTGTAGCATTAAATTAATGAAATTCGTGACTTCGATGGAAAAAGTAATTTTGAAACATTCATTTACAACAATAAATGGATGCATCCAGTAGCTGAATAAACTTGTATCCTTGATTAATCAAATGGTTCTGCTGGTAAGTATACTCCTAAGGAAATATGCCCCTGAAATTATTTTCTTTCCTCCTGAAACGTGTATTATAGATTTGTTAGTTACACCCTTATTCGAAGCAGGTGTTCAATTCCTTTCAGTTCTTCCGACGTATGCGGTTTATTCCGATACAGTTTATTTTATTACTTTTTTAAGTTTCCCAAAAATAGAAATCGCAGGCTGTATATTAAGTATAATTTTATTATGCACTGTAAGATCTAGACATTAATGTATAATAAAAAATAACCTTGTGCCACTGTATTTATTCAGAAGTTGCAGCCACGTGATAATGAGAGTAGAGTAAATTTCTGCAATTGGGTGTTGGATAATGTTAATAATGACTCTATTGATCCTCATTTCTTTATTTCTTTCGAGGATGAAGCATGGTTTTATTTACGTGCTTCTGTAGCGACACAGAACAACAGGCATTGAAGTGCAGAAAAACTCGATCTCGTAGAAATGTAGACGATATGCCAATGCATGACTAAAAAATTGGTGTACAGTGCGCTGTGAATCCTTACAAAATTATAGAATTTATATATTTTTTAAATATCGTGAATCTGCAGATGTACAGGGATAACATGATCACATAATTCCTAGAAGAATTTATCTAACATTGAATGTACACAGGCATTTTTCAACAAAACGCTGCTGTAACGCACACAGTTAGTTGGTCTCTCGTCAGCATTAACTGCCGAAATTTTTGGAGATACAGTCATCAATAAGTGTATGAGGCCAGCGCGATCCCTATTGAATTGAATTTACAGGAGGGGGCACTATGGTCCAGCACTGCGACCTGTTCGGTCTATTGCGCATTCCCAAACCCACACCGGCTGACTACACTAAGGTTCGCTGCGTACTCAAGCGTCGAGCAGGCAACCCCCATCGTCCTTAGGACAGCCCCTCCGTGCGTCGCTAGCCGGCGGTGATCGGGGAATGCTATAGAATAATGACGAACTGGAGAAATTGCGACGGAATGATGTAAATGCCTAATATGGGGAAAAACGGGAGAACCCTGAGAAAAACTCCAACTGCGCCACAAGTGTCACTATGGATTTTTCAATGAAAAATTCTAGACCTAACCGGGACTCGAACCCGGGCCGCCTGCGTGACAGGTCAGAGGTCTGACCACTCAACCACTGCAGGGACAGCGCGATTCCTATATATTACCATATTCGATTTCTATATATGGATAACAGAAAATAAAATGTATCGGAATAACCCGCATACGTTGGAAGAACTAAAAGACAATATAAAAAGGAAATTGCAGCAATTTCAAAAGAACTAATGTGTGTTAATAAAAATTTTCTTAAAAGCGTGAGAGATGTGTGGCGGCACAAAGACATAATTTCCAATGACAGAGGTAGGTGGTTACTGTAGTTGTAATTTGCATGAGCAATCTATGAGCTTGACTTAAGGAGATATGAATATCCGACTCTGCCTCAAACAACGGGCTTCCAGCCGCCACGTGAGGCCGCACACTCACGGATGAACGTCTATTTGAAGGCTCTATATTTCGTAGCAACCACCTACACTACAGTATAATATTCTAGCTCTTCACATTCTTAAAAAAAATATGCACCGGAAAAGACTTAACATAAACAAATGCCTGTGTCAGGTGAAGGCAAGGTCAAACCTTATAATAAGTTTATTTAGATGTACAAAAGTAGAAGCTCTTGATCGGTACGAGAAAATACTTCTAACTTCTCATGAGAGTCTGAAGGAATATAGAAGAAAAGGACATCATCCTGGATATGTACGGTGTTTTGATCTTGATGGTATATCAATTGAAACGTTGAGATCAATAACTATTCAAGTCTATTTACACAAGTTTCAAGAAAAATGCAAAAACTGTTTTTTTTATTTCTTACCTAATTATAATTTTTTGCACGTAATATTCCTAGTTGTTTTAGAGATCAAGAAAAAGTAGTATACCAACTTTTAAAGTCGTAACACTTGTGGAAATATCCAAAATTTAATTTAAAATTTACAAAAAATGAATGGCCAGAAGTGGACTTGAATGGTTATTGATCTCACCGCTTCAATTATATAATCACCTCTTATATTTCTTGTGACCCTCTACCAATTGGGCACGTATCACGTTGGTTTACCTACGTATGGCACACATTCAGTATTACCGTATATTAGTAGGCTATGCTATGTAATATTCATGTTGTTTGGACATATTAATAAATATTTTACCTATATTATTTAGTTGTATTTATCTTACTATAAATTGTAACTTTTGTGCTGATTTGACATATACTATAACACTTTCTGTGATCTGTATGTGTGTGCGTGCGTGTGTGTATCAATAATTAAAGAATGGTTATTGTTAAAAAAATACAATGAAAATAACAAGTCAGTACTCACACACTGTAATCAATTTTAAATGTACAGTATTTACCACAATCCAGATATTTTACAGTATAGAGTGAGTTTAAAACACCTGTAGGCGACTACAGTATATGCTGTAAGGGGGACATTAACACACGTTTAAATATTGCAAGTATTAAAAAATTAGTGAAATTCAATATTATTTTCAGCAATGAATAAATCTGTGACCTTGAAATTTCATATGCACAATATACGCCATTTCGGTAATTTTATTGTATACTTCACTCGTTCGATATTCTGCACGTGATTTGCAGTACTTTCCCCTATGTTTTTCTCATGTTTTTACATTGCTTTCTTTACTACATTTCTCATTTTGATAACTCTTCAATATAAATCACCGGGAGGTGTAGCAAAAGGTCGCCATTGACGGTACTGTAGGCGTTAAAAAAAAGCGCAACAGTCTCGGAGGGCCAAGCCTACCACCCCACTGCTCGCCTTACGTCCACATGAATCAGCAAAGATGAACGATTACTCAATCTGTATGGGGATAATGTGTGGTTAGGACGATGGTCCCACCCAATCATTGTAGCTCGTTAGATCTCTTAATAATTGCATCACCAAATTCTTTATTGTCAACATTCGTATTAAATGTTCGGAAATCTTGTCTTCACTTTAAATGAAACAGCATTTGATGGATTTTTTATCAATATAAATTATTTCGAGATAACTGCACTTTAATTATTATACAGTTACTAGTTTCAAATTTAAATTCGTAAAATTCAGTGAAATGTTTTTAATTGATTATTTTACGACATTTTATCAACTGCTATGGGTTATCTAGGATCTAAGTTTATTTTATTTATTTATTTATTTAATACTTTACACTTGAGCTACATTAGGCATTGCAGCCCGAAAGAGCAGAAGCTCGTGCTCGGGCGCAGTTCAGATCAGTTATACAAAATATATCACAAAATGAATAGAGTTCATTGAGCACAATAACATTAATAAATGGTAAAATACATACAGCATGTAATAATAGGATCTATATACAAATAGAAAAAAACAAAAGTACATGAATATTAGAGTATCAATTTTTAACTCAATTAGCTTAAACAATTAAATAATTAATCTGATTTATTTCTTAAATCTATGTGTGTTAAGTGTACTTAGCTCAGGGTAAGCTCTAATTATGTATTATATACTGTATTTTGGGTCCAAAATTTCTGCTGTGTTTTAATCCAGCAGTTGTGTGGCATTTGGGAGTATTTAGAAACAAACTGTAGTTTTGTCTCGTATGGTATTCATGAGGATCAAATTTAAATTTATTGCGATTTTTATGGAAGTAAATCAGCAATATTTGTTTATAAATTTGTTCTAGATTTGATACACCAAATTCCTCAAAACATTAATTTTGTTGGGAATCAAAAAGTTTATATAGACAACTTTTCACAATTCTTTTTTGGAGCAAATTTAAAGGATGGAGAGTCGATTTTGCCATTTCTCCCCAACCTAAAATACCATACTGAATTATTGATTGAAACAGAGCTAAGTACACAATACGCAGAACATAAACAGGTAAATAAGAGCGTAGAATGGAAAATTTGTGGATTGTTTTACGCAATCTATTACACAGGAAGGAGATATGCTTGTCCCATTTTAAATGTTGGCCAATAATAATGCCTAAATATTTAACTTGTAAGGATATACTCAAAGCGTTACATGAGCAAGTAGGTAGGTTACAATCGTGTATTGTTATACTTCTATTATTATTTATTTTTAGTTGTTCAAGGCCATGTGATGTTAATGAAAATGGTATTAATTTTGTTTTAGAAAGTTCAAAGAAAGTAAGCATGAGATGGAGGTAATAATACCAGCAAAATGAACCCAGGATCCAGCGCCAAAACTTACCCACCATTTGGTCTTAATGGTTTAAGGGAAAACCCGGAAAACCCACAACCAGGTAACTTGTCTCAATCAGAATTTGAACCCAAGCCCTCTCGTTTCACAGTCAGGAATGCTAACCGTTACTCCACAGCAGTGGACTAGGAAAATGTTAGCACATTGGAATTCTTTTACGTATTGGAAAACAAACAAATATCGAATTATCTATTTGAGCAAGCCTTTCAAGCAGAGATTATTACGCACTGCATACGACGCTCGTTTGTTTTTGTTTGAGGTGAAGCGCGTGAAGCGTTCATAAAGACGATGACGACCGCATGACTGCCTGCAAGTCCTGTGAGGGTGGCTGTGATACAGGAAAAACTGCTGGACTGGATAACTAGCAGAACGTGATGGATAGCCAACTGACCATACGAGCGGACTCCGAACACACATTGATCAAGGTCCACTGTAATAAAAACGACTCGAGCACACCGGCCAGGTTAAAACTGTCACATAAATCATAGCAGCACTGTTCTTGGGAAGAAATGGATTTCTCAGACCTCAGTTTTTGTGGCTAGATTGATGACGAGTCTTGCAGAGAATTTCATATATCTCGCGCCAGTGGTTAATCGAAAGTAAAATAAGTGTTATAATGGTGATTGGTTACAGCAAAGCGCGTGTCTGCTGTTTATAAATGGTGTTAAATAATAAAAAAAAAGTCATTACAATATATTATTCTCCCTGAACAACCTCTTACGTTTAAATGGGACGTTAAATAAATAATGTCAACTACTTTCTGTGTTTCTGTATGAAGTAGAAAAGTTAAAGTTTTAGCTATATCTTATTTATATTGTGAATTTTTTTAGACTTCGTTTGTCATTTTAGCGCAACATGTGTTTTCTGTTTAAAAAGAGAGGCAACAAAGTCCTCTTTAAAGTAATGTTTAAACAGGAGACTCTAGAACAGAGGTCTCCAAAAAGCCTATCGTCATTCGTGCTCTCGATGCTGCCCGCCGAACACAGTGTGCTGTAAGGCTAGAGAAGGGGAAGAGACTCGTACCTCAACAGATGGGAGCGATCAGTGGGGGCTCGCGGCAACGGTCTGCTTATGTTTACAAATAACAACATCAAAAGAATAAGAAATATCATACGTTTGTATATTATTTTGACATATATAAAGCTGGAGCCCCGTCTTTTGCTATTGACACAAGCCATTGCAAATTCAGCCTCTTCTGTTCTATGGTGCTTTTGGTGTCTGGAAAAGATCTTCTCCAGTCGTATTTTGTAATTACATCTAGAAGACATTCAGACACAGTAAAATGTTCATTAACTCCTCGGATGAAAATGGCTAGGTGAGCTTTGTCATTTCTATCTGTGCTTTCGTCCAATGCAAGTGAATAGGCTACAAACTGGTTAATTGTGGTTTCGATTTCAGATTCAATTACACTTACAATCTTGAAATTCCTTCTCTGAACTGTAATGGGAAACAATTTCATTTTCTTAAACTTTGACTTTGTTCTGGACACAGTATTTTAGTAACGTCCTGTATGCACGATTTTACAAATGATGCTACTGTAAAGGGCTTAACTGATTTTCCAATATTCCAAGCTAGAACATAGCTAGCAAGAAGCTTTTTTGTTTAAGACTGAGGACACGTGTGTGATTTGTGTTTGTATTTTCTTGTTTTATATCTATCAAAATATTTGTAGACCTACGCATTTCACCTAAAATTAAACGAAAAACTATATGTTTGTCATGCGGAACTGAGTGTAAACGTATTGTAATATACTGATTATTATGTATAACCAACAATTATACAGATAGCACCAAAATAAATTATTTTCACATGTTCAACATGCCTATAATTGTACGATATTCTTTGTGAAGAGTCGAGTATTGTCGTCTCATGTTGCATTTAACATATCCTTAATAATTTTCGAACAAATTAAGCATTTCACATTCTCCCCACTAACACAAAAAAAAATGTCTCTTCCTATTCATCCTTGAATGTACTACGTCCATGATTAGAAGACATTGTGAAACGGTGGAACACTCCGACCAACACAATGATAATGGCAGTCCGCCACTGCTCTTCGTTTGCGCATAAACATTGAGTACAGTACAGGTGGAGATGGGTGAGGCGCTCATTACGTACTGGCTTCGGTTCCGTTCAGGGGCTTACTCGCGAGTAGGCTTTTGGAGACGTCTGCTCTAGAATAATAAGTAGTGGCTGGAGGATAAGGTGAACTTTGTAAGTCGTAAGTTTTTTTTTTTCCATTCTATCATAACTGTGTACTACTGGCATTTATTCAGGCATTTTTTCAATTATTTATTAATTACACCTAATTATACTCTTGGTGAGACGGTTTTAATCGTCTGTTGTATGCTGCTAATAATACAGGGCTATTCAAAAAGAAGGAGCAGATTTAAAATATTTATTTCTTCCGAACTACAAAAGATAGAAACACAATTCCAAGGTTCCTGGACAGACGAAAGTTTAAATTTTGAACAGTCCGGGTAGAAGTTCCAATCATGGCCGCATTGGCGCTGTTGCTTGTCATGCGCGGCCGCATTAGCGCTGTTGATCGTCTGTAGTAAAATGGCGACACAACAGGAAAAAGCATTTTAGGTGCTGCAATTAGCAAAACTAGAGTCCATTATTGAAGTTCAACGTGCTTTTCGCCGTCAGTTTAATGTAAACAACCTCCTAGTCATAAGCAGATTTACCAGTGGCATCGAAAATTCTTAGAAGATGGTTGCATCTGCAAACAGAAAAGCACGGGACGTCCACGCACATCGAATGAAAATGTCGAGCGTATTCGTACAGTTTACGAAAGTAGTAAAAAAAATCGACAATACGAGCAAGCAGAGAACTGAACATTCCTCAACCAATGGTATGACGAGTTCTGAAACACCGATATGAGGTGGAGATCAACTTCATCGTCAGTGGCCTCCCAGGTCTCCAGACCTCACTCCTTATGATTTTTATCTGTGAGGTTACTTAAATGACCGTGTTTTTATCCCCCCTCATGCCTGACATTGGCCTTAACACTGCGAAAGAAAGAATGTGAGGGAAGTTGTGGCTCCTGTTATGAGTTTCGGATACAATCTCAATTTAAGCGCTTTGCCCTTTAAATAAATGTAGTAAGCTAGGCCATTAATAATTTTGCAAGCTAAGAGGTTATTTGCGTGGTGGGAATATAATATATTCCCACCACGGTTATTTGTAGTTTTTATAATATTGAAGTTGTTAAATAAGTAGGTCCTAAGTTATATCTTATTTAATTTTGAAATTAAACTGCTTAAATAATTATTTAATCTCTTGAAATTATCGTCACCAACCGTCCTGTATTTACTCATTGCCTTCACTTTCTGTAAAGCCACTTTAAGTACTGGAAAGGAGTATGATTACATTGAATAACAAGAATTTTGCTCCGACTTTAAACAATGTGTCCCTTACGGTTTGGTGTGCGCTGAATTCGAAAATGCATCTTTTTTTCTTTCGTATCACGTAAGGTTTTTAAGAATACTATGATTACACTTTTCGGTAAGCACTCCCTCAGGAAATATCTGGCGCGGATTGAGGGTTGTAAACCAATACAAGTGCTATTGCATATTATGAGTTTATGATTTATTTCCGGTTTCTTATGGTTGTTGGCACGTTCTTTTGTACTTCTAATAAATAAACAGATATTGGTCTCTTCTATTTAGTAAATTTCATAACAATTCAAAGAGAGGTCTACGCAATGAACAAAGAAGTGTGTGGTTTTCAGTATTTAAAAGAAAAGTTTATCATTTTTAGGGCCTGTACTACGATCGCCTGTTAAAGCTCCAGATTCGTAAACTCCAGTTTAGCAATCTGGAAGTTAAATATTTTGTTCTGTACTACCAGCGGATTTTAACTGCAGGATTGTTATCCGGAAGATATAGTAACATTTTTATTACGTTGGCAATGAAGTTACTGAAAATGTAGTGAAATTTATTGCGTTGGTATACCTTTCCCCGCGTATTTCATGTTTATGTTCCGTGTTTATATGGTACTATTTATTTTGAGGTTTTATTGTAAGCATTATTGTTATTATTTATTATAATGCTGAAACTCCAGCCAAGAAAATAACAGAGTGAAGAACAGAAAATTACACATACTATATGAAGAAACTTTACATGGAAGCAAAAGGTAAGATTTTAAAGGTTATGTTTCTTTTCGAATAGTAATAATTCCTTCAATATGATAGTATTTTGGTTTTAATTAGTAGGCCTAAAGAGGACGGGTGCGGGTTCCAGCAAAAGTGCGTTTTTCTCCATAATCATTGTTTTATTCATGTGTAACTGCACAAGAAGTGTAGGTGGCAATTATTTTTGTATTGTAATTAATATTAAGTGTGCTTTCAGTTTGTTGTATAGCCTACATTATTAGTGAATAGGGCCTATTTCGGTAATTTTTTTAGAAATAGTGTACTCACGGCTTCAAATCATGGGTCGAAGGCATAGTAACTCGTTTAAAAAGAAAAGTTCACTGATACTGATAATAATGAATGATGTTTTTGGCCTGGGATTTCTAACCAACATTAGTACAGCAAGGTACACTGTTCCTAGCAAATTACCAATATTTCAGCATGTTAGGCCTACGTATTTTACTGTTAGTAAATGGGCGGATATTTTGTATTAGGCCTATAATACCATTCGATCATAAATAGGGCCTAACATTATTTTTTAAAAGAACAGCATGAGGTGGAGAGACGTTTCCACTAAAATGCAATATCTGTTGCTGCTACCAGTTCGACTATAATCACTCACTGTAATGCACATTCAACACCTCGTAAAATAACACAGAAACAGAAGATATTAAGTTTTTTCCAAAGTTTCTATGTACAGTATAGTCATATGTTTGATATTGTACTGACAATCGTCCAGTAAAAGCTCTTGCTTATTTAGGTATAGAAACTTAGATAAGGGAAAAAGAGAAATACAGTATATTTTCTAATGTTGTAGGTTGCATATGGAATTAACCTAGTTTTATTTCCTTTTTAGTAATATAGAATGAAGCATGGGAAGAATATAGTAACATCAGCACAAATACAAGGACCTGAAAACAGCTGAGAAGCAAATTTGAATTCTTGGAAAAGAACACAAAGAAAATTGCTGCTGCAGAGAGACAATGCAGGCTACAAACAATTGGAGCCCCTCCAACTGAAGCAAAACCAAATCCAAACTTAGCCAAGGTAAGTGATTTAATTCTCCTATCAATTGAGTGATTTCTCAGTGATTTTCATTCATATTCAATGCATAAGTTCACTTATATGTTAATTTATACAATTATTACATAATAAGCAGAGGAAATTGTATAACACAAGTTTGAATTCTTTTTATTTATTTGTTTATTTATTCATTCACTCATTTATTTATTTACTTACTTTTGTTACAGCCGAAGTAGTAACTAAACCAAGTTCCACTGATACCAGTGCAGCTAATAACACGAATGAGGTTAGTGTGTAAGGAATTAAGAGTCAGAAGAAGAGATGATGAGCTTTAGAGATAAAAAATGATATTAGATTCTTGAAAATTGTTATACAAATTTAATTTAATGTCGGTATTACATTATAATACTATTATTTCTTTTTTATTTACAGTACCATTCAGGTTCACAGTGCAATTCTTTAGTTTTTGAAGTGAAACTGGACATCCCAACAATATCTCCAGGTAATTTGATTTATACTACAAAACGTTCTTTCACATTCTACGTACGATGCTTACTTTTCCAATCCGAAATAGCTGTAACATGTAAACACATTTTCAGCCAACATGTTGAAAATAAAACTAACACACATACTATATGAAATCTGCAGCAAGCTGTAGATAAATTAGATGCAAAAGTTAAAAAAAAAATGTTAAAATATAAATTGTACATAATGATGAAATGGTCACAAGAAATGGATGTCATAAAAACTAAACATCATTGTATTATAATATTATGTGGGATTTGAGTAGGAATTTGAAATTTATAAATGTAGGCCTAAAAATAGAAAGCACACTAAACTGAAGAATTTATTTTGAGATTTCTCTGTAATGGGTTTGTAATTAGATTAGGCCACATTATGTTAAGTTGTATTTCAATTTTACCGTAAGGATTCTCACTTTGAAACTTGTGAATGATTTCTTGTGTACAGAAAAACGGAAAAATATTTTTTCATAAGGTAAAACAGAAACTGACTACACTCTATTTACAATAGAACTATTTGCTTGGTTTTCTCTCTCTCTTTTTTATTGCAGCTTCACTTTCTTATTGTTAAAAATGAGTTTGGATTAATAGCACGTTAGAAAATACAATACTGTTACAGCTGCTGACTTTGAAGTGTCCACACATTTATGATAAAACATCATCTTTCTCCAGAATTAAATATCTTAAGAATTAATTCCACTCTTAAAATATTACAGAGTCAGCTGGTGCAGCAGATGAAGGTCTTCCACTGTACGGGTATTTACACAGTGTAATGAAAGTAAGTTTTAAGTGAAATTACTGGTTTATTCAGTGTAGGTAGTGTAGGCTAAACTCAGAAAGATCTGAATATAAGCATATATCCCTCTCTTAAATATTTCAGCTGATAATGGGATAATAGATGATCGAGTTACACCCCAAGGATGCTTTAAGAAAAAAGAAAGAAAGAAAAAGCAAGCCTCTGAGGAATGCATTAGCCACATTGAAAAATCTTTCTCCATCTGTGAACTGTAAGTTTAATGTTGACTTAATTTTACTTGAGATGTTAGAAATTCATGAACTTCAGTACTATTACAGTGATTTCTTTAAAAAATACATTAGTTGAAAGTTGGATGCTAACATTATAACATAGAATGATTTGAAATAAAAGTAAGTCATATCCTCATGTTTGCAAGGAGATGGGGTTTGGAATATCAAAAGTAAGATTTGGAGTTTTTACATTACTTTTTCCTCCTCTTTAATGGGTGGTCTATCTACAAAGACATCTTCAATTAGTGGCAGAAAGTAAATGCTACAATAATCACCCATTCTTTATGTTTTAACAAAAAATATGTTTAATTTTGTTGACCAGATTTGTTTGACCTGGATGACTGGGAGATTACTTCTTCTCATCCTTCTAATGGAGTGATAATGTCTTGCAGCTGTTCTTGATCCCTGTGGTCTCTGGCCTCTGCTTTATCTGCTAGTCTTCAGGATTAGGTTCGAGTCAGGTGATAATTATTAGCTAATCTAAGGTTTCTGGTTGGGTTCGGGTCTGGTTCAGATCAGGCCGAGATGGGCCGGGCCTAAGAATTATGGCCCGTGCAGATCTCTAACAAATGGGGCTTATAGCTGAAGTTGGCTCTGCCACAGTTTTCCAAGTTTTGTGTATTTGCATATGTATTTGTGTTGTGTTTAATTACAGTTACTATGTACTCTTATGTATTAGCCTGTATATTATTAATTTGTAAATATGACATGTACCATAGCATATATAATGAGACAGTGGATGTAATAAATGATTATGCTTATTGTGTCTTCTGAAAAATGTCGTGTTTTGTTCACACAAAATAAATAAATAAATTTTAAATTTAATTGCAGCTATAGTGCATCTCTCTTGTTTTAAGTACACATTCACAGAGTACCTGAATACAATTGAAGCGTCAGCTGGAACAAAGTTGTAAGTTACAAAATTTTCATTCGGTGTGTTTCCGTGTAATAATGTTCTATGTCATGTTACCTTGCTATACTCCTTGGCTTGCAACTGTCCATCAATGCAGTACGTGAAATTTGTCCACTCAAAAGTTTGCTACCCTCATAAGAACAAAGTTGTACGCATATACACATTTTTGCAGCTCCTGTAAATTTTACCAAATATAACTTATAACGTTGTTCCAGCCGACGCTTCAATTAATGTGCCTCTTGAAAAATGTTGTTTTACCATATTTTGCTTATGTAAAATAAATTTGAATTACAGATACAGTGCATTTTTATTGTTTTAAATAGCCTACAATGTACCTGGTCATAATTTTTAAAATGTATTTATCAAACCTTTGTGTTTGAATCATCTTAGCCTGTTAAGACATCACTGTGAGGGATCCAAGCAATAAAATATATATAAAAAGTAACGATATGAATATGTTTGCATACATGAATCACTAGGCCTAGCGTGAATGAAACAGCTCCCTTGCAAAACATAAATGCCAATTCCAAAACTTTCAGGAAATGAAGAAAAACTTTCACGTCTAAAATTCAATAAATTGTTACAGTTTGTTAAATAATAATACTGTATATAGCAAGCATATCTTAAGTCTGATTAGTGAAATATGCTAGGCCTACTCCTACTGGTGAGCTATATATGCAAGGAAGGAGAAGGGAACTTGCCACCCTACCACATTATCTCCTGATAGTTGTCTCATGAGTGATGCCTTATTGGTATTCCAATCTATCTTCGGAGAGTTGACTAAACAACTAACAGACACAAAATGAAACAGTTCTAGGAAAACTTTAATCAAGACCTATAATATATACATAAAACCTGTATTAAAATACTATTCAGAAGTATTCGTAACAGCATCAAAAAGAGACAGAATCCCTTGGGGGGGGAATAAGCCTTGCACTTAATTACTGGAGCAAATAAAACTACTCCCAATGAAGCATTAAAAGTCATAACTTCAATTAAACCAAGCAGCAAGTGCAGCACTAGCTCGATTGACAACAGTTCCTGCTGTAACTTCGTGGACCCCACAAAAATCTCCTACTGTTGTCAATGTTCTCCCAGTGGCATAGAATCTCAATACCAGTAGTAGTTGGTCCATTGGAGGTAAGGCATTATTTCTGTAAAAATATATAAACAATGAGATTTGGTTACAACTTTACCGGTAAATCTTTACAATAGCGTTACCAAAAGAAGGCAAGGACTCCCTACAGGATAGCCTGTAAGAGAGAGGTTTGGATGTAGTTTTGACATTTTTTTTTAGACAATTGTAAATATATGCAAATCATACTAACCTGTCACTAACTCGATCTTACGAAAACTTGTCTTTTCCCTTTAATTAGTAAGGAAACACAGTAATGAAATGAATGTGTTGCCCTTCCCTGCCGCCTACCCTTCTATCTCGATAGAGCGATCCCGCCTACCCGTACCTCTCCACCGCACTCCACTTTCACAGCAACTTTCCACCTTTATTTGGGAAATTGGTGTCGGCACTCAATTTTTCTTTCGTTTATGGTACATATGACTTGACTAAAAGCCAAATATGTGAATACATTTGTATCTTGAAGTGGTAACGCAATTGTGAAGAAATAGTAATTTACCATATAAAGGATTTTGATATATTATATACTGTTATTATTTTTTATATAGTATTTTGAAACTGTTATTATTGTAGGTTGCCCTATATTATTATATCAATCACCTTCATATCTTGTAAGGGCAACAGAACACCTGCATGAAGCAACATTCTAACCTCATTTCTACTGTATTACAGGTTACTGTACTTCAAAGTAATTATTATAGTGCTATTATATATAAAATATTGATGTAATACCTACAGAAATAGTGTAGCTTATTATTAACTGTGTACTTACGAGCTGTGTCTTGTTTCAGTTGATAATTGATTTCATGTAGTAGGTTTCGTTATTCGAAACTGTCTAAAAAATTTCTCGTCATCCCATTCTTCAAAATTATTTGGACGCAGCCTAATTCGTTTTGCTGTTCTGATATAACGAAGTATCTGCTCCAGAACTTATCATTAGAATCAGTATCAAAATTAAATTGATCCTTCAAATCACCAGCTGTACGACGTGCAGCCATCTTGATTTCAACACCGAGTTCCAACCTCCGGATAACGCCAATCTGCTACTCTGCCTCTCGGATTGCTAATCTGGAAGTTTAGCCTCCAGATTGCACATAACCAAAAGTCGTAGTACGCAATTACAACCCAACTTCCGGATAAATATGCCATCTGCCGGATAAGTTTAAACTAGAACTTTATCCGAGAGTCGTAGTACAGGCCCTTAGTGAAGGAAAATTAAAAGAGGGCATTTTCATCGGTTCACAAATTCACAAAGTTATGGTTGACTCTTTGTTTGAGGAAAAACTTTCCGTTACGGAAAAAATAGCATAGCGCGCTTTCAAAAATATTTGCTCAAATTTCTTTTGAAATTCCAGGGCAGACAACTACATAGAACTTGTTGTGGAAACCTTGTCACGTGCATATGAGAAAATGAGATATAATGTGTCTCTCAAAATACACTTTTACATTCTCATTTGGATTTCTCTCCTCCTAATCATAGAGCGGTAAACGACGAACAAGGGTAAAGATTTCATCAAGAAATATCTGAAATGGAAAGGCGATATAAAGGGAGATCATCATCCAACATGCTTGCAGACTATTGTTGGTTCCTTGTAAAAGACAGTTCCGGGTCTAGTTATAAATAGAAGTCATCCAGAAAATTCTTTTAAATCTAAGTTCAAATTCCGAGGTTTTTCTCATTATACGCATGAAATATTTTTTGTGTTTTAAACTATGTAACATCATTTTTGTATCCAGTACACATTTTTCAAGTATTATGAGGCATTTTGAATCCCTAGTGTACTGTAATTTTACCAGTAGCAGTGGAAAATTAAAAACAAATAAGTTTTGTCATAAAAAATTCAATTCATTTTCCCCGGAAAATGGTACGTAATGGGGAAATTTGGATTTTAAATTAAGATTTAGGGCACACATATTAGTAATATTCACCAATTTTTATTTCGGAACAAGACGGAAAGTAAACATTTGTTGTTCAGTGTTATTTAAGGAATTTTGTCCTGCAAAATAAATGGATGAGAAATCATAATGAGCTGACATGTGGTGAATGAAAAGAAGCTATCAAATTGACGTTAATGTAGCAGCAATATGAGTTGTACCGGTCAGGAGCCAAGACAACCAACAACTGCAGAAGATGAGGTAAGATAGAAGCCCTAGCACATGTTTTAGGCTCTTGTGCTTTTGGTGCAGGTCATGTCTACGCAAGTACAGACATCATCAAGTACGGTTGCCAATGCTCTGAGAATAGACATTTCCAAGGCAACGAAGAAGTTCATGGGACATCAGTCGACGGAAGTAACAGAAGAATAGATATCTCAGTCATAAAACCAGGTAAAAAGATGTGATCCTTCCTAGATGTAGACTTAACTGTTCGCTTTCAAAGTCACCTGTATAACCTTCTGATATCGACAATGAGAAAAGGCTATATAGGCTATGAACCGACTATGCTCGCATCACTTTGAAAGAATTGAGGTGATAGGTTTAATGATAGGCTTAAACGGCATCATACCAAAACTATTGTTAACACATTCAAGCATTTGCATTTGGAAAATAAGTTATTGACAGAAATTGGGCTTAAAGCCTTGAAGGGGTCATTATTCTTACTCCGAAACTACGAGTACCTATATGCACAGCAATGACTACAGTCTCCAGAATTGACCAGATTCTACTGATGCATTTTATTATAGGTGTATAACTTACTATTTGGTAACTACAAATTTCATTCCTTTTTATTTTTAATGAGTGGTTTTTTATTATTTGTCTCTGATAATCTCTAGGAAAATATTGCAAAGTAAAATAATATAGGAAACTGTAATTTCTTACACCATGTGTAAATATAAATATGTAACAGAAAGTGATTTCGAATACGAGTATTTTGGATTATAATTTCAATCACAGATAGAATGGGAACGTTTGCGGCATATAAGCCTATTGTTCATTATTTCTGTGGTCAACACGAAAGATCCAATTCCACCAGACCGACAATTCCATAATATACAACGTGGTATTGCCGCAGAGCTGAAAAACAGTTATTCTATTGCGACACTCATTTTGCTGTCCCATATCTCCGCTATATAATTTCACATCTGGAATTTAAATCCATTTTTTCTTTATTTTCAAAGTCTGCACTACTTTAAAATTTTACAGCGACCATTGTTTAAAAAATTAGGCTTATACAGGAACATAATTTTATTTTTACTAACATTTCTAATACTAACCTGGCTATACCTTAGGATTAACAGCTGAGAACCGGAAACACCGTTTGCTACCTCCTTCTACGATTGTAGTTCGATGATACTGGCGTAAAATACAAACAAATCACTTTACTAGGTACAGAAGGGAAGAAAACTATTTTATCCATTTATGTAAACTGGGAAATATCGCGATTTTGAGTTTGATAATTTTCATTAGTTTTTTAAATGAAAATACAGTACTGTATTAACAATAAGTGTTTTACTCACAAACTGAGCTATCCATTCGGAAGTATTCATTATGCAGTGTATATTATACTGATTACAGCACATTAGCGTACAATATAGAGAATGAAGTTAAATTGAAAATTAATCATAATATGGATATTTAAACATATTTTTGAAAATGGTGGCTCTTCATGTCGATACAGGCTTCAGTTCTTTTGTGTATATTATCGCATTATAAACTATTGTACCTAATTCCAATTACCAGTTTCGTCCTTCGTACTAGTAACTCATGTTGAAATAATTCTATACCTACTCTATAAGAGAGTACCTTACCTCTATAAATTCAATCTTCACTTCTGCCCGATCCGAAAAGATAAAATTACTCAGACATGCTATCTACTGTCCGTCCAAGTGGTTTTGTCGCAGAGTCGTAGAAAGGGTGAAATCACATGACAGTTAATTACTTAACGTGGCCCTTTTATTTAAGTTATTTTAAACAGTTTTATAATATTACCTAGACGTCCAATTTCTAACAGGAATAAATGTTTTCAGAAAAGAGCTAAGACAGCCAAGCCACTAGCCTTCACAGAGGGGCGAGTAGAAGTGGGTGGGGGAAACTGGGATCCGACGTAGGCAAACGGACGACAGTACCTGTGCGAAAATATGATTCAATATTGAAAGCTCTTTCGGCACTGGAAAACGCGAACATATTTCTGGAACGTACTATACTCACTAAATCAGTACTGTTTACTATGACCTTAAGGTGAATTTGACTGCATACTCGGCCTTCGTTCTGTGTGGAGGGCGGTTGGAAGTTTACTAGTAGAGGGCATGGGAGTGAAATACATTAAAAAAACTCAGGTACAATAAAAATTGAAGTAAAAATAAAATGATATCCCCGTTTATCTTATCAAGGTTATATTATAATGCAGAATATATTTTATACTTCATTTACGGTAATTTATTGTCTAAAGTTTTGCTGTCGCCATTCATTTATTCATTCACAGTTTCTGCCCAAGGGCAGTCTTTCACTGCAAACCCAGCATTCTCCAGTCTTTCCTATTTTCTGCCCTCCTCTTTGTCTCTTCATAGGATCCATATATCTTAATGTCGTCTATCACCTGATATCTTCTTCTGCCACGAACTTTTCTTCCGTTCACTATTCCTTTCAGTGCATCCTTCAGAAGACAGTTTCTTCTCAACCAGTGACCAGCCAATTCCTTTTGCTCTTTCTGATCAGTTTCAGCATCATTTTTTCTTCATCTACTCTTTCCAACATAGCTATCCACTTCACACGCTTCATCCTTCTTCATATCCACATTTCAAATGCTTCAAGTCTCTTCTCTTCATTTCGTCGTAATGTCCATGTTTCTCCCCCATACAATACTACACTCCACACAAAGTACTTCACTAGTCTCTTCCTTAGTTATTTCTCCACAGGTCCGCAGAAAATGTTCCTTTTTCTGTTAAAAGCTTTCTTTGCCATTGCTATTCTTATTTTGACTTCTTGTCAGCAGCTCATGTTACTGCTTATAGTACACCCCAGTATTTGAAGCTGTCCACTTGCTCTATTGCCTGACTTACAATTCATAAGTTTACCTTCTTTATTTTTCTTCCTGTGACCATGGTCTTCGTCTTGTTGGCATTTATCTTCATTCTATACTGCTCACAGCTGTCATTTAGTTCCAGTAGCATACCCCTTAGTATCATCTCCTCTTCTGCTATTAACGCCATATCATCAGCAAATCTTATACACTTTATTCTTCTTCCTCCTACTACAACCCCTTTCGTGTTTTGGAAACAGTTCTAAATCCTCCAAATAGATGTTGAACAGGGTAGGTGATAAAGGGCATCTTTGTAGTACTCCTCTTCCTATTTCAATTCTTTCTAACATTCTTTTTCCTATCCTAACTTTGACTCGTTTCATATAAAGGTTACTGAAGAGCCTCCTCTCTTTCTAATCCACCCAATTTTCTTTAGAATCCCCATCAGTTTATTCCAATCCACTCTGTCAAAAGCTTTTTCAAGGTCCACAAATTCTATATACACTTCTTTATTCTTCTGTAGGTATCTTTCGCCGATTGTTCATAGCAGTCCAATTATAAAACAAATTTAAACTGGCTCTGAAATTAGATTATTTTGAAAAACAAATCAAATTTTATGGGACAATATTTGTTGAATGATATAGATTTTTATATTTGCTATTTAAATTTGAAGATATTTTTAATTTAGTTGCTGTAGTTTTTACTGATTGACAATTATTTCAGGAACAGTATTAACAATAATTGTTGTGTTTAGTAAACAGTTAAATTAAAACAAATATTTAAATAATTCAATTGTATACTTTATTAGATTTAAATTCAAAATAATTAGTATTGTTGTTGGAGAAAACTTGACATTGGACTTACAGCAATAGGCTATATTATATGCAGCGGTCAGATTATCTTTCGGCCGGTAGAGCGCGGGAGCTGAGCAGCGACTTCAAGGTCACGTTATTGGATACACGTGGCTGCTTTGTGCGATCAGTTAAATCCAAGTGGTGCTTTCGCGTGGTTTGTTTCAGAAAGAGTAGACATCACTTTCAGTGTTTTTTTTTTTTCAGTGTAATTTCAGTGTGTAGAAATTATGTAAGTGTTTTTTATATTCCTGTATGGTTTCCGTAGGGGTTTTCAATGTAATTGCGGTGTGTGTGTCTGTGTGTGTTTGTTTGTTTGTTACTATTCCGTTGAAATGGCAGCCGAAACGTTCACATTAGAACAAAGAATTTTCATGTATGACACATATGTGAAAACCGAATCATGTCGAAAGGTTTGTAGGTAATTTCCACAGAAATTCCTTAGCGTTCAAGTTCCAAATAAAGATACAGTTGTCAACTGGTTTTTAGATTAAGAGAGTGGTTCGCTAAACGCTAGAATTCGTAGGCGAGAAAGAACGACTTTAACGGAAGAAAAACTGGATGAAATTGGAGCATCTTTAGAACACTCTCCAACAGTGGCGGCTCGTGGGTGTTGAATTAAGGGGGGCTGCATACAGAAATAAACCAAGCAACTTGCTTTATTTAAAGATTAGTTCCATGCGCCTTGTCTTGTAGGTTGCAAACTTTTGAATCATCTTCTTATTAAAATCCGATATGTCGTTTAACATAATCTTTACAATGGAAAACATAGCTAATGTGGTCAGTCTCTCTTCTCTCATGGTATTTCTAAGATAGGACTTTACTCTCTTCAAACACGAAAAGCAACGTTCTAGTTCGGAAGTTGTCATTGGTATAGTGATAGCTATGCGTAGTAGTTTCACAACTTCTGAAAATAAAATCTGCAAGTTCTCAGATAGAAGAAACTGCAAGAGCTTGATTGCGTTACTGGTATTTCTGAATTCTTGTATCTGATACAGCACAGTGAGTTCCGTTTTTAGTTTGTCTTTATCGAACATTGGAAAAAGCTTCACACATACATTTAGGTCATTTTCAGGAAATGAGCTTTTGTAACATTCAAATTTTTCTTGACACAGAAGAGAAGATAATATCAGATGATCTATGAACTGGAATCGGGTGTTAGCTTGTGTGATAATGAGGTCACACACTTCCTTGGCTGCCGTAACCCTTGTCTGAATCCCTTCGACCTTACGACGCTTTTTAGGGTTTTCATTTTCACAGATCTCGCTGCTCAACTGTGCACTGTTCCGTATTGTCTGTATGGCATTAACAAAGCTTGATATGCAGAGTCGGCCTCGGTAGCATAGTCGGTTGCAGGTTCGATTCCGACCCAGGTCGATGGGATTTAAGTGTGTTTAAATGAGATAGGCTTATGTCAGTAGATTTACTGGCATTTAAAAGAATCCTGCGGGACAAAATTCCGCCACACCGGCGACGCTGATATAACCTCTGCAGTTGCGAGTGTTGTTAAATAAACCATAATTTAATTTTTATATGCAAATTTGAACCTTAGAAATATCTAACTGGCGATGTTGTAGTTGGTTGTATACTATATCTACATGATACAGCAATACATGGAAAAAAAAAAAAAAAAAAAAAAAAAACTGAGCCAGAAATTGAATTCAGGATCTTCAAGAGTACGCACCAGGGTGCTTGCCTGATTTATTGTGATGTTATTAGATGTTTCAGATTCCATTATGGTTTGAAAACATTCTAGCAATGGCTCCTTCTTCTCATGAACATTTATTGTTCTTATTTTAAAACTCCATCTTGTTGCCCCAGCTGATGGAATTGCCTTTGAAACACATTAATCTAATACAGACTGTGTGGAGATCGAGAGAAGAAAGTAGAGATACTGAATAAATTAGCAAAAAATGTGCGAGCTTTGTAAGCTATTTTGTTTAGCAGCTCTTTCCATTATGAGATTCAACTGATGGCCACTTAATTTCACATTTCTCCTGAATTGTTAAGGTACTGAACTGAATAGACTGTAAATATTGTACAGAATTAATCATTGCTGCACTTGTTATACTCACAACATTAAAGAAAATGTATTTTAAACTGCGTGCTACTGACAAACTGCTGCAAATTTTGCAGCGCCTGGAAACTGTGGATTCATGGCAAGAGACTAGCAGGGGGAGGGGTAAAACTTACGCGCAAAGCATCCGAGACGAGACTGGCAGCTCCAGGGGAGGAAGTGGCTTCACCCTATAGTTCTTATCTCTGGTTTCACTCTGGCAGCACCAGGGGAGAAAGTGACTTCACTAACGATTGCGTGCATGTCAATGAGAGCGAAATTTTTAAAAAATTCGAGCCGCTAAATGTATTTCACAACATAAAACGAGACAAGAGCCACGAATGTCTGGGGGTGCTGCAGCTCCGCAGCCCCCCTTCGAAAGCCGCCCCTGCTCTCCAACGAAATCCCTATGTTGTCTGTCTCAAGAACCAGACGTTTCAAAAGTATCAGCCCACGCGACAACTAAATTGTTAAAACTGAATCTGTACAGGGTCAGTGTAGTACAGGAATTGGAGCCACGTTGACAACATAAGTCGAGTAGACTTCTGTATTTGGATTTTACAGAATATTGGTGACGGTACGGTTGATCCAGAGTTAGGCCTAATCATTTTCTCTTTCGATTCGTAGTTTTATTTACACGATTATGTCCACAAAACAAACTGGAGCGCGGAAGATCCTCACAGAATTCACAAAGTTCCCTTACACGATGCAAAAATTGGTGTATGGTGTGCTGCCACTTCCAGGAGAATAATAAGGCCCATATTTTTTTATGATAACAATAAATGCAGAAAGGTACCGCAGAAATAACGGGAGAGAAAAACGGTATCTTCAACAAGATCCTGCCACAGCCCGCACTGCTGACGATTCTTTGAAGGATATAAGGAAGGTTTTTAATGACTATTTCGTTTATATGACGTCATTCCATTTTCGACCAATGAAGTGCAATGAAATTCCAACCAATCACAGTCAAACATCGGGATAATTTCTGCAGCTAGACTTATCGCTATCAATTTATCGCATTGTCGTTCTTTTGTTTAGTCGGTGTCGCCAACTGCTTGCCCGTAAATTGATGAGCATGAATCCATTAAGATGCATATACATTATACACGGTTAAACTGTTTTTTTTTCAACTTTACGCATTCAAGCAATGAATGCAAGACTGATTACTAATATTAATTAATATATTTATGCAGTGAAGACGATGTTCAAAACGGCGCACCATGTAGACACAAAATCTTCATGCATCGTAATTGAACCTATGTTTTAAACTTGATCATTTCAATATTCTTCCCAGACTGCATGCATACCCGCATGGAAAATTGAACTGTGTAGATGCAGCTTTAGTCCCGTTACACACTACAGCGAGAATGCTTTTGTCGATCTATGGAAAATGCTTTCCTGTAGCACAGAGTAACGGTCGAAATAAGACACAGCTGACACATGGTCCCGCGCCCATAGATAACTAACCTAATTGTAGCCTATAAAATTTGTATTACGTCAATGAAATTAAACAATTAATAGAAAGTCAGACGTTCAAATTTATGTAACATCATCGCATATCAAACCCAAAGACCTTGTATATTATATGCAAGAACTTTGATCAAACTGCCTTACGTGTGGCGTAATAAAATACGTGTTTTAATTATCTATACAGAGACAGCTTCATTGTGTAGCAACATTTGTCTCGCTGTAGTGTGAATATATAAGCATTGCTATATAGCTGTTTCCACACAATATTACATAGTTCTTAGTTCTCGGTGTAGTGTGTAATGTAACGACGAACTACTAAATAAAGTGTGAAATTCTACTTCCACATCTTCATATTCTAATTCCATGTCCATTGTAGGCTATCTGAAAAAAAATTACACTCCTTCATTCAGATTTGATAACTGTGTTTTCAACAATTCTTCATTTAATTAATCTATTAAACAGGTTATTTGTAATTATATTATAAAATGTATAAATTAAATTATAATTTCAGCGGATAATGAAAACGTATTTCTGTTATAATAATAAGAGAAAAGTGCAGTAGATGTAATTAACATTGTTAAACCTGTATTTCGCTTTTCGCAACTGGCATTACTGAATAATAATATCGAATTTCTTTATTGAATTATTGATATTCTTCTATTTCATCTTCACAATGTCTGAATAGGTTAAGTATTCGTAAATATACAATTATTAACATTTTGTTATCTAATATTAGGGATATATTATTTACAGTTTTATTTTATTCACAAAATAGTCCTAATAAATGCCACTCGAGGTCTGAGATTTCCCAGATAAATCTCAGACCTCTCGTGACATTACTACAGACAATTATTTACAAAAGTTTATGGCCCTCAAATCGCCAGACCTTATTCGTATGCGACATTATTTGTGAGGATCCATGAAAAGCAGTCTATAGAAGTAACCCACACACCATCGATGAACTGAAAGACAATATAAGAACAGAAAATAGCAGAATTCCTGAACAGGAACTTTTGCGTGTTAATGCAAATTTCATCACAAAATGCCCGGCATATGCACATCAAGATGGCCATCACACAGGTTGGTTCTCATTACACAGTAAATTATGCCATAATTATTTGTATGTTTTACAACGATAATATACGTAAAAATGAGCGGAACGTTCTCTCACAAGTTACATCTCATTACACAATAAATAATTATAATAATTGTTTGCAGGCTTTATGTAATATACGTAAAAATGAGCGGAAAGTTATGGAGCAAAAATCCCGAGAGCCAGGTGCAATCACGCTGCGTCAGCTCTCGCGCTTCACCGGCGAAAAATAATTTGACCGCTCTGTATAAATATAGTCTACTTAATTCTATACATTGAGGAAAACATTGACTAAAATGATAGTTACTAATGCACATAGTAGTTGAGTATATTTGAGAGAAAGATTGTTAGGACGATATACGAACCAGTAAATGATGAGGGCAGTTGGAGGAAAAGGTATAACTATGAATTATATCAACTTAAAAAAAAAAACAGATGTTTGCAGAGAAATGAAAACTAGGAGAGTGAGGCGGCGGGGCATATTTGTAGGAAGGATGAAAATTATCCTTGCAGAAACTGACTCTCACTATACCTTTTGGCACCAGAAAAGTAGGGAGACCTGAGCTAAGATGGCTGGATGAAATGGAGAAGAATGTAATAGCATCAGGTGTTAGAGGATGGTAAACAAATGTCTTAGATCGAAAGATATGGAGAAGCATCGTTGGGGCGGTCAAGGCTGGACCCTGGCTGTAGAACCAAAGAAGAAGAAGAAGCAGACTAATGCATATAGGTGTATTTCGCTGTTAAAACTTGAATTCGTATTTCTCGTTTACACGAGCAGCACTAAGAAGTTAACACATTTCGTATAAAGTTTGAGAGATCATTGTCCTTCGCACGCCACCATAACAAATTGGGTCCATCGACCAACTGAGCTCAAATATACAGTATATCAGAGATCTTGAATATTTCTTATGAACGTATGTGTCATGCACATTGTATGCTACGGATTATAAAATGGACGGCCGCATTTTTTAACTGAACGCAAAACGGTACAGTTGCCGGCATAAATTCAACATATCCTACAAACTGCTGATTGCTAATAACAACAAATGCACCATAAAAGAAAGCAGGTAGCTCAGAAGAACACTGATACAGTGTAATCCAAATGAGAGGTTGTTTATAATACATCACGGTGTTTTGTTTGTAAATATCATACTAATAACTAGGCTTATTATTCCAGCTACCTAAAGACTGAAGTTAAAGACGCATTGGATATATTATAGTGCGCCGAACACAGGCAATGCAACGGATAAGGCTATAAACAAACAGGTCGTCGCTGCGTGTTCGTGGAATACAGTCAACTCCCGACATTCTGAAGCTATACTAGTAACACATGCTTCAGCCGTGATATTCATTTTCGGCGTGATCTTTGCAGTGAATACAATAGTAACGTGCATTCGTAAGTTACGGAACTTGAACATATGCGAATGTCATTAGAAATGATTTTATACTGCAAAAAATTCTTTCAATAGCACATGACGTTATTGGTGCATGATGTAGACAAGATATTCCTATTATCTGATATTTTTTTCATGTTTTATTAGGATATTACATATTGTTCATCACTGAAAACCCACTAATTTTATATGTACTTTCTAGAAATTTCCTAAAATGTAGATTATTTAGTTAATTAATTGGAATGTTGGCACTGAACAACATGGTAGGCTACACAAATCCATGTTAAACGTCGAGTTAATATCTTCATAATTTTCAGATTTTGATGGTACTGGTTCTTTTTGATTACGTTCAACACACTTTCTGTGCCTTTTGGTATTGCAGTGTCTTTCAGTGCACTGTTTTGTCACTTTCACGTTTATTTCACACAATTTGTATGTAATGTTGCATATATTGATAGTGAAAATATTAGTTCAAATATCCTCAACTATGCCCTGCAATATTACACGCTTGAGCGTCTTGCCTAAGGCATTACTCTGCAGTGAACCTTCAATCAGCCACAAAGATGTAGTTATTTAAATAATACGACTAGTAAGAGCAGTGATCGATAAGACCATTCACTATGACTGCGTTCCGATTTTTACTTTCTAGAGGAAGAGAGCAGAGGATGCGTAACTATTTTGTATAGGAACGTACTTATATCTGCGGTGTGACGTCACATATACTTCGAATGCGGCAACTTCATTCCAATTTATAGGTAGCTGGAATACGAAGCAAGGAGATGCACTATCACCTTTAATTTTTAACTTTGCTCTAGAATATGCCATTAGGAAAGTCAAGGATAACAGAGAGGGTTTGGAAATGAACGGGTTACATTAGCTGCTTGTCTATGCGGATGACGTGAATATGTTAGAAGAAAATCCACAAAGTATTAGGGAAAACAAGGGAATTTTACTTGTAGCAAGCAAAGGGATAGGTTTGGAAGTAAATCCCGAAAAGACAAAGTATATGATTATGTCTCGTGGCCAAAACATAGTACGAAATTGAAACATAAAAATTGAAAATTTATTCTTTGAAAAGTTGTAAAAATTCAAATATGTTAAAGCAACAGTAACAAATATAAATGACACTCTGGAGAAAATCAAACGCAGAATAAATATGGGAAATGCCTGTTATTATTTGGTTAAAAAGCTTTTGTCAACCAATCTGCTCTAGAAGGTTAGAATTTATAAAACAGTTATATTACCGGTTGTTCTTTATGGTTGTGAAACTTGGGCTCTCACTTTGAGAGAGGAACAGAGGCTAAGGGTATTTGAGAATAAGGTCCTTAGAAAAATATTTGGGGCTAAGAGGGATGACGTTACAGGCGAATGGAGAAAGTTACACAACGCAGAACTGCACGCATTGAATTCTTCACCTAACATCATTAGGAACATTAAATGCAGATGTTTGAGATGGACAAGGCATATAGCACGTACGTGCGAATCCAGAAATGCATATAGAGTGTTAGTTGGGAAGCTGGAGGGAAAGAGACTTTTGGAGAGGCCGAGACGTAGATGGGAGGATAATATTAAAATGGATTTGAGGGAGGTGGGATATGATTATAGAGACTGGATTAATCTTGCTCAGGATAAGGACCGATGGCGGGCTTACATGAGGGCAGCAATGAACCTCCGGGTTCCGTAAAAGCCGTAAGTAAGAAAAGGAAAACTACAGTGCTAGCTA
Source organism: Periplaneta americana (assembly GCF_040183065.1). NCBI lineage: Eukaryota > Metazoa > Arthropoda > Insecta > Blattodea > Blattidae > Periplaneta > Periplaneta americana. The sequence continues at coordinate 119,858,459 of NC_091124.1, read as the reverse complement.
CCAAGAATGTAAAAATGACTAACATTTCCGCTGAAATAAACCTGTAGTCGAAAGTTGATCACACTATCGAACGTCTTTTGGCTACGCAAGGAGATGCACTTAGACATGTTGTTAGTGGTGATGGAACTATAAAAGCAGCAATTGAGGTTGTGATAGCAGTAACAGTCACAATGTTTAGGTGTACACAAACATACATTTTAAACTGACAATGCCAAATACAGCGATTGCGATATGCTTGTAATCTGTTTTGTTCCTTTACAAGTATACAGCATCATAGACAGTGATACAATCAGGACAATTTTGTAGAAAAACCCTTGACCCTCCTCGCCAAGATTTTTCCGATCAATCAAACTATTGTACGAGAAGGAAACTGCTGCAGTGACTACAAAGTTGTAGTTGTGTTTTTTTCGGTAGTAGTATTAAAATTGGTTGACGTTAAAATGTGCAATTGTGTGACAGAAACTTCAGCGCAAAAGTGGCACTACCTCCAAAACAATGAACATTCACTGTGGGAGAGAAACAGAGAATTGCAGCCGGTATGGATTTGGACTTTCTCTCTTTTGCCTTTTATACATCGGTTATCGACTTGATATACAAAGGGATAGGTGAGGAAACGAGAAGAAAAAGAAAAAGTCTGTTTAAGAAGGCAGGAGATAATACAACGCTTTCGTACTGAAATGGGACTCATTGTTGGTCAGCCAAAGCCTGGAGGTGTTGGAAACTCTAGACGGCAATACTGCTCGAATTCTTCAGTTATGCTTAATTTGAGGAGAGATGATTATATAAATTCTTGTAGCAAAGATAGTTGAGTGGGTTTGGCATGGTTAAGGTTGGGTGCATGGAAGGGTCATAAATTGTCAACAATGAAGGAGAACGCATCTGTCCATTATGTGCCGAATAGGAGTCATGGGAGCACATTCTAGAGCAACGTAAGGGAACAGAGCATGTTAGAAGAAAATATCTACTACTCTCGATGATAGGTCGGAATAGCGGTTTGACTGTATATCTGGACCTCAAGAGGAAGGTATTATACGGATAATGCTAACTAATGAGTTATACACCTTTATGTCTGTTAATAAGTTAGGTTATGGTATATGATATAATGTGTTTTGCATGTACCACTTGCTTATTAATCTGTGTGTTTTATGGAGAGTGGATGGATTTTAATCGTACGTGATGGGGGCGCACCTGCAAAGTAGGATCTGTTTTGCAAAGGACGTACGGTCAAAAGTCCCGTGCACTGGATTTAAGGGAAAATTCTGTTAGTGTAATACATTAATTATATCTATAATTGTTGAATAAATCCATATCTATCTAAATCTGCACCATTTACAGGAATCGATGAAGAGTTAATGAGGCAATTGACTGTTATTCTGCGCAATACATCGAGTGTTTTCGAGTTGATGTAGAGAAATTCGATGCATTTGCTTTGAAAACAATGGATTTATATCTCAAACTTTACTCATGGTATTTCATGTCGTTCATTATGCACAAAGTGCGTATACAGAGGGACAGAATAATTATAACTGCAATATTGCCAATTGGAAGCTATCCGAAGAATATTCAAGGGAAGGCATGCACGATAAACATCGCGACAAGACAATATTAGAGACATGTTGAACTTTCCTTTATTATCTCAAATCCTTCTACTTCCCCACAGAAAAGACAAGAATCTTTGCCCTTAGCAGTTCGACAGTTATTAAACGAACGAAAAATTATGGAAAGGTCACGGCCATGACAAAGTATAGAATGACAGCAACACAGACAGCAGCGACGACGGCGACGAAGAAAATGATGGAGGTGATGGTGGTGGTTGTGGTGGTGGTGGTGATGTTGATTATGATTATACTGTTAGAAATGTTTAACACAAACTTTGGACATTTCAATTCTATTTTTACGACATTGTGGTAAACAAAGTCCATTTTCATACTCTTTAAGAAATCATAATTAAAGAAAACACAACTTACATGTTATATTTACTTTTATCTAGCCATATATTATATAATATACTAATGTGTAACAACATGTTTGTTAATAAAATGCCTAACGGCTGAATTTTTGACTTCAATACAATTCTTTCCCGTCAGATTTAACATCTGGCCCACAATGCATCATTTTCTTAGGCGTTCTATAACTCTCCTGCCAATTGGTAGCCTAGTCGGTTGCATTCTTTATACCCAAGATAAATTATTTCTTTATTCTATCGTTTATCTAAAGTATTTCTAATTCTTCTCGAATATCTGATTCCTTTTTCGATATGTTCTTTTGTATCCTGCAATATTTCGTAGAAATCTAATTTCACTTGAATGAAGTCTATTTTTCCTTTCCATTTAAAATCCAAATTCCTTCCCATATAATGCCTTTGAATCAGACATCACTTTGTAAAACTTCAGGATAGTATCCTAGGAAATAGAAATAAATAATTAAATAAGTTATACTATCAGGTATGCAATAGAGTTTAAGAATATTTAGTACTGCCCCATGAAACTCGAATATTTTTATTACGAAATACCGAAGTACATATGATATTTCCGTGCAGAAATTCTGCGTCATCATTTAATGGAAAATGAGTAGAACGGAGAAAAATTCTCTCTGGCACCGCGATTTGAATCCGGGTTTTCAGCTCTACACGCTGACGCTCTATCTACTAAGCCACACCGGATTCCCATCTCGGTGTCGGATTGAATCCTCTCAGTTTAAGTTCCACCTCTTGGGTTCCCTCTAGTGGCCTACCCTCATGCACTGCGTCATAGATGTATGACAGCGGCACAATGTCCACACATTGCAGAGGTGCACTCGTTATGAGTGACTAAGTGGCCGGGATCCGACAAAATAAGCGCCGTCTTAAATCACTAAGTGATTATTTTTCGCATATCATATATTATTACGAAGTACCGAAGTACATATGATATTTCCGTGCAAAAATTCTGCGTCATCATATGACGAAAGATGAGTGGAACGAAGAAAAATTATCTCCGGCACCGGGATTTGAACTCGGGTTTTCAGCTCTACGTAGTGACACTCCATCAACTAAGCCACACCGGATTTCCATCACGGTGTCGGATTGAATCCTCTCAGTTTAAGTTCCACCTCTTGGGTTCCCTCTAGTGTGGACATTGTGCCACTGTCATGACGCAGTGCATGAGTGTAGGCCACTAGAGGGAACCCAAGAGGTAGAACTTAAGCTGAGAGGATTAAATCCGACATCGGGATGAGAATCCGGTGTGGCTTAGTGCATAGAGCGTCAGCTGAAAACCCGGGTTCAAATCCCGGTGCCGGAGAATTTTTCTCTGTTCCACTCATCTTTCATCGAATATTTTTGTTCTCTTCTGAAGTTTATTTCGCTTTTATTGGAATTAGGAAATCCTAATGCTGCCCAAGTTCAGAGGAATAACAATCTCCTCTAGCGTGTAAACAGGTATGGTACCCTATGTGGCATTTTGGTGTAATCTTATTCAGCTATGGCTTGAATCGTACACTATGTTCATTAAAGTAATAAATAACCAAGTAATGTAAACATACTGTAATTGCCAAACATATAGGCCTAGATGATACAGCACAATATACTGAACACCTAATTGTAAAAAAATTCATTCTGATTGTAATGGCTTGTCCGGATTATTTTTTGTTCTACGTTCTGTAAAAGTATATGGTAATACCCTAGGTAGTGCAGGCCTGTAACTCACCTCATATGGCAAGAGCCGAAAGCCAGCAGTACCATCGGCAATGAGCAGCCTGATGTCAATGAGTTAGGGTAAGCTACTTGCAATTACATGACAGATATGGACGTAGTTGTTAGTTTTCTGTTATTGAGTTTTTTGGTATCCACTTTACTGAAGGGCGAGACGTGTTAAGTGCTTCAACTTCTGCTTTCTACATAAGTGGCTTCCTGTACTTGAACATTTTTGTTCTCCATACACAGAGTGGAAATGATATAACTGTGCAGATTGAAGGGGTCAATAGAAAATGATGTAAAAATCCTGTTATGCGTTTTGTAATTAAGTGCATGATTAATTAGACAATTAGGCTAGAAGTCTGTATAATCTGGGAACAGCGCGTTGCCGACTCCCCTACGAAAACACACACGCACTCGGTCTGAATAGCAGCGTTCCGTCCTTTGGTCACCGCAGAATGTTGCCAGGCTTCCTAATGGCAGGAAATAACGAGATGCGTTAATATTTTTATTTAATTTTCAAGAAAACCGTCCATTTTATTTAAAAACTGCAAAGGGGTAAATCAGTCTTAATCAGTTTCTCTAATAATAAGAGTAAAAATTAGAATCATATGGAAAGTACTTATCGAGTAACACAGTGTTAACATTTAAGGAAAAATTGGCTCAATTCTATGAATATAAAATTACAGAAGAACAAAATGGCTTTCGACGAGGTCGCTCTTGTTGCGATAGTTACTTCACTATGAAAATTTTAATAAAAGGAAACAGAGAATTCAATATTGAAACACACTTAGCATTCATCGATTTCGTTAAAGCATTTTACAAAGTAAACAGAGACATTATTATCGAAATTCTATGCCACGATAATGTACCAAATCAAATTATCTCCAGTATCTACAACTTACATAACCAGAATGAAATTACCATTCAAACTGAACATGAAACATCTAACTGGGTTCCAATAAATCAAGGTGTTAGACAAGGATGTGGACTCTCACCACTTTTGTTCATCATATATGAACCACATCCTCAAAATTTGGAGGCAAGGCCATTATGCCGGAATACAAATCAACCGGAACACTTGTCTCGAGACTCTGCTGTTTGCTGACGATCAAGTTATCATTGCAACATGAGAAGATGAACTGCAACGAGCCGTCCACAACTAACAAATAACTGCTTCAAAATTTAATATGGAAATATCAACCAAAAAAACCAAAAACATGGCCTTTTTAGGAAAAAATCCAGTTCCATCCAAAATCATTATGAATGGCACATTAATAGAACGTGTGAATTCATTCAACTATTTAGGTTATAATTTATCATACATCACCGATGATGATATAGGCAAAAAAATCTCAAAATTTCTAAAAATTGCTGGAACCATCAACAGTGTATTCAAATCTTCCCAAGTACAAAGACATACAAGGCTGAGAATCTACAAAACTCTCGCACGACCAGCTTTGGGTTATGGCAGTGAAGAATGGACACTAAGAAAATGCGACGAAAGACGGCTAACAACTGCCGAAATGAGATTCATATGAAAAACTGCTGGATACTCTCTTCTCGACTATCACCGGAACGTAGATATTCTGAAGGAATTAAAAATTGACTCTGTTGTCCATTATCTGCAGTAATACAGGTTTTAATAGCAGACACATGCGAGGATGGATCGCCCTAGATGGCCCAGGCAGATTTTATCGTATGTCCCAAGAGGTCGAAGAAATTTAGGAAGACCTAGGAAACGCTGGAAAGACACCGTAACAGATCCACTGGGGGTCTAATACTTGAAGGCTAGTGGTGATGATGATTATGTTTTTCTGAAGAAAAGAAGACTAATATGGTGTTATAATTTTCTGTTCTACTCTATCCAAGGAATAAGTTGTTAAATTCTGCACAATTATGTTACTTCCGCCCTGCATTGAAGGCAATGTGGTTATGTGATCAGTAGCTACTATATGTTCTACGAACATTGGATTTCATTACATTATAAGAAGAAAAATTTACACAACATGGTCACCTGAAAGCAGGAGTTTCTCCTGCCGGTCATTTTCTTTCTGAGTGCGGCATCTGGTCTCCATGGACCGGTGAGTTTCCAGAAACGCTTTCCTCTGTCCACGGTCCGTCAGGTACTTGGTGTACATTCCAGCGAAATTAACAGCAATGTAAAGCATCGTGTTACCCGCCAAACGCTCCACGGCACACACACCCAGCGATGAAGGGTCATCAATCTGAGGGAAGAACCAAAGATATGTGATTACCAGGGGGCGGATGTTGATGAAAAGTCATCTTCTTATTTTTCACATTATGACGATGCCTATTAATATAGAAATCCTTTCTATGTTAATATCAAAGTAAAAAATTAATTTCTTATAGGGTAAACATTGGTAATTTCGTGATAATTTCATGAAAATTAATTTAAAATGCAAATGTGTAAATATATCCTTATTCCGATTTTTTCATCTAAAAGACAATAATTTGCTGTACAAATCTGGACACATAAAAGATTGGACACGTTCTTGAACAAGTGCCAAAAACCACTTTTACAACTTAAGCTAAAAGGTTGGTTATTTCGTGATAACCTTGGTAATTTCGTGATATTACATTGATAATTTCGTGACAGGTAGAAGAATTGTGGAAAAATTCATTAAAGTCAAATGAAATTCTCATTTATTGTTATAAGACTTCAAACATAGTAATTCAGTCTAATATTCAAAGCAAGAAAACATAGAAATACATATCAACACATTATAAGAATGAAATCAAAGTAAAAATTGTAATTGAAAAGGGATCTTCTTTGCCCTGAAAGGGTGAACACTTTTATTACGGACTTTACTATAGCCTATATTACTAGGGTAACTCCAAAAGTAATGCATAACATTTATTTAAAAATTATATTTTTATCCTACTGCTTTGCTATTTTCACAGAATGTAGATACATCCTTTAGGAACAAAATGTCACTTTTCCACATAATCCCCGTCTCTTTCAACTGCCTTACGTAACCTAGGAACGAGGGTCTGTAGACCAGCACGGTAAAAGTCTGGACCAACACGTCTGAGCCACTCTTTAGCAGCGTGCACAAGGGAGTTATCTTCTAACCTCGTTCCGCGAAGGGATCCTTCAGTTTATCAAAGAGATGGTAATCGCACGGTGCCAGTTCAGGACTGTAAGGCGGGTGTTTCAGTGTTGTCTATCCGAATTTTCTGATCTGGTCTGTGGTCTTGTGACTGACATATTATGACTGTGCGTTGTCGTGCAATAGCAGAGCATCCTGCTTCTCCCTATGTCGTCGAACACGACTCAGTCGAGCTTGAAGTTTCTTGAGAGTTGCAACATACGCGTCAGGATTAATGGTGGTTCCGTGTGGCATGATGTCCACAAGCAAGAGTCTTTCTGAATCGAAAAACACAGTAGCCATAACTTTTCCTGCCGAAGGTGCACTTTTGAATTTCTATTTCTTTGGTGAATTTGCATGTTGCCACTCCATTGTCTGCTTCTGTCTCCGGTCCAAAATGGTGGAGCCATGTTTCATCTTCTGTCACAATTCTTGCAAGTAAGTCATCTAGTACTTATCATTGACACTTAGCATGATAACAAATCAAACAGAAGCTACACTGAACCCATTGCGTCCCACGTTTCTTTTTTGTTATCACATCTTATCTTCAGATTTCTAAAATTCGTATTGTAATACAATTTTTAAAATAGTATAAAATGTAACACTTAATACTCAACAAAATTTCGCCTCAAACACCTAAGATTTCTATCAGTGAAGCTAAGCCTATATGGCGACTAAAAAACTGTATCTAAAATTCCAAAAACATTTCCTAAAATTTCATTAAGATATAATAAATCTTTGTACCAAATATCATATACTTACCTTTAGTAATAAGCCTGTAATGTAATTACAAACATCCACAAAATTTGTACGCCTGAGAATTCGACGCAAACTTTCTCTCTCCAAATATAAAAGCTCACTAAAGCAGCTACAATAGTCACACAAAGCGTAGTTGTATATTTCTGGAAACTGGACAACATATGCAATCCTTGGCGGAAATTTGAATCTTGTAACGCCATTGGTTAGTTCACGAAAGAGCAAAGAAAAAGTATCACGAAATAACCACTGCCACGAAATTACCAATGTTTACCCTATATTGCATTTCTTGCATTTTTTTTTTTACGTTTTTGAACTAATGGATCGTTTTTATATTTTTTTCGGCAATTTTTGGTCATTTTTAATACTTTGAAGAACTTTTAGGTCATTTGCTGTTAAATCTTTTTCTAAGCAAATAGATCAGTAGTAGATCCCTACTGAATAAGTAAATAACAGTGACGTTTGAGTTTCATAGTTTTGAACAAGCTCTAAAGTCCATCCCTCATTTCACTCAAAGCTTCACTTCACACAACGGAAATAATATAAAATGCTTGACAACAGCTTAGTTTAAGTGAGAGATTTGACCGCTACTATTCTTTTGTCGGTACGAGGATGTCTTCAGTATTTATGTTTGTAAGGAGGGAAACTTTCACTGTTTCCTAGACAACAGGACGTTGTGTCCCCAATTTTATTCGGAAGGGATGTACTGTAGTAGACAATAGACAATATTTTTAACACCAAGATTGCAAGAATGCACACTGGACCCACAATTTGTTTTGTCATTCAGTGTCCCTCATCTGAAAGGTCTGATAACAAAAGTGAAGAGCGGAAGGAGGAGATGGAGAATAAAGGCACTGACATGGACCACCTCTAATTGAAACACATTGTAAACCCTCATTAAAATCTATAGTTTTTCCTTGAAACCTCCATTTTTTGCATGCCCTTTTCCTTTATCTTAGTCAAATTCCAGAAAGTTGCCTCCTTTCTCCGAGATTTGCAGGGTAGTCACTGAAACAAGGTGATTGACTAATTTTGAAGAAGTTGTGGTGCGAGTACGGAGAATAATACTTAAATGTCATTTTCTTTTAATATTACGTCATTTTTTCATTATTTTAGGGGCATTTTAAATAGATTCTTAGGTCATCAACATCCGCCCCCTAGTGATTACGAAGAGCGTTTAATAAAAAGAAATCGTTTAACAGACTGCGCACCACCATCTTGTCCACGAATAGTTTCTCTAAATTAAAAATGAAGCGTTCAGTAAAAAATGACAAGTGCACTTATTGTGTGTTGGTCGCAGCAATTTAAATGAGTTCAACTATAGCTAACATATCACTGTACCTTGGAAGTGGCAATGTGTTTGAGGCAGCTGAAGAGCACGTGGAAGAGAGCCGTAGTGCAGCCCAGGATCATGCAGGTCCTCAAAGGCAGCGGAAGCATTGCATACGTCACGAAGATGATGAACAGGAAGTACCACACCAGACGCACCTCGTCTTCGTTCTGAGATCCGAACCCGATACCGGACCCGAAGATGCCTATACGTAGTAACAATCAAATTATACATAGTAATATTAATAGTAGTTGGCCTAGTAGTAGTAGTAGTAGTAGTAGTAGTAGTAGTAGTAGTAGTAGTAGTAGTAGTAGTAGTAGTAGTAGTAAGCAATACATTTTTCAAAATGGTCTTTAATAATAACATTTATTAGGTCTAATAATAATAATAATAATAATAATAATAATAATAATAATAATAATAATAATAGTAAATAATAATATATTATTAATTTCATCATCATCATCCACAGGGATTAGGCCTTTCGACCTGTTCCGTCCTCTCAAAGAAATTGATCTCTCCATATCTTTGTAGGTCTTCCTCTGTGTCTCTTGCCTTTAGGTTTGCACTCTAGTATCTTTTTAGGGATACGGTATTCTGGCATTCTTTGTACGTGTTCATAGTATTTTTCTTGGTATTTTTTATTTTATTGTTTAAGTTGAATATGTTCAGTTCGTCTCTTATCGTTTCATTATATTGTCTGTCTGTTCTTCTGTATCCAGCTACCTATCTCAAAAATCTCATTTCTGATACTTCTATTTTGTGTTTTTGGTTTTCTGTTAGGGTCCTGCATTCTGAGCCATATAAGAGAGATGGGACTGCCAAGACTTTATAAAACTTCAAAATGGTTTCTTTCCTTGTTTTGTTTAATAGGGTTCTTTTAATCGTTCCACATATTTGATTAAAATTTTTTAATTTTGTTTGTTGATCTAATTCTCTTGTGTTTCCAATTTCACAGCCCAGGTATTTAAAATCTCTTACTTGCTCTACTATATTGTCGTTAATTAAAATTTTACATCGTACCTGTGTTTTCCCTTCGAAAGCTATTGTTAAATTATAGTTTGAGGCTGTGATTTGTAATTCATATATTAATTTCTGAAGACCATGCTCTGAAGTAGCAATTACTAATTGATCATCTGCAAATAAAAGAGTTGTTAGATCTGTTTCGTACAATTTCTTTGTAGATTCTATCCAGTCTTGTGTGACTTGGTCAATGTATAAATTAAACAATGCGGGCGACAGCGGACACCCTTGTCTTACTCCTAGGTTTGTTAAAATGTTTTCTTTACTTCTTCTTGTACCACTTGTTATTTGTATTTTTGTTTCTGCGTAAAGGCTCTGAATAGGTCTTATGAGATGTAGTGAAAAACCTCTGCCCTTTAATATATCCCACAATAGATTCCTTTGTGCATTATCAAAGGCTTTTACGTAATCTATAAAGCCAATATACATTGGAAGATTATATTCTCTTCTCTTTTCTACCAGCTGGGAAATTGTAAATACACAATCTATACACGAACGGCCTTTCCTGAATCCATAATGTTGTTCTAGTAATATATTTTCTGATATTGTGCTTAACCTTTTCGTTAAAATCTTTGCATATACTTTGTACGAGGTATTCAGGAGGATTATTCCTCTATAGTTCGAGCAGTTATTCCTATCTCCTTTTCTGTGTAGTGGTATTATTAGGGCTTCTTTCCATGTATCCGGCATAAATCCATTTTCCAACACTTATTATTATTAATTTAAATATTAAATTGATTCATAAGTTCGCAGAGTTTTTTTTACTAAATTCAAAACTGTTTATTTTACATGAACAAAATAATTACATAAGTTACGATAATATAATCAATATATTCTCCTGGATTATTTGTGTATGGCTTTCAACGTTCTGGCAGTTTTTAGATTCCACGCCTGAAGAAATCCGGTTGTTTTGAGTTGAAAAAATCGTCAACCTTATTTTGAATATCAGTTTCGTTAATAAAGCAGATTTCCGTGAGATTGTTGAATGGAAAGCGAAAAATATGAAAATATGGTGGAACAAGATCAGGGGAATAGGGTGAATGTAAAAATATCTCCCAACCGAGCCCTTGGATAACCACTTTCCTAATGTTAAAACAGCATGCGGGCGCGCATTATCATGTTTCAAAATCACTTGCTGTAGTCTCTCCGGTCGTTTCTCTTCAGGCGTCTAGGCGATTAAGTTGTTGACAATAAATCTCAGCAAGAACATTTTAATTCACAAGCTCCCACGCTCTCATCATTGTAATGTTTCCATATCTTCAAGTTCAGTTCTGCTGGAGAGTAGAAACGATAGATATCTCGCCAGGTGTAATGTGCTTCTCGTTTATAAAAATATACATTTTAACTTGCTTTGTCTGCTTTCCGTCTCTTCTGTTCAACCGCAGGCCACCACAATTTTCTTTTGGATTATCTCTTGTGATCAGATTTTTTTTGGCAAGTCGTTAAAACGCTCAGTATATCGGCGAAAGTAGAGCAAATGGATCTAAATCTTTCCCTCCTTCATCTTCCACATTGTAAGAAATTGATACATATCTGTCTCTGCTTTCCCTCCTGACATCAGTTTTTTCTTAGCAGAGTTTGTGGCTGTCACGTATTTGAAAAGAAACTTTTAAGATGCTTCAACTCCTATTATAAGACTGTTGTCTGTATGTATCAGTCGTTCAAAGACGAGTTAAATGACGAACAATTACTGCGCTTGTATTTACTTTCTCCCTCTGTCTCAAGACCATGGGTACAACTAATGCTAGGTCAGACCTGCAGAACTGTAGCTCCTTAGAGCGACTGCCTTCGTACCCCTCCTACCCCACCCACCTTTTCTACCAGTGTGGTCATAGCGTTCTAGTTGCGCTCGGCTATATCAACATTTATTCTCGCGGCAGCAGATACACAATACGCTATCAAGAATTACAAATGAACAGATAATAACATTTTTAGGAACATGCCTTTAAACAATAAGAGAAAAAATGAATGCGGGAAATAAATAAGTTAAAAGACATGTAACATAAATTTTAAAATGTTTGCGTTGATATAATGTAAGAAGGTCTACCTATGTATGTATATACCGTGGAGTAACGGTCAGCGCGTCTGGCCGCGAAACCAGGTGGCCCGGGTTCGAAACCCGGTCGGGGCAAGTTACCTGGTTGAGGTTTTTTCCGGGGTTTTCCCTCAACCCAATACGAGCAAGTGCTGGACCCCGGACTCATTTCACCGGCATTATCACCTTCATTTCATTCAGACACTGATAGCCTAGATGTTAATGCAGCGTCGTAAAATAACCCAATAAAATTATATATATATATATATATATATATATATATATATATATATAAATTGTATATTGATAAATGAGTGATAGCTATATGACCGGAGATCAATGCTGTCATTCAACATTGTAACGCACTGCAGCCGAATGAATGAATGAATGAATGAATGAATGAATACACGTAGAGACTGCAGTTTGAAGAGAACTGAAACATGAAAAATATAAACCCCTGAAGAAACACTATTTCCAAAAGAAATGACAATATGATTATTTTGTTGTTGAAGAAGTCGAAAGAATTGTTTGTTTACTGTATCCCATCCAATTTATTTCTACTCGTCATTTCAATACTAAACCACATTTCAACAAAGCCTATATTAAGAATTATGGAATAGACAAACTTTCGGGTAAGTTCATTATTACGAACTGTATACAGATTATTTATTTATATATTGTTAAATTAAGGACATCACTCGTTGTGTTAATTTTGTATTAAAATAAATAATGACATTTATATTAATTTCAAGGTTCATTACTTAAACGTTACAAATTTATGTTTCCATAGGTGATGATAGGAAGAAAGTTTTGGAAAATCTAAAGCAGGTTAGGCGCAAAGAAATCACAAAGAAACTACTGACAGAAGATCTATCATAAATACAATGACTTTATTACAATCCTTTTTGAAAATTACAGTGCCGCCACTGATGGACCTTCCACACGTAAAAAATGTCAACAAGTTTATGCAGAAGTCGATCATCCCCAATAGAAGTGGAATGAGCTGACGTCATATTTCCCCTACTTACGGGTCCTGCAGGCCTATGCTGGGTAAATCACGAGAATCAGCATGTCGGAGTTTGTTGGTAGAACACGTGCCTCACCTCTATGCCTCTTACGTTCTGTTGCACTGATATTATATAATCACTCATACTTTGGCAGCAAATTACTTAATACCGTATTAATGAACAGCATTCTACAGACTAATGAAATAAAAATTTCCTCAAAAAAAAAAAAAACTAAAGATGTGCCAGGAATGAAAGAAAACGAAAATTCGCCAATAATCATTTTAATCAGTGTGGCCAATAGCTAAAAATGTAATATTTATCCAATACCTATTATTTTTCTTACTTACTTTTGTAGATAAGTTATGCTGAAACGCGCCATCTATAGAAATGTAGATACCTAATTTTGAAAAAAAAAAACTACTCCCTCTCTTTCAAAATATGGTATAGAAAGATATCATTTACCTATTCCGTTCCAAAATATGGTACAAATTTGTTAAAATTCTCAGTAATATAACGTAACCTTAATACATATTCTAGATACTTATTTCTTTAATAAATTAACATACGAAAAACTAATAAAGTACATTTCATTCCGTGTGATGTCAAATTAATAAAAGAGAAAACAAACTTTGTTTTGAGAGAGGCAAATTAACATAAAAACCGCAGTAAATTACAACCCGTTTTTATACGACTGTTGTGCATTAGATGTTCTATTCAAAATTTTCTGGGTTGGTGCTACGTTTTCTGCAACAGGAACACCACAGCAGATGTCCATTTGATTTCTGTTCAGAATGACTTGTTCAAATATTATAGATTGTTGCACTACAGAAAACTAGAAACATCCACAACTGCATTGTCTGATAGTCCCTTCACTACTGAACAGAATGCCAGACAGCGAAACATTTCGTGTGCGCATGCGCAAAAATCACACTTGTTTTGTTTGTTACTATACCATATTTTGGAACGGAGGGAGCATAATATTTCGCTTTCAATGTACTGCTGTTGTTAATAAGTTTAGCTCATTCCCAGTTGTTCTGTTAGCGCCATTCAATTTTAATAACCGGACACATAAGAGTAAGTTACATAAAAATCCCAAAGTTAAAGAAAATGTAGTTTACGAATTTTGTGAAAAATATACTCAAAATTCTTATCCACTGTAGTAATGAATGGAGCAGAAAGATAAAAAAAGTTCATTGTTTCTTATTCACGTTAACACTTGTTTAAAACTTAAAACTTTCTCGGTTGAAACGAGACCCATGTGTCATAAGGTAGGCCTACATAACCTCTTTAAAATTATAAGACTTTTATCGTTTCAACTAAGAAAGTTTCAAGTAAAAAAGTTGTCTTCACGGCTTCATCAATTGTATTATACTTGTGGAAATTAATAAGAACAGACATTCTACATGTTATTCTAAGAATTAAGGAGCGTTTACATTTCGACATTGTTTAATCATGACAACATTACTTAACCCTTAAATTCACAATGTATCCTATAGGATATAGGCCTAACAGGTTAATAGGCTATATGCTATAATTTTAATACAACAATAGAAAAAAAAAATTGGTAGAGAAATTAAATTTAACCAAAATTTTCACAATACTATAATATTGTACAACATATAAAATATGGACATGGCGATAGTTGTTTTCTTTACAGTCCGGCAAGGAGAGACAAAATGTTATATTCTGGATCCGACCATCAGATTCGAGACGCATCAGAATCAATTTGAGGAGATTAATCTAGAGAAAAGGAGAATAAAATTTATGAACCCACTATCCCTTATTACAAAACATCATATAAACTCAGGGATATAGAAGTCATCGGATTAATGGTGGGCGCTAGAGGGACCATAACAAACCAATTTGTGTCATTCTGTCATAAACTTGGAGTCCCAACAACAACAATTAAGAAAATTTCTATTATAGCTTTGAAGGTTCTCTGCAGATTTTACGGTGACATTTATATCTCAATTCAAATTACAGTTGAATTTTCTCAGTCATTTTTTATTTGTATTTTTATAAATTTTCATTAGGGCTATGTGAAATATTATCTACTGCAAATTTTAGTTCCTTGTAAACAAATTTCTTGTAAGACATTTTTAATGTCATTTTAAATGTTACTGTTTAACATTCTTTGTCTTTGGCAACCTCACCAAGTTGAGGAAGATTGAATTATTATTATTAAACTAGTGTGAGAAATGAAGTTTTGCCAATTTAAGGGTTAACAATTAACAAGCCAACGCGTTTCGATATTCCTTTATTTTCCCATACCATTTAGCTAATAACAGAAAGAGATTGGCGTAATATTAATATAGCGAATGGAAATAAAAAGTATGATTGCTTAACAAGTCAACTATTTTCCTGTTCCTTAATATTGAGCAGCGATAGAAGTGGAAATATTTAGCGTTTCGCTCTTAAAAATGCCAGTTTTACCGAAAATGGTCAAAATAAAAGCATGACACATAAATATAATTTTTCTTCTGTGTGTTATTAGGAATTTTGTAACACGGTAGTCGGAAAAGGAGTGGAAAATATTTTAAGAATCAATCGTTTTGTGTACAGTTGTGGTGGTGAGGATGAATATAAAGATGAGGAAGGTATGCGAGTGTAATATACTGTATGGTGATAATTCTTATGATTGTGAAGAAAATGAAGATGAAAGAGATTATGAAGGTGATGAAGACAATAACAAAGATGAAGAAGGAGACATGCGTACCTTGTGCTATGAGAAGGAGCCAGGTAGTGCCCGCTGCCCAGTGCAGATAGTTATTGGCGAAACACCGCCACCACCCCAAGAAACAGATGGCGAAATTGGCGGTCATGGTACATACTGTCCACGTGACCTCTTCGGGGTACGATAGCAAATCTTCTTTAGTGTTGATAAGCCAAACCTGTAGGAAAAGAGAAAACACTGCCAAGTACTAGTGAAAGTTACAACAAGTAAAATGCTTGATTAAAGTGCCAATTTACCTACCGAGAATATTCAGACATGATAAGACGGTGTTTGTAATTACAATTATTTATTTAATATGCCTTTTAAATTCAGAAACAAGATGATAATTATGTTTAAGTTCACGGTTTAGTAATTTCACTTATAATTTTATTCATTGTGTTTATTGGACTAATTGTTGTAGTCATGTTTACTTTGTTATTTGCACTGGTTTATATTTCAATTAATTGCACACATTATGTTACATTTTCTAAGTTCAGTGTGTAATATTTTGTCACTGAAAACAAGAAACGTTTTGCTCTTGATAAGCTAATACAGTGTGTCCGCAGAAACATTCCGGGGTTATAAACTGCTATAGCGTCGCTGTCAGTTGTCGGATTTATACGAAACTGTTATAATTAGAAAGAGAAAATCAAAAATTTTTGTATCTATCTCAAAGACACTCGATGTGTGCATCACTGTCACGCTGCAGGCATCAAGGCGATATTTCCACTCATGCCACACACGTTCCAACATATCTATAGGGATGGACTCGATGGCGGCAGTGACACGAAGTTGGAGCTCTTGCTGATTTTGAGGTAGTTGTGGTATATAGACAAGATGCTTTATGTGATCCCATAAAAAGAAGTCACAGACGGTCAAGTCAGGGGACCTCGGAAGCTAGCTGCAGAAGACATTATCTTGGTTCCCAGCGCGCCCAACCCATATTCCTGCAAGTTGTTGATTTAGAACATTCCGTACATCAAATGCCAGTGAGGAGGTGCTCCATCTTGTTGGAAAAGAAATTTATTGCCTTCTTCTTCCAATTGTGGAAACAGCCACTCAGTAAGCATATCAAGATGACTCATACCGGTGATAGTGTTCTCTTGAAAGAAAAATGAGCCATACACTTTCCGTTTCCCTGAATGACCTTTCCTTTCATCACATACGCATCCATGATCTACAAAATCTCTGTACTACTTCAGAATAGTTTTGTAGGTAGGTGCCTCATGATGAAAATTCCGTCTGAAAGCACGCTGTACTCTTACTACACTCCGAGTACTATGATATTCCAATACACACCAACTACATTCCAGTGGATTCGCTATAACTTAAATAAACCTCTAAATGCTGCAGAATTCACACAAACTTGAAAATTTAACATTCAGATCATTTATCACAATTTGCTTATATCCAACAATGCCTTAATGACAAGAGAAATAGCGGAAACGGCGGTTTTTTATTTCTTCTTGTGCTGCCATCTGTTGTTTCGGTCAACAATTATTTATCAATTACGCATTTCCTGAAATTCTTTGAGCTGTTCTTTCTAATGACACCGGTATGAAGTTCGTAAAACACATAGTGACAGAATTATAGCAGTTTATAACCCCAGTATGTTTCTGCGGACACACTGTATATTTCTAGTCGTTTGTTCCTTACGGAATACCATGTCGGATCGTACCCCGATGTGGTTATATGCAGACATGACTCTCTCACTCGCTCTCAATTCCCTTATCGTGTTTCGAATATTATTACCTCTTTGGCGCATGTATGTGTATTATTGTTCGAATCAGTGTTTCCCAATCTTTTTATGATGAGGCCCCTATTTTCTTCATACAGTGCATACATTTTATCTTTCTCCGCTCGCATATATACAGCTGTTCTATGTATTCCACCGTCTGTTCTACATCTGCGAGCGAGGAAAGATAAAATGAATGTAAAGCATTGGTTTTTCTGAACCGACGCATGCGAGTTGCGAGGCCCGCCTCGGACTAATACGGACTACACAGAAGATAGTGAATGGTTTCTAAAACTGCGAGGTGCCAGGTCTGAGTACCTCGTAGTTATAGAAACCACCCACTATCTCTCGTCCGCCTCGCACCTCGCAACTCGCATGTGTCGATTCAGAAAAACCATGGTTTTACTATATTATATCAGTGCGGCCTCCTGGCCTATGGTGGAGAGTTGAACGTAGAACACAGTAATGTGAAAGTTGGTAACAATTTAAAAAGAAAATAACTTAATTAAGGCTTTTTTAATACAAAATAGTCTGAACTTTCCATTTTCATAAACTTATAGCATTACTTGACAGTTACTTCCCCTTTCGTTTGTCAGTTTATTCCGCGTAATGTAAAAGTTGCTGACATTTTGGATCTGTTTCGGGGAGCATAATCATTGTGTGTTATTAGTCAAACATAACTCTTTAATTTTTTTTTAACTAGAAATTGCTATATTTCATGTGCTCGTTTTCGAATACATTGACTCGTACATACTAATCATTAGGGGGAAGATGTTGATGAAAAGTCATCATCTTATTTTTCACATTGGGACGATGCCTATTAATACAGAAATCCTTTCTATGTTAATACTACGTAAAAAAATAATTTCTTATATTGTATTTTTTTATTTTTTGACATTTTTGAACTAATAGGTCATTTTTATTTTTTCGGCATTTTTTGGTCATTTTTAATACTTTGTAGAAATTTTAGATCATTTGGAATGCATTTTACTTTCTTCTTTACCGATAGTCTGTTAAATCATTTTCTAACCAAATAGGTCAGTAGTATTATCTACTGAATAAGTGAATAACATTGAAGTTTGAGTTTTATAGTTTGGAACAGACTCTGAATAAAATTCCATCCCTCATTCCTCTGAAGACTTCATTTCACACAAAGGAAGTAATATAAAATGCTTGACAGCAGCTTGGTTGAACCAGGACGTTGGGTCCTCAACATGGTTCGGAAGGGATGTCTACTGTGGTAGACAGTACTTTTAACACAATGATTGCAAAAATGCACGCTGCGCCCACAATTTGTTTTGTCATTCACACTCCATCATCTGCAAAATCTGGTAACAAAAGTGAAGCGGGGAAGGAGAAGGAGACGGAGAATGAAGGCACTGACATGGACCACCCCGGATTGAAACACATTGTAAACCCTCATTAAAATCTATAGTTTTTCCTTAAAACCTTCATTTTGTTGCATGTTCTTTCTCTTTATCTTAGCCAAATTCCAGGAAGTTGCCTCAGCTCTCCGAGATTTGCAGGGCAGTCATTGAAACAAGGTGACTAATTTTAAGAAGTTGTAGTGTGAGTACGGTGAATAATATTTAAATGTCATTTTATTTTAATTTTATATCATTTTTCCATTAGTTTAAGGGCATTTTAATGATTATTTTAAGTATATATTTAGGTCATCAACATTCGCCCCCTACTAATCATAAATAAAGATCCAATTATTAGTTAGGAGAAATTTGTTCTATACAGACAGACAGCATGCCCAAAATAATTTTTAGGTATCAGGAATATGAAATATGTATTTACATAAAAACATCACGTCATACCATCACAAACTTCCTATTACATAAAGCTATACCTTATGAGAAAGTAAAGTAAATCAAATTAATTCTGCCGACAAGATCGTAAGTGTCAACTGGCCAGTAAATAGGTAGCTACAGTTTCGAGAAGTATACAGAATCAAGCTTTTCGAAGAAAATCACCTTCTATTTCCTGTACTTACCGCAGCCAGAACGATCTTAAGAAGCGAGTCCACCAGGTTGACGATGATGAGTGACTTCTGACGCTGTCGGTGGGAATAGCGCTGATAGGCCAGTTCCAGATGGTCCTCCCTGAAGCTATTGGACAGTGACGGGCAATACACCCCGCGGTACACTATCCCACGCTTGAACACCATTCCCGCGTCTATTTCATCCGAAGGGACCGCCGCCGCCTCGCCACCCCCACCGCCATCAGCAGTCTGCTCATCCTTCTGATCTGTAGGCAGCAAGAATGCACGCCATCTTGTTCAACTGAGGGTGTACAGAATATCCTAACATTACATAAAATAATATTTTAATACAAGGACGAGAGCTCAAAACAAATGAAAATCACATGTGCAAATAAAATTGACGGAAATAAGTAAGAAGTAGAATAAATGAGAAGATGGTGTATCCCCTTGCACTGCGGAAGGACGAAGTATCTTTCAATGTGCACACTTACCCTCCCGTCATTTGTTTCTCCATGCTGCAGTGAGCTTCTCGAACACATCTCCCTTCCCTCCGTATGTGATAATTAGAGGAGAAGATGGTACAGTAGAGCATCTCGTTTAGGCACAGTGAAAACGTAAATAAAGTGCAGGTAACGTGTGGGGAGAGGACGAGCCGTACGATAAACACGAGGGATGCACAAGGTTTTAGTTACAACATTTATGGGGTAGCATTAATTGAAATTATATTTTCCAAAAATACACAAAACAAAAGAACACAAATTGCATAACTTTTAACAAACAAGCAATTGTAACGTTGAAATAATTCAATATGACAAATCAAATTTTGCTACTAATATGGTATTGCTTTCAAGCAGCATTTTTTACGATAATGAATTTCATTTTCTGTATGACTTACATAATATCACCGTTTTCTGTGGCCGAATTAACAAAACTACAGTATATTGATCTGAAGTGACAACACTATTTCCTAAACATAGTAATTATCCCTTCTTAAAGTTCAATTTATTCAGGTACAATACAGAAGACGGTGAAATTATGTTAGTCGTACAGAAAATGAAATTCATGACCGTAAAAAATGCTGCTTGAAAGCAGCATCATGTAAGCAAAATTTGATTTGTCATATTGAATTATTTCAACGCTACAATTTGCTTGTTTGTTAAAATGTGTATATGATAACGTTATGCAATTTGTGTTCTTTTGTTTTGTGTGTGTTTTTTTTTTCTTTTTTTTTTTTTTGGAAAATATTATTTCAATTAATGCTCCGCCATAAATGTTGTAACTAAAACCTTGTGCATCCCTCGTCTTTATCGTACGGTTCTTCCTCCTCCCACACGTTACCTGCACATTGTTTACATTTTCACTGTGCCTAAACGAGACGCTCTTCTGTAATATGGGACAGTCTTTTTCCACAGTCTCTAATTTGAAAACAACGAAGTTAAAAATGGGATTTGAGGTGATCCCTTATAGGAATATCATTTTTCCTTATGTGTGCAATGTCATAACATGATTATGTCAAGGAATCAGGTGTTATGTTTTAGAAAGTGCTATGTCGTTTAATTGCACTTCCAGAAAATAAGACTGCAATATGGGACAGACAACTGCCTGCGTAAATTCTAAAAATTAAGCCTAGAATCACATACAATGCTTAAGACACGAACACTGGTAACACATTAGACACCGAATTCATATGGAAGTCAATGTCTTGATAGTTATAAAAAACAATAAGAAATTCGCACGTTTATCAGTACCTTAAACACATATTAAAAGGTTCTAAGACTAATTTTGTCCTGAACATCTATTTTTCTCACAGGAATAGTAATGTTGTAATATTGGACAACCCTGCCCCATAATATCATCACTCGTACCATAACATAAATACTTGAATAAATTTAATTTACAATTGCATTTAATTTCCATGATGCTGGGTAACTCAAATCTATACCTCCTATTTTTTACGCATAAAGATAATACCTGTAGCTTAATTTGTTACTGCGTAACAGCCGAGAAAAGCACCCTCTGCAGAAACTTTTACCATGACCCCCTCTCATGCACAACTCTCACGCGATGGACTTACTGCATCCCATTGGAGACAAAGACTACCCGAGGAGGAAAATATGCCGCTGTACGTAAGAGATAGCGCCACTAATTTAAGAAAAACAACCATGTTCCATTTTACAATCCCGTCCCATATTACCGTCTTCTCCTTAACTGGTTACGTCCATTTTTTTCTTTTTACTTTCAAAAATTTCTAGACCTCCTTCAGTGGAGCAGCGAAACCCGAAGTGAGACAAATGGCTAACAGGTTTGGAGCTCACATATTCAGTTTCTTTCAGCTCCTAACTCTTTGCAAAGATGCGTTTTGCGAACCTTTTAAATTTCTCCTCCCATTTCCCTTCTCTTTCAGTTCAATTCGGCCGGCCAGACCATTTCTTCTTATTATATCACTGTGAAATGAATGTCATACAGGTCCATCTTAAAACTGTTTCGCTATTTAAAAAGTAGCAGAACCGTATGCATTATGCTTAGCTAAATGTGTAGTGAAAATTTAAGATAAAATAATTTTTTTCGAGTCTGTCAGCAGACAGAACTAAGACTGGTAGGATTAACACATCCCCTGTTCTTCAATTACAATTATTTGGCAACTTAACAGGACTGAAACATACTATTTCTTTATTTCTGCTGCTGAAGGGGAATGAGTAAAGTCCGAGTCAGCTTACTTCATACCCTAAGGGTGAAAACTAACCATTTTTCCCCCATTACTACATATGCTAGTGGATTTTGTTGATTTTCTAGTTTGCAGGTTGAATTTTCTTTTGCCACTTCGTTTCGAATTTCGATCCTGACAAATACTACAAATGGTAGTGATTTTGTAACTGGTATGTTGGCAGCTGAGACACTGGAGTTCCATGAATTAAAATTATACTAGATTTCTGAGCCGATTACTGGAAGCTAATGAAATTTGAACATACTAATAATTAATTTTATCAGTATTAATATATAATAGTTATTTTGTGTTGCATTGTGGTTATAATTCAAAATTATAGTCAGGTAAGTTTTCGGAGTTAGTACTAATCATTTCATGTGGCCAAACAAAATACATTTTTAGGTTAGATCTCGTGAGTCAATTGTTTAATCAAACCAATGAATTTCGTATTGCCAGACATAGTGCTTGACATGTTGATCCCTTTGTCGTATAGTTTGCCTACGAAAATATGTTACACATTCTTGAATTATTTAGAATAACCTTCCAACATAAAGTAGGTAAGTAAATAAGTCATTTAGTACGTAGGATCGTGTGATATCTGGTAACAGTTGACATCACTGACAAGACGGCAATATTTGCTGTTTAGGAACTGTTCTTACGTGACCCTCACTGTAGTCTGATGGCCGTGTGCACCATTCTCGATCATCTAGCCCGTTTATCAGCAATCACGGAAACATGGTTAATTCTTGACAATGATCAAGTTAGGTGCGGTGCACAGACATTTTCCCTCGATCAACTCAGTACCGTCAGCTGACGGTACGCTCGCTTGAGAAGAATCATCTGAGCGCTAGGTTACTGCGTATAAAACAGCGAACGAACGCACTCCGTCAATTATCGCTTCGTTTTTGTTTGTCGGACTGTTTCAAACATCCTCGCAGTTTTCAAATAACAAGTTTCAATAATCACGGAAGAAAAATAGAAAAGAGCACCGAACTTCTCACAGTTCGAAGTGGGAATTCTTTTAGAACTCGTCAGCAATTCTGCATCCATATTAGAGAAGTTCTCTAAGAGAAAAGCAGGCTACCTGGTTGGATTTAACCTCACAATTCAACATGAGTTATACGTGTTTACATAATTCCACATAATTTGTAACGTAATTTATACAGTGGTTATTTCATATTATTGATAATAGGCCTAATTGGGAAAATTTCAGTATACGGATACTTCACTGACAATTATCTTGAAATAGGCTACTAAAAAAAGCAGATTTGTATGTGTTTGTCGAATGCTCATCATCTTGCTTACGAAAAGACACATTTCAGTGCCAATAATTTATTTGGAAAAATTTCAGTATACGGATACCTCGCTAACAATTATTTTAAAATAAAAAAAAAACAATTCGTCTGTCGTATGTCGAATACGCATCGTCATGCATACGAAAAGGAAGTTTTTAGTGCCAATTTATTTTGTGTGCACAAGGTTGGAATTTTGGAGTAAGAGGGAAAGGAAAGTATCCTTGTTCTGAATATTATCCATTTATTTTGTGTTCACAAGGTTGGAATTTTGGAGTAATAGGGAAAGGAAGGTATCCGTGTAATTTCTCTTAATTCAAGCGTAAATAGCCTAAATGTCCAAAACGTCATGTAGGTCCTAATAGTTTCAAACGGCAAATCTATAGCTAATAAGTGATAATCTCGCATTCTACAAAATGGTCATTTAGTTTTACTATATTATTACCGGCATAGAATAACTACTTTTATTAGTATGTTAACAATATTGGACAGTTTGGTCTAAATAATATTTTGTCCTCAAGTAAAGTCCCGATCTTCCAAAGCAGAAACATATATAAAACATTAGTCTATTTTGAGAAAATAAAAAGCATTTTTATTATTCATCTACAAACTTACTCTTCCTACAATAACACCAATTCTGTTATTTTCGCAGTGATTTGCGTGTTCAAGATATATCATTTCATCTTCTATTCCATCAAGTACGTCAAATCGTGCCGCCATTTTGGTTTTCTCGACTTGACCATGTTCAATTCAAGATAATCGGTCCCACACCCGTGATCAAATTTGATCAACTCGCTTGTTTAACTTTGATCGAGATTGATACTCCGCAAATTGGCGTTGAAGATGGTCAAGTGCTGACTTAACCATCGACAAATTTTAATCGAGAATGGTGCACACGGACGTGAGTTTGTGACTGTTGTGTATAAAATAAGGGAACAAATTTTGCTATTACTCTTCAACTTTTGAATCTATAAATTTACACTTTTTACAGCATACGCACAATATTTGCAGATATATTTTGGTTTCAGATTATTTTTCTACCTCATATAGTTGATTTTATAAAAAAAATGTAAACATAAAAAACATTTATTTAATTTAAGTTAAAAACAAGGGTATAGGACCATTTTACTCAGAAATCACTGAGGTTAGGAGGATGTAATTTTGCATTCTGCTATTTCATGTGGCAGTAAAGAGGCACGGTCACCTTCACATAGTTATCAAAATGATGATGGATTTTACATCCAGAAAGAAATGAAAAAATATTACATTTTTAAATAATGTTTTACAGGATGGAAAATAATTTTTTCTACTGAACGAATATTCACAAGATGATGTAAATGGCGGTAAATATAGTCAGCTGCATTGGAAATATGCTTGAATTTTTAAGAACCTGTAGTACAAAAGGTTTCTAAGGAAAATGTTTGTAACTTAAAGCAAATATATGATGTAGAAAGGTAATCTAAAACCAAAATATACCTGCAAATAATAGTGTATGCTGTAAAAATTGTAAAGTGATAAATTCAAAAGTTGAAGAGCAATAGCAACAGCTATAAGTTCGGACTACCCAGTCCCCTTGAACTGAACTACAACATAACGTTTCTTTTCCCGTATTTTAAAACGATTATTTCCAGGAACACGTAATAACCCAAAATTAAATAGCTTTGTTGTTATGGCTCAATTTTGAAGGAAGGTTAAGTACCCATCGTCATAGATTTACAATGTGTATGTCCAGGACTGCAGGCAGTATGTACTGGCCGTTCCTATCACACGTCAATAAGAACTTCTGAGTAGGGTCTGAAACGGTTCTACCGAGCTTCGTGATCTGAAAAATTGGAAAGCCATGATAGCTGGCGAACTCCGAATGTACAGTTTCCCTGAAAAAGGATGAGACGATTGAATATTCCTAAGTCTCAGATGTGAGACACTGCGCATGATCGGAGACCAGAGCACTGATACACAAGATAACGAATATTGAGTTACTTAAATGCAGGCTATTTGGTTTGTTACTAGCATCGTTCCGAAATTCACTTCAAAAACTGCAAAAAAATATGATAATATTACGTAAATAAAATATAAATATATACGTAAATCGTGTAGTTAAATCGACAATGGACCTTCATGACTAGATCGACACTCCGCACAGAACGGAAAGCTTTCGTGTCGTTT
Organism: Periplaneta americana; assembly: GCF_040183065.1. Lineage (NCBI taxonomy): Eukaryota > Metazoa > Arthropoda > Insecta > Blattodea > Blattidae > Periplaneta > Periplaneta americana. The sequence goes on along the minus strand of NC_091124.1, from coordinate 119,832,925 downwards.
CAATAGCTCAGACGCTAAGATTTCTGCGTGTTGTGTAGAAGAGTGCGAGTTCGATTCTTAGTCTATACAACGATTTTTTTTTGTCTAAATAACGTTGAAATAGCTAAGTAACGTTGAAATAGAGTTTTACAAAGTCCTGAGATTAAGTGTTAATGATCGCAAACAATACAAAATTACAAGTTATAATATTATAAACGTTAATCTAATGAATGCATTTATACACACATATACAATGTAAATGCATATATATTAAAAACTATGAATTAAAATGAAATTATAAAAATATATATATAATAATAGACAAACTTTTACAAAGGTTTAGAGTCCTTAGGCTATGTAATTTGTTGAGTAATTATTACAATATTTTATTAATAGCTTTCCCATATCTGTAAGAAATGCACTCGCACAAAACAATTTTTGTTAAAAGTATGGCTTTAGATTATTTCATTCTCACACCATCAGTTAATTTTAACTATTTTATCTACGTGTTTGCAATAGTGTTTAATTTAGTATGCATTCAATTTTATTCATGTTATGATTGAATGGAAAAGCACTGTTGCAGTTATTGACTAATTACATATATTAATACTAATTATTAAATGCATCTGTTAAGTAACCAATTGCAGTATCTTTTGCAAAATCTTGAATGTTTAAGTTGTCAATAATATTTTTGTATTATATACTATAATACGTTAAAAGAATTTGCAATAGATTTGGGATCCTCTACTTTATAATCATTGGTTTTAGTGAAAAAATATTTTCTTTCTTAGGATATCTATAAGTTTAAATTTAATAATATTCCGAATAGATTTAATTGCATTATCTGAATTTTGTACTTTTCTATTCAAATATATTCTATTTCCCTCTTTCATAATTTTTGATAAATTACACTGTACTCCTTGCAGTATTTAAGAACATGAGGATCATTACATTGCAACTCATTACATATAGATTCTTCTTTTTAATACATGAGATTTTGAAGTCCCTGCGTTATCTATATGTTTTTACTTTTGAAATTTTTCACAACATTGAGTGGAGAAAATCCACTGAAGTGATTATGAAATTAAGTGAAAAATGCAATACATTAACTCTTAATATCAGTAGTACCAGTATCATATACGTTTTTCCAAGATTCATTTTGTAGACATAAATGTAAATAATCATTAGATACAACATTTACGATCCTTTCTTAGTTTTTAAATTAATATTTTGAAATTGTTCAGTGACATTGGAAACACTTAGGATTTGTTTATCATGTTCAGACATGCCATTGATTATAGGTTCTGTCGAATAGGAATTCAGTCTAATTCTGTGTACAAAACATTTATCAATGGCTGTGCTACTTCAGCTTAGATTTAATTTGATTAGTTTCGCAACAGTTGGACTTCCTGTTATATCCTGTTATTTAGATATTTAATTTAGGGTTGATTTATTAACTCTTACTATGCAAGATGCCTCTTATTTCAATAATTCTATATCACGTTAAATAGTCATTGTCTACACTAAAGTATTATCGTCATCCCTCATTTCTCATCGTAATGGCGAACCGACGTGACATGAGACAGCGAGTTATAGCTCTAGTTGAGGCTGGATATGGGGCTAGATCTGCTGGCCGTTTGGTCGGTGTTCCTGGAAGTACAGCCGCGAGGTGGGTTCATCGTTACCAAAATTTAGGGGAGGTCGAAAATCGCCCTATTCCTGGGCGTCCGCGGATTTCTTCATTGGAAGAGGATGCTCTCTTATTCGAGACAGTTCTACAGGACCCCTTTCTGATTGCTAACGAAATAAGAGCAGTATCTAACTTTCCCGGCTCTTCATAGACTGTGATCAGCAGGTTGAGGAACCGCGGTATTAGGAGCCGGAGGGCTGCGCAAATGGAAATATTGGGGGAAGCACAAGCTGTCGACCGTCTTGCCTTCGCTACCAATCGAGTGGATTTCGATTGGAGAAATGTAATTTTCTCCGACGAAACAACCATCTCGAGTGATTACGAAGGTCCTGTCCGTGTCAATCGTGAGGATGGTCTCCGACATGACCAGCGCTATGTGCACCGACGTGAAAGATCGGGGCGCTTTAGCATATCGTGTTGGGGGTGGATGTCTTACGATGGACCTGGCCTTATAGAAGCATCTATGGCCGGTTTAATGCGGGAACTTACGAGCACATTCTGGAAAATATATTCCTTCCCTCCGCCCGAGAACGTTTTCCCGAAAGAACATTGCTGTTCCAGCAGGATAACCATCCCGTGCACTATGCTGCAAGCATTCAAAGATGGTTTCAAAGGAGACCCGAGATCGAAATCATTAATTGGCCTCCGAAGTCACCTGATTTGAATGTCATCGAAAATTTATGGGTGGAATTGAAAAAGAGAAGGATAGTCCCTATGCCCACCGACGCCCTCGAAATCGAGACGAATTGTGGGATCAAGTTGTTGACACCTGGGAAGATCTCACCGGGGATAAGAACTTATTTCACAATCTCGTGACATCCATGCCGGATCGACTTAGATCTGTAATAGAAGGTGATGGCATGTGGACAAGATTTTAAGTTAACAGGTCTCTTTTTGTTTCTTATGATTTTTGTTTGAGGAAGAATACTTTTAACTTCCAAGTAAGTTTTTTTTTTTTGACGAGGTTCAGCCAACTTGTAAAACCCAGAAATTGGGCATAAATTATTCCATATTTTTCGACAAATTAGACAGTCGAGGAACTCTGAACAAATTAAGTACACCTCAATAAAAAAAAGTTTTACCCGGGATCGAACACGAGACGTTTCGGTTATACAACGGAACCAACACGCTACTATATGAGCTACCGAGACAAGACAGTGACAGCAGCAGTCCAGAATGTAGATCCCTTAGCAGGCATTTGCCATTCGGTACAGTGAAGTAATGATATTTTGTGACTCGAGCTATGTTGTGAAATCCTGGCCTTAAATGGCAGTCTTCTTCGTGATCCTTATTCTGGTCCTTGTCCTTGTTGTGGTCCTTGTAACAATTCTTGTACTATTTCTCATGTTATGTATCGTTACGTCGATATCGAGTGAACCGCGCTGTAGAACTTTAACTTCCGACGACCAAGAATCGTCTCATTCTTTTTAAGGGTAACTGTACGTAAACAACCCGATTCAAATAAACTCGATTCACATTATACGTAACGTCAACGTCACGTCACGGACCAGCAGCGTTACATCAAAACATTGTACAACGCATTTTATATGGCAGCGTTCACATATATAGGCAACGTCACGGATCATCAGCGGCACAGACCTTGTGGGATTGTCGAGGAGAATGTTTTGACGTGACGGAACCTGTACGTGGACGGTTTGTTGTATTAGATTCCAGCAGCACCGTTAAACATTAACATGTCGTAGCTCCTATGAGAAACAATTAATTGCACTGCAATTTTTAGGATTCATATATAAATGCCTGAGGAAAGCATAGACAAAAATTTGTAATCAAAATCTTTTTTGGATAGTGAGAAAGAAAATTACTAACTTCGAAATCACCCGTCCAAAATAGACACTGACACTCTCAAAATTGATAAGCGACAAACTTTTTTCTTTCTCGCGTTACATGGAGGGTCCAAGCGAGAGAAATATTTAGAAAGAATGAAAATTACTTTTAAATGTGGCTGATATTCAAAAACTGTACCGGTTTGCGAGTTACGGCGAGTTTAATGCAGGGGTTTTCGTGACGGACTTTCTTATGTAGAGTGACAACTTTTATCTGTTAGAACTGCGGATTCTCATAGAAATCATCGCTTTGATTCCAAATTTGTGTTCAACATATTTCCATTGCCTAAGGTTTTCGAGTTAATTGTGAGTTTTGAAACATAATTAAAATATTCCTAGTACAGTATATAAATAACATCTATATTGATTAAACACTAGTATGGTATAATTTGAAATTGACAAAAAAGAAGAATTTATTATTCTATTACTGTCATTATTGTTATTATTACTATTATTACTATTATTATTATTATTATTATTATTTTGAAAACAAATCTGAAATTAGAGCGATGATTTCTATGAGAATCCGCAGTTCTAACAGACAAACCTTGTCACTATGCATAAGAAATTCCGCCACGCAAACCTCCGCATTAAACTCGTCGTAACTCACAAACCGGTACAAGTTCTGAATATAAGCCACTTTTAAAAGTAATTTCCATTCTTTCTAAACATTTCTCTCTCTTTGACTCCCATCTAACGTGAAAAATAAAAAAGATGGCCGCTTATCAAATTCTGATATGTCTAATGTCTATTTTGAACGGGTGACTTCGAAGTTTGTAATTCTTTTTCTCGCTGTCCAAAAAAGATTTTGATTCCAATTATTATTTCTATGCTTTCCTTAGACATTTATACAGGGTGTTTCAAAAATACGGGGCATAATTTCAGGTATGTATTTCCCACATGTAGACAATCAAAATAGTTCATTACAACATGTGTCCGGAAATGCTTTATTTCCGAGTTATGGCCTCCACTACATTGAAATTCACCGGAAAGTTGTTCTTTCCGCAGGTCGTTGCCGTCAAAGGAGACATTAAGAGGGCACTCTGACAGTTCATTCCGAGGCGAAGGTTACATTCAGTGTTGTGTAGGCGTTAGACTGTGCGACATGTATTCAAATCAAGAGCTGGCAGAGATACACTTCATGTACGGTAAGGCGGACGGCAATGCTGCGCTGGCTCGTCGTTTGTACCAGGAGAGAGAGGTACCCACAGCGACAATGTCAAGATCGGAAGACATTTGTATGTCTCCATTACCGTCTGTGCGAGTATGGAAAATTTAACTCTCCTGGTTTGGGAAGGGGACGACCAAGATCTACAACTCCAGAAGTAGGCCTACAGGAGGAGATTCTGGAGGCTGTGAACATGACTCCTTCTATCAGCACACGAAGGGTAGCGTTGCAAGACAATGTTCCTCATACGACTGTCTGGAGACTGTTGAAAGAGTATCAATTGTATCCTTATCATTTGCAACGTGTACAGGCCCTGTCACCAGCAGATTACCCTGCACGAGTTAGGTTCTGTCAGCGGTTCTTGCAGCAGTGTGGTGTAAATCTGAACTTTCCTGCCTTAGTATTATTTACAGATGAAGCACAGTTCACACGAGATGGCATAACAAATTTCCACAATCAGCATGTATGGGCGTATGAAAACCCACGTGCAACTGTTCCATCTCATAACCAGGTGCGGTTCTCCCGCAACATGTGGGCCGGTATCATTGGTGATCGATTAGTTGGACCCCATGTACTTGTAAACAGACTTACGGGGCAGGCGTACACAAACTTCCTGGAAAACACCATACCTCATGTTTTAGAAGACACTCCACTGATCAATCGTCAACACATTCACTTCTTGCATGATGGCGCTCCTGCACACTTCAGTCGTACGGCTCGCCGGTACTTGGATCGAATGTTTCCTGATCGATGGATAGGTAGAGGTTGCCCAATTACTTGGCCTCCACGCTCACCTGATCTGAACCCTCTCGATTTCTACTTGTGGGGCCATTTAAAATCATTGATTTATTCGTCTCCGGTGCCTGATTTGATTTCCCTTCGAAATCGAATTGTGGCACGTTCTGAGGACATACGCAATACTCCTGGAGTTTGGGCTCGTGTTCGCAGGTCAATGAGACATCGATGTGAGGTCTGTATTCAAGCAGGCGGGCATTTAGAACATCTTCTGTAATGACAACGACCAGCGGAAAGAAAAACGTTCCGGTGAATTTCAATGTTGTGAAGGCCATAACTCGGAAATAAAGCATTTCCGGACACATGTTGAAATGAACTATTTTGATTGCCTACATGTGGGAAATACATACCTGAAATTATGCCTCGTATTTTTTAAACACCCTGTATAATGAATCCTAAAAATTACAGTGCAATTGATTGTCTCAAATAGGAGCTACGACTTTTTTTGAGAGCATAGACTACTTATCTATGACGCCGGCAAACTGACGGTCTCTTGCCGTTAAATGTGAAAGAGTTTGCATTGGACGTGACGGTGACGGAGACGGTCCGTGACGTTGATGTTCCGTATAATGTGAATCTACCTTTATACGGAACGTCGTCACATTACGGACCGGAAACGTTACATCAAAATATTGCAACACGCATTTTGTATGGCAGCGTTCACGTAAGTATACAGACAACATCATGGACACTCAACGTCACGGACCGTCTGGGATTCTCGAAGAGAATGTTTTGACGTGACGGAACCTACACGTGGACGGTTTGTTATACTAGAGATAACAGCGAAGCTGCACTTTCCAGCGAGTCAACAACTTACTTATGTGTCATGAGTCGTGGATGGCACGTATTATTTTGACGGAAAAGGTTGCCATTTGATATTCTCTATTTGGTTATTTAACGACGCTACATCAACTACGAGGCTATTTAGCGTCGATGGGATTGGTGATAGCGAGATGAGACCGAGAATTCGCCATAGATTACCTGACATTTGCCTTACGGTTGGGGAAAACCTCGGAAGGGTATTGAAACCGCACCCGAGCGCAACTCCGGATCGGCAGGCAAGCGCTCTTGCGGACTGAGCTACGCCGGTGGCTTAAAATTTGATATTAATTTACAAATTACAGAATCTCAGTAACCTTCAAAGAAAATTAAATTTTTTTTTTCGATTATATATTTCATTATTTTCTAGGTCCTGAATGCAAAAGGACCCAGATTTCATTAAGGGATCAGCTTAGAAAGGCATTAGAAAATAGGAAGACTGTAAGAGTGGAGAGGCAGCCAACACGGAGGAAAAATACAAGTATAGATTGTATCCAGTAGTGGCGTTCTAATTTTTTAACGACCAGTTCTCTTCGCTCATATCGCAAATTTCATAATTTTAATATCAAATATTGTATATTAAATGAGTTAATAATAAGCGGCTAATTACAATGCTCCATGCTATTGCATAATTACTTGTAGTCGGCCTGGGTATCGCATTCGGTATAGCACTGGCATTCTGTGCTCGAGGTTGCGAGTTCGATCCCGGCCCAGGTCGATGGCATTTAAATGTGCTTAAATATGACAGGCTCTTGTCTGTAGATTTACTGGCATATAAAAGAACTCCTCCTGGACAAAACTTCGGCACAGCTGCGACGCTGATATAACCTCGGCAGTTGCGAGCGTCGTTAAATAAACCATAATTTTAATTTTAATTATTTTTACATTAATTTAAACACTGACATAGTTGCCACAGTGCAGTGGAACAGTTTACACCCATTAAGTAAAAATCTGACATCATTCTCATCTATGTTTTCTTTCGTTCTTTTTTTCGGCCTTTTCTTCATCCAGGCAAATACCAATCATCGCAATTTTTTGTCTGATAAATACGGTATTGTTTCAGAGCGCACTTCTCTACCCTTGATAGCGTCGGAAAACTGACGGTCCTTTGCTGTTAAATGTGAATGTATTGCCATTGGACGTGATGAAGACGGGCCGGTCCGTGGCGTTGACGCTCCGTATAATGTGAATCGTGGGGACTAGCAGCACTGACGATGCTGTCATCTCGTCGTCTGGTAGTTACGCAATTAACTACAAGATGGCAGGTGCCCTGGCTGTTGCGTCATGCAGTTCAGTTCAATGCAACAATCATCCTCACCTCTCATTCTACGCTGGACTGTTTAATTCTGTCTCACAGTAATTCCCACCTCAAAAATGAAATTCCACAATACCAGACAAGAAAGAAGTCACCCTTTAACAATACGGTACACATCCTCTTTACTACGTCCTTCAAATAGATCATATTCTTGTACCTTCATGAAGAAAGTCTCTGAGAAAGGAGTTATCATAGAACGAATGACGTAAGGAGTTTATAGATTTATTTTTAATCTGTTTTCAGCCAAATGGCTAGTTAGACATGAAGCTCCTATTGTGTATCAGAGTGGTATGTGTTAGCAAGGTGAATCAGTTACATTTTTAACAGTTCAGCTTTGTCTCAATTTCACGTCGTAATTTTATTTTTTAGTATATCTTATATCTTTGCTAAATGTGCAATGGGCGTTTAAAATGAGACACATTATGTTTATTATCATTAGTAGTACAGGGTACTAGTGCCAAGAGTTACAACTAGATGCATATACACTATACTGGGTGTTCATTTCAAAGTGTGTCATGACGTCACTGTTGTGAGTCAGCGATTTGAAGCGAGTTTCAGCTTTCATGTCAGAGAAGTTGCCTATTATTCAAGGCGTTCAATCTGACCTTGAGAACGTGTACGGTATAACTTGAACGTCGTAGCAACAGATGGCGGTCTGTACGGTCTATGTGCTACCATAATCTATTTCGAACTGTGCTTTGAGCGGGAAAGTTGTACGCACGGTATTTGTAATCATCGGTTGCGTACGGCAACATTCCTCAACAGAAATCAAATGCTCCGTGTCCATGTTGACCATCCAAGTTAATGTCAACAAATACGTAAGTAATCGTCTTAACCCTCTCGCCATATCCCGAGAGTAAGAAAAAAACTCACCTCAGTACGTGTTTTCAAATAATTCACATTCCTGCCACTACTACTGGCGTTACCGTATGTATCGGTACGTACTCTTCAGAATGAACGCCGTACTTGCTAGGCAACTTCTCTGGCACATACGTTAATACGCCTCTGCGGAAGTGTAGTAAGATTGAATTCTCTAGGCTCATCGGCTAGCCACATGACGGCATACAGCGAGCCATGACACACTTTGAACTGAACACGCAGTAGTCTTGCACGTGGAGAAGTATAAAAACATTTACTTTCCTCACAATAATATGGATTTTCTCAGAAGGTCTGCTCGATGTTCAAAATTGGATAAATTGCGAAATGAAGAAGTAAGGAGAAAAATGAAATATAAAAATTATATAGTTCATCAGCAGCAAACAGTCAATCTGGTACGGCCATGTTCGGAGGATGGAGGAGAAAAGATTGCCAAGACAAATGTCGGAATGGAATCTCTAAAACCAGGGGGAAGAGGGGAAGGCCACGGACTACATGGAAGGAGATTGACAAAACTATCCAACGTAAAGGATTGGCAGGAGACTGGAAAGATGAACATAATGGAGAAGAAGAATTAGCCGTTCTAATAATAATTGTTTTGTATGTATTTTAGGAACACTCTGTTAGTTTGACTGACACAACACATTCATACCTTTCTGGGCCGCGGTAGCCTCTTCGTCAGGCTTGCCGGAAGCTGCGGTGGCGACCGCCACAGGCTCCCCACTGACATCCGCAGACTGACCCTTGGTGACGTCATCTTTCTCTCCAGGTGAAGGAGGTGCCGAGTCAGTGGCGCCGGATTGCTTGGCGTCGGCTGCGGCGGCGGCGGTCAGGGTCTCCAGCAGAGTGGTATTGCGCTGGTTCGTGATCTTCCTGACGGCGCGCACCCACAGGTGTTTGCGTCGCGCCGACCCGTTGAGAGCCCTGCAATCACATCACGAGAAACTGTTACGATGCGCTCCTTTATCTTACTTTAGTTTGTACCTCAAGGGTGAAACTGACCATTTCCCGCCTGTTAATACATATACTAGTGCTAGTGGGTTATAGTGATTTTATAGTTGTCAGGTTCAATTTTCTTTTCTCAACTTAGTTTCGAATTTCAGTACTGACAAATACTATATCTGGCAGTAATTGGAGGTATTGGGAGTGTTAGTTAATAGGAATTGGTAGTGAAATGTTACTAATATTGGGAGTGTTGACTAAGTTAGCGTACAATCAGAGAAATTGAAATGATAGGAAGAGAGGAAGTATTTCAATGTAAGTTTACAAATGAAGGTTGGGTTGACTTACAAAAAATAGTGCCTAACGGAAAATTTATCGGGTGAAAATGAACAAATAAACATGTGATTCAGTGACTAATGAAGAAATAAGGGATAAGAGTGATGACAGAATTGAGGAGAGGTAGAAGTGATTGTAAATTAGAGATGAAAATGAATGATTATGATTAAGTAGTGTTAGTAAAAGTTAGTTTAAATTAGGGAAATTTTAGACGATAGGAAATACTTCAATATAATAAACAATAAAAGTGGTGAGGTATTCATTAGATAGAAGGGGGAATTTTAAGCTGAGATGTTAGAGAGCAAATTGGGTAGGTATTATAGTAATAGGGGTAGCAAAGGAAAATAAGATGTCTGCATATATCGATGAAAGTTTGTATGTGTTACTGTAATTAGAAGGTGATAGGGAGCACTAATACAGAGATGTGGTGGCGACCCATTACTAAATAAGAGCTGTAGAAATAAATATATCATTATCATCATTAAAAATATATCATTATCATATCTGACAGTAACAATTTGACAGCATCGTTGGCGTTTGAAGAAGGTGCCAACGTTCATGAAACAAAAGTTATTAGCGAGTGTTACTAGAAATATGAAAGCTAATAATAATAATAATAATAATAATAATAATAATAATAATAATAATAATAATAATAATAATAATAATAATAAATAATACTGCAATAACTAATAAATAAACAGTATACACTTTAAAGTGTTATTCGGTTTTCAGCGTACTAATCATTTCATGTAGTCGAGCAAACTACAGTTTTACTTCAGATCTAAAAAATCATAAAATTTTTAGTGAAACCAGTGGATGTTGGCAGGCAGACAAAATACATTTTAATATTAGCTCAACCAATCACAAATAAAAAACAATAATTAATATTATCTGCGGTCGACCTGGTTGGCGAGTTGGTATAGCGCTGGCCTTCTATGCCCAAGGTTGCGGGTTCGATCCCGGGCCAGGTCGATGGCATTTAAATGTGCTTAAATGCGACAGGCTCATGTCATTAGATTTACTGGCATGTAAAAGAACTCCTGCGGGACAAAATTCCGGCACATCCGGCGACGCTGATATAACCTCTGCAGTTGCGAGCGTCGTTAAATAAAACATAACTTTTTTTTATTATTATTTGCGTTTTTAGGTTTTCAAGGCGAATGTGATCAAAAATAAACCATTGGATATTCCACCACATATAGCATTGTCGGTTTACGTGCTTTGGCGATATCTGGTAACAATTTTCAACACTGAAAAGATTACCGTATTAGAGTCTTACGTGAATTCCACTATAGTACTGTCATGTACTGATAATTCAGTTGCAGCACATCAGATTACCCAAGTTAACACAAAACTACAAATCCATGAGAAAAAATTATTGAAACAGATTTCATGAGCCTGGATGTTAAAGCTCAAGGAGAAGAAGAAAGATGAAAATAGGATACGAAGGAAGAGAAGTAAGGTACTTATAAGAATAGAGAAAGGAGATGAAAAATAAGAGGAAGAAAAGGAAGAACAAGGCATGGGAAAAGTTGAAAACAATAAAACGACAATAAGAGTATTTTAAAAGTCAAAAGGAAGAAGACGACAAGAGAAATGAGAGAGAGAAACGGAAAGGAAGGATAGATAACAAGAAGAGAAAGGAAACAAGAGAAAAGTAGAAGAAGGAGGATGAAACGAAAGGAAAATGAGTAAAAATGAAAAAAGAGGCACGAGAAAGAGAAAAACGTGGAGAAGGAAAATATTAAAAAGAATGTTAAATTGAAGAAAATATGAAATGAGGAGGAGAGAAATACGAACAAAGAAAAAAGAAAACGTGCAAGCAGATCATAAAAGAAAATGAAATAATATTTATGTTCTAGTCGGTATCGATCCCAAGACCGTGACAAATACGAGTATCTTACATGTACAAGGAAAACACGAGAAGTAGGCCTAGTTGTTTTGAAATTGCTGGCCTCTGTCACGTCGCGTCGCTTCCATTTTCGGAACATCAAGATGGGTTATCGAACAGGCTGCTTCCCGTCCTCGGGGGCAATTCACAGCAAATTACTAACGACAGAGTACTACCAAGTTAACAGTGTCACCGTAGTAGCTTAATGGAGGTTGGTGGCTTCCATTTATTTCATAATTTGCAAACAGTAAAAACCTAACACGATTACTTACTTCAAGCACTCTCGTCTTGTGGTCAGTACAAAGCAGAAGAGCTCTTTATAGTCTGGCGCAAGCTCACCGCACAAATAATAATAATAATAATAATAATAATAATAATAATAATAATAATAATAATAATAGTAAGTTCACACATACTTTCTCATTATATGTATGTATTACACCTTTCAACAAAGCACTTCCTTCATCACTTTGTCGAAGATAGTAATGTCTACGGTTATTTTTTGTAACCGCAGACATTGTCATTCGAAGAAAATACATGAATGAAATAATTATGCCCCGAATATGAATGTGGATTCATTTCGTTTTATGGATTTCAAATGGAAGATATTCTTTATAATTCCAAAAGTCGTCTTCGTAAGTCGAAAAACATAATATAGGCTATTGCACACGAATCTTAGTACTCATGGTGCTATCATTAATGTAACCAAAATTATTATTACTAATTTGGACTGTAAAAATAAATATTTTGGTGTTATATTGACATTAGAAAACCCTTTGATACTGTGAATTACCTTCTTTATTATTAGAGGAATTAAATAAGATAGGAATTAATGGAATTGTTTTGGAATTGTTTGCTTCTTACCTTAGTAACAGAACACACATAATAAAATTGATAATGGCTTTAGTAGCACTCGAAATGTTAATATTGGTGTCCCACAGTACACTGTTCTCGGCCCTACTTTGTTTTTAATATATATCAATAATTAATTTAGAAAAAAAAATTCATTTGCGGACGAACACTGTTGTTCTTTTTGCAGGTAAAACTTGGGACGATATGTACCTTAGTGAAAACAATGACATCAAATTGATTAAAAAACGGTTTGAATCCAACCTACATGTCTTAAATCGTACTAAAACTACGGTTGTACCATTTTTGTTAACATCTGTTGGTACGAAATGTCTTGATTCGCGCTTGTATTTAAAAATTCATACATTCAATTGCCCTCTTAATAAGTGTAATTGTCCTATTCTATATTAATCTCCTCAAGTTAACCTATCTCGGAATAATAATCAACCAACAGTTACGTAGGGATAAACATGTTCTATTTCTTTGTATCAGATTAACAAAAATTATTCACTATTTTGTTATCCTACTAAATTACTCGACTATCCATATTTTAACTATCCGCTTTAGTGCAAGCTACATTACAGTACGGTATTATAGGATGGGGTAGTGCTTTTAGTACCTCCCTCATGCCAATAACACTGCTACAGAAAATAATAATAAAAATATGTCTTAATAAGCGTCTTGATTATCCATCAGAACTGTTGTATTTTCAATTTAAAGTATTTGATATCCATCAAATTTATAACAATATATTTTTTATTTTCGTACAAAAAAACCGAAATATATTTAATTTGTATTCACATAAATATAAAACTAAAAGATCAGACAGCATATGCTTGACAGAACCTGAATGTACCACAGCTGCAGCTTATAATAAAAGTAGCAACTCCGGTCCAAGGCACTGCAGCAAGATAACAGTTAAATTACCAAACATTCAATTTGTTAATGTTCATTATTTAAAAAAAATCAATTAAAAGTTATTGTTTAGGAAGACAAGATAACGTTTCAGTTATTGTAATATATGTGCTCTTCTTTCTCTTTTTACTTTTTAATCCGCTGATTAATACTTAAAATCCTGTGGAATGCCCTCTGAGCACGAGTATGTACTCTTTCTGGAGGTGCTAATGAGTGAAAAAAAACAATATGCATCTTTGTTCTAGCAATAAATTTATTATTATTATTATTATTATTATTATTATTATTATTATTATTATTATTATTATTATTAATCATGCTTCAACTTTTCCTAATGTCTCTGAAGGTTTTCAATTAGTATCTCGAAAAAATATAAAAAAGAGAACCCAAAGTTGAAACATTGGCTACGCGTAACATTGAAATGGACCCTGAGGGAATAAAAACTGAATCTCTATTTCTTTCGAGATTTAGTTCAAAAGTAAACACAAACAATACAGATGATTCTCTCAAGAATCAACTTGAGCTAAGGTCTCTCGCTGTAATTAAACTCAAAACTAAATTTCAATCATATTCTTCCTTCCACATCGCTGTTGATGAGACGAATTTTGATTCCATTAACAATCCTGAAGTTTGGCCTGCAGGTTGCCTTTTTGCACCTTTTTTTTTTTGGTAAACTAAAATCTGGGCAGCATTTTACGCATTCTGCCAATTCGAAGTCCGTTGATTCTCAGGGAAATGTCTCTAAGCCTTGCTCGCTTTCACTTTCAATGTCCAGTTCTATTAATCATCTTGAGATTTTCTACCAAAATATTCGTGGACTCAATACTGAAGTTGATGAAATTTTTCAAAATATAGTGAGTAATAATGATCTCATTTTCTGTCTCACTGAATCATGGTTATCTGAATCAGTTTTAAATTCAAATTTGTTCCCTAATAATTATACTGCGTAGGCTATTTGAAGATACCAACAAAATTAAAGTTGGGTGTATCTTAACAGCGATTAGCAACCAGATTCCTTTTACACGTCGGAGATATAACTTATAAATCATTAATGAATGTGTTTGGATTGAAATTAAAATGGCTGATGGCTGTAATTTATTAATTGGAAACCATTATTTTCCATCTGACACCGATCATAAACAATTAAAATCTTATTTAAATTTTATTGAAAAAAATCTTGATACTCATAATTTTCTAATATTAATTCTTGGTGATTGCAATGCATATGGTATGGATTGGTCATCTGGTTGTAATCTCAATTATGTTGATTATTACTCTAAAATTAAGTTCCAGGATTTATATTCCCCTTCTTGCCTTCTGGGACTTAACCAAATTAATTTTACGAAAAATAGTAAAAATCTTCCTGATCTTATTTTCACTAATGTATTTAATAGTTTAGTTAATCTAGCCAATCATTCACTAGTTTTGGAAGATACGTATCACCGATCAATCTGTATTGATCTGGAAGTCAATTTATCATTACCTGTCCCTCGACAAAATCATTCCTATCTAAATTATTCTCAAGGTGATTATCACACACTCTATTCTATCCTCTACAATTATTATTGGAATTGTATATATTTGACTGCTGATGCCAATGCTGCCACTAATTCTCTGTCTGAAATTATAAATATCTATATCTAAAGCTGTCCCTGTCGCCTTTGTGAAAAAGTCTCACTTTCCTAAATGGTTTTCAAACAGCCTAAGTCAACTTATTTTAAGAAAAAGAGCAGAGCACATAGAAATTTAAAAAAATACAAAACTGATCACCACTATCAAATTTGTTCTAATTATCAAGTCAAGGCTATGATTAAATCTGATAAATTTAAATGGCTACAATTCATTTATGATAATTTAAAAATGAGCCTAAACATTTTTGGAAAACATGTAGAATCGTTTCGCAAATCCAAAAACTTTCCTACTGAATTAATTATTAATGGGGTTCACATCACAGATCAATTTGAGATCGCAAATGCAGTTGCTAGTCAATTTAATTCAATTTAGAAAAAAACATAATTCTAAATTCTTTATTGATTATTCTAACATTAATGACTTCTTACCTTTACCTGTAATCTCATGTGAGGATGTTATGAAGGCCATTAAAAAGGTGAAGCCGAGCAAATCCATGGATTCTAACGGCATTCCTAATTTTATAATTAAGGGATGCTCTGAAATTCTTACACTTATTTCAACCTTTATATTCAATTTGAGCTTGAAATCAGGGATTTATACTACTCTTTGGAAAGACACATCCATTATTCCGTCTTTAAGAGTGGTAACAAAAAACATTGTAAGTAATTATAGACCTATTTCCATATTAAATAATTTCTCCAACATTTTTGAAAAAATTATTCATAAACACATTTCTTTTTATGTTAAAAACAAAATTAATTCTCCCCAACATGGTTTCACAAAAGGGAAATCTACTACTACAAATTTAGTATCACGTCTTAATCTTGCTAATAGTTTAAACTCAGGGTCAAATTGATTTAATTTATTTTGACTTTAGCAAAGCGTTTGATGTTGTTCCTTATAATATATTATTGAATAAATTAAATTATTTTGGTCTTTCTGCTAACTACCTGAGCTGGTTTGGAAAATATGTAACGGATAGACAATCCTGTGTTCGACTAGGAAATTCTTTCTCCGATCCATATACAGGGTGTTTAAAAAATACGGGGCATAATTTCAGCTATGTATTTCTCACATGTAGACAATCAAAATAGTTCGTTGCAACATGTGTCCGAAAATGCTTTATTTCCGAGTTATGGCCTTCACAACATTGAAATTCACCGGAACGTTTTTCTTTCCGCAGGTCGTTGCCGTCAAAGGAGACATTAAGAGGGCATTCTGACAGTTCATTCCGAGGCGAAGGTTACATTCAGTGTTATGTAGGCGTTAGACTGTGCGACATGTATTCAAATCAAGAGCTGGAAGAGATACTCTTCATGTACGGCAAGGCGGACGGCAATGCTGCGCTGGCTCGTCGTTTGTACCAGGAGAGAGAGGTACCCACAGCGACAATGTCCAGATCGGAAGACATTTGTACGTCTCCATTACCGTCTGTGCGAGTATGGAAAATTTAACTCTCCTGCACACTTCAGTCGTACGGCTCGCCGGTACTTGGATCGAAGGTTTCCTGATCAATGGATAGGTAGAGGTGGCCCAATTGCTTGGTCTCCACGCTCACCTGATCTGAACCCTCTCGATTTCTACTTGTGGGGTCATTTAAAATCATTGGTTTATTCGTCTCTGGTGCCTGATTTGGAATCCCTTTGGAATCGAATTGTGGCATGTTCTGAGGACATACGCAATACTCCTGGAGTTTGGGATCGTGTTCGCAGGTCAATGAGACATCGATGTGAGGTCTGTATTCAAGCAGGAGGTGGACATTTTGAACTACTTCTGTAATGACAACGACCTGCGGAAAGAAAAACGTTCCGGTGAATTTCAATGTTGTGAAGGCCATAACTCGGAAATGAAGCATTTCCGGACACATGTTGTAATGAACTATATTGATTGTCTACATGTGGGAAATATATACCTGAAATTATGCCCCGTATTTTTGAAACACTTTGTATTAGTATATGTGGAGTTCCCCAAGTTTCTACATTGGGGCCTCTACTATTTCTATTATTTATAGAGACAGTTGCAAAAGAATAAGTTCAAATTTCCTATTAATTGCGGAGACCTTAAAATCTTTCGCAAAATCAATAGTCTGGATGATTGTTAAATTTTGCAAAATGATATAAACGCTATTGCACTTTGGTCAGCTGATAATGTAATGAAAATTAATGAATCTAAAACTTTTCGTCGTTAAGATAGCAAAACCTCGTATCTCAAAAATTGACGATTTCGAGCTCTGAGTTTCATGATGTTACACAACACGTGCCGCACAAGATGCAAGAACCCGCATCTCAATATGTTGAATAATAGCAGCACAATGTAGATGTATCAAAACCTTGTATCTCGCGATGTTTATACTTTAAGGTGTTAAAACTCGTATCTCAACATACATGTTTATCGCACAACAATTGGCCATTCTATGCTCCAGTTTTAAGATTCCATAACTCGTATCTCATCATTCCAATTTACCGCGTTATGATTTGCCGCGCTTTTCTGTTATTACGTTATTGAATTTATTCATGGAAGTTGATAGAACTGTTTAGTAATCGAAAATCTATTAAAACTTTTAATTTTGTGTCCATCATATATATTATGCGAAAGCGAATTAATCTGAAGTGAACAACAGCAGCTGGTTACACATTAGAGATGGTAAGTAAATAAATCACTTGAAATACTAATTCAGAATCTGTTAGCAAAGTAAGGTTAGTTATCCTACGAAACACTATCCACATTATTATTTACACTCATTAATTATATAATCAGCACATTACAGTTTGTAGATAAATTATTTCTAAAGTAAGACTAAAGTGTCTGAATTACAAATAAAACCCAAAGTATTGTACTTTCAAAATGGAAAGTTGTATATCTGGATATCAAGGATTCTACTTATTTTAGGATAAGGAATTACAACCAAACACACGTTATGAGCCAAGAGGGAGAAAGATTCTTGAAATGACACTGCAATTAACTGAAGAATTATCCACATCAGTGAAATTTCCAGTATTGCCGCCTCTGTTGCCAATGCTGCCGATACTACCACCAGGACCACCTCCATCATTATCACCACCACCAGAACCAGCAGCAGCAGCACCACCAACAGCAGCAGCACCACCACCACCACCACCACCACCACCACCACAACCTTCACCACCACCACCGACAACAAAAACAGGTACAAAGGATTATAATACTTCAGTTATGAGCCAGATAGAAGGTAGCGATTTTGAAGACTCGAGCTCAAGTTTTGAGCCTAGCAGTGACACTATGTCTGAAGAATCAGATGTTGATGATCCAGCGCCCAGAAGAAAAAGGAGGAAGAAAATTAGTTATACAAGATCGAAGAACACCACAACTAAGGAAACTGATCACAAAAGAGACCATAATCTAGGAGAAAATGAAAATGAGGGTATAACAGATAAATTTATTCTGTTAGAAAACGAGAGCTTTGATGTAGGCATAAGAGATCACTCACCAATGCATATTGACAGTCATAAAGAACAGGAACTTGTAAATGTTACAGAAGGAGTTGTGAAAATTAAAAAACGTGCTCAAAAAGGAAAAGCAGACCCCACACTGTGGAAAAGAAATAAAACAAAACATTTTAGAATGAAAGGTGAAGAATATAAGAGCCTTAGTAAAAAAACGGAAGGAAAAATAGAAATAACAAGAGAGCCTCGTCAAATTGGACCGCGGTGCTCATCACAATTGTGTTTAAGATCAAAAAACAAAAGAAAGTGCTCTTCCATAACTGAAGAGAACCGAACTGAAATATTTAAATTTTTCTGGTCACACATGAATTGGGATCAAAGAAAAATTTATGTTGCTACTCTGGTAAACAGGAAAGATGTTAAACAAAAAACATCAATAGGAGAATCAAGAAGAAAATGCAGTTTCCAGTACAATTTAAAAATAAAGGATAATGTAATACCTGTGTGCAAGGAAATGTTCCTTTCAACGTTAGGGATTGGTGAATGGTCGGTCAGCAGTTGGGTCAAAGACACAGCAGAGGGAGATTCAAAATCAAAGGAAGTTCGTAAAGATGGAAATAGCTTAATGAAAAATGTTTCTAAATTTCTTGATAAAATTCCGAAATTACCATCCCATTATTGCAGATCATCTACTTCCAAGCTTTATTTGGAGCCACATTTCTCATCATTCAGTGAACTTTATAGAGTATTTAAAGAAGAGTGCAACAGCTGCAATAATGTTCAACCTGTGGCTGGTAGAGACTTATTTGTGAAACTCATTAAGGAACACAACATTGCCCTTTTCAAACCAAAGAAAGATGAGTGTGATCTGTGCCTTTCTTATAAACTACACAGTGTTT
This sequence comes from Periplaneta americana, assembly GCF_040183065.1. Taxonomy (NCBI): domain Eukaryota; kingdom Metazoa; phylum Arthropoda; class Insecta; order Blattodea; family Blattidae; genus Periplaneta; species Periplaneta americana. Next base: position 119,813,550 of record NC_091124.1, on the reverse strand, counting down.
CAGATGATGATTATAATGCACATCAGTTGAAGAAAGAGAGAGCAAGACAGGAAAAATCTGTAGACAAAAAGGAAGCAGAAGAAGGTAAATGCAGTGTGTTTACCATGGATGTTCAAGCGGTTCAGCTAGTTCCTGCTACTCAAGCCAGTTCTACAGTCGGACACTAAAGTCTACATACACCCCCATTTTTAGCATATTTTGTACAACCCTGAATGCACAGATGTTAACGTGAAACTCTATGTCTGCGTCCACTTCCATAACAACAAAAACCAAGGTATTCAGACCAGTATCTTGCACTACAAGCTTGTTAGATGCAACTGTTTGTGTTTACTGAAGTACAGAAGTGAACATACACTGCGATTCTTTCGTCAGTTGTAGGAGAGACGTTGCAGTGAACACAGTGAAATTGGTGCAGTTTGTTAAAACAGTAGATGTGTATTACAATACATAATTTGATCGCGTATCATGGATCCAAAAAGAACTGAAATATCAGTGGAGGTAAGAAAAAATATAATTGAGCTCAATAAAAAGGGCTTTTCAATGCGTAAAATTGGGGAAATTATTAGAAGGAGACATGCAAGTGTCCAAACCGTAATAAGGAACTACAATGATCGAGGAAGTGTAGAAAACAAAGCCAGATGTGGAAGACCAACAAAATTATCTAACAGGGAGCAACGACACATCATTAGAAAAGTGAATTCAGATCCCAAAATTACAGCTACGGAGTTGGCAGTAGATGTCGCAAATACTAGAGGAAATATTGTTCATCCCATCACAGTACGAAGACTTTTGAAAAAGCATGAGTTTCAAAGTAGAATAGCAAGGAAAAAACCGTTCATAATCATGGTAAATGAACAGAAGCGCCTAGAATTTGCAACTCTGCATCGAAATAAAGATTCCACATACTGGAATACAGTGTTTTTCACGGATGGGAGTAAATTCAACATATTTCAATGTGATGGAAAGCAAAAGGTGTGGCGAAAAAGGAATGAAAGTTTGAAAAAAAAATCTTGTTCCATCAGTGAAGCATGGTGATGGAAATATTCTTGTATGGGGTTGCATGTCTGGAGCTGGGGTTGGGAATTTAGTATTTATTGAGGACATTATGGATAAATGGAAATATCTCACCATATTAAAGGAGAATTTGAAACAACCTGTTGAGAAACTTGGACTAGGAACAGACTGGTTGTTTCAGCAAGACAATGACCCCAAGCATACGGCCATTGTCGTAAAAGAATGGCTACTTTACAATGTACCAAAACAGTTGCATTCGCCTCTCCAGTCACCAGACATCAACCCAATTGAACATCTTTGGGAAGAACTAAAGCAGAGGATAACAAAATAAAAAATCAAAAGCAAGAAGGATTTAAAAGCTGCCTTAGTGAAAGACTGGAATAAATTTACATCAGCAGACACAAAAAAAAAAAAAAAAAAATTGGTGGAATCTATGCCTCGACGTTTGGAAGCTGTGATAGAAGCGAAAGGTGGAAATACAAAATATTAAATGGTGCCTGAAAGTGAAAATAATCAAAATGTATGTTGACTTTTGTACCTGAACGGTTTTTCTTTTGTGTGCTTAAGATGTTATTATATGGAACTGTTATTAATAATGCAGTATATATGTTGTTTTTCATTTCCTAAAATGTCTGTTTATGTCACAGAAAGTGAATACATAATATTTTCTTTATAGATTTTGAATTTAAGTGTTATTTTTAGGGTGTATGTAGACTTTTGTGTCCGACTGTATGTATTTTAAACAGAAATTAGCATGTCATAATTTCACAATTTACAATTTAGGAGACGGATCTGTAGTATGTTATGTTTGGCATTAAGGTGAAGGGGGACTGGACGCCAACGTGTTTGCAACATGCATTGCAAATTTCTTGGACACAGAAATAAAAGACTGCGATAAAAATAAAAACAAAATATTTTACAGTGATGGCTGCTGTGCCCAAAATAGAAATGCAGTCGTCTCTAATGTATTGCAACATTATAGCGTTGCCAGTGGAACAACGATTATGCAGAAATATTTGGTGAGAGGGCATACCCAAATGGAATGCGACAGCGTCCATTCTACAATTGAGAGAAGAAAGAAAAACAGGGATCTGTACTTCCCAGCCAGTTATGTTCAAATGATAAAAGAAGCACGATGTGGTAAACAAGGGCAGTACAAAGTGAAATATTTGTGTCATGAGTTTTTCAAGGATTACTCTGAAATTCAGTATTACAAGTCAGTACGTCCAGGAAATAAAGTTGGTGAGCCGTGTGTTACTGACATTTCTGCACTGAAGTATACTCCAAATGTTGGTATTTTATACAAGTCGAATTTTGACAACGATTGGAAATTAATTCCTAGACGCCCAAATACAATCATCGGAAGTGAGAAACAACTTTATGCTGGACCTATTCCTATTTCTACACAAAAATACGTCGACCTGATGTCTTTAAAGCCGGTTATTCCAAGAAACTATCATCCATTTTACGAGGGTCTTCTTCATAAATAATTCAGTAGATAAAGGACATAAAATGTGTAATACTTACTATTGTGTTCTTGTAGGCATACTGCATTACTGTATTTGAATTATATTAAGTTCCTCCAATTAAACTTGGGTTAAATTAATAATTGTTAAATTGTTTATTTCCTTCCTTTCCCTATGAGATCGATTTTTAGTAAAATGCAAAAACTCGTAACTTTATCTTTTTTCAAAGTTGTTTGTGTTAAAACCTCGTATCTCACAAAAAGGCCCCATAATTTATTTATAATGCGTAGTTAATATGAATTATACACATTCAACATTTGGTTTAATAGTAGATATTAAACATTATTGGTGTCACACAGATTGAATCAAAATTGTGGATATGAGACAGTTTTTTCAGTTTCCTGAAAATTGTGGGTTTTTGAGATACGAGGTTTTGCTATCTTAACGACGTTTTGTCATTTCCTTCTCAAGAAAAACTACTTCAATATTTAATTACGCTCTTAATAATGTTAACATAATTAGGAGACCTTGGAGTTCTACTTGATTCCAAATTACATTTTCATAATCATGTTCAACATATATATATACTGTATATATAATCAATCCATAAGAATGCTTGGCCTTATAAGGTCTATAACTTATTCTTTTTCTACTCCTGCTACTCTACTAGTTTTATACAATACATTAGTCAGATTCAAACTTGAATATACATCTGTTGTTTGGAATGCTATTACTACTATTGATTCGGTTAAATTGGAAAATATTCAAAGAAAATTTATTTCCTTATGTTCTTTTAGATTTATACCAACTTTCTCTGTTTTCAATTATGACTTAACTTGTAATTATTTTAACTATTCTAGTCTTTATGTCAGACGTCTTGATCTTGATTACTTATTCTTTTCTAACGCTATAAAGAGTGACATTCTTTGTGAGTCCACCATAAGCAATATCTACCTTTGGATTCCTTCTAAAGGACTAAGATTTAAAATATATATATATACCAATAAGTCTAAACCTCTTTCACCGGTTGCCAGATGCATAAAACTTGCCAATTTGTACGGTATGAAATTGGATCTTTTTAATGTATAGTTTGAATATTTATATTGTTTTTGTTTTAGTATTGGATTCTAATTCAACTCTAACACATGTTTTGTTATTATTGTTTCAATTGAGTTGTTCATTTTCACATCTATCCATGAACATCTAATCATATACATTTCTTGCAGTTATTGTGATTATTTCTAATTTTTGCCATTATTATTTTTATTATTTGTAATTTTTGTCATTTGTGCAGAACTATTATTGGTTTCTGTATGTTGTACAGCACAGTAAAATATCAGTAAATAAATATCTGCCGAGTTAGCTCTGTGGTAGCGAGCCTGCCTCCAGACTAGCCGGTTCGGTTTCGATCGCCGGTGGGGGTCAGAAATTTTCATGTGAAATGTGTACCTTGGGTCTAGGAGAGATGGCGGTGCACAACTTCTAATCACTAGATTGGGCAGCACTATATCTGATTACACCCATATCTCTCCGCAGTGTATATGAAGAGATGATTCGTCCGTCGGACGGGAACGTTAAGCCTGGCGGCCCCCTTGGTGCTATTCGACAGGAGTAGGCTACGTGCTGGCACGGGTTTGTCCTTCTCCTTTCCTCGTCATCATCATCATCACTCGTGCCACACAGTACACTTACACGAACAATTACACTCAACCTAGTACACGACAAAACTCTCTACAGAACCACACACACACACGCACGCACGCACGCACGCACGCACGCACGCACGCACGCACGCACGCACGCACGCACACACATATATGAAAACATCCAATATGTTTCTACTTACGAAATTTGGCATTTAAAAGTGACTCATTGATTCATAGTGTTCTGCCCAAGGACAGATATTTCACTGCAAACTCAGCATTCCTTAATCTTTCCTATTTTCTGTCTTCCTCTTAGACAATATTAAGATACATGGATCATATGCGGAGACTATCATCTGATATCTTCTTCTGCCCCGAACTTTGCTTCTGTTCACCATTCGTTCCATAAGTTTTTTCTCAGCCACTGACGCAACCAATTTTTTTCTTCTTCGTAATCAGTTTCTGCATTATTCTTTCTTTATCCACTTTTTCCAGCAGAGCTTCGTTTCTAATTCTGTCTGTCCATTTCACGCGCTCCATCCTTTTCCATATCCTCATTTCAAAATAATGCTTCTAGTCGTTTCTCTTCACTTCGTCGTAATGTGCATATTTCTCCCCATACATGCCACACTCCACACAAAGCACTTCATTAGTCTCTTTCTTAATTTTTCTTCCAGAGATTCGAAGAAAATGTTCTTTTTCTATTAAAAACTTCCTTTGCCATTGCTAGTCTCTTAAATGTGAATAATTGTGATTTTTTTTAATCTCTTTTGCACAAATGATGCCTTTAAATAAGTACAAAAGAATCCCTGTCACACACAAGTTCCGAACAATTTTATCTATTACAATAATGAAGACACATTTTCTATAACAAAAAATTATTCCGATAAGATAATAAAACATATCCGACAATGTACATAGAGAACGGAATCTGTGATAGATTACAGCAAGTCATGAATCGTTTTTTTTTACATCATCCTGTTCAATGTTCTTATGGTGACAAGTGAATCACTATGATTACTTGTAAAATTAAGTGAAATGTACCCTAAGAATAAGTTCGAGAAGCAGCTGAAACTGCAGCATTCATCTTGTGTATAATACTGTTCAATTCCTTCAATAACGTTGTAATAATATTATTGTATTCGTAAACATCTGTATTTACGTGATAATAAGGTTAAGTACGAGTAATATAGAATGTAGTAGAATTGTTGAAATTTCTTCAGTAGGCTTATGTATTACATAGGTCTAAAAATAAATTGTAAAAAGTGTGTTATGTTGCAATGTGTTGTCACTTCTTTGCACTTGGACTTGGTGTAATCACTGTCTTCGCGAAGGCAGTGACACAATGTAGCTAGCAGTAAAGAGGATAGCAATGGAAAAGGAAGTTTTCAATAGGAAAAGGAGCATTTTCCAATGGAAAAGGAAATTTTCAATAGGAAAAGGAGCATTTTCCGTGGACCTTTGGAAAAATAACTAAGTAAGGAACTAGTGAAGTATTTTGTGTGGCGTGTGAAATTGTATAAAGCAGAAATATAAACATTACGACAAAGTGAAGAGAAACAATTGGAAGCATTTGAAATGTGGATGTGGAGAAAAATGAAGCGTGTGAAATAGACAGACAGAATAAGTGAAGCTGTGTTGGAAAGAGTGGGTGAAGTAAGAATGATGCTGAAACTGATCAGGAAGTGAAGAAGGAAGTTATTGGGTAGAGAAAGATGCACTGGGAGGAATGGTGAACAAAAAAAGTTCGGGGCAGAAGAAGATATCAGATGATAGACAGGGTTAAGATATATGAATCGTATGGAGAGACGAAAAGGAAGGCGGAGAATGCTATAGTCCCGTCGCTCTAATTTCCGGCAGCCAATCGCGTTGCAGGTCGGCTACATTTAAACGTGTGCGTCTTGTGATTCGCTGAGGATGACGTTATTAATTTCTTAAGGCTCGATAAATACTTAATATAATCGCCCCCCATTTTGGCTCTTTAGTTCGCGTTCGCAGAATGCACACGAAGACGTTATTTGCCGCTCAATTATTTGCTGAATTACAGTGCGTTATATTTATTATCATAGGAGCTACGACATGATAATGTTTAACGGTGTGGCAAATAGATTCCTCGTATGGTAGTTCGGCAACGAAAGAACAAAAATGGCGAATGATACTACCTGCCTAGACTTTATAGAGCCTTCACTTCCTAAGACGTAAGCAAAGAGGAGGGGTCACGCCGGGAATAACAGCGTCGCGACTATAGTTTCTACTTGCGTGTAATTTTCCATGCCTGACTGTACTTCTGTTTGATCAATGCAGTAGCTTGGGTCCAATTCACTAAACCATGGGCTGCTATACTATGTTTTACCATTACCTTACAGTGCCCAAATCCCTTGCCCTGATTATGACGAAGCATAAATCTGCATAACACACATCGAGACATCTACCAGGAGAGGCATGATATACGAATCTGAAGGATGAAGAGTGTAGTTGGCGGACTGAAGACCAGTCTAGCCGTACAGCACAATCGGCACGCGGGTCATCCCATTATGGATACACAACAAATTTATCTGGGCTGAAGTGCTTAAGAATTCCCGCGCCATGAGTACCTCTACAACTTAGGCACTCTGCAGTACAGTACTCTGAATAATACCGTAATAACTAATAAGCATAACAAAAACGTTTTACCAATAGATTCCTCGTTATTTGTTGGCATTGTATAAAAAAGGTAGACTACTTTTTTTTTAAAAACATCACTAAAATAACATTTGAGGATCTAATTAAAACAAGGCACGTATGAAATACAAAAAGAGATAATTGCGTTAGCCGTGTGATGCAGCATAAATTAAATCATATAGGCATCACAATGGCTTTTCACACCATGTATGTTGTCAATAAATGTAATTCATTTACAATATTCACAAAGGATTTCTTCGAATCCTCTTGATGCGTATGAAGCACAAATCAAAATTAGTATGACAGTTTTGTGAGTACAAAATATACAGTAGGTATAGCGAGTGTATCAAAGACCATGTGGCAGAAGGACTTTGATGGGCGAAAGAGAAAGACGATATAAACCAATTCATGGGCTGAAAGGACAGAGTTCATTATTTTTCACAGTTCAGTAATATTTTTGAACTACTGCGCTCTCATCAATTCGTGACCAAGTGCGACGTACGAGTATTTTCATCTCTTGAGTAATAACATTTATAGGACGCAGAGGACTTTGGAAACTACTCTTAATTTGTCATGAATAACTAATTTTCAGAGCGCTGGTGAGCTAGTAGTGAGTCCTTTTCTATGCCTGAGACCTTGGTTTGATTGCCGACGAGATTATTGTTGTTGCTGTTAGGAAATAAGTACGATTTGATGCAATTTTATTTACAAACCATTTTGTCCACCCCTATCAGCCTTGTAGCATATGCAGTTTTAATGTGTCATGTTATGTAAATGTACCCTACATATTTTATGTGTAAAATTAATACAAAAACTTCGGTAAAACTACGCTAGAAAAGTATATCAGCAATATACAATTTTTCAAATACTAAATAACTTAGACCTATCTGAATTTTTAGGTTTTCACAGTGACTGTAGTCAGAATTAGGCTCAGTTGTTCGGGGACCCTTCTGGTTTTACCTATCTGACCTGATAATGTAACCTCTATGTAGTTCCAAAACGTTGGAAATGTCAAGTTCCAGGACACGATGAAATACCCAAAAGCCTAATTCTGACCAAATAACTTATCATATCGTTTGTAACATACTTGTGTAACATAGGTACTGCTACAAATGTCATACCTAACAACAGAAAATTTCGCTTACTATTAAAATATAACAATTCGATGGTGTTAGGGTAAATGAGTTTTGAGGTAAATTAAAATTAAACTTAGGACCCTTATTGCAAATAATTTTCTACACAAATAAAACACATCTAATGCTAGTATTCTTTTATTTTTGGCACACTCACTTGTAGAATTTAACTTGTGTAATTACCTGAGGAACAAAACTCCGTTTGCACAAAAAATATGACTTAACCCCCTTTACTCGAACACATCGAATTCAATAAGGCTTGAAAGTATCTCTGCTCACTCCAGCTAACAAGACAGCTTCCGGTAACAAATACAACGGACCCGAGTTCCATTTGCGGACGCAAAGTGCAGATTCATCCCCCGGCATGAAGGTCCTCCTTGTGTTTTTCTTCTTCGCATAGTGTTATGTTGAGTGGTAACCGTGTCACATCATCAGAGCCCCTCCCTCTGCTTGCAGTGGCCAAGTGGGCGGGTCTTCAGCCTGTGACACAGGCGGTCCCGGGTTCGAATCCCAGTCAAGCCTGAGATTTTTCATTGTAAAATCCATAGTGACACTTATGGCGGACAGTGTCGCAGCTGGGACTCTTCTCGGGGCTCTCCCGTTTCCCCATATTGGCATCTACGTCATTCCGTCAACGTTTATCCATTTCGTCATCATTAGATAGCATTTCCCTAACGCCGATTGGCGACGCACGGAGGGGGCTGCCCTAGGGACGAATGGGATTGTCTGCTCAAAACCTGGGTGCGCAGCGAACCTGTAGTCAACCGGTGTGGGTTTGAGAATGCACCTAGCTTAAGGGTTAGCGAAATAGACCGTAAAAGGTCGTAATGATGGGTCATAGTGCCGCCCTTCCGAAAATTCCATTCCCTTCCCTCTGTGAATATTCACTCCGCATAATAGTGAGTGCGGTATTATCACGATAACGAGATGATTATTGTTACTGTTATTATTAGGGCTAGGATTTTGATGACCTATAAATCATGAAATAATGTCCTAAAACAATGCATTTATGACCTAAAAAAAAAAAATGCCCCTAAAATTCCCTAAAATTCTTCTTACATAATTGGCTTAGTAGGAAAAGAGGTTTTATACTTCTTAATATTTAGACCACTAATTAAATTAAATTCTAGTACCAACATTTAAGTTTATTTAATTTTGCATAATTTTTTAAGTAGTACACTTTAATTAATTATTTTACCTGATGTAGTTCCATGTAGTCCACCACAAGGCCACTCTTATCCGGAACTAGCAGGTATAGAGGAGTCTATATTGAAGGGGTGGTTGGAGTGTACTACGTTAAAATGGCAATATTTGTGTAGAAAAACGATTAAAATATTATACAAAATAATGGGTATTAGCTACCAGCTACAGCTTATCTCTGAGCGCTATTGCGCGTTTAACCTTCAATGGGAGGGGCAATATTTTCTATGATGCACGAAATTGCGGAAGTAGGAGGAGACAGGTACCTGTAGATCGCTCAAGCCCTGCACTAACTCATTAATATTAAATATTACAATTATTGGTATAGATTGGAAAGACAGGAGGCCGTTCTGTAACCTTCACATGAAACAACGAGTCAAAGTCAGGATAGGAGGAGAAATGTCAGAAGGAAGTGAAATAGGGAGAGGAGTACGACAAGGATGCCCTTTATCACCTACCCTGTTCAACATCTACTTGGATAATTTGGTGAAGAACTGTTTTCAGAACATAGGAGAGATGAAATTGATGTGATGTGATGTGATGTGATGTGATGTGATGTGATGTGATGTGATATATATTTGTCGTTAAGCACTTACTTCCGGTGAGATGGCACTTCACATATTTTACATAGGAGGGATGAAATTAGGAGGAAGCAGAATAAAATGCATAAGATTTGGTGTTGTTAGTAGAAGAGGAAACGTTACTAAGGGATATGCTACTGAAGCCAAATGACAGCTGTGACCAGTATGGGATGAAGATAAATGCAAATAAGACAAGACCATGATTGTCGGAAGAAAAATAAAGAAGGTAAACTCGCCAATATTAAATGAGGCAGTAGAGAAAGTGAACAGCTTCAAATACTTGGGATGTACTATAAACAGTATCATGAGCCAAGAAGTCAAAAAGAGGATAGCAATGGCCAAAAAGTTTTTAATAGAAAAAAGAGCATTTTCTGCGGACCTCTGGAAAAAGAACTACGGAAGTGCTTTGTGTGGAATATGGCATTGCATGGGGCAGAGACATGGACATTACGACGAAGTGAAGAGAAACGACTAGAAGCATTTGAAATGTGGATATGGAGAAGAATGGAGCGTGTGAAATGGACAGACAGAATAAGAAATGAAGCTGTGTTGGAGAGAATGGGTGAAAAAAGAATGATGCTGCAACTGATCTGGAAGAGGAAAAGTAATTGGTTGGGTCACTGGCTGAAAAGAAACTGTCTACTGAAGGATGCACTGGAAGAAATGGTGAACGGGAGAAGAGTTCGGGGCAGATGATAGACGACGTTAGGATACATGGATCATATGCGGTGACTAAGAGGAAGGCAGAAAATAAGAAAGATTAGAGAAAGCTTGGTTTGCGGCGAAAGACCTGCCCTTGAGCAGAACACTTATGTATATATGTATGTATGTATGTATGTATGTATGTATGTATGTATGTATGTATGTATGTATGTATGTATGTATGTATGTATGTATGTATGGGCTATTCCATATGAAATCGATCAGTAAAAAATCTCGCATTTTTTTAATACTCTAATTTTTTCCATATTTATACAAGGTGCTGAGGACAGTGCATTTTCAAAAATATACTATCGAAAGTCAAACGGTTTTCGTACTATTGAGCGACAAATTTAGCGTATTTTATAAAAATAAGCCTCTTTCAGCGCTCAGAACTATGGAACCATTTATTACAGAACATTGAACGGGAGCTCATTTTGAAGCTGACATTTGGTGGATTATGTTAAGAAGTAAGTCTCATTTTTATTGTATACAGAGAGACAGATAATCAGATTTTACTTACTTTTAGGCTTTTTGCCCATTTGTAAAAATGTAAAAAAAAAATACTGAGAAAAAACCTTGCATTATTAAGAGGGACTCGGCATTGTTTGCTTAGTGGCTCGGAAATAAGTTTCGAGGGTATAAAATAAATTATTTTCACACGCCTAGACTTGAACGGCGCAGTACCGCACGCACTGGCCGAGAGCTGATGATAAGCGAGCGTTGGGCGTCATTTTACTCCTGTGTTTTTGAAAACTTGTGATAAAGCTAGCCCAGCTATGCGCTATAGACGAAACATCACGTGTTTATGTCTCCTGACCTTGCTTGCCTCGGCTAGCTCCCGCCTCACAGTTAGCAGGTTAGTTCACGCGCGTATTATTTATTTTCTTTATTTTTAATACTTTCTTATCAATGGTGCATCAGTAAAAAATATGTGTTTATTTGTACTTTCAATGCGGAATCTAACCATATATTTTAAAAATATTATTTCGTGGGCAAAGGCGTCTTAATGAAGAAAAATCTAAATTTCTCTATTTCCATAAAACGTAAGAAAAACTGTTTACATGTCAATGTAAACTTTAATTTCTCAGCATCAAAATAAACCATGATTTTGATCATTGGGTGAAAGGGTTTCGGAGCCACAACAGTTTAAAGTTGCTAATTTTATGAAAATACGATAAATTTAAATATTTTTAATTTAAACACTATGAAGTTCTAATGCCTCAAACGTTGCACAAAGCATTGTATCACAGTTGTCAACGGACAGAAAAAGTTTCATTGTATTTAAAAATTGCAAGGTCAATTTTCTCTATATTTCGGTCGATTTGAGATGGAATAGTCCATGTATGTATGAGGTTGATATATAATGCGTAGGAATGGTTCTGTTATTGCGAATTGACATACAGCATAATCAAGGATATTTATAATTGTATTTAACATTTTGTCTTACATTAAATTTTAAGGTCAAAATGGAAAAATAATTACAATGGACACGTGGACGAGTAAGGCTACACTGTGACTGTCAGTGCTACAAGGTCAAGTAGAAGCCCTTGCGCCAGAGAATCCAGCGCGAATTTCATAACGACATGTAAACATGTGCTGCAAGATCCTGACAGCTTCTAGTGCTATACAAAAAATTGCAAATAGCGCGCTATTCTGGCCATGTGTGTAAACGTGATGTGATATTTCTGTTGCGCTATTAAAAATAGCGCGTTATAGTATAACTATCATCGTGGACGAGTACCTTAATAGCATCTGAAGGCCGCCGTAACAGACTAGATATTGAGTTGCGATAATCAATCTTCTACAGCTATCGATATAAATTTCGACTATTCCGGCGAAAATACTGCCTGTTCAAAGATATTATGAGAATTTCAGTGTACTGAGTTAATTTACGTACGTTTTAAGCCACTCATCATCCATAAGGAGACTAATAATATAGGTTTCATTAATAATTTAATAATTTTATTGTAAAAATATACAATATAGTCTACGTCTCCTAATCAATTCCGGTAACAACAATGTCAACGATCTGAAAAAAAAGTATGTCATTAACAGAAATAAATGAAATGAATTACGAGGAATATAAATGATGACTTGGCATACGACTCTGTTAAGAGAAGTTTTGTATAATAGGCCTATTCTTATTGAATTTGGTATTCCCAAGAAGCTAGTTGTATTAATTAAAATGTATCTCAGTGAAACAGACAGCAGAGTCCGTAGAGGCCAGTTTCTGTCTGATGCTTTTCCAATTCACTGCGGACAAAAGCAAGGAGCTGCACACTATCACTTTTACTTTGTAACTCTACTGTAGAATATGCCAATAGGAAAGACCAGGAAGAGAGAGAGAGAGTTTGATATTGTTTTAATTACATCAGCTGATTGTTTATGTCGACAACGTGAATATGTTAGGAGAAAATCCACAAACTATTAGGGAAAACATGGGAATTTTAATTTGAAGTAAGTAAAGAGATAGGTTTGGAACTAAATCCCGAAAAGAACAGACCAGAACATAGTATGAAATGGAAATATAAAAACTGGAAATTTGTCCTTTGAAAAGGCGAAAAAATTCAAATATCTTGGAGAAACAGTAACAAATATATATGACACTCGAGAGAGAATTAAACGCAGAATAAATATGGGAAGTGCCTGCTATTATTCGGTTGAGAAGCTTTTGCCATCTAGTGTGCTTTCAAAAGACTGAAAGTGAGTGTCTAATGCCTACCCAGTTCACTTGCATATTGCGAATAGATGGCAGGACTGTGGCCCATTTTCAAGTTGCACACCACTTCGGCGGGTCATACTATGCATGATGTGTATCTGTGGATAGTTATGTCATGTGCTAGGGGAGTGTATGTGTAGACCTAAATGTTCGTGTAAGTGTAGTGTAGGGAATGGATGAGGATGATGAAGATGAGGAAGGGAGAAGGGAAAACCCCGTGCCGGCACGTAGCCTACTCCTGTGGAATAGCACCAAGGGGTTCGCCAGGCTCAACATCCCCATTCGACGGACAAATCACTATCAACAGTGACAAATGTCTTCTCTTTATATGTAGTGCGGAGAGATTTGGGAGTTAAAATTTATAAAACAGTTATATTACCGGTTGTTCTGTATGGTTGTGAAATTTGGATTCTGACTTTGAGAGAGGGACAGAGGTTAAGGGTGTTCAAGAATACGGTGCTTAGGAAAACATTTGGGGTTAAGAGAGATGAAGTTACAGGAGAATGGAGAAAATTATACAATACAGAACTGCACGCATTGTATTCTTCACCTGACATAATTAGGAACATTAAATCCAGACGTTTGAGATGGGCAGAGCATGTAGCACGTATGGGGGAATCCAGAAATGCATATAGGGTGTTTGGAAGACTTGAGAGAGAAAGACCTTTCGGGAGGCTGAGACGTAGTTAGGAGGATAATAGTAAAAAGAATTTGAGGGAGGTAGGATATGATGCTAAGAACTGGAATAATCTTGCTCAGGATAGGGACAAATGGGCTTATGTGAGGGCGGAAATGAACCTTCGGATTCTGTAATAGTCATTTGAAAGTAAGTAATAAATGATGACTTATTACAGCCAGTGAGGATTTCAAGAGAGTTAATGCAATTGTATCAATAGTCGTATCAAAGACCTCAAGGGCTACACTAGGAACACATTCTGGTGCTCCAAACATAAGACAACAACGAAGCATTTAAAGAAAAAATGATATTTCGGAACGATAAAATGGGAATAAATCGATAATGATGAATTCATGAGATGCTAATACGAGAGGAAACTAAGTACTCAGGAAAACTCCGCCCACTACTTTTTCTTAGGCACAACTATCAAAGGGCACATACAGTACACTGAAAATACCGGGACATCATTTTGTTTTTACTAACATTTCTAATATTAACCTGGCTATACCTTTGGATTAACGGTTGAGAACCAGAAAGACTGTTTGTTACCCCCTTCCAAGACCGGAGTTTGATGATAGTAGCATAAAATCAAACAAATCACTTTAATAGGTATAGGAGAGGAGAAAAGAAGTACATCCGTTTGTGTAAACTAGGAACTATTACGATTTTAAGTTAGGATTTTATTTAATCAAAATACAGTACAGTATTAACAATAAGTGTTTTTACTCACTAACTGAACTATCCAGGAGGACGTATTCATTATGCAATTTGTAGTACACTGTCTTCAGCAGATTAGTATGCAATATGGAGAATGCATTTAAATTGAAAAATAATCAAAATCTGGATATTTTAAACAAATTGTTAAGAATGGTGGACGTTCATTTCGATACAGGCTTCAGTTGTTTTGTGAATATCATCGAAAACGTTTTTAAGCATATCTTGTGAAATTTAATGCATTTTTTCCTTGAATGTAATTCTTTAATTCTTCTATTTTTTGTAGGATGTTTAGCAAACACAACTGTTTTACAGTAACCCCAAAAGAAATAATGCAAAGCACTCAAATCAGTCGACATGGTGGGCCATAATCCTGCGCCTGCTGAAGTAATTCTATACCTACACTATAACAGAGTACCTTACGTACTGTAAATTCAATCTTCACTTCTACCCGATCCGCACAGTTAAATTTACCAAGATATGCTATCTACTGTCCAATTGGTAATGTCGCAGGGTCGTAGAAAGGGGGGAAATCAAGTTAAAGATACTTAATTAACGAGGACATTTTATTTAAATTATTTTAAACAGTTGTGTAATATTACGTAGACGTCCAATTCTTAAAAGAAAATTGTTTTCAGAAAAGAGCTAAGGCAGCCCAGCCACTAGCCTTTATAGAGGGGCCATCAGAAACGAGTGGGGGAAACCGGGAAGCGACGTAACCAAACGGACACAGTACCTGTGTGATCATATTTCTGGAACGTACTGCACTCACTCAGTACTGTATACTGTGACCGTAAGACGACTTTGACTGCTTATGCGGCCTTGGCTCTCTGTGGAGGACGTGTGGAAGTTTACTTGTAGAGGGAAGTACATTCAAAAACTCAGGTACAGTAGAAATTGAAACAAAAATAAAATGATGTCCCTGAACATCTCAACTCAATTGTTATCTCATATTTCCAGCGATCATTTGTTTAAACTGCAGCACATAATATAATGTATATTCAAGAATTTGATTAGGTCCGCCGAATGGCTCTGTGGGTATCACGTGCACTTCACAGCAAAGGGGTCCGTCGTTAGATATCTCTGGACTGGATGTTAGCACAATATACCGTACTGTGGTGTTAGTCCCTTGCTTGTACTTGCTCATGACAACTCCGCAGTGGCCCTGTATCGTGCTAACCATACGGTTAGGAAGTCCACCATATGAGAGAGTCTAGTGTTGGTCCAGAGTCTGTATATCTTCCGCTATATGCACTGGCGTGTAAGTCGGTTCAAAAGGAGGAGATAGAGCAAGACACAAAAATTAACCATTCTCCATTTGGTATGCGAATGACGAAGTGAGGTCTACACTCATGGTGACACGTTGTTTGACAACCTGTCCTTGACGTTGAAATGCATCTCAAATCATAGTTATGAATAATAGTCACTTGCGTGTAATAACACCTGTACTAGACAGATCAAGGAATACGCGTAAGAAATGGATTCATGGCCGAGTACTATTCATGTTATTTCGCACCTGTACGCAAATTTTGGCAGTGACGAGGGTCCGAAGGTATTTTGACACTGGAGTGGGAGAACATGGCAAGAGACTTGGAAGACGCGCATCAAGGGGAGACTCAAAATAGCACCACATCCGTCCGTGAAAAATGCAGAATGTCGCCACCACCCCCACAGAAATTTCCACATCGCCAGCTGAGCACTCCTACTATATCTCACCATTAACACTTCATCTTCATCTACCCATTCTTTTATATTTGCTTTTTATCTCTTCCACTGCTCGTTTTTAGCTCCCTTTCTTCCCTACTCGATTATATCCATTTCTTTCCCTCTTCCTTTCCCATCTCATCATTCTCCTCATCCTTTGCCATCTCATCATACTTCTACTCCTTTGCCATCTCCTTATTCTCCTTCTCCTTTGTCATCTCATCATTCTCCTCCTCCTTTGCCATCTCCTCATTCTCCTCCTCCTTTGTCATCTCCTCATTCTCCTCCTTTGTCATCTCATCATTCTCCTCCTCCTTTGCCATCTCCTCATTCTCCTCCTCCTTTATCATCTCATTCTCCTTCTCCTTTGTCATCTCATCATTCTCCTCCTCCTTTGCCATCTCCTCATTCTCCCCCTCCTTTGTCATCTCCTCATTTTCCTCCTCCGTTGTCATCTCCTCATTCTTCTCCTCCGTTGTCATCTCCTCATTCTTCTCCTCATTTGCTATTTCCTCATTCTTCTCTTCCTATACCATCTCCTGATTCTTCTCTTCCTATATCATCTCCTCATTCTTCTCCTCCTTTTCCATCTTCTCATTCTTCTCCTCCTTTGTCATCTCCTCATTCTTCTCCTCATTTGCTATTTCCTCATTCTTCTCTTCCTATACCATCTCCTGATTCTTCTCTTCCTATACCACCTCCTCATTCTTCTCCTCCTTTTCCATCTCCTCATTCATCTCCTCATTTGCCATCTATTCCTCCTCCTCCTTTGCTACCTCATTCTTTTCTTCCTTTGCCATCTCCTCATTCTCCTACTCCTTTGCCATCTTCTAATTCTTCTCCTCCTTTGCCATCTCCTCATTCTCCTCCTCCTTTGCCATCTCATTCTTCTCCTCCTTTGTCATCTCCTCATTCTTCTCCTCCTTTGCCATCCAATTCTTCTCCTCCTTTGCCATCTCATTCTTCTCCTCCTTTGCCATCTCCTCATTCTCCTCCTCCTTTGTCATCTCATTCTCCTCCTCCTTTGCCATCTTCTCAGTCTTCTCCTCCTTTGTCATCTCATTCTCCTCCTCCTATGCCATCTCAGTCTTCTCCTCCATTGCTACCTCCTCATTCTCCTTCTCCTTTTCCATCTCATTCTTCTCCTCCTTTGTCATCTCCTCATTCTCCTCCTCCTTCGCCATCTAATTCTTATCCCCATTTGCCATCTCGTTCTTCTCCTCCTTTGCCATCTTCTTATTCTTCTCCTCCTTTGCCATCTCATCATCCTCCTCTTTTGCCATCTCATTCTCCCCCTCCTTTGCCATCTCGTTCTTCTCCTCCTTTACCATTTTCTTATTCTTCTCCTCCTTTGCCATCTCATCATCCTCCTCTTTTGCCATCTCATTCTCCTCCTCCTTTGCCATCTCCTCATTCTCCTCCTTCTTTGCCATCTCATTCTTCTCCTCCTTTGCCATCTCCTCATTCTCCTCCTCCTTTGCCATCTCTTCATTCTTCTCCCCCATTGCCATCTCCTCATTCTTCTCCTTCTTTGCCATCTCCTCATTCTCCTCCTCCTTTGTCATCTCCTCATTCTCATCCTCCCTTGACATCTCCTCATTCTCCTCCTCCTTTGCCATTTCCTCATTCTCCTCCTCCTTTGCCATCTCATTCTTCTCCTCCTTTGCCATCTCTTCATTCTTCTCCCACATTGCCATCTCCTCATTCTTCTCCTTCTTTGCCATCTCCCCATTCTCCTCCTCCTTTGTCATCTCCTCATTCTCCTCCTCCCTTAACATCTCCTCATTCTCCTCCTCCTTTGCCATTTCCTCATTCTTCTCCTCCTGCCATCCCCTCATTCTTCTTCTCCTTTATCATCTCCTCATTCTTCTCATCCTTTGTCATCTCCTCCTTTGCCATCTCCTCATTCTTCTCCTCCTTTGCCGTCTCCTCATTCTTCTCCTCCTCTGCCATCTTCTCATTGTTCTCCTTCTTTGCCATCTAATTCTCTTCCTTTGTCACCTAATTCTTGTCCTCCTCCTCCTTTCCCATCTCCTCATTCTCCTCATATATTACCATCTCCTCATTCTCCTCTTCCTCTCCCATCTCCTCATTCTTCTCCACCTTTCTGATGTCATTCTTCTCTTCCTTTCCCATCTCAGTTTTCTCCTCCTTTCCTATCTCCTCATTCTTTCCTTCGCCATCTTCTCATTCTTCTCCTCCTTCGACATCTCATTCTTCTTCTCCTTCGCCATCTCCTCATTCTTCTCCTCTTTTCCCATATTCTCATTCTTCTCCTCCTTTCTCATCTCATTCTTTTCTTCCTTTCCCATCTCCTCATTATATTATTCCATCCCACCTCCTCATTCTCCTCTTCTTTTTAAACTGCTCATTATTCTCCTCCTTGCCCATCTCCTCATTCTTCTCTTTCTTTCCCATTTATTCAGTCTCCTTTTCTGTTCCAAACTCCTCATTCTTCTCATTTCCCTACTCATCTCTCCCTTTCCAACCTCATTCTAAGTTTCGTGTTGGATTAGTTAAGTGTAAATCAGTTGTCTTATGTGGCGTCCTTCTGAGAGTCTCTGTCTCGAAATATTGATGGTGGTGAAAATGAATATGGTGTGTTTCCAATTGGATGTCGTACCTGTACATACACAGTCAGATAAAATCATTCAAAATGTATAGGCCTATAAATATTTTAAGGAGAGAGAAGGACACTGCCATGCGTGACCCACTTCTAACATCCATAGATGGGACAGGAGTAATTTTTTCATACATACTACAGGTTGTGTGCACTTGGAATATTTGCAACGAATAGTAGAAATAATTCCACATGTAATAATTAATCTCTGTGGAACACAGGAGTCTAGGCACATGCTAAGTTGCTTATTTAATTTATTTCTTCGTTTTGTACAAGAAACACAATTGGAAAATCGCCAGAATATATTTCAAGTTCATCATTTTGTGGTTTTGATATCGAATAAAGACATTAATTTATTATTGAAAGTTACTGCATGTGCATCAGTCCAGGATTAATTGACTCGTGGGTTCTAAATAAGAACAATATCCGTACAATGGTTTAGGCTTAGGAGAAATCGCATGCAATCAAACAACGCACTGTATAGGCTGAAAACGTGCATCTCTGAGAAAATGTCGAAACCGACTCGTCTTTCTTCGGCATTATCCGCCACGGTGGTCTAGTAGCTAGAATGCTGGACTTAAAATCCCGTGGAACCGAGTTCGATCACCAGCATACTTCCAATTTATAACTTGTGTTCGGAAAGCCATGGTCCAGGTAACATAGGGGTTTTCTCCTGTTCCTTTTAGCATCGCAATAAATCTCCATCGTCATCTCATCTCATCGCGGGTGTAACAGACGCTTATATGGAGCACCCTGCACAACGACTGTCAGTAAATTGGTCTACACAACTGGCTTCATATGGTGAATGACGAAAATCAAATACCCGCCATTAGCAAAAAGAAATAAATAGATAAATAAATAAATAAATAAATAAATAAATAAATAAACATTATTACAGTACCTTCTCTCATACTCGTACTTCATATAATGATAACATGATATGTTTGACCCATGTTTATTTTCAAACAAATCCATTTTGGACACATTGCATTTATTGACATTATCCGAAAGCTTTCTTTATTCTATCTGAAGCAAAATTCTGAAGTTTGACTGAAACATCATTCACTGCTTCCATCAAATCATTATCGCTTTGGAATACCATTATTTTTAAGTCCTGTTGAAAATAGTCTGGTGGAATCAAATCTGGGGAATGTGTTCTATGACAGAACAGTTTAAATCCACGGTCTTGAGATTTCTTCATTCCCGCTAGAGATCAGCATTCAATGGATTAAGGACACACTGGCATAGAGTAATATCTCTGTAGACTTGAAAATTTCTGACAAAAAAAAGGACAAGATAAAAAAGAACTGAAGAAACTGTTGATCATGAAATCCATTGCCATCTGTGGAGGATTGAAAACTTACCAACACATCCTGTCCGCTAGAGGTTTACTTGGAAAACAAAATGTTCCAAATAGGATCGTAGAGTTGGTTGGTTGAGATCTTCTGCTGATTGTCTAGCAAAGCACAACCAGGATTTCACGTACCAGTATGGAAGTCAATAAAAATGACATAGCGGAGGATTCAGATAAGTGAATAAACATTATGTCCATAATATGTAACGTATAAGCAAAACGCCACTTGTAATTGGAGTTACAATATCATTTATTGAGCTGAAGTTTATTTTACACTCCGTTGTGGATATACTATATTGCTAACAAAAGAAAGGGAAGGAAGATATTCATTTTATTTATAAAATTTCTAGCTCAGGAAGCAGACAATCCAGTTTATTTTCAACATTTCTAGCCCATAATTATAGTTATAAAGTTTCAAGGGAACTACTGGATTTTCGAATCCAACGCAAATGAAAATGTGTTCCTTATACATACTGTACCTATGTATCTAATGAAAATATGTTTTATATATATATATATATATATATATATATATATATATATATATACACATATACACAGAGTGTTAGGGTTTTGAGTGCACAAATTTTAACGGGAACTTCTATTGAATTATTTTTCTGCAACGCATAGTTCAACTAATGAGTGATTTTTTAACAAAAAAAAAAAAAGCCGCCCTAAATAAGGCTTCGAATAGAGCGGCCTACTAATCAATTCATAAAGAATAACCATTAAAACCAATTGTGTGACAATTTGAAAGGAAAAATAAAACATTAAGATAAATGATACGAAAACATAGGAAATCATTTACAATAAAAGTTTGTTGGGTACAAATGATTACTAATTATAGCTAAGGATGATTTTAACACACGAGATCCTATGAGATCAATCGTTGCATAAGAAATTTTAAATTGTTTATGATGATTTAAAGTTTCACGTGTGATCGTGCCACGGGCACCGAACATGAGTCCAAAAACTGTCCAATGTGTGATGTGTTATTGTCTCCGAGATGCTGACAACAAGGCTCATAGATGACTTGCTTTTCACGACACATCTCTTGTGGCTATTGCTCATGCATCTCGAAACGGACTGTGGGATCAAGAATGACACCCTTATCCCTTCTGCCGATCAATTATGATGATATCAGCACGTCTAGTAGAGCCATCAGAAGAAATGCAACCAAGCTCCTCATAAACTTCATAGAAAGCATTCTGACTGATTGAAGATGCGAAGAGAGAACGAACCGTATTATGTCTGTTGATTCGGAGCTATTCTCCATGATGGCAGAAACCCAAGACGTGAGAAAGCGTTTCTTGTTTGTCGCATATTCTGCAACGGGTTGAGTCAAGAGTTCTACCAGGGAGAGTATGTACAGGTATTGTATTACAGTTCATCTTAATGGCTTGCTTAATTAAATTGTGTGGAAAGTATTGTTGCCGATGTTTTCATATCTCCTTAAAATTTTAAGGTTTACTATGAATGTCGCGATAGATATTAAAAGATGAACAATTTATGACTCTGTCTTTTTTTTTTTTTTGCATAAAGTGAACCGTTTTTTCACAACTGAATGCTCATATTTTATTATCTGCACTTTCCGTGTAACTAAACCATTAGTATTGTACGTGGCATTAATTTGTGAATAAACGGTTCACTTTATGCAAAAAAAAAAAAAAAACAAACAAACAAAGACAAACTTTGTTCATCTTTTTAATATCTATCACGACCTTCATAGTAAACTTTGAAATTCTGAAGAGATATGAAAACATCAGCAACGAAACTTTCCACACAATTTAGTTTTTATTACATGAACTATGCGTTGCAGAAAAATATTTCATTAGAAGTATTGATTGTATTTCGTACAAAAAACCTCCTATTAAAATTTGTGCACTCAAACCCCTAACACTCTGTATATACTTAATATAAATGAATATTAAATCCTCTACAATTTGGAATTTTTCGTTAGAGATTTTTCCTTCTCCACTCTGTCCTAGAGTAATGATCGACAGAATTTTTGTCATCACACTTCTCTAGCTGAAGAGGCGAACTGAAGCCGAAACAAAGAAAACGCCAAACAACAAATAGAGTTTACACTCTTAAAATACAAGTTTGTGTCTTCACAAATCTTTGCCAAAGGTTTAATCCTTTGATTGCATTTGGTATTATCCTTTGCAATACCTCCACAAAGCTATTGCTTTGTCTTTTGACTTACGTCTTTTGACTTTGCTTTGCGAATATTAAATTTAGAAATTTATTTATACCATAGAAAATGAGTAAAAGTGCGAACCCAGCATTTCAGAAAATGCTGAAAATTTACGGCACTCAACAAATTTTACAAAATATCGGCACTGGGTACCGGCGGGTACCCGCCCAACTATAGCATTACTCCCTCGCTTCTCGTAGTTAGGAAAAGTTCGGAGACACCAAAGGTTAAGAGATTGTTGATATTCTAGTTATTATTATTTTTTACACCGAATAACGCTTATTTAATTGTTCTCTCCGTAATTCAGACTGTGACGCACAGTAGTTCCAAAACTCTAAATTAAATTACTAATGTATTTCACAACGTGCAACAATCAGTTTTATTCTAGATATGAGAATGGTAGTAAATTCCTGTCAACACAATTCCCTTTGAACTCATTGCAATTATTGATACAACGCAGATGCTTTCTTATCCTCCTCATACAAAAGTGAATATCGATAATAAATTATATATCGCATATCAGTGAATCTGAGCGTGATAGATAACAGCAGACTAGCACACAACGCTGGAGTTCTAATAATAATTGCCACTAGTAGTCTATATAAATAACTGTCGCGTCTGTAGCTCAAGCGCTGGTTTTCCATCCAGGCAGCCCGGGTTCCATCCTCGGCCAGGTCGTAGTGAAATTTGTCATGGACATTGCTGCAGACTATTTTTTTTGTAATGCTCCCGTTACCTGTCTATAATTCCACCTCTCCACCTCCCACTTATTCCATCTGATCACCTGCAATTGTTAAAAAGTAGGCTGTGGTGAAATGTTGAAGGCAATACCGGTTACCGATGAATATATACAAAGGGCTTAGCGCTCCGGGTCCCGGGGCTTATCAGGCAACTCGTCTGAGGAAGAGACCTGGCTTTATCGGGGCTGACATAATGGTTCACTTGTCAGCATCGGATTCACGAATGTCTCCCCGTCCAAATGTCGGACTTGGACAATTTTGCCATATGGAGCTTGATTACTAGACATCGGATTTTAGGCACTAAAAATTGCAGTTTTAGGCGCCTAAAATAAGCTCAAAATTTGTAAAATTAGGCTCTATTTTAATGAAAATAGGCATTTTAGGCACATCAAGGTATCATACTTATTTCTTTCACTGAAATTTTTAGTTATACACTAAAATACGCACAAAAAGTATGTTTAAACATTAAAAAAGAATACTATATTATATTTATAAACAGAGCTGCACAAATTTAATATATTGAAACTAATGAAATAATGATTATTGATATCAAGATTACTCATTTTAAGTTATTGAAATTCAGTTTCATGCTCAGACGTTATTATAATTATCTGCACAGTACACCACCAGAATTTTTTCTAAATTCTCCACAGTTAACCTTTGCCTTTTGTCACTGAGAATCATTTTGAAAGCAGAAAAACTTCTTTCAACCGAAACTGATGTGAGAGGCGCAAATTTTAAATTAGGTACAATAGAAACATCAATACTTACTGGAACATTTACACTTTCCCCCGATATCACTCTTGATACTTTTTCCAACAATGAAAATCCTACATTCTTATTTAATACGTTGTCCCACTTATTTTTAACTTTTTTCCCAGTTTCACCCAAAGCAGAATGTATGTTCACTTGAGCTTCCTTTACTATTGCTATTTGGCTACAAAGAGATTGTTTTTCACGTTCTAATTGTTCAATGCTTGCAGGTATGAAAGAAAAGTTTGATGTTATGTAGGCAATATCGTTTTTCACTAGTGAATCATTCATACAATCTTTCACTGCTTTCACACACGCTGCACTATCAGTTTCAGGTAATTTATCAATAACTGTGACCACTTCTTTAAAATACTTAGAATAATACACCACTGACTGAATCCAGGTTCCCCATCGTGTAACAACCGGCTGAGGTGGGAGTGGGATATTTGGAAAGTTCTCTCTGAATATTGAAATCCTGGATGGGGCTTTACAAAAACATTTTTTTGTGTTAGAAATAAACGAATTGACAAGAGGAAATTCATTCCGGATTGTTTCAGAAACCCTGTGAAGGCCATGTGCTAGACAGGTTACATGCGTGAGGTTAGGATAAAATGTTTTAAGAAGTGGAGCTGCAGCAACCATGTATGAGGCAGCATCAGTACAAAACAACAGAACTTTAGAATCGTCTATATTACCTGAGTATAAAGACTGTAGGCCTTTATTTACAAAATAAGCAATGGCTTGGTTATTCACTTTCGAAAGTTCCTTAACACATACGAGGTGTGGAATCGAAGGTCCATCAGGACTAAGTTTTCCTACTACCATATTTGCTATATACCTATTCATAGGATCTGAGGTTTCATCCACAGAGACCCATATGTAAGAATCACCTATATCCTCCCGAATGGAAGCTAAAGTTTCATTGTATATTCTGTCTAAGTAATTTTTTTCTTAGGGTCGACTCAGATGGGATATTTTTTTTGCAGTATTTTTGTAAAAACTGTCTTAAAACCGGATTTTCAATTGCATTCCAGGGAATGTTAGCAGCAACAAACGCTCTGGTTAAATCAGCATAGAAATTGCTGCTGAGATTGGATGAAGTAGGCTGTGTTAGTAAAGTTTGTTGCAGTTGATTTTTCTGCTGAGCTTTAGCCTTATGAGCCGCTCCTTGCACATGCTGCTTTAGGTGGCACTTCTTTTCTTGCGAAACCTAAAAATGTAAAGTAAACTGAATTAAAATAAAATCCTAATTGTTGTATTGCCGTATTTCTATCACAAAGTTAGTGGGTTCGAACAATCAAAATTTTAATGACCTGCAAATACTTTAACTATCGGAATTTAAAAGGTTAAAGTGTAGTGGTCTTAAAAAGAATTATACCTCAGGATAGCTCAGTCAATGTATAAATATTATAGGCCTACTCATTAAAATTAATAGAATTTATATATTTCAACTATTGTTACATACCTGTTTGCTACAAATCTTGCAGAATATTATTTTTCCATCATAAGTGAATTCTGAATATTCTGTTAGCCATTGCCGGATCAATGTAGATTTTGCACTTATATTTTTCGGCATTATCGCGTTAAACTTCACAGGAAAACGTCCTATCGCTCAAAACTTCTCAACACAAATAAGGTGAGGGAAAGAGCAACTGTTAACGAGCATTCAAATGAACCGTTGTTATTGAGATTCAATTGGACAAAAATACAAAGTTCCACTTATTGTTGCATTTCCTGGTAGTGTTAACACTAGGAGGGCCATTCTTTTAAATATTTTGTAACGGTTTACCCTACTAATTCGCAGTTTTACGACTTTTCATAAATATTTCAAAAACACTCTTTCTCCAAAAATTGTGATTTTATGACACTCTGAAGGGCAGTACAGCTAATCGGTTTCAGACCGAAAACAGTCATTTTTATAGTATAGTATATCTCTGAATCGGTAGCAGCACATGTGATTGTTGCCTGCTTCAAAACTAAGGTTGGTTCTTTGTCGGCATTTATGCCTCCAAACGTTAAATTCGGTGAAATCTATTGCGAGTGTCGTGAGATTCAAAACATTTTGTTTCCTTTATCAATGGTTTCATGGCCGGTGTGAAGCAAACTTTCCACTTTTTAAATGCCTTAAATTTCGCAGTGAATGCATGTATAAATTATAAAAAATAAGAGTAAAATGCGAAACTTTACAGTGAGTTAGGCATTTTTAGGCGAATATTAACAAATTAGGCTCTAATAACCGTTTTAGGGCATTTTAGGGCACTATAAAACTCTTTGAATACCTTTCAATTTCCATGAAACACAAATATTAATAATTATTTTTACTTTTCTCCTAAAGAAACAAAATAGGCATTTGCCCTAGAATCCGATGTCTGTTGATTACACAACTTTTAAAACTGTATCCCTTACTTATTGACTTTTTATAAGGAACCGGAGGTTCATTGCCGACCTCACATAAGCCCGCCATTGGTCCCTATCCTGATCAAGATTAATCCAGTCTCTATCATCATATCCCACCTCCCTCAAATCCATTTTAATATTATTTTCCCATCTACGTTTCGGCCTCCCCAAAGGTCTTTTTCCCTCTGGCCTCGCAACTAACACTCTGTAGCTATGCATTTCTGGATTCGCCCATACGTGCTACATGTCCTGTCCATCTCAAACGTCTGAATTTAATGTTCCTAATTATGTCAGGTGAAGAACACAATGCGTGCAGTTCTGTGTTGTATAACTTTCTCCATTCTCCTGTAACTTCATCCCTCTTAGCTCCAAATATTTTTCTAAGCACCTTATTCTCAAACACCCTTAACCTATGTTCCTCTCTCAAAATGAGAGTCCAAGTTTCACAACCATAAAGAACAATCGGTAATATAACTCTTTTATAAATTATAACTTTCAGGTTTTTTGACAACAGACTGGATTATTATTATTATTATTATTATTATTATTATTATCATTATCATTATCATTATCATTATCATTATTATTATTAATGTTTGAAATTAATCTTTCCCAATCCATTATACGCGTCGAAATGACGAGCAGTAGGCGTTTAGCACGTGGGAAAGTTCTACGAACGCGTGCGCAATAAAGACATTTAGGTGGTTGGTAGCTGGAAAAATGAGGTGATTCATTCTACGAGCTACCAACGAGCTAACAGGCTACGTATCAGTCTACCGACCAGGCCTCGTCTTGCACGTCTCCATTGCTTAACGTTCGGGCATTCCTTCCGACTAGGTAACCGGTCAGGCTACCAACTACCAACCAGGCTCCGTCTTGCACATAGGCCTACCTTACGTTCCCTGTCCTGGAATACTGAAATTGAACCGTGCGTCGTTGGGAAATCAAAACGCCACGCGGATGACAGTTTGTGTCTTGTCATAATAGGCTAACAGCTCAGTCGTTCGCTGAACCCTTTTTAAAATCCATCGTTTTTGCCCGAGTATGAACCTGCGAACTTCGGATTGAATGGCTAGCTTGGAAACCTTTATATCTGTAGGACTGAATAAAAATGCGTACGTAGATGTACGCAAGTAGCTACTGTTCTTTGATATACTTAAGAGAACCACAAGAATACAGTATGCTGTAGATGTGGTCCCTACATTTGAATAAGATGTATGTAATGTAATGTGATGTGATGTAGGCCTAATATAAGTAATTCTCCGGAAAAGCTACACCAAAGAAGGCATAATTTTCTTTTTTTCACTGGCTTCTGTGATATAAATAAGTGGTTTTAGTTTCCAACCACAAATACTTTGAGCATAACAACCATTGATACTTTACCTGTCTACTCTAATGCATTGTTGTAGCCTCTCCACCCACTACTCCACTACTCGTTACAGGTATAGGCCTAAATATGGTTACCACAAAAATAATAATTTTTTACCAAGACTAATACCAGTAATTGGTTGTTCATTTTGCTGTTGGGTTCTCTGCACATGTTACATACATCAGATAATTATGCAAACTTTGTAGAGATGAACAACTATGCAGATATTATATTTCATGTCTAATCTGAAGACCTCAATAGTTTCTTTCCTTGATAAATTTTTGTATTTTTACCAAATCTGAGCGACGTGCTGCAGATCATGGGTTTGGTCTGACTGGACGGTGAATTGTTTTGTCTTAACATAAAATTGCTTCGGACAACTGCGACGGATGTTTCAGTTAGTCTCTTTGTTTCTTTATGAGGAATAAATTATTTCCCACGTCCCGTGGGGTTGTATTTGGCTTCACCCCGCAAAAAGAACAGTATAAAAATATATATCGGAAGATCCATTTTGATGATGCAATATTTATAGTTAAGCAGGCAATGGAAACAAAAATTGGAAAGGAAACACGTAATTGATACAGATATTCGTGGACTTTCAACAGGCATGTGACTCTATTAGACGGACGTTTATTCGAAAAATACTACAGGAATTTGAAATACCTAGTAAATTCATCAGATTTGTGGAGATGATTATGAAGAGGACTATGCTATATATTTCTTTTTCCTTCCTTTGTTCTCTTTATCAGCCGATGAATTTATTATGATAGCCTTTTTATCGTAAATTTTATTTAATTTTCGTATTTCTTTTCTTTTTTATTATCATTTTATTACATTCCATTTTGATATATTCTTCCTTAAGTTTTTTTCATATTAACCATTTGTACTAAATGAGTTGCTTTCACTATATTCCAATGTATTTTACTTTCTTTTTTTTTTCTATTTATGGTATTATTTTCATGTTGTTTAGTGTCGATATTATTATGCTATTATTATTCTTATTATTATTAATATTATTATTATTTTTTTGTAATATGTTAGTATTCTGTTCTTTAACTTTTTGTTAAATTTTAACTGCTTGTATACTTTGTGACCTGGTAGAGTGTAAGAGAAGGCCCCATGGCCTTAACTCTGCCAGTATAAATAAAGAATTATTATTATTACTATTATTATTATTATTATTATTATTATTATTATTATTATTATTATTATTATTATTATTATTATTATAAGGGGACAGTATCCTGCATCCAGGCAAAATGAGAACTAGGGCATTTCTTCAATGTGAACCAGGGTTTGAAACCGGCTGGCCCCATTACTATTTAATTTAGTGTTAGAGCATGCTATAAGGAAAGCACAAATAGATGCATACAAGTCTACACAACCAGTCGGATAAACAGATGACATAAATATAATGGGAAGAGCACAAAGACCAGTGATAAAAATATTAGAAAAATTGGAAAGGACTAGAGCTGATATCGGTTTGAAAATAAATGTGGCAAAAACAAAGGTCATGATTAGACTTCGTGGAATTGCCACGAGAATCATAAGGTTTACTACGCACGCGATATAGACTGTATGAGAAGGATGGAGTATGCCGCTGATGTAAACACTGAGCAGTATACTGCGGTTACACAAAAATCTGTATCCTGCATTCAAGAACTATAAAGAATGATCATTGAAGTAGGAAATGTCTAAACATGTAAATACACAATTATTTTGTAGTGATATATATTAACTCCTAAAATTTAATGTAATATGCTCACATCATCCTTGAATATGTGCATTGCAGTGAAGAGTTACGTACATTTTGAGCGACTGCAAAGTAACCTCCTCCGATGGTCACTTAAACAGTTTTTATATTGAGAAAATGTACGTTCAACAACACACGATGAAATACGTGCATATTTGAAGAACGGAAAGTCACTACTTTTTAGTACACCAACTTCACATGTCTTGTCGTGACCTGATAGTACATAATTTATAATACTAAATTTGTGAATAGGCAGAATTTTTAGCAATAATGTTTTTCAACTTACATTTCACTTTTTCTGAAATTAGTGAATTGTTATTTTGGATAACGGTTTGTGATACTTTATACACTATATTAACGACTTCTGAGAGTTGTAGATTAGACGATTATAACAGGGTGATGCTTTTGGACACGATTTTAAAATTAGAATCAATGAACAGAATATCTTCCAATAGCTGTTCAGAAAGCAATGATTATACAGCTGCAACAAGAGGAACTGTCTGTGCTATCCAATGCATCAATTACCTCCATTGTTTTGCCGTAATATTTTGCATAATAATTAACAGCATTCAACCACGTTTTCCAACGGGTCAAGACTGGCTGCGGGGGTAAGAGAAGCCTATTCCAGGGGAAATTGTTTGGAACAGCAACACTCTCATTATAGTATGTTTGGTTGAATTCTTGTCTGCACTGAAGAAATGTTAAGCTTTGACTATTCCAACCACAGTAATGCAAAAACAAGTGCTTACATAGGTATACATTAGCTGTAGCTGCTCTATCTATTTGGACCGGTCACAACTCTTAACACGAACTGCTTGTACTACGAGACCGGGCGGTCGCTCACCTCCTCTATACTACCGTACTTCGGCAACCTGATTGCATGCTGCGTGTGGCAATTCAACGAAGTCTATTATAGTCATGATACTAAATAGAAAAAGAAGGAATCTGGATGTAGAGTAGAGATTTCCAACAAAAAATAGACCTAGTACATGAATTTAAATATTTAGGTGTAACTATCACGCATGACAATGAAGAGAACAGAGAAATCCAGAATCGAATTAAAGTCGCTACTAAAGCATATTATCCCTCTATTAGGCATCGTGGAGCCAATTGGAGAATTCGAACTGAATTATATAAAACAATGATCCGTAGTGTAATTATAAGGTCCCTGAGCCAAATAACGCCATGTATACCTTTAACGCCACTCTATTAAAATTTGGTAACGACACAAGTTTTCGGTAGTGCACTATTGTAGCCTGCATTCGCTTGCAATCTAGTGATGAAATGAGTTACTAGCTGTCCGCTGACATTTACGAGTGGCATTATATTCCATCATTTTCCTGTTGTGTGTTGATAGTGAATGGCTGTTCTTATTTCAAAGTAAGAGGCAATATTTTATTTTGTGTGTTGAGCAAATAATAACTATATTAAACTATATATTTTCGTGATCCTTAAACATTATTCTATGTATAGAAAGTATTTGCTATCTATAAAATTTGAAAATGTTAGAGAAATAGGCATGTCATGTTATCAAGTACTCAGTAGCCCTTTAACGCCATGTGGCGTTAAAGGTCTACAGACAAAATTTTAGGTTATGTTAGTACTAAGGCTGACAGTACAGCATCAGTATGAAACCATCAGGGAAATCACTAAGCTTTCAACTTACAAATGTTCAGAATGTGCAGGGATGATATTGGTTCAATTGCTTATCGAACTCTTAATTTTTTTTTTATTTTACATAACTTAATTTTTTTTTGTTTCACTTATTGGAAAATATTCATATTAAACTAAGGTAAATGCTTTTGTGTTTAATAACGTTCTACTGTGTCACATTGTCTCTTTTTTTTTTTAAAGTAACGAGTCACTGGAAAACATATTTTCCTAATCCATCTGGTGTTTCAGTTTCAGATCAAGAATCTTTCATTAGTATGGAGTGATTTTGTGTCTTTTTTAACAGAAACTGAAATTTAGTCGCTTAGTTCAATTTGTGTTGCTTAGGACAAATAATTGATTAACAATTATAAGTGTATAGGTTACTAGAAAATAGGTGGCGTTAATTGGACAACCTGTTCCTAATAACGCCAGTTTACAAAGTTTTCCTATTTGAATTCTAATTCTTGTTCGGTATATAATATATCCATTTTCATTGTGCTATTTTGTAAAGATAAGATTACGGTTTCTATTTCATAATTTTCGTGTTTGTACATAACTTATTTCCAGAGCAAAAGTGGCTGAAGTGTTAAGGTGGCGTTATTTGGTACATGTACCTTATATGGAAGTGAAAATTGGACTTTCACAAAAAAATCACAGGATGCAGTTGACAACTTCGAAAGAAAAGTGTTAAGGAGGATATTTTGACCAGTGGTAAGGGAAGCAAAATGGACAATCCGATATAATCATGAATTATACACCTTATAAAGTGATATATCTTAATCAACTTCCATAGTATCAGGAGACATTGCGGAACTGGAAGGTGGCAGCAAGGGATACAGAAGAATGGAGAGGAAGAATTGGGGAGGCCATGGCCCGAAAACGGGCCGAAGAGCCATAGATAAATAGATCCATTTCGCCTTTCTAATACAAAAAATATAAAAAGTTAATCATAATAAATAAAGAGTCCACATCTGTGGAGTAACGATCAGTTCGTCTGGCCGCGAAACCAGGTGGCCCGGGTTCGAATCCCGGTCGGGGCAAGTTACCTGATTGAGGTTTTTTCCGGGGTATTCCCTCAACCCAATACGAGCAAATGCTGGGTAACTTTCGGTGTTGGACCCCGGACTCATTTCACCAGCATTATCACCTTCATCTCATTCAGACGCTAAATAACCTCAGATGTCGATACAGCGTCGTAAAATAACCCAATAAAATAAATATATATATATATATATATATATATATTATAAAACACACTGGAGGACCTAATACTTCGTCCACCAGCCATGTGCTCCACCACTGCTCTGATCCGGCGAATCATGGAATCGACGAGACTGCGGAACAAATGTTCTCGATCCGTGGCGATGACGTGTGGACTATCGCTTTGAGAACTGGGCGTGCTCATTGTGTTGTAAGCGAAACTTAGTCAATAAGGGAGCTAATTTTATTTCTGTATTTGTACAGACTCAGAAATAAAATTTGGGCCACCTGAATTTTCGCAGTTCCAGTTCCGCACGCTCAGTTTGAATTTTCTAAGTTTCAATTATAAGCACTGAGCGTGCGCAGTATGTTATAACTAGTACTTGTTTCTGGGTCTGTACATCTATTATCAGGCAATACATCTCACGTGACGATATGAATGTATCTGAATTAGTGTACTTTATGTAGTTTAGTCAGCAATGTATAGAATGGAGGGGGAAAAGAACTAGACACCCTACCCATTATGTCCTGGCTTAGTTGTCTCATACGTAAATGGTGTCTTGATGGTATCACTTGTGAGGTTCAGACCGTCTTCGGACTGTTGACTAAACAACTCACTTATTGACAGGTCACTGTGTAGTAGCGATTCCTGCTGGTCGGCTGACAAGCAAACTGACTCTATTCAAAGAAACGGTTGTTGACAGGAAATTTAATATCCAAGGGTGAAATCTGTAGCTCTGGAAATATTTATACTTAGTAGAATTTAATTTAGAATGCCGATTATATTTCATGAGAAATATTTTCTTGCGATACTGACCCTAGAAAGTTAATAATAATAATAATAATAATAATAATAATAATAATAATAATAATAATAATAACAATAATAATAACAATAATAATAATAATAATAACAATAATAATAATTTTATTTATTTACTATTATTTACTGTCCTCTACAACAGCCAGAGGCCAATAACAGTTCAGCACAAAGCATAATTACAATATGACAAAATTGATGACAAAATAATAAAAAAGTGTACAAAAATAATTATTAGATATAAATACAATTACAATTAATGATAATAACAACGAATGGACCAGTAAGGGATGACTTTAAAATACATAACTAAGAATACTATGAGAATAATAGTGATGATACAATGATAATTAAGTATAATGCCTAAAAGAATACATAAATGATAAATCGTTGCCAAGAGCAAACTAAGTCTATACATTGAAGGGATCGAATTCGCAGCCATGCATGTTGGTATTTTTAATGCATCTGGAGACTGGTGAAAGAAATTTTGAATTTCTAATATAGAAAAGTTTGTGGGCTCTCATATCTTTTGTTGGAATACGTAAGGTAATATTGTTTAAGAAGGAGTCACAGGATATATCACCTTTGAGGACCTTACAAAAGAACAGATAATCTAGCTCACGGCGTCTAGCATATAGGTTTTGACAATTAAAATATTCACATTTTCTCTCATAACTATACCCGGAATTAATGGGCAGAAATCTGAATGAACATAAGGATATAAATGTTCTTTGTATATTTTCTAATTTAGCCGAATCTGTAGTTGTAATCGAGTTCCAAGCTACAGATGCATATTCGATTTTCGATCGTACCAATGTATAGTAAAGCATTAAAAGAGAATCGGGCGTGGAAAAAGAATAAGTTATTGACCGTATTATTCCTAACATTCTGATTGAATGATTGTAAATGTAATTAACGTGACTATGAAATTACAATTTACTGTCAATGTATATTCCCAAATCTTTTACGCAATCCGTTCTGTTAATTAGAACATTATTTAGATAATACTTAAATTTCAGTAAATAAAATAATAATAATAATAATAATAATAATAATAATAATAATAATAATAATACTGTAATGATAATAAATTGCAATGTTTAAATAACGTTAAAATCCAGGATAGTTCAATATATTGGATTTTTTTATCACAAAGTCCTTGTAGGCCTACTGTATAGGTCCCCACCAGAATATGAGAAGTATTTCTGTGTTATCATATCGCACATGAAGTCACTGTGCGATCTACATGAATGAAACACTAATTGCATTTTTTAAGTTAGAGAAGAAAAGAAATTAACTGTAAAACTGCTGTTACAACAGAGGGCTAATTAGATTATGTTCAACATTGACTCTAATTAAAGTAGTTAGATGCTCGTAATTGCCGGTATCAGAAGACTAGCACAACGTCACGTTCATTATCTTGCAAGGCCTAATGTGTAGGCTGAGTTATCTGAATAAACAGACCGGTATCACAGTCACTCTATCAGCACATCGCGGTGTTGCCACGATAAAGGTACAGTCATTACAAACTGTAACGAAGCACGACTAAAGAGCTGCAGTAATATTCTAGAGGCCATTCAGATTACGATTATGTGCTAATAAAATTGTAGTTAATGTCCTTTTCAACTACAGAGACAACAAATAACAAGCGTCACTATTTTGTCCGTCGTTTAACGCTGCATTATTAACTACGCGCTTACATAGCGCAGCTGGAATTCGTAAAAAGCAAGACGGTATTTGGTTAAGACTAATCCGAGGATTCGCCATAGGGTTACCTGATATTCGCTTTACAGTTGGAAAACAATTCGGAAAAATCTGAAGTACATAATCATCTCAAGCGGGGTTAGAACCCACATCCAAACACAGCCTTTGAGCACGAGTGGAACTCACCAACTCCCGTCATCTGACGATGTTACCAGTACTATAATCCATTGTTTAACGTCGGTTTTTAATCGCAGATGCTATTCATAAAAGGATACATAGTAATCAGAGACAGGAAGTTTAGGCATTATGAATCAGTAAAATAGGCAAGCAAAAAGGCATCATAAATAGCTAAAACAGGCAGGCAAAAGGCATTATAAATAGCTAAAATACGCAATAAAAGGCAATTACAAAAACCTTGCACTAGACCCACAACATCGAACTTTTCACAAAGGGATTTCGGCAGCAAGAAAAGATTGAAATTAGTGGAATGCAAATTGAGATTTTCGACTCGATGTTGCAATTACTGTTGGAAGCAAAGAAATCTTCTCCCCAGTAGTCTTGGAAAGTGCATTTTTGTGTTCGGTTGTAAAGTAGCCACGTTCAATTAGTAGGCTAGCGGTGTCAAAGAGGACGGAAGCTTTGTAGTTTCAATAATTTTAATTATGTCGCGCTGTCCATTGTCGTCAAGTCTTTTGAAGGCCGCTCTAATACTCCACGCGGAGTGTATGGACGGAAGCTTTGTAGTTTCAATAATTTTAATTATGTCGCGCTGACCATTGTCGTCAAGTCTTTTGAAGGCCGCTCTAATACTCCACGCGGAGTGTATATAAACCAGAGTTGCAAATTTTAGCAGTGTGTCTTGTTCCATGTTATATTAATATATAGCAGCAACAAAGAAGACGTGACAACGTCGCATTTTCATTTTATTATCGGTGCATGCAATAAATACCTACAAATCTTAAAAGGAATGCCGCTGCCTAATAATTAAACGAGGCTACTATACTGATATGTTGCGATATGAAATATTTAGCTAGCTACAACAACGTCGCAATGAAAACTAAAAGACAACCGTTAAAAATAACGTTAGACCCGCACTCATTGTTGCGTTGTCAAATAAACACAAGCGATAATTAAAACGCTTACTGTTATACATTTTTGCACGGCAGTACTGATTGTTGCAAAGAGAATATGAATTGACTGAAAGACAATAATATACATTTGGTGAAGTTACTTTCATTGTAGCGGTTATAGAAATAAATTAAAATATACCTCTAGGCAATTTTTAATAATAAATCAATAATCAAATAAAGGCAAAAAAAGCATTTATTTTGTAAATTAGGCATTTGTATTAAAAAAGGCAGAAAAGAGCAACATAAAACTGTGACGTTTCAATCACAAAGGTATAATTCGTACAGATTTACTTTCAAAATGAAGATAGATTTGACACATATAAGAAGGCATTCTGCCAAAGTTCCGGTCTGTGATAATAATAATTGTAATTCTTAATTTAACGTCCCTTTCAAAGTACAGTTGCTGTAAGAAAGATACCGGTATTGATGGCGGTTGTGAATGAGTCATGTCGGCATGGATTCAGTTCTTACACAAGAAAATAATGTACATAAATGACGAATTACTACTGTTTGAATAATTGAGAAATAAGAAAAATAGTTCGTGCCTAAATTGGCATGACTGTAAAAGCAAAGATCATGAAGACATCCTGCTTGATGGGCTATTGACTAGAACAGGTTATTAGGATGCCGGAACCACAATAATGATGACAACGAAACGTGTAGCATGAAAATATTGAGTGCAGATCAGTAATGAATTAGTGTTGCCATATTTAGCGATAAGTCGCTAAATCTAGGGAATTTTGAATCAGTCTCGGCGACAAATTTTGTAAAATACGATTAGCGACTTTTCTGCTGATTTTTATATTCTTCTATTTTTTCCTTTCTTTTATGTTAAAATATTCAACTGAAGTCATGCACTTTGTTTTAGAAGAGGCATGGGTGCATGACTGAGTCGTCTAATGATTCATACGTGAAAGCCCTGATCTCATATATTTGGAATCAGGGTGAAAGATGCTGATTCAATGATTCTCACGGGTTAGATCTCTCTCTCTCAATACTACTGCTCCAACACCCATAAACAGTGGCAACTTTGATTGTCACGTGACGAGTTGTGAGCTCCAATTAATTGTTGGTTCTTCCTCGCAACGCGGAGATTTTCCACTCCGAACCGACCTGCGGCAATTGAGTTTTGGAATTTTGTGCCGACAGTTCGTGTGAAGCAAATGAGACTGTAGTTTTTGCTGGTTTTAATATATTTTAATATATAAGATTTAAAAAATATTAGATTTCACAAAAAAAAAATTGTGGTCAAACGCTTGGGTGAAAATTTCCACACTTACAATTTGCGAGAAAGTGTAGTGTCAATGATTGGATCAAGTGCAGTGTATTCACAATCAGCTGTTCCCACATCTTCCACCTCAGCATCACAGCCGTCAACAATACAACCAGACTCCGCAGAAGAGGGTGACGACAAGGAAATTATATTTTTCTCCGCATATGTATCTTTTTCTTATTTTTATTTAGTGATAT
Organism: Periplaneta americana; assembly: GCF_040183065.1. Lineage (NCBI taxonomy): Eukaryota > Metazoa > Arthropoda > Insecta > Blattodea > Blattidae > Periplaneta > Periplaneta americana. The sequence goes on along the minus strand of NC_091124.1, from coordinate 119,776,177 downwards.
TTATTAATTTTTGGCGATATTTCTGGGGATTTTTTAACAAACTTTGGAGAGATTTAGCTACTTTTTGTTGAAAAGTTAGCGAGATTGTAGGGTGATATGTTGGCAAATGTAATGAATCTTCAATCGACCTGAATGGAAATTAAATAACTTATCGAAAAATCTTATAACTTATGGATTCAGGCTCGGTTAAAAGTTCTTGAGAGCTAAGGAATATTACCTTAAAAATCTGCAATATTCCTAACAGAAGTTTCAGAAACCACCCTTAATTTTATGGAAACAGATTCTTCAGCGTAAAATTAAGCACAGTGCAGAGGCATACAACAGTTTGCCATGATAGTTCCAGCCAAAGCTTCATAAATAAAAATGGTGTTAAGAACAAAATAACTCTGCAGCCATTTCGGTTTGAACCACGTCACTTCCTTCAACATTATTCTCAGTGTTACTGAACTCACATTTCATCATGACGCATAGGTAGAAAATTAATATTTGTTGTTCTTCTAAACCAATGGTCCCCAACTCAGAGCACTGTGTCGTCATCAAGCCTTGCCCGCTCGCCCTCTCCGCAAGGGAAAGTCGTAAAAGAGCAGGTAAGACGTTCAGCGGCGGGACCACAATATGAATTTACTGCATACGTTTATGATTGTTTTCTGATGTAAAAAGATACGGGCTAAATAGAAATAACTAAATAAACCATGTAGAGCAATTTTAAAAACATTGTAGTCTATTTTCAACAAAGTTAGAAGCTAATAAGTTTATATTTACTTTCAGAAATGTAATACACATTTTGTGTTAATTATTCGGGCAATGCATGACAAGTCCAAATTACAGATAGTAATCGAAAATCAAATTGAAAATTTTCCAGGTTTTTAAATCTCAAATCAAATTTCTGGCGCAGATCGCATGATGTGTGAATATATTCTTCGAAATCCAAACTCGTAAGAAATTAGGCCTATGTGTTTATTCATTTTGAAAAATGTGCTATAACTTATCATTTTAGTTAAGCTAATTAAAGGTGGTTTCATATTAAACGCCTTCACTCTGTCTATAACTGTGTAATAATCTTGTTCTTACCATGCAGAAAACAATTTAAAGCATTCAGATAATTCCATTAAGAAAGCAAATTCACAAATCCATTTTTTAAAGTTTTCACTTATGATACAGGCTTTTTTTTTCTCCGTGAACGATGTTTCTCCCCGCAGTTCAAAGAACCTAGCCAATAATTTGCCATAACATAGTCACCGCACTTACTATAATATCACAGATCGCCATATTCACTATTGCATTCGTGAAGAAAGACAAATTGACGATGAGTGAGGACTTTCGATCTAATTGTGTTGGTGGTTTTTCCAACTAGGCTACTTCCATAACACCAACCCTGGAAGGAGTACCATTGGTTCCCAAGGATACAAGTTTATTCCAAGGAAGTCCAAAATAATTTCTACAGCCTCTAGATGAAAATATCTGAACCAGTAGTAGTAATATACTTTATGAGAATAATATACAACAACTCTCCTTAATCTGAAGGTTTTCAATATCTGTATCAATAAATCTTTTAATGCAAGTGTGCTTTGTTTCTGTAAACGGCCCCAGGGAATATCACTTTTTGGATAACCTCGTAATTGCTGCCGAGTGGCCAAAATTTGTATAAGCACTTGTTTTGACATTATTAACATGGTGGAAGAAAAAAAAGAGTTAACTTTTTTATCTGCCCCCATCAGAATGTTTGCTTGTTAGCCATTTATAGTGATCCAACAATCTCAGCCTGATTTTTTTACATAGAGGCAAGGGTAAATGCAATCTTATTTTACATTTTTTTCATTGTAGGTCTATAATAGTAGAGATGAGCCGTCCTTCGGCCCGAATACCTCTTGGTCTTGCGTTACAATAAGTTGCGTCATCATATGCAGACTTGCACCGTTCGTTACTCTTGCTTCGCACACTGCATATATAAAAGGGGCAGCTTATCGATATAAAGCTGTAAATTCAATAGTACGGACAGTAACATGTAAACAATTTCCTTTACTGTAACTTAAAGTGAACGAAAGGTATTTACATTAAATATGTTAAATTATTATTAGAATAAAATACTGTATTAACAAATAAGAAAGTGTCTACATAAAAATTCAGTTTCAAGTTATGTTAATTATAATTAATGTTGTTAAAGTTCTGTATTTCCTTTTCAAGCAATGTAAAATATCCAACATTACTGCATATAAAATATGTCTTTACTGAGCATTGTAAGGGAATAGAAGATAGAGCTGGAGTGATACCGATGTGGAGGACAATAAGAATAAAAGATGACTGTAACGATAAGGAGAAATATTCACTACCGCGAGTAACAACTTACTTAACCACAATTTTTCCTTCATAGATACAACGTCCACTCCACATTAGGACCTACATCCATTTTATTAGCCGTTTAATGGCTTTAATAATAAAATATCTCCTCAATTTTCACAGCTAAATAAACATATTCAATGGAATTGTGCTTGAGATTGTGCTAGGGATGTAACTGTTATTTGTTTAGTTTGTGCAGTTTAATGTCAGGAAATGTAAATTAATAACCCGAATGAACAAAATAGCTCGTTTCCAGGAGCAGTTCAACAATGAATGCAGAATTACCAACTTACAATGCAATACAATAACAATTCAAGGTAGTAGGTATGTCGTAATAATTTTAATGAGAACAAGAAATACGTACACAGCAATAACAAGAAATAACGTTAAAATCAGAAAATTCTGTCCAAATTAGTGAAAATACTTAGGATTGAAGTTTCAGTTACAATTAATGAAAAAATAAAACTGATGTAACTTTGTGAAGAAGATGTAATTAACATTACAGTTTGTTGTTTTACGAATCACTAATTCTGGGCGTTAATAATGAAATAAAGAGTAATAATCTCTGTAAACCACATTCCACTCACATCTTGCAGGTACTGTTCAAAATGTCCACCATCAGCGTGCGTGCAGCTTTCACATCTTCTAGTCCACTTATGACGAACTCTGGCCAGTAGTTCTTCACTGCTCCGAATTTCTTCTGCGGCCTGGATCATGTCTAAGTATTCACGATTTGTGAACTCTGGCATCTCGTAGTTTTGAAATAAACTAAACTGTATCGCTGTACGTCCAACTACACACTAATGCAATGTAAGCATCACAACAGCTGATCAGTTGCGAGTACTAGGCCAACTGTTTGCCGTCCGGACAGCGATGCAGATTTGTAGACTTCTGTAGGTAACCCGACAATCAATGTTTCCAATGTTTCTTCAATCGATTAATTCGAAATCTGTGAATTTTCTAATTAAACTACTGCTGCAACGTGAACATAATACACATTCTCTTCGTTGTTATACAAGAAATGAAACCGTATTTTAAACAGTATTCGTAAAATTCGCGATCGAAATGTCGGCATAAAAGTATTATTTCTTCAAAAACCTCGCAAAAACGAGCAAAATGTTATTATATTTTTTTGTTCGTTATATTTCAAGGAATGACACCCTACAATTAATGTACTACCTTACCTTCCACTCTGTATAATAGTCGATAGTCAATAAAACAGTCTCACACAAATAATAGGATATGTTTCCCCTCTCACCCATATTTTTCAAATGAAGATAAAGATAAATCCAAAGTTAGAAACATCGTAACCTTATTTTCATATTTTTTATTAGCAACAGAAGAAAATTCAAATCAAATTCTTTCCGAATCTTTGAGGAATTGCAAACCTATTAAAGAATAACTGTTAGTAACAGATCAAGCAGATATGTTCCTTCTTCCTTGCTATCGCCGATAGAAACAGTCTGTAGCTTTGAAAGGAGGTCATTACTACCCCTACGCCACGATGAGATAACTAAAAAAGAAACTTATCAAACAGCTCTATAGATAAAAACAGAACCATGGTCAATCAAATGCTGGGACAGACACTTGCTGTAGGTAATTTTGTGCCAAAATGCTGTTATTAGTTCGAAGCGCTCACAGACTTCGTTTACACAGTTACTTGATACGTCTGACCCGGTCGGCACGGCCTCATGATTATCCCTCGCTTGTTCCTAATAATTAGCAACGAACGAGTAGACAAACTTCAGCAATAGCAGCAGCAGCACTCAAAATTGATTAGAAAGTGCTGCTATAACGCGGCGCTAAATATGATAAACATGCGCTGCAGAATTACGTATATTGTTGAGATGACAATTTGATTTTCTAATAACAGAGCTCTGAAATGAAGCACACTTATTATTATGAAAGTTGTATTTTGCTTGTGTTTTCTTGGTAATTAAAATGAAACCAATTACTGTATATCCAGAGTCAGCGTATTATACATGGTGTCTGACTCAAGCCTCTCATAAATTGTTTTAGGCATCATGCACAACACGACTGGGAGTGGACACAATACCTTTCGTTGTTGAAATTCTCTAACTTGCAGCGCTTGTATTTTAGTGTAGGTATCGATTGAGAACAGCTAAAATAATGAATAGACAGGTTCGGTGGACTGATTGATACATTAATTCATACGATGCGTCTGAGTAAAAAACAGACATTTATATACGCGGATCTCTCGAGGTTAATTTATGACTCTTAGCTAGTGGTTCTAGTGATGTGTTCTTATGAATGTTTCAACTGCCTTAGAATGTTCGATATTCATTCACTTCTTTCAATTTCGAATTTCGATTACAGGCTACTCTAGAATATTCTAATTAATACTATTTTGAAATGGAAATACGCAATCCATCGCAACGTCATATGAACCGGAAGGTTCCACTGCAAAGCTCGAATTCTACCGTCGGTAACCATTCACGGTTTGAATATCTGAAGCTCGTAACAGGAAAAGTGAAAGATGGCGAGAGAAGAATTAAATGTAAGATGTTCCAGCAAGCAAACTACGTCAACATCGTCCAACTCCATACGGGTTGTTATCGATCTCGTATGTCTTAAACCATTTGGTCTGTCAGAGTCTGAATCAAACTTTTTTTCTTGGTCTACACAGGTTCTAGGCCTACGTTTTCATAGCAGTGTCCTGTGTCACTAGGCGTGATATATTCGAAATAAATTAATACATTGTGTTAAAATTCTGCGCTGACTTTTTTAAAATGTAAATTGCTTATTCCGCATGAAACAAAACAAATTAATTTGAAGAATTGGATATAACTTGCGAATTAAGAAAGCGGTGTTATAGAAACTATAAGAGGAATAAGTGACTCGATAAAACATTATCGAAAACTGGAATAAAGGTTAGAAAGAAGAAAGAAAATTAATGATTAACATAACCGAGTGATAGCACGCGTTTAACACAAAATTATAATAAAAATACTAAAATTCTTGGAATTCATGTGATATGTCAATGAATATTATACAAAAAATATTATACAGTCCGCACTTCAGGAGAAGATCCGAACAAGGAATGTGAGTTTTTTCCCTACTCTTACAACCAATCCCCAACACAGAACCGACCGGCCAATGATTAAGCCTTGTTTGTCCCAGCTGGCCAATGGCACCATCCCCATCCACCTGCTCCTTCAGAAGAGCTGAGTTACTAGTTGACACACTTCTTTCACCCCGCAAGAACCACACCCCCCTCGCAGGTATCGTCTTGTAAAATTTGGATCCATGATTCCGCCCACGAAACCATTAAATTCCTTCCACATGCCTTGACTGTTATTTGGGCTGCCTTAGCAAAAATTAACGTCTTAATTCAGACACCCTGTACAAGTTATGTTTCACTGTCTCTAAGTGTCGGAAAGTGGAATGAAGTGGTCGTGCAGTTTAAAGTTAAAAAATCTCATCATCTTCTCCTCGGAGCTCAGAGGGCATCGTTGATAACTGCAAGTTTACACGGATTCGATTTCCAGCATACAAGTAGACTTTCATAGTAGCTACCTGATGAGTGTTTCTAGACATTTATTATAAGAGTTCCACTTGGTGACCACACGACCAGGGAGTCCCGCAACTCTTGATTTTTGAATGCCTATTTCATGTTTACAATAATTTTTTACGAGATAGGCCTACACAACGGGACAGAGTAAATGCAGCAACCTATTATTAGTTATCTTTATACCATTATTATCATCATTATTATTATTGCGTATTCTGTATGAAAGTTATGAAAATACGCTTTCAGACAGCTGTTTCTAAAAACACATCTTTTAACTCCAGGCAAGCGTAGACAGATTGTATATGGTTACATACCTAGGAAGACTGAGGGCGTCATCTTGACCCCTTGTTTTATATTGCCTTAATATGCAAGAAAAATGATTTCGTTATGTAATATGTAATGTAATGCGTTAGAAATATAGTTTTAAGCGTCTTCACAACATAAATACAGTCAGTATAAAGATGCAATAGGTAGCACAGAACAGTAAGAATCTAAATATTATAATGTTATGGATTAAAGTTATTGTCTTTTTAGTAAGTAATATTTTCGTTTTTTTTTAATTATTTTTTTAGGAGGGAGGGAACATCCCACACACTACAACCTGAGGTCTACTGTACACCCCCCGATATGGGATGAGTTGCGTGGTCATCGATCCTCTACGCGCACCGACTTAACCACTTGATCCTCTTAACGAACGGTCCCTACAGCCAACAAAGTCCATGTACCACTCCTGCTTCGAAAACTCCCCCAAGGTTCCCTTAACGGAAGTCCTCCCCCGAGAAGGTGTGCCCTGGGTTCCGTTCCAGAAGCTATCCATCATCACTTGAATACAATCCATGGAGGCCGGTCGAGAAAGCCAGCAGCTTCGGAGGGCCGCCTGTAGAGCGAACTGAAAACCAGAAGAAGTAACAGGATGATGAATGAAAGGATGATAGGGGAGGAAGGGAAGTGGCGAAGATGAGTGGGGTTCCAATCGTCTGATAAAGTTATCTGATATTCATCCATAGGAGTGAGGGAAAAACCCCGAAAAAACCTCACCCAGGCAACTCGTCCCGACCGGGAATCGAACCCGGGCCAGCTGGGTTCGAAGTTAGACTCGCTAACCCCTCACACAACCGTGGACAATTTCATTTTACTTTGGAACATTATCAGAGCCTCAAAGCGGCTACTTTTAGATAGTATCGGCTGCGTGTTTACGAGTGTGCCGCTACTCCATGATTCTGAAGCACAGCAATTTTCTTATTTTATGTATTTTACGTATGAAAACATAGGATTGAGTCCAAAACTGGTCACTAATTGAATAATATTACACTTCATTACGGATAATTACATCTTAAGTCTGATTAGTGTACTATATATCTAGTCAGCGATGTGTGCAATGGAGTGAGAAAGGAACTGGCCACCCTACCCCATTATCTCCTGGCTTAGTTGCTTCATGAATTATGCTTTATTGGTGTCACGTGTGAGGTTCAGACCAGTTTTCGGGCTGTTGACTTTACATATATACTGATAATATCGACGGGTATTAATTTGACCCCTCGGTCTTTCTAGGTATTCCTTTTAATATCTCAACTTCTATAAAAGTTTCAACGTCCAGATTTCAGGTGAAAAATATGTTAGTAAAATTAAGAATGTCATAGAGCGCCAATTGCATATGACATGTAGCATAGCAGTAACGTGCTCATAAATATGGAAAAGAGGTCAAAATGACCCCTTCATCTTCTACCGTTAAGTTGCGTACTAACTGAAAAAAAGAATGGATAACGTAGACTACAGGCTACAACAGTCTGTAACGAAATCGTTAAAAACGTTAGCTCAACAGTGAGGTGTACCCAAGGCATCATCTTGGAAAGCGACGGAATTGTTAAAATAAAAGTCTTACGAAATAACAGCAGTCAATGAATTGAATGATACGGATCACGCACTTATGGTTCAATTCCATTGACGCAGACGAAGTCCAACGTGAGTGTAAAAATCTTTTCAAAATGTTATGTTAAATGTGCGTTGGAGAGGATGATCTACATTTCCAGCATATACTGTAAGATAAGCCAATAAATTAGCCTACATTTCCCTACCGTGTGACACAGAATTCAGTTGACAAATGGGAAATATTACTCTAATTGGAAATACAATTGAATATATGTTCACTACCGCAAATGTTCAAAATGTGCTCCATTTACTTGAAGACAGTGCCTCACTCGATCTTGGACATTCTTCTGTCACACTTAAAAGTGTTGCAGGTGGTATGTGCTGGATAACTTGGGTGATTCTTTGTTTCAAGTCATCTATAGATGTAGGTTCTGTCTGAAAAACGCGCTGTTTCACAAATCCCCATAGGAAGAAATCAATGGGTGTGATGTCTGGTGACCGTGGAGGTCATGACTGAGGTCCACCTCGTCCAATCCGGTGCACACCGAACATCTAATTTAGTTTCTGACTAACTGTTAGAGCATAATGTGCCGTTGTCCCATCTTGTTGAAACCATAATCTTATCCGTTTTTCAGTGACAAATCATACAGAAACTCAATTACAGTGTTTTCCAGGAATTCTCCATATTTATGTGTGTTGGTTTACATTTTCATCAAAGAAATATGGTCCCACAACCATATTATCTAATATTCCACAACACACCATAACTTTTGGAGCACCAGGGTTGTTAGCTTCACGCACCTATCTCGGGTTTTCTTTGGACCAGTATCGTGCATTTTGTGTATGAGCGTGCCCATCCAGAAAGAATGCGCATTCGTCACTGAACAGAACATGCTGAAGAAAGGATCGATCAGTACTGTGTGATCCAGTTGCAATATATTCGCTTCTTTAGTGGATCATCTTCTTGCATTGTGTGTAAATGGTGTAAAATGTAGGGGTTTAAACGAGCAGATTTCAATATTCTGCGAACAGATTCTCTACTGATAAGTTACCACTTTCTAGAGCCACATAGCTCATTGACCTTTTAAGACTGCTCGTCATCTTTACAATCATGTCTATTGAATGCTATCCGTCAGTAGCAGATTTGGCACAATCAATTCGTTTCTTGTCGAGTACACTGAAAGTTGTTTCAAATTTATGCAATAATTTCGCTACATTTTGGTATAATGGTTTTAGAAAGTCAAGATGACGATGAAACTAGTCTCCAGCTTCTCCTGTTGTCCTGTGATTGTCCCCAAGAGCAGTACTAGCTCCAATCGTTGTTCAGGAGTCAACAAGATCTCTTCACCTTTCAATGAATACGATATGAATATGACAACTGAAAACAATAAACAATAATGTTATCACATCTTCATCTCTACTCAACTCAAAATAATAACTGAATAGCTTCAAACGATAGACGAAACAAAACACAAACTAACTGGAACTTTGTTGTTTATCGTACCATGGCCTACTTCAATTATTTGTGTACTGTATTCATTTTACTTATTCCACAGAAACTAACGCAGGAGAATTCTAGCGGTACAAATGGGAATATGTACTGCCAACCTAACAGTACAAATAAAAAAAAAGGTCACTCATATTACGGATATCTTGAAGGAAACACGTGATTATGTTACTTTGTACAATAATTATTATTTCAGTTTTACAATTAGTAATATTTTCCATTTGTCAACTGACTTGTGTGTCATACGGTATATGTCAGGAGATTTTATTGTCGAAAGCTAGCGCGTTGAATTACCACTAAGCGGGCTATTACATAGGCTATGTCAATTTCTGAATGCCGCCGCACTAAGCGAAACCTGTTTTCAGGCATACATTCGTTAGTTTCACCCGTGGTTCTGTATAAATCTCTTTCTGTAGCTGACACGAAGTGTACCGGTACTATTGATCATAAAACATCAGTGTTTAGAAGCACGCCTCTACGTAGCTTCGTACTCTGTCCGAAGAAAGAATAAAGTGACACAGACCTAAAGCATGGAACAAGAGATCCGTTCACATGGCAACAAACAAAAGAGTTAGTGCCGATTCAGAGATCTCAAGACCGCTTGCATGTCTTTAAGTCACTTTATTCTTTCATTGGTCATACTACGTATAAGCAAACTAAAATGTGAAGTTTCACACAGTCAGTCTCGAGAAGTAGGCCTAATGAACGATGTGTAGCAGTCTGTGAAGACAGAGATGCAATTATTGAAGCCTCTATTCAGTTGAAATCTATTCAATAGCAAGAAACAACTATGGTCGTAGCAGTGAGGACCTGTGCTGGATTATACCTCTGAATTACATGAATTTCGATCCGATATCTCTGCATTCTTTTTTTTCCAAGATCTAGAAGAACAGGGACAGGAAATCACTTAAATGTCTTATTAGCCTGTCTGTAAATTACAGAGTGATATTGAAAAACATTTATAGAATAAGAGGACATTCGAAAAGTAACGGCAACAAGGTTACTGTTTCACACTAAGTTTATTTAGGTTACTTTTGGTATTACATACTTCAAATGTCAACAATATGTTGTCAAATCTTTAGGAGGTGGCGAACTCCTCCTACAGCATCATTTCTGGATCTCTCTCTCACTGATTGATCTAAAGCTCTTTGGTTAACAGATCTTGATTGAAAGTGAATGCCTCTCTTCCACCCATCTTGTAATAGTTCATTGTGGTAGAATTTCTCTCCCAAAAGCTTCTCTTAATACCTTAAAGCACTAAGTTGCATGTTTTCTCTTGCAATTTGGATTTTTATCAAGCACTTTTGTTCGTAGCTTTAGAGCTGTACTGTTTATTACAAATCAAAAACAGCCGCTGTATTTACAAAATATAGCTACTTGGAGACTTTCAATATTGCATATTTATTAAGCAATTGTTGCTCTATTACGTAGTACAAGATTTCAATGGTCATCGCTAGGAGCACTGATGTATAGCATTGTCGCCGTTATTTTATCGAATGCCCTAGTAACTCAAATTTTAACAGAATTATGTTTTGGGAAGAATGATCCATTATTCAGAATTTAAATATAACTACGAAATAGCAGCGGTATTTCAATGCAGCAAAATGATATCAGGACATAGAGAATGTATTATAGCAGTGATGTCAAAGCAAGCGCATTTTCCTAATCTTGACGTCGTTCGCGGGCATCAAGCGCTAGGTATGCAAGGAGAAAGAATTATGTATGTGAATAAGCAGCCTGTTGGACTAAAAAATAATGGTGTACAAACTTCAAACGGAACGTGAAATTTTATGTCGTTATTTTTATATGGCTTCTTTCTGTCTGATATGATCTATATTGTCTGTAAAACAAAAGTACTAACACCAATTTATTAATATTTCAGTTATGTTTTAAACGTTAATAACATAATAAAGAGTTAAGAAGGAATATTAGTAGTACAACTATACTGTATTAAGCGAATGAAACACATCATTCATACAGAAATTGATATCCGAAAGAAAGAGATTGAGTATTGCATAATAAATTGGAATTGATATTGACGGTATCTTTAGCCTTATTAAAGTAATCAATAAATTAATTAAAGCAATATTATAATACAAAGCAAAGTTATCAAAGTACTGTAAATGTTTTAAGTATAACTAATATTACATAACAAAACTTTTATCACATTATGCTTTGAAGTTGATTCTGGAGCGCAACTTCCTATCATCGGAATATTAAATTCTCGAAATCTGCTGAAGCTATAGAGCTGTCGTTTTTACAACATATGGGCACATACAGTATCTTTTGTTTATGATGTAACAGTAGTTGATTTGTTAATTCATTTCCTTACAAACATTTTCCATGCGAATATTTTCAAAATTTTCAACACTCTATCTTCAGTAATACGTATTTACGATATATTAGATTTACGAAAACATTGTTTCAGTACCTTTAAGGTTACTAAATAAACATATCTTAAAATTTCACTTTTCTATAAAAAGAAGTTAAGAAATTATTGCTTTTGAGTAAAAAAGCAAACTTATGAAAAGTGAGCATTAAAATTAAAACTTATATTCTTATAATGAACTTATAATTCTCAGACAAATTAAAAATTAACATGGATACAGTTTTAATAAGTGCTCTTCTCTTTATCCATTGAATCAGTGCTGGCCATCCCTGTATATAGCTCGACCAAGTGGCATATATACTACCTCTTCCGTCTGTCTCTTTCCTTTCCTCTGTAAAACGCTCAGGCTCTCCTGAGCTCTAAAGCGCGCGCTTGCATCTATGGGCATCAGTTGGCATGACTGTATTATAGCATACAGGAAGCTTTAGAAGATATAGATTTCAGTATTTCCCCTAAATACACAAGGATGAAATTTACATCCCTGGCTGTCACACAATACCACCTGATTGGAATGATGATTCGCTTCGTGGTTTCTTGATCCTAATTTCAAAGAGAACTTCGTCGAATTGAAGAAGGAATAAATTATTAATCGTTCATTCTGCTAATTTTGCCGCGTGTGATGCAAATTTGAACAGAAATCAAAAGAAGTTTGAGGTGTGGCTGAAGTAACTAATTCCTAAGCTTCCAGCTAAAATTATGTCAGTGATGGGTAACGCTGCACATCAAAACGCCCAAATAATATAGAGAGATTCATTTCATGGTACAGTAGACATCTAAAAAAATTCGGACTCCCTGGCCATGGGATCACATCAAAATCACAGGGCAATTGACAAATCCAGTCCAGTGGACGAGGATAAATTTGTTCCATTGCCCACGTCGGGAGTTCAACCTCCGACCACTTGGTTGGAAAGCGCAGACGCTGTCTACATAACCGCAGCGGCGAATTAAATTAAACTTACGAACTTAAATAAAATGAAATCAAATCCATGGCGCGAAAGCGCTTGAAGTCCCAAAGCCTACTAGCCGATAACTGGCCTCACGTCCACGTGCCTCAGCAGAGGTGACGACCAGTCCGTCAGTGCGGAATTCGGTCTTCACGATGATGCCCCCACCAACCGTTACAGCTAGGTGGCTTACGAAGTCGGATTTCGCTTAGGGTTACCAGATTATTTTAATGAAATATAAGACACAACGGTTCAAAATGTAGGGCATTTAGGGTTGCCAATTAGCCGATATTTCACCGGCACGGCCGGAAATTTTGGCGGATCTCAACATAAGACCGATGGCCGTTATCAACCCCTCACCGGACCTACTTGTGCCCGGTAATTTTACGTATTTGAATTTCAGAACTTGTGATAACAGCTTTTATCATATATGCTAAAAGGGATTTAGCTCTATTTCGTGAAACATTTTAGCCTTTAATTCAGAGCAGCTGAAGATAATATGGAAATTTTCAAGTATTCATCAATGATTATTAAAATAATCCGTGGCGCTACAGCCCACGAAGGGCCAAGACCGACCAGCCGGCTGCTGGCCTCAAGGACCACATGCCGAAGCAGAGGTAAACGATCATTCAACCAGAATGGAGGTATCGTGTGGTTAGCACGATTAGCCCCCCAGCCGTTATAGCTGGTTTGCGTAACCGGATTTCGCTACCTTTCGTAGATCCCCAAGTGCATCACGATGCTGAGTGGGCACCGGTACCATACACTGGCCGAAATTTCATGAGAAAATTTCTTCCCCCATGAGGACTCGAACCAGCGCGCATTCCGTAACGCGAGTTCGGGGCACGATGCCTTAGACCACGACGCTACGGCGCGGGACCATCAATGATTATTAGAGGAAAAAATTCGCTCCGGCGCCGGGGATCGAACCTGGGTCCTTGGTTCTACGTACCAAGTGCTCTAACCACTGAGCTACTCCGAAGTTCAATCCACAACACCGGGTCGAATCCCTCTCCCCTAGGGTTTTTCCCGGTGCTGTGGATTCGATCCGGTGCTGTGGATTGAACTTCGGCGTAGCTCAATGGTTTGAGTACTTGGTACGTAAGTATTCATCAGCTTAAATACTTGATGGTTGTACGCCAAAAGTGGAAGAAATTTGAACTGATCTGTCAGACAAAAACTAAGGCTGAAAATAGATGAAGATATAATCTATGAAGAACTGTACTTGTTAGGTGACGTGGATCAAAGCACATACAGAAAAATACATTCCGGTATACGAAGCTTATTCCTGAATATATTTTGAGCAGAAAATGATATATAAACACGAGTTCTATTCTCAATATTTTCACAGTTACACTAATTGAAATTCTTACACTAATTTGAAGTTATTAAAAATACCTTTTTTTGTTTAGTTTTGAGGTAAAAGAATATCACAATTAGAGAATGAACTATTCCGAAATATAATTTCTTTAACTGGTTAGTATTCAGAAGCTAAAAGTGTGTTGCATCGGTTCAGAAAAACCAAGGCTTAACAGGGCACAGATTTGGCACAGATGATGAAATAAATGCCGCACTCCTGAAATGGTTCAAGGAGCAGCCGAGGTCTTTTTTCGCTAACACTATCCGACGCCTCCACACAAAATGAATGTCTATGGAGACTTCTTGTAGAAATTTAATACATTAATGTATTTTTATTATTGATCTTTATACAGGGTGTTAAAAATAACGTTTACAACGTTTCAGGGATGATAGAGGCGGTAAAAACAAACATCTGTTTTAAGTCACAACACTTTAGCAGATGCGCCGTTTTGCCGCTACATGGACTGAAGGAATAGATGACTTGACTTCCGTCACAACACACACTGGTTAGTTCTGTTTGTGCACGACCACTTTGTAGGGCCTTGTCTGTTGCTTAACAGTCTCCATGGTGATAATTATTTTTTTTTTCTACGCGACGTCCTACGAAAACTTTTAGAAAATATCCCATTGAACATCAGAGAACGAACCTAAATTCTACATTCCCCGATCGCTGGATTGGCAGGAGTGGGCCATTACCGTGGCCACCTCGATCACCGGACCTAACCCCGCTATTTTTCTTTTTGTGGGGAAGACGTGAAATGTTTTGTGTATGAAACACCGATCGATACGGGAGAAGACTTAGTTGCTCGCATTGTTGAAGCTGCACATGTTATTAGAGAAAATGTTGGCCTTTTTGAGCGTTGCAGACACTCCATAGTACGAAGGTACCAGTTGTGCAATGCCTTCAATGGACGACAGTTTGAACACTACCTCTAAAACGACAATTGGTCTTGTTCTTTGTGGATTATACTAACACTTACGTACACAATAAACGGCGCATCTGCCAAAGTTTTGTCACTTACAAAAGGTATTTCTTTTTACCTCCTCTATTACCCCTGAAACGTTGTAAACGTTATTTTTAACACCCTGTATATCATACTTTTTTATATATCACTATTATATACACTTATAGATATGATCGAGCGGGTTTCATTTGATCAGGTCTAGTAACAACGAAACACCAATATTAGAGGTTAGTAATATAAGAAACTGTCTGGCAATATTCTGATATGCTCCATGAAATTCATCTTCCTCTAAGCCACACAATTATGTTCTCCTGCAAAATATGGCAGTGTGCACAGAGTGAAGTTTCATTTCATTGGTGTTCTTTCACATTAATATGACCATCATTATCTTCATTTCAGTCATCATTATCTTAATGCATTAGTTAGTGTTCTTGTTGACAGCCTTCATTAAGCCCTGAGCGCTCTGCTGCAGCGCGGGTGTTCCTCTCAGATAGTGTTATTAACGGTCTGGGTGA
The DNA here is from genome assembly GCF_040183065.1 of Periplaneta americana. Taxonomy (NCBI): domain Eukaryota; kingdom Metazoa; phylum Arthropoda; class Insecta; order Blattodea; family Blattidae; genus Periplaneta; species Periplaneta americana. The sequence goes on along the minus strand of NC_091124.1, from coordinate 119,760,760 downwards.
CTTTTCGTTGGACACGTGTAACAGGGAGTTTTACGAGCGAGGTCGGCTGCCTTATCGAATTCAGCGGCTGCGGCGGGCGCCATTTAGACGACGACGTCGAAACCATCTCTTATGGATCAACTTTTAGTGTCGCTCTCACAAGAAAGTGGCCAACCGTTTACGTGTGAGAATTTCAGCTAATAACGTCCATAGGCGTCAATCAATTTGAGTATATGAATTATACTACCCTAATAAACTTCAACGCGGTCAAATTTTCTAGATTTATAAACTGGGATTAGGAGATGATATACAATATGGTTTTGTGTTTTAAACGGGTTTTGCTTTGAAGTTATTCAATAGATGTATAAAAAAACCAAAAGATTCCAGAAGAGTGGAAAATTAGTCACATTATATCAATTTTTGAGAAGAGGGATAGAAAAGAACCAAACAATTATAGAGGATTAAGTATGAATAGTACCATTTGCAGGTTATTTTCAAAAATAATTAAAACCAAATTCGAAGATGAATTTAAAGATAAAATTGGAGAAGATCAAAGTGGCTTTAGAGCTGGAAGATCCTGCATAGATAACCTTTTCGTTTTGAAACAGGTAATTGCGAAACGCATTGCATTTGGAGAAGAAACACATTTGTCATCAATAGATCTTGAAAAAGCCTACGATACAGTACCAAGAAATAAACTTTGGGAAGTTTTGAAGAAGAACAATATAAATAAAAAAATAATTGCCGTCATAAGAGAAATGTATAACGATAATAGATCATATATTACTCGTAAAATTGGAAAAACCTTTTCACAACAAATACAGGGACATCATTTTATTTTTACTTCAATTTTTATTGTACCTGAGTTTTTTAATGTACTTCACTCTCACCCCTTCTACTAATGAAGTTCAACCGTCCGTCACACAGAACCAAGGCTGCATATACAGTCATAGTAGCCTTACGGTCACAGTAACAGTACGTTCGAAAAATATGTTCGCGTTTTCCAGTAACGAAAGAGCATTCAATATTGAATCATTTTCGCACAGGTACTGTCGTCCATTTGCCTACGTCGCATCCCGGTTTCCCCCACCAGCATTTATTCGCCAGCTAGTGGCTGGGCTGTCGTCTTAGCTCTTTTGTGAGAACATTAATTTCTGTTAGGAATTGGACGTCTACGTAATATTATACAACTGTTTAAAATAACTTAAATAAAAGGGTTTATTACATACCTGAAAGAGGAATTTCTAATTAGTTGCAATGAAATCTCCATCTTTGATTCTGTTCAATGACGGCAACTTTTAAAAACTAAAATATCTATCTTCAACATTGTTGCTATAAAATGTTTTCTGTGTTTACTATATTCCAGCAGGCCGTGATATACGTCTGTCTTTTTTTCCCCCCAGTCTATAAATGCGAACTTAAAACAAACGGTAAGGTTATGTAATGATTTATTTTTCATTTTAATATTTTAACAATATTATTTATATAACATATTGCAGTAATAACCTCGGCATCTGGAATCTTGTTGATTTTTTCACGGCTTCCTTAATGTTACTTCCATTACAAATGCAGTAACTTTTGTGGTGTTGTAGAGTTTACTTAATTTTTTCAAATATTTAAAAACAATAATAACAGTGCAATTTAGGTGAATTTGCAGTGGTAAGTTTCCAATTTATAATTATTACTATGTTAAACGTCTCTAAAAATAATATGTTAAAAGCCTAAAGCAGTAAAATGAATATGGCGCTTAAGCGGTAAGAAGAGGGAAATTGTTATGTGTGTTACGTTGGGAATACTGAATGTGGTATTTCACACTTACCGCGTATTGGTTTTGTGCGGAAAGCAAGCAAATACGCACGATCTCGCACAAAATAATAATAATAATAATAATAATAATAATAATAATAGTAGTAATAATAATAATAATAATAATAATAATAATAATAATAATAAATGAAAATTATACCTAAAAAAACTAATTCTGTGCATTTAAAATATTTCTAAACAACCTAATTTTAAACAACTGAGGACTAAGACTATCCCTGATTTCCAGCGATAGCGAATTCCATGAGCGGGTCATGGCTATTGTGAAAGAACTTGAGTACAGAGATGTCTGATGACGTGGTATTGATAGCAACAGATTGTACTGTGAACGTGTATTACGATTATGATGTGAAGCTAGGAGAGTAAACCGAGAGGCAAGGTATTTGGGTGTGGAATCATGTATAATTCGATATAGCAGGCAAAGAAAATGTACTAAACGTCGATCTTTCAAGCGGAGCCAGGAGAGTCGTAGAAAATATTCCGATATATGATCATGTTGGCTGATATTGAAAATAAATCGGACGCAGACATTATGTACACGTTGAAGTTTTTGAGAATGTTCAGCATAAGTAAGAATATTTTCATTCATTTAGGTGAAAACTGCATTCGCATGGAGCATTTTGAACATCTAAAAAAGTAAATTAAAAAAAGAGGAAATTTTGTGAAAGGGGATGTAATACTGATGAATGTCGCACACTTATTTAAAAATCGCGCCTGAACCTCAAAGAAGACGTACATTTAAAAAGACCTCTGACTATCAACTTTCTAAATGTCCAAGCAACATTTCCGTTAAAAAAAAACACACACACACGCACACGCACACGCACACGCACGCACGCACGCACACACACACACAAAAACTCACACACACACACAAACACGCACAGTATGATTGTAACAATGGTGATTGCGACGATGACTGACAGTAACAACACGCATATCACACTACTCAGTTCGCGTTTCCCACATCCCCATTTTCCTCTCCAAATGCGTCTTTCTGATGAGTTCAACGTCAAGATGATGAATCGTGGGGAAGACATCCCCTCACTGGTGGCTGTATATATGAGAGGGACTGATTGACGTCACGGCCCCAATCGCGTCCAGGCTGATCCACTTGGCAATTTCCTCCACATTTCCGCCCCAAGTCCCATCAATGTGGTCGTGGATTAAGGGTTCATTGCTTGTTGATGAAGTCGTCTATCACACACAACGAAACAATAGAATCAAGGATTACGTAGCTTCAGATTCGTTCCCCTCTGAGCTGCAATGCCGGCTTAGCAGATTCCGGACCGTGCTTTAGGCAAGATTTCTAGTAACTTACAAGTTTCACTTCCTTCTCTTCTCTTCTACGAGTGTAGTTCTCTTTCCTCTATTTCCTTAACTTTTTCTGTATTTTTCTTTACCCTCACTTATGCCTTCCTGTATCATCGATCACCTCATTTTCCCTTCTTTTCTTTCTCTCCTTTTTCCCCTTATTTTATTTTCTTGTACTTCTCCTTTTTCCCTTCTTTTATTCTCTTGTACTCCTCCTTTTGCCCTTCTTTTCTTCCCTTGTTCTCTTCTTTTCCCCTTCTTTGACTTTTTTGTTTCCCCCTTTTCTCACTTCTTTTCTTTCTTTGTTCTCCTCTTCTGTCACTTGTTTTCTTCTTGTTTCCTCCTCGTTTTCTTTCTTTATTTTTCCCTTTCTTTCCTTCTTTCCTTCTATCTTTATTTCAATTTTTCCTTTCTTTTCATTCCTTCTTTTCTTTTTACCTGTCTTTCTTTATGTTTTGTTTGAATTGTAAGTTCTTCTTTCTGTTATTTCTTTCTATTAACGAAAAACTTTTATCTAGCTAGAAATATGGATATTTCCTGCAGCTTACATTGTTGAAAATAAGGTATGTCCTATGAAGTGAGGTAAGCCAAGACGTCTGATCTACATCTAACTCAGACAGGCCATCAACTTGACAGCGGACAAACATAATGCTAGATTATGACGGTGGTGGTAACATACTGTATGTGTTTTTAGTAGAAGGAATAAAATATCAATAACGTATAGCTTACATCTCGGCATATCTTGTGATGTTGCTACGGACTGCAAAAATCCAAATTTTTTACCTTAAGGAATATTATATTTATTTTGGGAATAAAAGCCTCGATGTTTATTGAGCTCTTATTGAGATGCGATAGTAACCAAGCAGCTACAAAAACTGCTATGTTTGCATGAGCACCTGATCCCACGAGAGTAGTAATGGAGGGACGAGTCCTTAAACATCTCTTCGTGCTCCGAGTTAGATATTTATGTAGATAATTACGTACCATATTTGATACTTATTATTCAACCAACATTAATAGTGTACAACTTTTTCGCATTAAATAGATAACATTCAGAGATAAAAACAACATATGGTATATTGACAGGCACAATATTTCGTACCGGAAATAATAATTCAAAATAAATCATAATACTTTTCACTCAGAATTAAATAAATATTTTCCATTAAAAATAACGGATACAATGAAACAAAATCAATTTGCAACATAATAGAAGAGGACTTCGAAGTAAACAAACTGAAATTACTGATTCAGTGAATGTCTTCTGAAGGGCAAAGTCACTAACACTTGTGCTCAGTATTACCACTCAACAGAACATAGAACGAGAAAAAAATATCCTCTTTCTTGCTGGAATCGAAACTGACTCATTCGATTTGCAACTAATAATACGATCGCTTGATACTGTACATAGCAGACAACAGAAATTTGCATTGTTATAAAGAAATAGGTCTCACTACGTTTATATCTTTTTTATTATATCCCTCTTTGTATCGCAGCAGTTCAGTCCCTTTATTACGTGAATGTTTACAGTTCATGGTTTCTTTAAAACGCACTACTCCTCCTTCTGCTCCTACTCGTAATAATAATAATAATAATAATAATAATAATAATAATAATAATAATAATAATGACTTCACCTCTAAATTTCAGGTTTCATTAGACACAGGCGTATGTAAAGAATTTTGCACAATTCACACAAAAAAAGACAATCGTATATTGAAATAGTTTCCAATACTATTTCTGTATTCAGAAAACTGTCTTTCAAAAGTTGCGTATGAATGTTAATGTAATTCTAAATACTATATAAGTACTTCTTGCATGTTAAACAACCTACAGCAGCCATGGCGAAAATGTAATCGTGCGCCGAGCCACTGTGTAACTTGCAACATGCATAGCACCTATGGAGGGAGGCGGACACCCGAAGGGGAAGTGAAGCAACTGTCTGACATTAACGGTTTTCATTTTCCTTGCGTCAAGCACTTTAATATAATTTTATGGAGTATAAGGTTACAAACTAATGTTTAGTACGTGTAATGAAAAAAAGAAATGAACAAGAAAACATAGGACACATTATCACAACCTAAAATTAAATGTCTTCAGAATGTCTCTGCGACAGAGTTTCAAAATCAGGAATTATGTCACTTACTGCCAGTCGTAGTTGATCACGAAGGTATTTGTCTGTTAGTCGTGATCTAAATTTGCTTTTTACTATTTTCATTGTTGAAAATAATTTTTCACAAACGTAAGTTGTAGCAAACATGGCTTCAACAGAGCAAGCGAAAGAACGAAGCTTCAAATATTTATTTGTTGGCAAAGATTTGAAAAGTTCAACATTTGTCAAGTCCTTACATCTAGCTTTCATTTAACATCACATTGTAGGAGTAAATCTTGAGTTAAATTGAAGATCTAACAGCGTTAATCGTACATCTGCTGTAAAAGGATAGATGTATAGAGATAATAATAATAATAATAATAATAATAATAATAATAATAATAATAATAATAACAACAATAATAATAATACTTAACCTTTTAATGTGTCATGAGTAACACGTAGTATAATGCCGTTTTATGTTATACAACCGCTTCCCTCGTAATACTTGCGAACAAATCATACATTTAATATTCTCATCATATTGGCAGCAAAAAAATGCGTCCTCCCATCCTATTTGAAACTTCAATTTTTGTAGATATACATAGTTTCGATAGAGACATTGAGACGATTCGCCACTCGTAGGTCAGAGACAAATACAAATGGAACGGAGTTTGACTCCACTCAGTGAGAGGGTGAGGGTTGGGGGAGGTAGGAAGCCAGAGGAATGCATAGCTATCATTGTGAGCCACAATGTGCTCGTAAATCACATTTTCGCCACGGCTGACCTATAGTATTCTACTGTGCAATCATACCATAGAAAAGAAATTGGAAAGGAATTGCTTCTGCGAATATTAAGCTCACGTATAACAAGAGAGCAGAAAGCTAGTCACTGCTAATCCTTGAAAAGAGCAACCCTTTTGTATATTATGAGTTTTTCGGAGGATATGTAACTCAGAGGAATTCACGAACAACAGTGAAAGTAATTATACAGGATGTTCCAAAAATACGGGGCATAATTTCAGGTATGTATTTCCCACATGTAGACAATCAAAATAGTTCATTACAACATGTGTCCGGAAATGCTTCATTTCCGAGTTATGGCCTTCACAACATTGAAATTTACCGGAACGTTTTTCTTTCCGCAGATCGTTGTCATTACAGAAGATGTTCAAAATGTCCACCTCCTGCTTGAATACAGACCTCACATCGATGTGTCATTGACCAGCGAACACGATCCCAAACTCCAGGAGTATTGCGTATGTCTTCAGAACATGCCACAATTCGATTCCGAAGGGATTCCAAATCAAGCACCGGAGACGAATAAACCAATGATTTTAAATGGCCCCACAAGTAGAAATCGAGAGGGTTCAGATCAGGTGAGCGTGGAGGCCAAGCAATTGGGCCACCTCTACCTATCCATCGATCAGGAAGCCTTCGATCCAAGTACCGGCGAGGCGTACGACTGAAGTGTGCAGGAGCGCCATCATGCAAGAAGTGAATGTTTTGACGATTGATCAGTGGAGTGTCTTCTAAAACATGAGGTATGGTGTTTTCCAGGAAGTTTGTGTACGCCTGCCCCGTAAGTCTGTTTACAAGTACATGGGGTCCAACTAATCGATCACCAATGATACCGGCCCACATGTTGAGGGAGAACCGCACCTGGTGATGAGATGGAACAGTTGCACGTGGGTTTTCATACGCCCATACATGCTGATTGTGGAAATTTGTTATGCCATCTCGTGTGAACTGTGCTTCATCTGTAAATAATACCAAGGCAGGAAAGTTCGGATTTACACCACACTGCTGCAAGAACCACTGAGAGAACCTAACTCGTGCAGGGTAATCTGCTGGTGACAGGGCCTGTACACGTTGCAAATGATAAGGATAAAATTGATACTCTTTCAACAGTCTCCAGACAGTCGTATGAGGAACATTGACTTTTAACGCTACCCTTCGTGTGCTGATAGAAGGAGTCATGTTCACAGCCTCCAGAATCTCCTCCTGTAGGCCTACTTCTGGAGTTGTAGATCTTGGTCGTCCCCTTCCCAAACCAGGAGAGTTAAATTTTCCATACTCGCACAGACGGTAATGGAGACGTACAAATGTCTTCCGATCTTAACATTGTCGCTGTGGGTACCTCTCTCTCCTGGTACAAACGACGAGCCAGCGCAGCATTGCCGTCCGCCTTATCGTACATGAAGTGTATCTCTGCTAGCTCTTGATTTGAATACATGTCGCACAGTCTAACGCCTACACAACACTGAATGTAACCTTCGCCTCGGAATGAACTGTCAGAGTGCCCTCTTAATGTCTCCTTTGACGGCAACGACCTGCGGAAAGAAAAACGTTCCGGTGAATTTCAATGTAGTGAAGGCCATAACTCGGAAATAAAGCATTTCCGGACACATGTTGTAATGAACTATTTTGATTGTCTACATGTGGGAAATACATAGCTGAAATTATGCCCCGTATTTTTGAAACACTCTGTATAAGCTTATAGACTATTTCATTCATAGTCATTCACAAATGGTATGCGAGTTTCAACCAATCAATCAGAGCCGTAAAAAATAATGCAAAATTATTGTAGGTAAATCATCATACCTAACCAGCGGTTGTTCAACCCTATCCCCTAGCACGCAAATGCACTACGTTACACAATTAGCGGATAGTAATATTTTTTTCTTAGCTCTGGTTATTATACCTTTCAGAGTGAACCGTAAGAATTGTAACTAGTTTGAAAGGGTTATTCTTTGAGATATTTGAAACAAAAAGTTTTATACAATTTCGCTCATTTTTGCTTCCTTTTCTAGAAGAAATAGATTGTTTTATATGAAACATTTCATAGTGTGTTTTGGGACAGCATTTTATTTAATTCCAATATGCTCAGTCAATTTAAGAGAGCAGTGCATTACGGTAATAAATGATTGAAAGAATTTTAGTTTTGTTCTTTAATTGTGCAGGAATTTGATCCATAACAAGTGTAACATTTTAAAATTATTTTTAAAAGCGAAAAGTTATATTTGTTCGGATCAAATTTCTGCACATTTAAGGGACAAAATTAAATTTCTCTCAGTTATTTATTACCATAATAAAAGTCTCCTCAATACACAAATAAACCTACAAGGATCAATAACCTTTTAGATGTCTTCTTGATACAACCCTGGGATAGTTTTCATTCTTTACAAGTATCACCTGGAATCAGTGATCATAACAGTGTTCAACTCGAGCTAAACTGACTTCAGACAAATGTCCGAATGGATATCACTAGACAAATATGGCAGTATAACAAAGCAGACATAAACGGTTTGCAAGGTTACCTTACAGATCAATATAGGCTAACAAATTCTTAGACGAGGGCAAAAACATGGATCAAGTATGGGAAAGTTTTAAACGAATATTAACCGAGGCCACCTTCAAATACGTCCCATATAAAATAGTAAAAAGTAATTCAGACCCGGAATATTATAAAAGATATGTCAGACAGCTTAAGAAAAAGGCTAGGCGAGCGTACAACAAAAGAAATGTGAGTTCCGAAAATTATCAGCAGGGAAAGGATTTATATGTAAATACATATTTACTTATAAAGCTAATATAATTTATATTTTGCATTATCTTTATGTTTCACAATGTGTAGGGTTGAAAAATCCTACTTTTATTTTCCATATTTTTCCATATTTTAGAGTTTAGTACATATTTTCGTTAATTTCCATATATTTTCCATATTTCATATAAAACAGTCCATATTATATTAGGTTTAACAATAAAACAAAACAAAATTCCATTAACTTTTAAAAATACATTTCAACAATAGAGATTTAAACACATGTTCAGTAATCCCTTTAACATCAGAGTTATTTGAAAATTAGCAGTCCTATCAACAATGGGAAAGTAAGTTACAAAACTGTATTAATTTAATTTAAAATTTTTAACAGACTTCAGTTGTGCAGCTCAACAGTTAAATGCCAGTCAGAGTACACATAGGTTCAGTTTTGTAAATCATACTATAAAGACGGTAAATATGCCAAAAGTACGTCATTCAGTCAATTTAAAATCAAAACTAACAAGTTACATTTCAGAATTTAAAGAAGATGGTTTATCAACTGACAATAAAATATTATTTTGTAATTTGTGTCAGTGTGCAGTATCATCTACACAAAAGTTCCTGGTGCAACAACACATTACAACTAGTAAACATCAGGCCAACAAACAACTAAATTCCAAGCAGAGACAATTGTTTTTAACACAACCAACAACATCGAATGTAAGATCTGAGTTTAACATCGACCTGTGCCGTTCTCTCATCTCTGCTGATATTCCTCTCTACAAACTAAAGAATAAGGTCTTCAGGGAATTCCTTGAAAAATATACTCAACATATAATCCCGGATGAGTCAACACTTAGGAAGACGTATGCTCCATCCATCTACGATGAGACAATACAGAAGATAAGAGATGAAATTAAAGATAGTTCAATTTGGGTTTCCATTGATGAGACTCCCGACAAAGAAGGTAGACTTGTTGGTAATGTAGTTATCGGTTTGTTAAGTGAACAATATTCTGAACGAATTCTTTTACATTGTGATGTTCTAGAAAAGTGCAATAACAAAACTATAGTTAAACTGTTCAACGAAGCTATGGGTATCCTGTGGCCAAAGGGTATTATGTACGATAATGTGTTATTCTTTATTAGCGATGCTGCCCCTTATATGGTCAAAGCTGGACAAGCATTATCTGTTGTATATCCTAAATTGACTCATTTTACTTGTGTGGCGCATGCATTTCATCGTGTGGCAGAAGTGGTCAGAGACAATTTCCCTAAAGTAGATTTGTTGATTTCATCAGTGAAAAAAGTATTTCTCAAAGCTCCCAGTAGAGTTAACGTGTTGAAAGAAATGTACCCTGAAATTCCATTGCCACCAAAGCCAATTTTAACTAGATGGGGTACATGGCTAGAAGCAGTTGAATATTATGCCGAACATATAGACTCTATTAACAATGTTCTCCTTGCATTGGACTCTGAAGATGCAGTCTCAATTGATACTGCGAAAACAGTTACCTGTGACATAAGTGTGAAGAATGACTTAGCTCACATTCAGCATACATTTTCATGCATCATAAAAACGCTCAAAAGTCTCCAAAATAGGCACCTTTCACTATCTGAAAGTTTTGAAATTATAAATAGTACTGTGGAACAACTGAATCGTGGTAGAGGTAAAGTTGCAGATGCAGTAAGAGCTAAGGTGGACACTGTACTTTCAAAAAACCCTGGATATGAAGAACTACAAAAGGTTGTTGCTGTGATGAGTGGTGAATCAACAGTGAAGATTAACTTGGACTTATCCCCAGCAGACATTGTGAAATTGAATTATGTACCAGTTACTTCTTGTGACGTCGAACGCTCTTTTAGTCAGTATAAATCTATCCTCAGAGACAATAGAAGAAGATTCACTTTTCAGCACTTGAAAGAAATGTTTGTAACCTATTGTTATGGTAACAGACAATAAAAATTGTGTTTTGTTGAAACTACATTGGAAGATAAGGTACGTCCATTATATTTTTTGTTTAGTTTGATTAAAATGTACCAATATTTAACGTACATAGTCATTTTTTTATAATTTTAAGTCCATATTTAATTCCATATTTTGGTAAAAATCCATATTTAATTCCATATTTTGGTAAAAATAACTACATATATATTTACATATTTCATATATTTTTAGTCCATATAAATCCGTTCCCTGATTATCAGAAATTCAAGGAACTTACCAAACAATTAGAAAGGGAAAAGAAAAAGGCAGAAGAGAACTACTTGCAAAATTTATTGAAAGAAGACGAAGGTTTTATAATTACATGTGCAAAAGAAGGGGAAACTACAAATCAATAGGCGTACCAGTTTTGAGAGACTCTAATGACCAAATAATTATAGGGAACAAACAAAAAGTAGATTTATTGAACTCAAAATTTATTTATATTTTCAATAAAAAAAGATAGAGAGATTATAATCGAAGGTGAATGAACAGAAATGTTCGAAATAACGGCTAAAAGTGTTCGGAAGAGAATGAAAAGACTACAAAACCGAAAATCGCGCGGTCCAGACGATACTCCCACAGAAGTTATAAAGTTAGGAGGTGAAGCCATGATACCGTACTGAATGCGAATTTTTAATGTATCAATAAATAATTGTAGTATCCGAGACGACTGCAAATCAGCTATCATAATCCCCATGTATAAAGCAGGAGACAAATGCGATGCGAACAATTACAGACCTGTCAGTCTCACATCAGTTACGTGCATAATAATGGAACATCTAATAACACAATATATTCCCAAGATTTTAGAAAATAACGAATGGCTGAACAAAAATCAACATGGCTTCAGACCAGGATAGTCTTGCAAAAGTCAAATCATATCCTTAATACAAGATTTATTCGATGAAGTTGATGGGGGGGGGGGGAAGAATAGATGGAGTTGTGATCGATTTTGCTAAAGCTTTCGAAATAGTGCCTCACGAAAAACTTTTAGAGAAACTAAGCAGGCTTCCAATAGATAATCGAGTAGTAAGATGGATATATAAATTCTTAGAAAACAGGATCTAAAATGTCAGACTAGGAAAAGACATATCGGAACTAGGACATGTAACATCAGGCGTTCCTCAAGGGGCGGTCCTTGCACCTCTATTGTTTCTTATATATGAACGATATAAATAGAAATACTACTTCTCAAGTTAGGTTATTTGCGGACGACTGTATAATATATCGACAAATTAGTGTTGAATCCGATATCGCCGCCCTACAAAACGAACTTAACGTTATTGAAATCTGGGCGACAGAAAATAAAATGAAAATCAATGTCAGTAAAAGTAAGTCAATATCCTTCTGTAGAACGCATAAAGAAATTTGTCTCATATCAGCTGAATGGTACATCGGTGCCACAAGTGAACACTTGTAAATACCTAGGTATATAGGCCTATTTAAGTAACAAACTGGGTTGGGAGGAACAAGTCACTAATTCCACAAGGAAAGCCTGGAAAGCACTACATTTCTCTATGCGTATTCTTAAGAAATCTAACCGAAGGTCAAAAGAATTAGCGTACAACACTCTTGTTCGCCCAAGTATGGAATATGGAGCAGTAGTCTGGGATCCGTACAGACAAAACCAAATCGATTCAATAGAAAAGGTCCAACGCAGGGCAGCAAAATATGTCAAAATGGGAAAGGGACATGGTGAAGAGATAGTAAATGACTTAGGAAGTTCCCAAATCAAGGCGACGAAAAACCAGACTCACACAAATGGGACAAAAAGCATGGACCGACATCAATGCTAGATTAGTGACACCATCATACTTAGGCAGGGCTGATCATATTCGGAAGTTTAAATGCAGAAATACCAAAGACCGGACGTGGCAAAATTTTCCTTTGTTAACCGCACAATAGTAGACTGGAACAGCTTACCTGCGGCAATCTTTCAGGGTGGTCCCTCAAAATCAATACTTTTAAGGAAAGGTTGAGAAGATTAGACTGAAAATTTAATTTTAGGTGCAGTGTAAATATCTAAGTTGTGTCACAAAATTAATTGATATGTAATTAATTAAGGTGATATGTAATGAAGTTGATATGTAATTACTTAAGTTGATAATAGTTAAAAGTACTTATAAGTTAGGTTTACTTTTTCTTATAGTAGGCATTATTATAGCATAGTTTTTATTTATAGTTAGAATTGAACTTACGTTTATTTTACTTTATATTGCTGTAATTATTGTAAATTTTATTAACATTGTATATTATATATTACTGCCGGGTGAATACCCAATTGTAGTGTCAATAAATACATACATACATTACATACATATATTACATTACATACATATATTACATTACATGCATACAGTACATACATACATACATATATACATTACATACTATACAATACATACATACTGTACATACATACTATACATACTATGCATACATACATACTATACATACTATGCATACATACAATACAATACAATACAATACAATACAATACAATACAATACAATACAATACCATACATACATACATACATACATACATACATACATACATACATACATGTTCCAGCGGGAAATGTTAAGGAAAACTGGCAAGTGGACTTTCACAAAGCTTAAAATAATGCAAGAACATGCGCATACATTCATAAACTATGTCAATGTTATAACTTTAGACGAGTAAACGAAGGATAATTTAATCTAGAATAGATAAGCGTAGGCAATAGATATAATGAAAGACCCAAATTTTCACAACAGAATAACAGACCTACATACGCCTAGAGAGTGACAGAAACGAGACATAATGTGTTATATTGTAAACATACAGGTAGCAAGGCATGTAATGGGACATGCCGTTCAACTAATAGGCCCTATTAAAAATAAATACATACATACATACATACATACATACATACATACATACATACATACATACATACATACATACACAGGGGAGAGTCGGGTAGTATCGGACAGTGCGTTTCTTTCATCTACCACCATATGGTAGTACCTGAATGACATGGTTACGTTTCTCTAAGCGACATCACAGAAACGTAACCATGTCAATCAGGTACTATCATCGTGTGGTAGATGAAAGAAACTCACTGTCCGATATTACCCGATGTCCGATACTACCCGACTCTCCCCTACATACATACATACATACATACATACATACATACATACATACATACATACATACAATACATTAGTCTCTTAAATTGACTGAGCATATTGGGAGTTAAATCAATGACTTTCCCAAAATATGCAATGTAATGCTTTGTATAAAACAATTTTTATCTCGAAAAGGAAGCACAAACGAGCAAAACACTATAAACATAAAACATACCAATTAATAAAGAAGAGATGCTAATAAAGTAGGTTCTTAAACTATTTGTTGAAAATATCTCAAAGAATAACGGCTTGAAATTAATGACATTACTTACAGCTCACTCCGTATATTATTATATTCGTGAAATATTCTGAACTAATATCACTCGTCAGCCTGGTTGGCGCAGTCGTTAAATAAAACATAACATTTTTTGAACAATATCAGTCGTATTCTTCTTTCACTTTGAATAAACTCGTTCGCAGCTGTGCTGCTGGTGAATTCATGGCGGAATGAACAGCGCGAGTGATAATTACTCTAGGAAAATACAGTTTACCTTTAACGCGGATTATATATTTCGATTTGTTCGCTTATTCTACGTAATATAAATATTTATAAGGAAAAGTGACTTAGAGTAAATCGTCATGTGTGTTCTTTATTTCAAAGAGACGCCCACACTTGTTGATCCTGAATATTAAGAATATATATAAACAATTGATCAATTACTGTGGATGATTAATGGAATAATGGCAGGGGAAGAAAGAGTATCCCGAGAAAACCTGCCTCAACACAAAATTTTTATTGGCCACAAATCTCATGTGAACCAGCCTGGTTTTGAACCTGAGTGTCCGACGTAGAAAGCAGACAGTACTGTAGATGTTCGGCTAACGCCGCTGTTCAGATTTGCTGTTTTTTATAACATTGATCCAAGCGCGCTTGTGTGAAGTGAACAGAGCCAACTGAACGAAGTTACTCTATGCAACAGTGATCAAATGCTGCCAACCTTTTATTTGTCTTTTTATCGTGGGTAATACAGTGCAAACACCCACTGCTACGTAACATATCGAGCGAGAACTAGGTCATCACAAGAAGTGATATTCTCACCCAATACGCCCATAATGAATTGTGAATAAATAAAACCTGAGAACGAACTACACTCTCATCAGTTAAGTAATAAAGTTGGAATTAAAAACAATAATATCGTGGTTTTCTTCTTCATTTTCTTCTCCTCTTACTATTTTATTACAAAGAAATCGTGATGTTGTATAAAGATATATATTGTCATGAAAATCCCGAAATAAACTATGAAGTTTTCTGCATTTCTAATACCGAAAATGTCGTTTTGGAAATGCCGTCTCTCTGTCTACAGTAATTTCTCCTAAATATTGGCTAAATTTTATTCATATTCACTATATATGAATTAATGATTATGAGTATATGACTCGGTTAAGAGAGACGTTTTATACTGTATAATATTCTTATTGAATTTGGTATTCCCAAGAAACTAGTTCGATTAATTAAAATGTGTCTCAGTGAAACGTACAGCAAAGACCGTATAGGTCAGTTTCTGTCAGATGCGTTTCCAACTCACTGTGGGCTAAAGCAAGGAGATGCACCATCACCTTTACTTTTTAACTTTACTCTAGAGTATGCCATTAGGAAAGTCCAGGATAACAGAGATGGTTTGGAATTGAACGGGTTACATCAGCTTCTTGTCTATGCGGATGACGTGAATATGTTAGGAGAAAATCCACAAACGATTAGGGAAAATACGAGAATTTTACTGGAAGCAAGTAAAGAGATGGTTTGGAAGTAAATCCCGAAAAGACAAAGTATATGATTATGTCTCGTGACCAGAATATTGTACGAAATGGAAATATAAAAATTGGAGATTTATTCTTCGAAGAGGTGGAAAAATTCAAATACCTGGGAGCAACAGTAACAAATATAAATGATACTCGGGAGGAAATTAAACACAGAATAAATATGGGAAATACCTGTTATTATTCGGTTGAGAAGCTTTTATCATCCAGTCTGCTGTCAAAAGATCTGAAAGTTAGAATTTATAAAACAGTTATATTACAGGTTGTTCTTTATGGTGGTGAAACTTGGACTCTCACTTTGAGAGAGGAACATAGGTTAAGGGTGTTTGAGAATAAGGTGCTTAGGAAAATATTTGGGACTAAGCGGGATGAAGTTACAGGAGAATGGAGAAAGTTACACAACACAGAACTGCACGCATTGTATTTTTCAACTGACATTATTAGGAACATTAAATCTAGACATTTGAGATGGGCAGAGCATGTAGCACGTAGGGCGAATCCAGAAATGCATATAGTGTGTTAGTTAGGAGGCCGGAGGGAAAAAGACCTTTAGGGAGGCCGAGACGTAGATGGGAAGATAATATTAAAATTGATTTGAGGGAGGTGGAATATGATGATAGAGAATGGATTAATCTTGCTGAGGATAGGGACCAATGGCGGGCTTATGTGAGGGCGGCAATGAACCTCCGGGTTCCTTAAAAGCCAGTAAGTAAGTAAGTAAGTAAGTAAGTAAGTAAGTAAGTAAGTAAGTAAGTAAGTAAGTAAATAAGTAAGTAAGTAAGTATAACATTTTTATTAGAAAAATTAGTGGATCTTTATTTAAGTTAAAGTCATGCAGTGGCAATTTACTACAAATAATATCTGACAATATCCTCACCATTTCTTGCATTACGTAGATTAGCTGCAATGTTTATAGTTCGTATCGACGGAAACATTTCTTTCGTCAGAAAAAAAATGTTATCCACATAATTATTTCTAATTTGTTTATGGTTTCCCGAGGAATCATTAAAACCAGCCAATGTGCATCGTGAACAGTCTTTTACCAAAACATTTGGGACTGCACTAGTATACAGAGAAAGGTTACATTTACAGTTTTCTGCCCAAGGGCAGGTCTTCTCACTGCAAATCCAGCATTCTCCAATCTTTCCTATTTTCCGCCTTCCTCTTGGTCTCCGCATATGATCCATTCATCTTAATGTCGTCTATCATCTGATATCTTCTCCTTCCCTAAGTCTTCTCCCGTTCACCATTCCTTTTAGTGCAATCATCAGTAGGCAGTTTCTTTTCAGGAAGTGACCCAACCAAATTCCTTTTTCTCTTCCTAATCAGTTTCAGCATCATTTTTTCTTCACTCACTCTTTCCAACACAGTTTCATTTCTGACTCTATCTGTCCATTTCACACGCTCCATTATTCTCCATATCCACATTTGAAATGATTCTAATTATTTCTCTTCACTTCGTCGTAATGTCCATGTTTCTTCCCCAATGCACACTCTATTAGTCTCTGCCTTAGTTCTTTCTCCAGAGGTCCGTAGGAAAAGCTTCCTTTGTCATTGTTATCCTCCTTTCGACTTCCTGGCAGCAGCTCATGTTACTGCTTATAGTACACCTCAAGTATTTGAAGCTGTCCACTTGCTCTACTGCCTGATTTAGAATTCGCAAGTTTATCTTCTTTATTTCTCTTCCTATGATCATGGTCTTCGTCTTGTTTGCATTTATCTTCATCCCATACTGCTGACAGTTGTCATTTAGCTCCAATAGCATATCTCTTAGTAACATATCCTCTTCTGCTAACAATGCCATATCATCAGCAAATCTTATGCACTTTATTCATCTTTCTCCTACTATCACTCCTCCCATGTTCTGAAAACAGTTCTCGCTAAATTTATTGAACAGGGTGTCGACCTGGTTGGCGAGTTGGTATAGCGCTGGCCTTCTATGCCCAAGGTTGCGGGTTCGATCCTGGACCAGGTCGATGGCATTTAAGTGTGCTTAAATGGGACAGGCTCATGTCAGTAGATTTACTGCCATGTAAAAGAACTCCTGCGGGATAAAATTCCCGCACATCCGGCGACGCTGATATAACCTCTGCAGTTGCGAGCGTCGTTAAATAAAACATAACATTTAACATTTAACATTTGAACAGGGTAGGTGATAAAGGGCATTTTTGACGTACTCCTATCCCTAACTCACTTACTTCTGATATTTCTTCTCCTATCCTGGCTTTTACTCGTTTCACATAAAGATTACTGAACAGCCTCCTCTCTTTCCATTCCACACCAATTTTCTTTCGAATCCCCGTCAGCGTATTCCAATCTAATCTGTCAAACGCCTTTTCTAAATCCACAAATACTGCATACACTTTTTTATTCTTCTCTAGGTATCTTTCGTCAATTGTTCATAGCAGTTCATGATAATAAATATTAAATATACAGGGTGTAACAGGATCTTACCGAAAAATTTTGACTAACGATAGGTCATACATAGAGGATTATTTTTTGTTAAAGAATATATGTTCTATGACAAGTCCTTCATAAGTTATGCGTCCTTGTTAGAAGCGCTAGTTGCATAAATGTTTGCCTTAAGTCCTTATCACCTGAGTCATACTTATGTATTGCCAACCCGTCTTAACATACTGTCTTCAGTGTAGTGCGTCTTATCATCCAGCAAATCCAATACAACTCTGCCATGCTTGAGAGAGTTTGGACAATAAATGCTGTGAAGTTGTCAAAAATTTTAATGAAGTATAGGGCAAGAAATTTGAACAGATAATTGTAAATTATTCAAACCTGTATGGAAAATTTGTAAAAAAAAAAATATATACCGTAAGCTCTGACTTTTCAAGTGCATAACTCCTTAAGACTGTGTCATCGAGCATGTATTCCTGAACAGAAAATTACCCTCTTTTTGTGATCTATCATTCCTCAAAGTTTGTCGGTGAGATCCTGTTACACGCTATATATGATTTTTTTTTCATCGAGAATTAAATAACGAATAAAATAAGTATTTCTGTCTTACTAAAATTATCTATCATTTTATTTCTGTGTCAACCTTTGAGTAGAAGCACACAATTAAGAGACCAATGTATGTTTTATTTCAATCTTTTTATAATAAATCGATAGGAATTGTCAACATTTTATGTAAGTGTCATACCAATAGTATTAAGTTCTTATTCAATAAGATTTTTAGTTTACACGTTATGAACAATCACAGACAACATTAACATTTTATATTCCATTTACTTGAATTAAGTAGAAGCTCAGAAACGCTTGAAACGTCGAAATAGCGTAGGTCTATGGTAATGATTTATAATACACCGGACTTGCACTTCCCCAATGCACACTCCACTAGTTTATTCCTTACTTCTTTCTCCAGAGGTCCGCAGGAGATGCTTTTTCTATTGAATACCTCCTTTGTCATTGTTATCCTCCTTTTGACTTCCTAAGTACTAAGTCCAATCTGTCTCAGATTTGGACTATTGCTTCTTGTTAAGTTTACTCATTTTAACTGTAATTGATATTCTGGCGTAACTGTGTTATAATGATGAGAAGTCAGTGGAGTTGTGAAGAGAAGGATTACGTCAGACAGTGGTTTTGCGCAGTTTTCTGACATATAATTACTACACAAACAGCAGTTTTGTTAATTACTTGGAAAGATGTATGAAGAACATCTTATTTAGAAAAACTTATTTTTTTTCTAGTTTTCTCTGTCTAAGGTGGCGGCATAAAATCTACTAAAGCAGGATATTGTACCCTCACACACAATAATTTAATAGGCCTGCACAATCTAAGGCATATTATTATTGCAGAATTAATTTACTTAAAATTTTCTAGAACGAAATAGCAGTTTAAAAGATATTTATATCTGAATCTAATTCAGAAAATTGAAACAGAATGTGCGAGGAGTTTCCGATACCGGTAGATATGACGATAGTTCGATAGTCAGTGATACCTATAACCTGCAAGCGTATCTTCAGGAACAGTGAGCTCTCAATATCCCTGCCGCCATAATTACACAGGGATATCATTTTATTTTTAGTAACATTTCTAATATTAACCTTTGAATTAACGGTTGAGAACCGGAAACACAGTTTGTTACCCCTTTCCACGACTGGAGTTCGATTATACTGGCGTAAAATACAAACAAATTACTTTACTAGGTATAGGAGGGAAGAAAAATAGTTCATCCATTTACTTAAAGTAGGAAATACCGCGATTTTGAGTTTGATAATTTTCATTAGGTTTTTGCTTAACCGAAATAC
Organism: Periplaneta americana; assembly: GCF_040183065.1. Taxonomy (NCBI): domain Eukaryota; kingdom Metazoa; phylum Arthropoda; class Insecta; order Blattodea; family Blattidae; genus Periplaneta; species Periplaneta americana. Next base: position 119,740,825 of record NC_091124.1, on the reverse strand, counting down.
AGTACTGTATTAAGAATAAGTGTTTTTACTCACGAACTGAGCTATCCATTCAGACGTATTCATTATGGAGTGTACATTATACTGTCTACAGCACATTAGCGTACAATGCAGAGAATGCAGTTAAATTGAAAAATAATCATAATATGGATATTTAGACACAAATTTGAAAATGGTGGCCGTTCATTTCGACACAGGCATATTTGCATATTATCGCACTATAGACTATTGTACGTAATTCCAATTACCAGTTTCGTCCTTCGTACTAGTAACTCATGTTGAAATAATTCTGTACCTACTCTATAAAAGAGTAGGGTAAACATTGGTAATTTCGTGGCAGTGGTTAATTCGTGATACTTTTTCTTTGCTCTTTTGTCAACTAACCAATGGTGTTACGAGATCCAAATTTCCGCCAAGGGATTGCATATGTTATCCAGTTTCCAGAAACATACAGCTAAGCTTTGTGTGACTATTGTAGTTGCTTCAGTGAGCTTTTATGTTTGGAGAGAGCAAGTTTGCGTCGACTTCTCGGGCGTACAAATTTTGTGGATGTTTGTAATTACATTACAGGCTTATTACTAAAGGTAAGCATATTATATTTGGTACAAAGATTTATTGTATCTTCATGAAATTTTAGGAAATGTTTTTGGAATTTTAGATACAGCTGTAGTCGCCATATAGGCTTAGCTTTACTGATAGAAATCTTAGCTGTTTGAGGCGAAATTTTGTTGAGCATTAAGTGTTACATTTTATGCTATTTTAAAAATTGTATTACAATAGGAATTTTAGAAATATGAAGATAAGATGTGATAACAAAAAAGAAATCGGAGACGCAATGGGTTCAGTGTAGCTTCTGTTTAAATTGTCATCATGCTAAATGTCAATGATAAGTGCTAGATGACTTACTTGCAAGAATTGTGACAGAAGATGGAACATGGCTCCACAATTTTGGACCGGAGACAGAAGCTGACAATGGCGTGGCATCATGTAAATTCACCAAAGAAATAGAAATTCAAAAGTACACCTTCGGCAGGAAACGTTATGGCTACTGTGTTTTTCGATTCAGAAGGACTCTTGCTTGTGGACATCATGCCACACAGAACCACCATTAATTCTGACGGGTATGTTGAAAATCTCAAGAAACTTCTAGTTCGACTGAGTCGTGTTCGACGAGATCGGGAGAAGCAGGATGTTCTGCTATTGCACGACAACGCACAGCCATATGTCAGTCACAAGACCACAGACCAGATCAGAAAATTCGGATAGACAACACTGAAACACCCGCCTTACAGTCCTGAACTGGCACAATGCGATTACCATCTTTTTGGTAAACTGAAGGATCCCTTCGCGGAACGAGGTTAGAAGGTGACTCCCTTGTGCACGCTGCTAAAGAGTGGCTCAGACGTGTTGGTCCAGACTTTTACCGTGGTGGTCTACAGGCCCTCGTTCCTAGGTTTCGTAAGGCAGTTGGAAGAGACGGGGATTATGTGGAAAAGTGACATTTTGTTCCTAAAGAATGCATGTGCATTCTGTGAAAATAGCAAAGCTGTCTAGGATAAAAATATAATTATTAAACAAACGTTATGCATTACTTTTGGAGTTACCCTAGTAATATAGGCTATAGTAAAGTCCGTAATAAAAGTGTTCACCCTTTCAGGGCAAAGAAGATCCCTTTTCAATTTCAATTTTTACTTTGATTTCATTCTTATTATGTGTTGATATGTATTTCTATGTTTCCTTGCTATGAATATTAGACGGAATTACTATGTTTGAAGTCTTGTAACAATAAATGAGAATTTCATTTGACTTTAATGAATTTTTCCACAATTCTTCTACCTATCACGAAATTATCAATGTAACATCACGAAATTACCAAGGTTATCACGAAATAACCAACCTTTCAGCTTAAGTTGTAAAAGTGGTTTTTGGCACGTTTTCAAGAACGTATCCAATCTTTTATGTCTCCAGATTTGTACAGCAAGTTATCGTCTTTTAGATGAAAAAATCTGAATAAGGATGTAGTTACACATTTGCATTTTAAATTAGTTTTAATGAAATTATCACGAAATTACCAATGTTTACCCTACCTTACGTACTGTAAATTGAATCTTCACTTCTGCCCGATCCGAAAAGATAAAATTACTCAGATATGCTATCTACTGTCCGTCCAAGTGGTTTTATCGCAGGGTTGTAGAAAGGGGAGAAATCACGTGACAGTTAATTACTTAATGAGGCCCTTTTATTTAAGTTATTTTAAACAGTTTTATAATAATTCGAATTCCTAACAGAAATTAACGTTTTTCAGAAAAGAACTAAGTCTGCCTAGCCACTAGCCTTTGCAGAGGGGCGAGCAGAAGCGGATGGGGGAAAGTGGGATGGGACGTAGGCAAATGTGCGAAAATATGATTCAATATAGAAAGCTCTTTCGTCACTGAGAGACGCGAACATATTTCTGGAACGTACTATACTCACTAACTCAGTACTGTTTACTGACTTTGACTGCATACGCGGCCATGGTTCTGTGTGGAGGACGGTTGGGAGTTTACAATAGAGGGAGTGGGAGTGAAGTACGGTACATTAAAAAACTCAGGTACAATAAAAATTGAAGTAAAAATAAAATGATGTCCCTGTATTTTTATTACATATGACTATCTCAATAGGGATATTGCTTCTCTCTAAAGTCTTGGTTTTTCTGAGTGCGAGACGGGTCACACAAATCCAGACTACACGAGCAATAGTGAGCGGTTTTAAAGTTGCCAGCTGCGTAGACGTCGCACCTAGCAGCTTTAAGCCTTGGTTTTTCTGAACCGATGCATGCAAGGCTTAAGCGTTTCGGAAATTATTAACAAGACCGTCTTACAAAAGTCGGAGTCAAGCAGTTACGCCATGTGAAGAACAATCATTTGGTTCTGGTTTTAAGGAAAGTGCCGAAAATATTTTCGCCAGATGGATTAATGTAATCAGAAACTAAAAAAAGATGGATTTAATTCCTCTTGCAATGGGTCTCACATCCACGAGGAATGTCTGAAGAGAAAGTTCCGAAGGGATCCTGTTAATACAGAGAGGCTGGAATGTATGTTAAACGAAGAGTGACAAAGGAAAATACAAAATGACATCTGCAGCTAATGTCACTGCTTTAATGGAATGCCAGTGCAATTCTCTCAGGTTGTAAACTTTCTGCCTTACGTATTCTGCTTTACCTCCTTTGCACATTACTGCGGGTAGGGGAGCCCAATTCATTGAATCACACACTAAATATCTCACAAATGCGGGCCTCCCTAGTGAAGAGATCGGCATGACGCAGGCCCACCGCTGTGACATCACAGGACAATCCCAAGACAACGTAGAAACATCTATTTCCGTGGATGGAAAATAAATTTCTTCCCTTGTCTACACCGAAAATCGAACCTCGGAGCGTTTGTTTGGAAGCACACTCGCTATCCACATAGCCACAAATCAGCGGACTCTGCATACAATCTTTATATAACTTTTATTATTATTATTATTATTATTATTATTATTATTATTATTATTATTATTAAGTCGAGGAAAGCATACCTCATAAATAGAGTCTGGATTATACATAATATGAAAATGAGAAATATGTAGACAGGCTAAATGTATACTAATAATAATATATCTGTAGCCGAAATTTTTCTGGTAATTTTCGATTTTCCAAAAATAATTGGTCCTAACATATATAATTAACCACCCTGAAACCGAAAATCGCATTTTTGAAATTTTTGTTTGTATGTCTGTCTGTATGTTTGTTACCTTTTCACGCGATAATGGCTGAACCGATTTATATGAAAATTGGAATATAAATTAAGTTCGTTGTAACTTAGATTTTAGGCTATATGGCATTCAAAATACTTTATTTAAAAGGGGAGTTATAAGGGGGCCTGAATTAAATAAATCGAAATATCTCGCTTATTATTGATTTTTGTGAAAAATGTTACATAACAAAAGTTTCTTTAAAATGATTTCTGATAAGTTTCATTCTTTACAAAATTTTGATAGGACTGATATTTAATGAGATAAATGAGTTTTAAAATTAAAATAACACCATCTAAGACGGTGCAATGAAATAACAAATGACTTCGTCTATAAGGGGCCTTGGGCAACAACAATCGAAAAAGGGGCCTTGGACAGCAAAAATCGAAAGCTATTAAACTATTTCTATGCACAGAAAATTTGATAGGATTTTTTGTACATTCGTTTTCTGTATTTCTTAAAATAATATTTATTTACACACTCATTTTAATCTCAGAGAATTAATGAACAACGAGAGTGTATTGATTTAGTATGCAGTAATAGTACGTTAGCTTAGCAATCCATTATTTTATAATTCAAATTTTAACTATGCTCAATCGAATCGTGATAAAATACATAAAATAGACTATATATGCAATAAATGCAATGCAAAAAAAATTGGATAATGAGCCAAGCAGATTATGTTGCGCTGTTGTAAAGGTTGTTGCTTCCGAGATTCAAGAGCCCCCACAACAAATTAAAAACTTTCTAATCGGAGTACATCCGTTAACAACGCACTTTTTATATAATATAATATAATATAATATAATATAATATAATATAATATAATATAATATAATATAATATAATAATAAATATGTAGCCGAAAATTTTCTGGTAATTTTCCCTTTTCCAAAAATAATTGGTGTTAACATGTATAATTATTCATCCTGAGACCGAAAATTGCTTTTTTGACATTTTTGTTTGTATGTCTGTCTGTCTGGATGTTTGTTACCTTTTCACGCGATAATGGTTGAATGGATTTCGATGAAAATTGAAATATAAGTTAAGTTCGTTGTAATTTAGATTTTAGGCTATATGGCATTCAAAATACTTCATTTAACGGGGCCTGAATTAAATCGAAATATCTCGCTTATTATTGTTTTTTTTTTTGTGAAAAATGTTACATAACAAAAGTTTCTTTAAAAATGATTTCCGATAAGTTTTATTCTATGCAAAATTTGGTAGGTCTGATAGACTTTTAAAATAATAATACAATACGTTTTCACCGCCGCCTCAGATTGTAGCGTTGTTGTTCCTGCAGTAATTCCCATGTGCAAAATATAAAATTTTTGAGTAGGAAGAAAAAACACATTTATTCATTCCATGGCAATGGTACATAGGAGATCGTGAATTCTTACATTTTCGAAAGAAAGAAATATAATTACAGATCACTGTTTATGCTGTATCACTATTTAAGTTATTTGAAGGTTTCAGAACCATAGTGGGCCAAGCGCCATTTACTGAAGACGTAGAAAACAAGGGTTAAAATTAAGTTATTACCATAATTCAATGGAACCATATAGCAAGTAATATAAAGTTTACACATTAAAACTAAATGATATGTCAATCTTCATTAAACTATAGTTGCGTGTAATAACAAATAAGAAACATGTTAAAGAGAATTGTCATTGCACCAAATGAGTGCTCTCTGGACCAAAATGATCGCAATTTAATTATTTAAATACAATTTCAATTAAGTAACATATTAAACGATTTATCCTTCTAACAAACACGAATGTCCCCTGGATCAAACGTCCTATTTTAATTACGTAATTACTTTATAGTTATTTCTAACAGGTGCAGCGGAGCGCATGGGTACGGCTAGTATGTAATAAAAAAAAAATATGTAACTTAAAATCTCAGCTTTATTAGATGCATCTTCGCACACTGATAAAAAATTACAGGTGCACATGCGATTCAGCCTCACTTAATTATTGTTTGGAGGCGCAATTAATAATTAAATATTTTTCTATATTTTCTGCGGTCATCGATTGTCTCGGCAACGGTAAACCATACGTAGAAATCACCAAGTTAATCTGTAATCTTTTCCATTGTGTCAGTGTAGCATGAGTTCAAATAATTTTTCCGGACTGTTGATTCATCCAGAATATCGAAGTTGCAGAATGTGCGTAGAAATGTTTTAAAGTTTGCCACTTACAAGTTTAGACCATGGTATGTTTTCAGTAACCACTGCCATGCACAAATCTTCATTGAATTCACTGGTATAAGACGAAGAGGGTTGCGGCACCACTTGTGTAAGGAGAACTTGTTTTTCGGACGGAGCACGTTTTTTTATTTTTCACATGAAGTTCAGTTTTTAAATGCTGTTCTAATTGTGGCTTCATGGAGCACTCAGCGCGTTTGTCACACGCTTTAAACAGCATGATTTTACCATCACTAGTAAAAGCATCGTCAATTGAAATTCAATCTTTTAACTTGGATATTAACTTTGATGCGACTGGCGCTATAACAGTAGACTATAGAAATATCACTTTGTAAATGCAGTTGTAATGCGCATGCTCTAAACACCCTTCCCACAGTTCTTGTTCATGGCTAAGCTTAGTATTCCTGCTACCAAAAGACTCAAGTTTCGGGTAAATAGTGTAGGCCTATACAGTAGGTGGAACCCAGGTGAAGCAGCAGAGAAAGAGACAGACAAACATGGTCTTACTGCATGTTCGTAGAGTACGTAGCTATTCATATACAGGGTAGAAGTGAAATAACCCTGTAGATTGTACAGGGCAATAAGGTTCACTTAAATCAACGGAAAACCTATATTACGTTTAATTCTCTAGTCATAGTAAACATACTAAAAGCATTGGTTGTAGTAGGTTTCAGAATATATAAACTTATTTTTGTTTTAGTTTTACTATTGAACGAGTTTACTGTTTTTTAAGTGTGTCATTATTGTAATATTATAATTCAGTTTTCTAGTGTAAGCAAAAATTACAACCTTGGTAATTTGTGGATACCGAAAGTTTTTTTCTGCAATTTACGCTTTACAACGTCTGTAGTTTCACGCTGCATGCTGTTTGTTCCTCTTGATGATCCGCAGCTATAATATCTGGATGGTTCACTGTGATCTTCATTTTATACGCCAGAGCCGTCCACCCACAGAGAGATCGAATCAACTCGAATACACGTTAAACCGAATACTGAGGCAGTACGCAAGCAGATGTACTTCGCATACTGCCTATAAAGCCAGGCGTTCAGTAGTGCTATGCAAGTTTGTTCGGCTTTCAACCGGTTTTGCAGGACTCTAATTTCATCATACAGGAACTCTGATGACATTCTGTAACTACACAAATGGAGTAACAATTGAAGAAAATTTAATTTTCCTAATTAAAAAAAAAGTGTTAGGTTGAAATTCTTAGGAAAATATTTGGGGCTAAGAGGGAAGAAGTTACAGGAGAATGGAGAAAGTTACACAACGCAGAACTGCACGCATTCTATTCTTCACCTGACATAATTAGGAATATTAAATCCAGACGTTTGAGATGGGCAGGGCATGTAGCACGTTTGGGCGAATCCAGAAATGCATATAGAGTGTTAGTTGGGAGACCGGAGGGAAAAAGACTTTTGGGGAGACCAAGAAGTAGATGGGAGGATAATATTAAAATGGATTTGAGGGAGGTGGGATATGATTGTAGAGACTGGATTAGTTTTGCACAGGATAGGGACCGATGGCAGGCTTATGTGAGGGCGGCAATGAACATCCGGGTTCCTTAAAAGCCATAAGTAAGTAACTAAGTAAGTTAGCTTGAAATAGGATTATATTTGATTGGACACTTTGGTACATTTATCTTCATAACTAATATATAAATCAACTAATGGACACCGGTAACAAAGAAAATAATGCATAGATGAACTCTGACATGTAAACTAATACAAGAATAAAATAAATTACAGTTACTTACAAAATAGAAGAGCAAATATGTACACACTTACTATTGTAATATTTATACTTTAAACTTATAATACATAGGCTACCTCTGAAAGAGTAGTTGTTAATATAGCCTATGTATTTTAATTATTGTTTATTAATTATTAATTCAAATTGTACTTTATTTTTAAATTTATCATTGTTCCTATTCTCTCCGTAATCATATTGTATTTATAATTTAACCTCTGCTTTGTATTCTCGATCCTAGTGGTCAGCCGTAGATTTCGGCCAGATGTCCCAAATTGTGAAATTTATTGTAAGTGGATGTATTATTATTTCACTAATAAATCATTTTTAAGGAGATAAAAAGTTATTAATAAAAATAAAAGTATTCTTAAGTCTAAATATTGTAGCTTCATGATGCATGTTGTTGCATTACCTGGATCAATCAATCAATCAATCAATCAATCAATCAATCAATCAATCAATGGGAAGAGAGAAGAAAATATCAATCCAAAGTACACGATGATAATCGCGTCCTTGCAACGATTCTTGGAACTCCTGGATGGCTCAATATTATCTGTCGTTCATAATCCAGAGCCGTCCAACCGAGTGAGACTCGGACATTCGTCAAACCGAATATTGGACTACTCCGCGAGACAGAAGAGCTTCGCATACTGTCTATAGCGCCAGGCGTTCAGTAGCAATATGTCTCTTCCTATCTCTTGTAACCGGTTTTGCACGACTCTATCGTAGAGTACATCCAACCTGAAATAAGAGTAGAGTAACTACCGACTTTATAATCTAACGTCGCAATAGCCCGAAGTTGACCAGGGCCTACCTGCGTGACAAACATTTGTTCTTCATAAAGTATGGGTACAAAGTGCTGACGGAGTTGGAGCTCACTTGGAATATGTTCCTTCGTGTACTTTTCTAGAAATTCTCTAAAGTGTTTATTGTTCAATTTATTAAGCGGTATATTGGCATTGGCCATCATGGCACATAGATCCCTGCAAAACATGGATTTCTTATCATACTCTCTCTGAGTTTGATGGTACTGCTTGTTTTGAGTTACGTTCAAACATACTTCTATGCCTTTTTGTATTGCAGTGTCTTTCATTGCACTGTTTTCTTTAACTTTTATATCTACTTTGCACAACTTAAATGTAATGTAAATTATTACTGGCTCCGAACTCTTGAATTAAGTCCTTCAGCTTTCGTACTTCGAACTTTTTGTCTTCGGCATTTTATCTCGTCCCAAATACAAATGTTACGTTAAGAAATAATACGTCTTTTACATTTCACTGGTTTAAAGCACTCACTATGACCGTGTTCCGGCTTCAACACAAACTAGAGTGAGCGTCAGTAAGATGCCGTTCTATGTTGTATCAGACGTGACGTATCCCTGGGCTGTGACGTCAGGTACAGTATGAGAGTAGGCAACTGTATTCCAGCTTAGACGTAGCTGAAATACTAAGCTTACTCATGGCGAACGCTGAGTTCGTAGGGAGTACAGGTCGGCCAAAGTGATGTGAAGTGTAGTATAACATAAATAAATGAATACTAGTAATAGTGCTGTGTGTTTAAGTTGTAACCAGAGAATACTGTATTGGCATGTCTTTACGTGAGAAATATTGTATGATCACAAACCCATGGATGAATTTCCCCCGAAATATGGAGAAAATTATGTGAGCATGTGTGTAAAATAGAGGACAAATATTTTTTCAGAAGTGTGCGATTGAAGCGGAAGTAAACAACGTAATCCAATGAAAGTCACGATAATAGCGGCCTAGTACCGCCGACTTGGGTTGAGACACAGATTCTGATTGGTGATCGACGTCGGGGAATGCACAGAGGGGAACACGCAGCAAGGGAGAAGGAAATGATTTAGGTTTCTGCCATAGCTGCATTTTCTAAGTGGTCTAGCTATAGCTAGCTGTATCACCTGATGTCAGAATAAGCTTCTCAAGAAAACTGAAAGGACTACTGCTTTCCTTCAGAGCTACTGATTGAGGGTGTTTGTGCCAAACGGTCATTCCCACATGGTAATTTTCAGTCTGACCTTCACCGCGGAAGCAGTACAACGACTCACTCTTTGCATTGGTATTTGTTCCTTCTTTACTGTTACTTCTTAAGGGCTACTCAAACTGTTAGCATGGCAAAGTAGTTTTTTTTTTTTCACATATTACGTTATTATTCTCAATTATTAAATTATTTTTATGCATTAGAGACGAAGGACAAGATTTATAAATAATTTTCAAACGTATATAACTTATGAATTAAGTCGAGAGAAAATTGGTGAAAAAAGTATTCTTTCAAAATATGTAATATCCTTCAAAATATGTAAAATAAGTAATATGTGCCAAAATATTTATTATGCACTAAAATATGTAAAAATACAGAGTGATTCACGAGGATTTACCGTTCTTTACGGAGCTTATTTCTGAAGACATTTTGAGCAAAAAATGTCATATAAACATAGGCCTAGTTCCTATTCTCAATATTTTCAGAGTTACACTAATTTAAAGTTGTTTGTAAAATACGTTTTTTCTTTAGTTTGAAGATAAAAGAATAATACAAATAGAGAATGAACCATTCAGAAGTATCATTTCTTTAATTGGCAAGTTTTATGAAGCTAAAAATGTGCGTGAACTCCTTAGTTACTTCGTACAGACATCTTTTTCTATTTTAACTAGAAAATTACATTATTCTTACGCACTTATCACAATAATTATTACAAATCACACCGCTTCCACCGACTTAATTATTTGCAGTTCAATTTTGCATCTTAATTTACAATCTTGGAGAGTTTACAACACATTTTAAAAAATGTTGCCGTCCGCTTGAGTACACTTGGCGGCACGCTTGTGAACGGCACTCGTCGCTCTACGTAACTGCATACGGCTATCTTTGATTTCCGTAGCGCTCGCGCTGGCTGCTGACTGCACGCTGACCAAGATCACGCGTTCACAGCAATGCGTTCCAATAACGAAACGTAACTCTGTAAATATTGAGAATAGGACTCATGTTTATATGACATTCTTTGCTCAGAATGTCTTCGGAAATAAGCTCCGTAAAGGACGGTAAATCCTCGTGAATCACTCTGTATATAACAGGGAACTTCGGAATAATGCTCCCTTTGGTGTGATTCGCCGACATTTTAGCTTTTCTTATAGCTACGTCTACATACAATACAGGAATAGAACATGTAATTATATACAATCCGAGCTCTAATCAAGGAGAAAAAGAAGAGCAAATATTTATGTCTCGATTACTGCACTCAAATTTCATTCACAAATCATATCACGTTACACCACAATAGAAATCAAAGCAAATTTAAACCCGAAAATAATCGAAGCAAATGAGATAAATGAGTTATTGCGTTATGCTTTATCTGAATTTCTAATAGTTGGACTGCTTAGGCCAGTCATGTCAACTGATGCCCACATGGGCAAGCGCAAACTTTAGAGCTCAGGACAGCCTGAGCGCTTTACAGCAAAGGAAAGAGACAGACGAGAGAGGTAGTATAATACCACTTGGTCGAGCTATATACAGGGATGGCCAGCACTGATTCAATGGATAAAAGGAAGAGAACTTATTAAAAGTATATCAATGTTACTTTTTAAATTTGTCTGAGAAGTGTAAGTGCATTATAAGTATTTAAGTTTCAATTTTCACGAGTTTCCTTTTTATTCAAAAGCAGTATTTTCTCAATTTTTTTACAGAAAGGTGAAATTTTCAGATAATTATGTTTATTTAGTAGCGTTACAGGTGCTGAAACAATGTTTTCGTAAATATAATATATCGTAAATATGTACGAGGCGCATCCAGAAAGTAAGTTTCCCGATTTTTCCCCTTGAAAGTAAACGTAATTAGCCGTGTCAATTGCGCATGCCTAACAGATCTATGACGTATCAATCATATCCCAGCCGGACAGGTCCCGCCTGGTGCCAGCAGCGTGGCAGCAGTGGTCCGAAATGGAAGCTCTTATTCAGTCTCCCGCCGCCTGCGAGGTTCGGTCGGTGATAAAGTTCTTTAATGCACAAAGCATTGCGCCAATTGAAATTCATCGGCAGCTCTGTCAGGTCTATGGGCCGAACATCATGAGTAAGCAGATGGTGCGTCGCTGGTGTAGGCAGTTTTCCGAAGGTCATCAAAGTGTCCATTATGAAGAGCGCAGTGGGCGACCGTCCCTCATCAATGATGATCGTGTTGAGCTGGTGCGGCAGTGCATCATGGAGAACCGTCGCTTCACGATTACGGAGCTGAGCAGCCATTTTCAGCTGATATCGCGATCCTTGTTGCATGAGATTGTCACTAAGCACCTGCTGTTCAAAAAAGTGTGTGCCAGGTGGGTGCCGAAAAACATGGCACCCGAACACAAAATGCAACGTTTAGGAGCAGCACTGACATTTCTGCAACGGTATCACGATGACGGTGACAAGTTCCTCGACAGGATCGTCACGGGCGATGAGACTTGGATTTCGCACTTCACCCCGGAAACCAAGCAGCAGTCAATGCATTGGCGGCATAGTGGATCTCCGGTCAGGAGACGAAATTCAAACAGATGCTGCCGGTACGGAAAGTGATGTGCACGGTGTTCTGGGACAGGAAGGGCATTCTGCTCATTGACTTCCTTCCAAGAGGTGAAGCAGTGAACGCTGACCTTTATTGTGAAACACTGCGAAAATTGCGACGTGCCATTCAAAACAAGAGGCGTGGAATGCCTACTGCAGGTGTTGTGTTTCTCCATGACAATACTTGTCCACATACGGCTTGGCGCACAGCAGCTGTTATGATGGAATTTGGCTGGGAGTTGTTTGATCACCCACCCTACAGTTCTGATCTTGCTCCCAGCGATTTTCACGTTTTCTTGCACCTCAAGAAGTTCCTGTCCTCCGGTGAGCGTTTTGGCAACGACGAAGAGCTGAAGACGTCTGTCACACGCTGGTTCCATTCACAGGCGGCAGAGTTCTACGACAGAGGGATACAAAAGTTGATCCCACGATACGACAAGTGTCTCAATTCTGATGGTGGCTATGTTGAAAAATAGCTGAAACATTGCTGTACCTGTTGCCAATAAATGTTTTCCTGAAAGCGTGTGTTCTTCTTTTTTTTTAATAGGGAAACTTACTTTCTGAATGCGCCTCGTATTACTGAAGATACGTATTAAACATTTTGAAAATATTCGCATGGAAAATGTTTGTAAGAAAATGAATTAACAAAGGAACTACTGTTACATCATAAACAGAGATATGTGCCCATGTGTTGTACAAACGTCACCTCTGTAGCTTCAGCAGATTTCGAGAAAATAATTTAATATTCTGATGATAGGAAGTTGCGCATCAATATCAACTTAAAAGCATAATGCGATAAGGGTTTTGCTATGTAATATTAGTTACAGTTGAAACATATACCTAGGTAACTTTGCTTTGTGCTGTAATATTGTTTTGATTAGTTTCTTGATGTCTTAATCTCTTTCTTTGGGATATCACTTTCTTTATGAATGATGTTTCATTCATTTAATACAGTATAGTTTTACTACTATGAAATTTATGTGAATATTCCTTCTTAACTTTATTATGTTATTAACTGCAATATTAAGAAACTGGTGTTAGTACTTTGTTTTACAGACAATATAGATAATATCAAACAGCAAATAGCCATATAAAATAACGACATAAAATTTCACGTTCTGTTTTAAGTTTGTACACCATTGTTTTCTTAAGCCAACAGGCTCCTCATTCATATATACATAATACTTGCTCCTTCCATACGTAGCGCTTGATGCCCGCGCACGACGTCAAGGTCAGAAAAATGCTTTTGCTTTGATATCACTGGCTTAGGCCATCATTTTATTCTTACACGCAACATTTAAAAGCATTCCTATATTGATTCATTTCATATTACTTGGTATACCTCTATTTCCTTACTTCACGCTACAATCGAATTGAATTTGAATTTCTATATTGGTGTAATGATTTAGGATCTTCCACTTAACATTATTTCTCATGGTTGATTTAGGTACGCCATTATTTAAAACACGCAAAATGGTAGTAAGTTAGGTTCAACAACCGTTTAACTAATAACACGCTAACGCGCGAGGTCGTACCAGGTCGGATGAGTTTTCTTGTGCACGCTAACTATGGAAAATGTTCGCCAATTACTCGGAAGAGCGCGAGGCACACGTGGCAAATTTAGAAGCCACGCGATCACTACACGAAAGTCGTTTTCAAGTTGTGGCACATACAGACGAGATGTGGACACAGGGAATAATACAATCGGATACCGTAGTCAACCCACTTCATTATGAAGAAAGAAAAAAATCGGAGGAAGCTGTACAGGACAGACACCCGCACGTTTTATGCGTGAATACTTCGCTGACAGAATAATTGCTGTTAAGGTCAGTATTTACAGTCAAAATCTATTCTTTTCAAATGCCCTGAAAACCAGGTAGGCCTGTATCTTCGCTGTGCTGGGACTCCTGGGAGTACCAATCCTGTAGGTCTTGAGAGTAAACATGTCGGTTGCTATAATAACCATCCTTTGCTACCCGTTGCTTATACGGCCGCTCCCATTTGCGCTACATATGCCTCGACATTGTGAATTTTCTCGCTTCCGCAAATTCTTTCCAATTTAACTTGTCGACTGCCGACTGTTGCTCAATTGAAATTGTAACCTGGTTCGTTACGAATCGTTTGATACCACTATCAACGTTCTATCGCTTCGCATTCTCGAGTTACACTGTCTCCACTGCCGCGTGACCCGCCAACTCGCGCTTCAATTTCTCCTCTCTTGAGGGTATATGTACGTGAACGACCACAAATATTATCAGAAAATGCAGGCTCTAAATTTCTAAAATTTTAAAAGGAAATGAACTCACAATTGGACAAAAATAATTACAAGGTACCACAACAAGACTTATTAGAACTTAAATATCTGATAAAAGTATAAAAAAGGTTATTAATAATATTTTTTTAGAATTCACTTTTTACTTTACATTAAATTTTCCAAAATTTGAAAATTTTCACACAATTAGAGATAGAATTTTGAAATTTTGTACACTGATTTAACATGAATTTATACGAAAGGTAGACTACAATAATGCCTATCTCTTTGAAAATAGAAACATTAGGTCACAAAACATTATGTAAATTTTAATATATTTTATATAGGACAAGTAAAAAAATTAATTGTATTAAAATAAACAACTCTACGTGTCTGTGAGTAGTTTACTTTCCAGAAATAAGTATTTAATACATGCAGGATAAATATTAAATATGTCAGAGAGACCATAACAATATTATGGTTACCAGATGACGTAACTGCCGAATTCTTTTTTTTTTTTTCATACTCTGATAAAACTGGTTTGAAAAATATTATTAGTAATGTTTTTATATTTTTATCAGATATTTAAGTTCTGATAGGCTAAGTTTTGTTGTGGTACCTTGTAATTTTTGTCCAATTGTGAGTTCATTTTCTTATAAAATTTTAGAAATTTAGAGCCTGCATTTTCTGATAATATTTGTGGTCGTTCACGTACATATACCCTTGTGTATCGCTAGATGACGTAAACCGCTGCAACTCAAGGTTGCGTTGGATACATTGATTCTTCGTCTGTCAAATTGCCGTGTATTTCATTCGAATATGTCGTGTAGTTTAGAAATTTATTAGCGCGACAAAACTGTCCCAAAAATGTTTCGGTCGACTTTCTAGAATGGCATCGTAGTACTGAACCAAACTTATACTGGATGTAACTGGGTTCTGGTAGACCCCAAATATATTCTATAGTTATGCTACCATTTACGTGACACTTGGGGAAATGTTTAAGTGATGTAAAACACACAAACATTTGCAAGTGTTATTTAAATATCATTTCCGGTTTAAACGGAAATTACTCTTTCTTATTTCAAATGGAACACTCTGTATATTAATGTATATTTTTGCTCCTCTCTAAATTCTGAATCTAAAGATGTATAACATATTCAGATTTGAAGTGATAGTCTTTTGTTTAATTTAACAAACTGCAATGAGGAATCACAAGGAAATAATTTTAAATAAGTGTGATAATCCATTTAACAGTGAAGAAAAGGGATTATAGTACTATCCGAGTCTTCTTCACAGACATACCACATAGCAACAATCAGTGTTGAACAGTAACTTATCTGATGATGGTGATGATGATGATAATGATAATGATAATAATAATAATAATAATAATAATAATAATAATAATAATAATAATAATAATAATGCAATTCTTAAGACCTCTTCATCCTTACCGTTGTCAAACAAGCGTTAAATATTCCCCAGTAACGGAATCAATGGTCATGTGGTCAAACTGGAACGACGCCATATCTTAAGAAAATATAATATAAACAAAGATAGGAGACTCGCGTCCATTTTATGCTGGAATCGAACCCGGCACCATTGAATTTGTATGCAGAAAAGCAACTACCTCAACCACAAGGAACGTCCGTCGTCTGGGATGTTTCAGCTATGCTTGTGTGACACGCATAAAAAATACCTGCTGAAAGTATAATATAGTTTTCACCAATTGTGTGTGACTGTCTGATGTCCAAACAATTTTATCTCATAATAAACTATGAACATAATTTCTTTAATGAGTATGTCCTAACATCCCGTTTTCTCCTAATTGCTAACACATATTTTACGTAAAAATCAATATCTTGCGTTAGTGTCTATCTCTACAAGAAATGCGTAGAAACTTATATAACTTACAGTGTAGACTGCACTTATTTTATAGCTTGGAATGAAAAGGATGACTTTTCGAAGATTGGCTCTATCTTCATCTTCATCTTCAGGTGATTAATAAATGAGCTGAGAAGGTAGTAATAACCGTCTTACTCGTGGTGATCCGTAAGTGGTGCAACTATATACGTTGAGGTGATAATCAAGATTTTGATTACAAAAATGATCGAATACTGGTAGCGGAAACGGAAGTACTCCGAAAGAACTGCACAAAATTATATGCAGGGAGGACGTCAAATAACCTTGCGGATTGAAAGAGACGATAGGGTAAACTTAAATGAATTGAAAACCTACATTACGTTTTGTGATTAAATGCACAGTTAATTAAAAATTGAGTTGGTAGTTTCAGCAGTCTGGCGACATTGTCGCTCTTTCTTCTCGTAATATACAGTAGATGTAAAAGGTCAACGAACTAAGGGGTGTCTCGCTGACTACAACGTTGCAATCTGGTTGTATCGTTCAGTCGTTAGAAATTAGTGGTTTTAAAACTTTTATTTACAAAAATACCTTCCATGCTGTTATGGCAGAGATAAATGATTATTTAAAATTAGATTTTCTATCGATATGGACAAAAATCATGATCCTAATCGCAACAGTTACCGAATAAGAGGGTTTTTCTGAGAAATCTATGCACCTTCCTCCAATATGGTATTGCACTTTTTTGTTACATAGGCCTACAACATGAACTATTCGCTCTGAAAATTTGCAGGGTTATTTCACTTCCACTCTGTATATATTTCAGTTGAATCCACTGGACTTTGAACCCTGGTCTCTAGCCTGAAAAGCTGACGCTCTAGCTGGTCAGCTAATGTTGCGCCATGTGTATAGAACTGGAATACTTAGCTATTCGTGAAGTGAGAAGGATCTCACTGTTTGAATGAATAGCCTACAGTCCTCGACGAGTCTCCACATATGACCTTTTTTCTCCACTTTATACCGCTCAAACACGCAGCGGGACTCCCGTGCCTGGTGCCGACTTACACTTCAGACTTTAAAGGACATCATGTCCACAACGAACAAAAAAACATCCGTGCTTTAAGTGAGATTTGAACTCACGATCCTGGCTTCCACGCAACTTCAAGACTTCACCCTGCAAGTTTCAGTGGGCTGGACAAGGAGCGTTTCAGAATATTCGCAACAATGATAGGATATGATTTCAATTTTCTTGACTCCATCACTTCGGATATCTGATATGAGTAAAAGAAGAAAGTTGGTCGAGTATGTAGAATAGTTTTGTCTGCAGTAGCTTTTTATATAAGTCTGCGACAAGGGCTCCGAATTTTAAGTATTTTCCTAATTTTATTGTTTTAAAAATCTGTTGCTTTCGGTCGAGTTTGAACCAGCAACCCTCGTACCCAATAAGGAACACAGTACCTACTAGACTACCGCGGTCGACAGTCTCAACATATGCCGAGCTCGATTATGTATGTATTTATTTACACTGCAAGTGGGCAAGTACCCGGTGGCAGTAGTATACATAATATAAGCAATACACAATAATGATTATGTTACATTCCTTAATTTTAGTTACTAGATTGCTTATATGTCTTAGCTGTGGATTAAGTCAGTGTGTCCAGTCATTTTTAACTCGAGAGTAAATCTTTGTTACGATGTGAAGTGAAGAGCTCACAGCTAACTAAATTTAGAAAATGAATGTGTATTACAGATAAATCATAAATAGGGCTAGAATTTTGATGACCTATAAATCATGAAAAAATGTCCTAAAACAATGCATTTATGACCTAAAAATCTTAAAAAAAAAATGCCGTTAAAATGCCCTAAAAATTGATCTTATACAATTGGCTTCGTAGGAAAAGAGGTTTTGTACTACTTAATATTTAGACTAGTAATTAAATTAAATTCTGGTACTAACATGTGAGTTTATTTAATTTTACACAATTTTTTCTAAGTAGTACTCTTTAATTAATTATGTTTCCTGATGTAGTTTCCATGTAGTCTACCACAAGGCCACTCTTATCCGGAATTAGCAGGTATAGAGGAGTCTATATTGAAGGGGTGTTGGACTGATCCATTACATGGGGTGTACTACGTTAAAATGGGAATATTTGTGTAGAAAAACGATTAAAATATTATACAAAATAATGGGTATTAATGGACAAAATATGTAGAGAAAATATCAAAGGAAATAAACCTTATTTTATATTAATGGGGATTTATGCCCAAAATTAAATGAAAATGCCTAAAAAATGACAGAATAAAACAAAAAATACTGTTATGAGTTGAAACAGGCAAAAAAAAAAAAAAAATGCCCTAACAAATAGGTATGTCTTAAAACACTCAGTTTATCACATAACATATAAATACTAAAGCAGCCATGTTTCTGGCTTACTAGAAAAAAAAGATGCAATATCATCAAAATCCTAGCCCTAATCATAAATATAGAGTTCTCCATACATGACGCTTTCCTCACACCGCAAGTACAGCTGCATTTCCTGTTATTCTCCTCGTTACAGTTACCGTGAAATGGTCACAGTTTCTACGGTAGTAACTTTAGTTTCTAAAACCTGTTTACGGGGGAAAATATTTAGAAACAATTTAAAATCGATTGCAAGTGCGTCTAAACTGTATCACAAGACATGTTCAAAGTATCTTTATTCTACTTCAGTATTTTTTGGACTCTCCGAAGATTGTTCTGAAATACTCGACTAATATCTTCGTGAGAAATGTTCGAAATTCCCTTTCGGATACTTTCTTCCACCTTTTGAATAACTTAAAATTACACAAATTGGTTGCAATATACAGTACTATACATCTTTAGAAACAACACTATAGGTTGCACGAATGAGTAATCCCTTTAATGTTTTCAAACAATTTCAAAACACGTCCTTTTCGAGACATGAACACACCCCACCACAACAGGAAACCAGAAGATAGCGCAGGACCTGACTAAGCAATGGAAGAATACCACTTCGAAACTAGCCAGTCAGGTAATTTCCTAAAAAGTTACTACAATAAAGAAGTTGTAAAGTTAATCAATGATTATAAAAGTGTTGAAAGTGTATATAGAACAATGAAGAATTAAAGAAACACAATAGCTTGCACTACATTACCAACGAATATCGTCGTCGTTCCTGCAATAACTCCTATGTGACATATTTGCCGATTTTCAGATTTTTACTCTGTTAAATAACTTCAATAGTAATAGGCTACAACAAATAATAAAATCTGCTATATGTAATTGAGACAGGGAAATCAAAAACTCCCTAACTCCAATAAAGCAAATTTTACAGGAGAGAAAAAACTTATTACTTCTCTTACTAACTTTATATATTATACGTTTATCTATTAATATTGTGTAAAATTACATTCTTGATCAATTAAATACTTCAAAACCTAAATTTTTATATTATCTTACGCTACAATTTGAAATAAACACTGCTAGAGTTAGTGGTTTTCTGACTTCCACAGTGTATGGATTAAGAAAAGTGAATAAATATGAGCCATGTAAAGAAAAAAAGTTAAGTATATCATAATTCCCTTGTGGAACACTGGAATATACGAGAAAATAGAAGTTTATTACTAAGATTAACATTGCTACATTTTTAAAATTTCAAATATGACAGAAAATCACAAATTACCATAAAGCACATCAAAACACACAAATAAAACCATAAACAATATTAAAATGTTAACACAGTGTCATTCATGTTACAGATTCTGTTTTTTTCTCTCACTCTCATGTTCTTCCTGTGCATCTAGATTCCAGATGTCCGCAAACAGAGTTTGGTAATTCATCCTACTGTCCCCAGAAATAAATTGCATTAAATTTTGCAAGTCCTTTTGCGTTCTTCTTTCAATGGCAATGCTGAATTGTACTTTAATTGACTGGGGAATGATGTATCTGTATTGGGTTTCTAGAAGTTAATCGACTCGATATTGTGCCTTTAATAGTCTTACTTACATAGATTTCATAGATTTTTGTGACATTCTGAATACCGTATCGTATCACCACAGTCTAATACTTACAGTCACGCAACTCATACGTATTAAATATGCCAACATTTGACAGCTGGCGCGACAGTAGCCCTCTAGCGGCAGGCAAGTTAACAGTGTGCACACGACATATGATAACACATCAGAAAACAGGTTTTGCGTAATTTATTTTATATTTTTATGCTATACAGTAAGTGTGTATGTTCTTATTAATTTTACTTTAGAATCCTACAAGAATTTCACACGCAGTTAATCTACAAGTTTCAGAAGCTGGGAATAAACGTAATTCTTTCTGCTCCTTACAACTGAATCTTGGCCCTGATCACGTATCATGTTTTGAAATAATATAATTGTTCGTACGTGGACGGTTAATTCAATTCATTCCTAAATATATTTATCAATCATTGGAACTCTACATTTTCTGTGAGAAGAGTTAAAATTAGTAGCTTCAAAATTGTAGACCATATCTCGTAGAGTACATCGCGTGGTGAACTCCTCTCCCTATTTCCTGAGAAATTAACTATTTTCCATACCACAAATTGGGGTAAACTCCGCCGCTGAGGTAAACTTGAAAATAAAGAAAAGGGGAGGATTTAAACATTAATATGAAGTTCATTATTTTTCCATTTCTTAAGAACCGGTATTTCCTTTATTATTTTGAGTCACAAATAGTGCTGATATTATGGTGTAAATTTTTATGGCAAGTTTACCGCATTTTACATTACATTTCCAGTTTTCACACATAATGCTTAATTTTAACTTATCCTACCTATATAATACGTAATTTACATGCACTTACCGTTAATATGACGTAGGTGAAAACAAATAAATGAACACAAAATTCTGTTGCAAAATTGTAACTTCAATTAACTCAGAAAATGTAGGCCTAGTTTTATTTTCAGAGCAGAAGTGGTGTAAGTCAAAAATGGGTAATGAGGGTTAAAGTAAACATTCTGTAAAATACAGCGCAAAGTAGCAGTTAATATTGAATTTATTTAAACTATTAGTAGTCAGTGAATAGCACGAAGGATATATTAATTGCTACCTTGCGCTGTATTTTACAGAATTTTTACTTTAAACCTCATTACCTAATTTTGACTTACACCACTTCTGCTCTGAACGGCTCAAATAATCACTGGGAATGTAAAATCAACACCAATAACAGTCATGCAAATTATTACAGAAAAGATTGATTTTTATATTAAATTTAAAAAGGCTCTTTTATTTCTTGAGAACTTAATACGTCTGCCACATGAATCTACACCAACACATCAGAAATTTTATCGACACAATCCGGATTTATTCAAGAAGTGAATATTTCGCAAAAGGATTATAATAATCCATGAATTCTTGAAAAATTAACACCATGATCCCTACTTAAATGCAATATAACATTCAACTTATGGAATTACTTGCATTAAAAACTCTAGATACATTATCCAAAATCGGAATGGTTACACATTTACACATATAATCTCTGCAAAAAAATAATATATTGTAACAGGTATCTACTTTGACATACAAATAGGTAACTGATAACTAATAAATGTTTTATAGAACACAATACGTAGGCTACCTACAACGTGGATTATTGGTTATGACTGATTTATGATTTTCTCTTGGTCTTTAGGGAATCTGAAGAACGACAAATTCGGAGATTTAAACTTGTTGTTACTGCAATTTTCGTCATTGTACACATTGCCTTTGTTCCGACGCACGATTAAAGCGTTTATAACATCTCGCATCCCTTTATAGCACGTGCTGGCTGAACGAGATTGTATCAACCCTATTACCAGTGCCTTGCCTGCCGCTTGGGCGCTAGTGTCGCGAATGTTGGCAAAAAAAGTGTTGAAGTTGCGCGACTGTAAGTATTAGACTGTGGTATCACTTTACTCAGCTAGTTGAGCGATAGTGTTGCCACCTACCGGGAAATTAAGCTTGGAATGCAAAAACTCTCTTATTCCATGGAGTAAGTGGCGTTCTGACTTCCACGAGTTTTATAACAGCCCCCAGAATCCAGATAAATGTCGATATTAGTGTATTCTTGCCTTCCACGCATGCGGGACAAACTAAAAAGCATCATCCAGCCCATAACTCAATTTTGTGAAAAACTAGAGTTAGTGGGTTTTTGATCTCCCTGTCTCAATTATATTTCCTTCTTTCGAAAATGTAAGAATTCACAATCACCTATGTACCACTGCCATAGAATGAATAAATGTGTTTCTTGTTCCTACTGAAAAATTTTATGTTTTGCACATAGAAGTTATTGCAGGAACAACGACGATATATAATTCCGTCCCGTTTTCGACGTGAATAATTTAAATGTCTAAAAAACACTCTTACGCAAAAAATAGTCTACTGTTAAGTAAACACAGTAGCTCGGGAGTGTTAGTTCGAAGTGTAATACTGCTGTTCCGATAACATCTTGCAAAATACTTCTGGAAATGATTAGTTTTCTTTCAATCCTTCGATTGAAATTAACACAACTTTATACGACGAACTCGGTTCATGTTGATTCAATTCATCGCTCATAAATAAATTGAAAGCAAAAAGGGTTTAAAATGCAAGGAGTCCAAATAACAAATCATCGAAGGTATTCCTTCCTAAAATCAGATACCACCTCACTAAATTCCGTTGAAATTACGAAAAATATGTAACAATAATTTTTCCCAAATAATCTTCGAAGGACTCCTGTTTCTCGCAGAATAGGCTACTTCTACCGAGTACGTGTCCAATTAACTGGGAAACATGTGTTCCACTCTGTAGTTTCAGTGTGTTCAGATAACATGTCTTAGCAGTGAATAATATAATTGAACTTATGAACTCCAGGTCTTGCAGTTCACATTACAATTCTTTTCACGGATTCTTTTTCTTAAAAAAAAAAATAGGACTTTCTTTTCTTAAGCCGAAGAAATATCTTTATGAAAGGGGAAAAGACTAACTGTAGTAACTTTCGAGTAACATCACTTCTGTTGACGTCCTACAAAATTTTATCCAATATTCTTTTGAGAACAACATCTTATAAGAGTAATACAAAGTATGTATACTCGTACAAATACGAAGTTTAAATTGGAGAAATCCATAGAAGAGGATAATTTAGTAGAGATTAATTTAGGAGTACGACAGAGGTGTCCACTATCGCCTACCCTATTTAATATATATATATATATATATATATATATATATATATATATATATTAATGACGCAGTTGTACAATGGCAGACTATGCTTAAACACATTTTAAAATAAAAGGGAGAAACATTGATACACTGTTGTTTGCTGACGACCAGATCTTAATTGCAGATTGGGAAGATAATTTACATGAATTAAATAATATTACAAGTGAATATAATCTTCAAATCTCACATGAAAAAACGAAAATAATGGCTCTTAAAGGAAGAATCTGTTAAGAGCAAAAATTTGCATAAATAATAAGTCCATACAACAACAAAGTGATTTTAATTATCTTGGTTACATTGTGTCATATACCGGCAATAGGGATGTGCAAAATAAATTAAACAAATTCCAAACACTATGTGGTACAATAAAAAGAACTTTTAAAAATTGTAATAGAGCAACACTGTTAAAACTTTACAAAGTAATGGCGATCCCAACCTTGCTTTATGGGTGTGAAGTTAGGTCTTGACTGTCTCACAACAAAAGAACATAGAGGCTGCTGAGATGAAACTTTTGAGACAGGTGGCAGGTTATAAACTCATAAACAAAAAGAGAAATGAAGATATTAGAAAAGAATTAGAAATTCAGAGTCTAAATGAAACAATCATTGAATACAGACAAAGATGGCAAGATCATATACAAAGAATGGATGAAGATAGTATACCACACATAATAATTAATAAGTATAAACCTGTAGGTAGAAGAAATGTCGGTAGGCCACGGATGAGATGGTCGGATCAGTTTTCTTGAAGACGGAACGAGCCATAAGGCTTATGCCGTGATGAAGATGAAGATGATGATGATGATGATGATGATGATGATTCTTTTGAGAAGATTAACTCCATATGTAGATGAAATTATTGGGGATCATCAGCGTGGTTTTAGGCGTAATAGATCAACTATGATCAGATATGTTGTATTCGACAGATAATGGAGAAAAAAATGGGAGTATAGGGGTACAGTGCCTCAGCTATTCATAGATTTCAAAAAAGCATATGACTCGGTTAAGAGAGAAGTTTTATATGATATTCTTATTGAATTTAGTATTCCCAAAAAACTAGTTCGATTAATTAAAATGTGTCTCAGTGAAACGTACAGCAGAGTCCGTATAGGTCAGTTTTTGTCAGACGTGTTTCCAATTCACTGTGGGCTAAAGCAAGGAGATGCACTATCACCTTTACTTTTTAACTTCTCTCTAGAATATATCATTAGGAAAGTTCAGGATAACACAGAGGGTTTGGAATTGAACGGGTTACATCAGCTTCTTGTCTATGCGGATGACGTGAATATGTTAGGAGAAAATCCACAAACGATTAGGGAAAACGCGGAAATTCTACTTGAAGCAAGTAAAGCAATAGGGTTGGAAGTAAATCCCGAAAAGACTAAGTATATGATTATGTCTCGTGATTAGAATATTATACGAAATGGAACTATGAAAATTGGAGATTTATCCTTCGAAGAGGTGGAAAATTTCAAATATCTTGGAGCAACAGTAACAAATATAAATGATACTCAGGAGGAAATTAAACACAGAATAAATATGGGAAATGCCTGTTATTATTCGGTTGAGAAGTTTTTATCATCCAGTCTGCTGTCAAACAATCTGAAAGTTAGAATTTATAAAACAGTTAAATTACCGGTTGTTCTTTATGGTTGTGCAACTTGGACTCTCACTTTGAGAGAGGAACTTAGGTCAAGGGTGTTTGAGAATAGGGGTGCTTAGGAAAATATTTGGGGCTAAGAGGGATGAACTTAAAGGAGAATGGAGAAAGTTAAACAACACAGAACTGCACGCATTGTATTCTTCACCTGACATGATTAGGAACATTAAATCCAGACGTTTTTAGATGGGAAGGGCATGTAGCACGTTTGGGCGAATCCAGAAATGTATATAGAGTGTTAGTTGGGAGGCCGGAGGGAAAAAGACCTTTGGGGAGGTCGGGACGTAGACGGGAGGATAATATAAAAATGGATTCGAGGGACGTGGGATATGATGATAGAGAATGGATTAATCTTGCTCAGGATAGGGACCAATGGCGGGCTTATGCGAGGGCGGAATGAAACTCCGGGTTCCTTAAAAGTAAGTAAGTAAGTAAGTAAGTAAGTAAGTAAGTAAGTAAGTAAGTAAGTAAATAAATAAGTAAGCAAGCAAGCCGAAGAAGTGTTGAGCTTTCTCTCAACTCAGTCAGCGGATTAAGAATTTAGACAATGCTTTCATTTTGTGCAATGACGAAATAAATGTTCTATGTCTAAAATTTTTTCCCGCCCTAAAAGTGTTCTCTATGCATACAACAATATTAATTTTTACCAAAAGGCATTTCCAGATGAATAGGCCTACACAGTTCACAGTTCACTCTCACAAGCAAACATTCTGATGGGTGCAGATGAAAAAGTTAATTTTTTTCTTCACCATGTTAATAAAGTCGAAACAAGTGCTTATACAAATTTTGGCCAGTCGACCGCAATTACGAGGGCCGTAAAAAATAAGTTCGCCAGGAACCGTTAACAGAAAGAAAACACAATTTCATTGGAAACATTTATTGGAACAGACAGCAATTGTTCATCTATTTTTCAAAATAATGCCCACTGAAATTGACAAAATTTGTCATACCATGGGATTAACAGAGAGGTGCAGACGGCTGTCACACACTGGTTCCTATCCAAGGCTGCAGACTTGGTGAAATATTAGCAAACGATATCGTGTAATGGTTTGGTTAGAGCTGTCGTAAGAAGTAATAAATTGTCATGGCAACGTCTTTAATGCTGGCAGAAAGGCGACAGCGTCCTTTAATGGACTCAAGTACACGGAAACCTTCTGTGGTCATGGAACCACCCAACTGATAGCGTTTTAATTGAATTAAACTCTCCATTAACTGCAGGCGGCCCTCTCCCTTGACGCTAATTATGATGTTCTATATTAGCACCCCAGCAATATGATGCTTGCTGGAAGGTAGCGAGAATTCTGCGCCGTGAAGTACCTCGCCATATCCATGTAGGCTTAAACGTCTAAGGAAACCGTAACATACAGTGGACCGGATTTCTTTAACTTCTCGATAAGTCTATAAAGATCTGAATCATTGGTTCAGCTGATCCAAGGAAAATTCTGTGAAACTCAAGTATCTTGGAATACAATAACTGTAGGCAAATTGTAATAAATTTTTATGCCATCCTAGCATTATAAACAGGTTGTTACTACATACAATATCGTGCATAATCGGCTTATTATAGCACGCGTACCAATGAAAGCAATGGCGTATTTGCTATGACGTAATACTGGAACGCTTGTTATCTTGCTTACCGCTTATACGCGCGACATAACAAGAAGTGAAATGCGTGACAGAAGGTAACGTATAATTTATTTTCAATCTTTAACAATTTTGTATCACTTTTGTAACATGACATAGAACAGTTATGTGGTTTAGAGAAATTATATTAACAAAATAAAGGAACATTTGTAACATAACCTGCAAGGTCATCCATTTCTCTTTATTCAATATCAATACCAGGCGCAACTAATCGATACGAACATATGAAGACTCTGTCAGTTATGGAGCCCTAATTTATTTCATAATTTATTTCCTACAATTTATAATGCTAAGATGCCATAAAGTGTTGTATCCAACTCGTGGATAATCTTATTATGACACTCGTGAAAATTGTCGTACTCACTATCGTTCGTGTGAAAAATATTCACTCATGCCATATCATCAAGATTAATTTCAAAGACTCTTCGGAGACACCAAAATTATAACAACAATTACTTAGGTTTATCTACAGATCTTTTATTTTATCTCTGCCTCTGTGCAACGTCACAGTTTGTGGTGAGAAGAAAGAGACATAGCAAAAGTTGTATTGCTTTTTTATACTGTGACTCCCAAGATTAAGTTGAGCCACTTGAAATTTAATATTCACTGAGCGGCACAGATATAATGAAACATCTGTACCACCACTATCATTTCTACATGCATTGGCGAACTGTAGTTTGAATAGCAGCTAATTCAAGAATATTGAATAAAAGTATAATTTGTCGTTACAATTTTGGTGTCTCCGAAGAGCCTTTGAAATTTATAAGACACGTTAAAAAATATTACAATTAGCCTACAGCTATTGTTTCGTCTCTGAATCACATCTTTGGTTTTAAAAGACTGTTAAATGAAGTTTTACAATTTAAAGCACAGCCATCCTCATCCATAATCATTTCTGATTACGTCTGGATACTTTCTGTAGTTTAAGTAACACTGTAAGTAGAAACATTATTTCTACTATAACAATCAAAAACATTTGGAATAAGCTTGTATTTATAGATGTAAATAATGTCAGCTACAATCGTAAATAGTTATTTTTTATGAAGCATAAGCACTTACGTATCACATTGAATAGCGGAACTGTACGTAGATTTTGAGATGTGATACCAGCGACAAAAATCCCATTCCATGAACAACAAGGGGAGGTTTCCTTTATACCTTAAGCGGAAGAGATTCGGAGGAAGACAACTACTAAGAGACCATAAATCACAGCCTTGATCCCCACCTAACGCTTAATAACAAAACTGCACAAAGAGACGGCCACAGAAAACCTCTCCCTTGCAGACTAACAGGAAAGAGGCACTAAAGGAAAGATAAGTGGAGAATTAAAAGGATTTAGAATAACTGAAACGCAATAGCGACTGATGAAAACAGATAGGAGAGTTCAGAATCGTTTGTGCCACATGGAACAAATGAATGTAAACAAAAGCAAAGCTATCTTTTGTTTGTGATGTACTTCTAGTAGAAAAAACTCTTAAATGAGGCTTCTATTAGATAAGAAAGCAGATTGAGTCGTACAAAATGTCCATTTTCACCAATCAAGTCAAACTAGAGTTTTCCAACAAAGCGCAAAATTATTTTCTAGAAAAGTTCAATACCAAAAGGTGAAACTATACACAATAATAATAATAATAATAATAATAATAATAATAATAATAATAATAATAATAATAATAATAATAATAATAATAATAATAATAATAATAATAATATTGCCTTCTTCACATAAAAGTCAAATTTGCTTACAAACAAATAATCAATCTGTCAGTTACAGTACAGGAAAACCCGTATTCAAACCCAGTAACCAACACAGCACCGCCTGATAAATTTCCCTGAAATATTTTTAAGGGAACCAGGTTGGGAGTAGGGGTCAGAAATACGATTTTTTTTATTTTGTGTTTCAAAAGTAAGTACAAAACTTGCTCCTTAAAACAATATACACTGTGGGGGTATCTCTGCAGATAAGCCCTTTAAATTCTTTCTTTAAAATTGACGGCGCATGTAATGTATACATCCTTTTTTAATGCAGTTTTACGTAACTTGCTATTTTTTAAACTTAAATAAATTTTTCTTTGAAACTACTGAATCAATTTACATGAAATTTTTACAGTGTTTCCTGCAGTGTGTGTTCTACAAATCAGACCTATGGGTTAAAGAATATCACACATATAACACGAGGAAAAAAATATATATGCATTGAAAAAAATTACAAAAATTATTAATCAAAATTAAATATTTTTTTCTGTTTGACTAAGGCTGAAATATTTAACTAAATTTTGCTTTAGAGTTTACAATATGCATTACTAGATAACTTAAAAAATACAAGGTATGAGTGAAAATTGTAGCAAGTATGTACACCTGAAGATTGAGGTACATTTAGCACAGTGGGAAAACAGGTTATCAGTTAGGACCTTTCTTCTGCACTTGGATACGAAACTAATTGGTTGTCTTTTACACGTATACTACTGCATTAAGAATGACTTAATGTATAACCATGAAAATTGTTATTCCATTCTGAATACTAAACGCCTAGAAAAATTGAACTAAAATTTGTACTGAAATTCTTTAATCTCACAGGCATCGCTACCCACTCCCTTTAAATGCCTTCTAGAAAGATAAAATTTGAGGAAGCCAAACAAATATTAGCAAGATAGCCTAATGCTGATTCTGACCTGCACCACCGAGTGAACCTCGCAGTGTGTACAGTGGAATCGTGTATAAGAATCATGTCGCATATTCGTAGTTTGGTTGTCTGCAGAGAATGTAGACGTTTATCTATCCAGTAGACTACTAGTAATATTCTGCATTCATAAGTTAGACCATAACGAGTTACACTCGTGATATGAAGTTGCGCTCAAGGGTGCATTCGAATCCCGTTTTCCGGGGCTTTCCCTCTACTGTAAGAGAAATGTCGGATAATCCCATGACGAATTCTAGCACTTGTCTCTCCAAATACCATTTCTCTTTCATCGGCTTCACTGACATTAAGCAACTCGCACCCGGTACGCGGTGTTAAATTGCCGATTAGGAAAGTAGTACGATAGGCTACATCAGGCAGTGCGATGATGACTACTTAACGGGTTTAGGCACGAATTGATTCAGTATTGCAATTCATAAACTAAAGAATTGTTCGGATAACTGCATCAGTACACTTCTATGTTGTGTGAAAAATACGGAGCTTCCAATCTGAAGTGCTCCAACCACGGCGTACTCTATTACGTAGTAGAGTACGTCGTGGGCCCAACACGTATCAGCCTATTGGTAGCCTTCATATGCCGTAACGGGATCCGCTTTCACAATGAATTAAGAGAGAGTAGACCTACTCTTCAACAGCATTGTGGTTAAACTATTGGATTGAGAGTGTCATTAAATGCAATCAAAGTGTTTAACCTTACCCTACATTACAACAAATGGGGTAAATACTAAAGGCCCAGTTATGCGCAATTTTAATTTTTGATGTGAATAACGACTTAGTCGGCGATGTATGCAATGGAGGAGGAAAGTAACTGGCCACCATACCCCATTACTTCTTGGCTTATTTGCCTTATAAGTGGTGCCTTATTGGTATCACGTTGTGAGATTCATACTTTCTTCGGACAGTTGACTAAACAACAACAACAACGTCTAAACTCAGACTGACACATGGGGTGCCAGGACGGAAACGGCGTTGTAGCGTTCCACGATGAACCATTTCGACAATATGACTTCGTGACTGATAAACTAGAGGGAGGATTTTAGCATATTTATATGTTTTATTCCTTAGTTGCAAATCACATATTACGATTATATAAATACATTTCAAGTTATTTTCAACCAAATGTCAAGATTTTACAGTGCATATCCGTGCATATTTAAGGTATTAATGCATATTTCAGCTTTTAGCGCATATAAAAGCTTATTTTGTTATTTTTAAGCAATCCAGTGCTTAAACCAAGATTAAGAACACCTAAAATCAGCAAAAATGGAATTTAGAAGAAACGCAGACATTGGAACACATTACAGTTAGCAATATTTTATTTATTGCAATCTAACAACACACGGACAGCGCACTGTTATCAGCGAATCATTGTGGACAACTCCGCTGCAATCAACTAAGCTCTCCATAATTACATGCATTGCCGATTCTGTGATGCTGAGAGGGGTTTCTCACCATTTAAAAAGATCCTTGCAGACAATAGAAATCCCCGCGCCGTGGCGACATGTTCTAAGGCAAGGAAAATAGAGTTCTACTTTCCTTGGTCTAAGGCATCCAGCCTAGGACTCATTACGGAAAGAGCCCTGGTCTCATTCCTCGTGGGGGGAGAAATTCTCACATTAAATTTCAGCCAATGTATGGGACCGGTGTCCATTCAGCATCGTTATGCACTTGGGGCAATACAATAGGTAGTGAATCCGGTTACGAAAGTCAACTAGAACTGCTAGGGGGATCATCGTGCTAACCACACGATACCTCAATTCTGCTCGGATGATCGTTCACCTCTGCTTCGACATGTGGACGCGAAGCCAGCAGCCGGTTGGTCAGTCTAGGCTCTAAAAGAGTTGTAGCGCCATGGACTTTTTTTTTATGAATAACAGAAAAACTTGTTGCCTGAAAATTTAGAAAAACATGCAACTCCAGCAGAATAAATAAAGTTATAGAATAACTCTTCTCGGGTTCACAGCCAGGTGAGTTGGAGATTTGCTTCCAAGCTTTCGACGGCTAGCCCTGCCATCTTCTTCAGGGACTGAAGTGATGTGGGACCATGTCTAGCCGGTATACATGCAATAGTAGGGCTTCCCGCTGCGGGCCAATCAGGAGCTAGTTCCTAGTCCCGAACGCCAGGCGTATTTTGGTTGGTGGAAGCGGTAGCCAGTCAGGAGCTAGTTGCTCCAAATCCAACTCACCTGGCTGAGAACCGGAGAAGTTATTCTACATCAAATACCGGGAAAGCCTCAAGTCATAAAGTTATGTCTCAATATTTTTATGTACTAATAACAGGAAAATCGTCAGTAATAAACAATATGCTTAAAATAAAATGAGTTCCTTTTTTACAATTTTAATAGTGCATATTTTGTGACTTTTAGTGTATAAATGCTGGTTTTTAAGTGCATACATATAAATCCCCCTTCTACTGATAACACAACTGGAATAATTGTGATCTCGCTCGATGGAGTGAGCATGATCTTGAGTTGGCGTCGGGCATGTGTGGCTCGGGTGGAGGCTCGCTGGGACTGACGGCCATTTTGGGCGTGAGCGAAAATTTCCGGGCAGTATATCTCGTGACTCTAATGAACTAGCGACGATTTCGGTGCCAAACGAAAAATCTCGCCCAGGTCTGTCGATTTAAGCCAGACGTATTCACGTAAAACGCACGACTGTGTCCCGGACACAGCCACACTCCGTTTTCTGTATGTGCGGATGCATATGAAACTGAGCATTGTGATGCTAGACGATTGAGATATGTTCTGTAAAGATGCTCCGAGCTCCTTCAATTTCTCTTCTGTTAACAGTCTCCTATGTGATTTTTTGTCCAACACCAAACCAGTAGTGTAGAACTTCTTTTAAAGAGTCTCTATCATTGACTTCTATAGGATATTTACACCAGGAAACTTTCTCACAAATTTAAATCTATCCTCACTATAAGATGTATACTTTGGAAGAATATTCACTAATAACACGTATTGTTGCACACTGTACTTCATGTTTTAAAGACTACCCCGACTTCAGATTACATTACATTGTGATAAGAACAGCCGATTGACCAAGTATTAGTATCTATGTACATTACTCTCAATGAGAGTTCTGTGAAAAATATTTTGGGTAGGCTTGGCTCAAACTTATAATAGACTCGCATCTTCAGCTATTGGTAGGCCTACTTATTCTTTAACAAACATAATATGAATATTGAAACCTTTATTTCTACTTTTAACCACCACACCTGTCAACAATGTGACTTTCATTCTTAACAATCACCCTACAACAATGGATATTCCACTCAACACAGCAACGATAATCGTTATTGCACTCCACACGACGACCATGACAATACACGACGAGTATTATTGAGAAGAACAACAATGTACTCCTAATTTCAACTAATGTTCACAAAGCACTATGTGCAGAACAAAACTGTCAGTTTACAGTTCGTTCACCTTGGGTAGTTCTTCTAGCTCACTCAAGTTCACTGTACGTCGAACCCAAGCCTTCCAGACACAGTTCACTACACATCGAACCCCGGACTTCCGGATACGCCGCACTCGCGTGGACGCTGCCACAGTTACGGACCCACTCAAGTTCACTGCACGTAGAACTCAGATCCTCTGGATACGTCGCCGCTGTCCAAGACAAGACTTGAAGGCTGTCTTAAAACTGACTTGCGACTGACTGCTCGCGCTTTTATTACTAAACCGTAACATCTCGAATCTTCGATTTGCGTGGCTTTTCGAATCTTCGAGAGGGATACGCTTCTAGATGTTCCTCCTGCTCTCTCCGCTCCACGCCGTCCCGTAGTTTCCCCCCTCGCTCCGTACCGCGCTACAGCGCCTACCGAAGCTCGAGTTTCTTTTCCCCGCGCCTTCCTTCTCGCTGGATGCGCGCGCACACTGCCGAGGCAACCAGAATCTTCCGTCACGGCGCCACATTATCATCATCAGGGCCAGCCCAAAATGACTGATCTTTCAGTATATCCAGTATATCTGGAATTCTCTCCTCACTATGTCAGAGACCTCGGAATATACCAAAATTCAAGTTTAAATTGAAAAATCACATTCTTCTTTATGGAACTGCTTGCTACACACCTGTGGAGTTGCACAACTTACGCTTAAGCCGTAATACATAATATAGCTTAATAAGTCCCTAATAGTTATATTGCCTGTTTATCATTAATGTGTAACGTATTTATCATTATTATTATTATTAGTAGTAGTAGTAGTAGTAGTAGTAGTATTAGTAGTAGTAGTATTACAGCTATTGTGCATAGCCTACAATTTAACATATCAGTTCACACATGTCTATATTAACAGACACTAATCACCAAACGAGGTTATTTACCTTGCAAATACATATTCAAAAGTGTTCAATTGTAGGACAAATCGCACAGGCCTACTGTAATCTGTATCTTCATACTATTTACAAGCAAATTCTTGTACGCATATCTTTATGAAGAGATTGATGCGATGTTACTGTAGTTGACTTTCTGCTGACTAAGGACGACATTAATATTAATTCGAATTTTTTTCTCTCTCGAATATACTTATATACTCTTAATAATATTATATAATAGCAGATAATGTGTGTTATAGACCTACTGTATATTATTCACGCCTTTACATATATATATATATATATATATATATATATATATATATTTATTTATTTATTTATTCGTCTGATAGTTATAATGGCAGTAAGACAAGTGGCCTTCTGGTTTGAGGCTCACATTCCTTTGCAAAGACCCGCATTCGCGTACCCTTAAAAGTTTTTCCTTTCTTTACCTTTATTGAGATTCCACTCAATCACAACTAATTACTACACATAATATAAAGTACAATATGATAAACTAAAATACAGGAAATACAATAAAATGATTTTACAAGACAGTAATGACATAAGAAGATTCAAGTAACGCGTTTAACCTAAAAATATAGGCTATGGCCAGTGATGTCAAAGCAAGCGCATTTTTCTGACCTTGACGTCGTGCGCGGGCAGCAAGCGCTAAGTATGGAAATAGGAAGGATTGTGTATATAAATAATCAGCCTGTTGGATTAAGTAAACATTGGTGCACAAACTTCAAACGGAACGTGAAATTTTATGTCGTTATTTTTATATGGCTTCTTTCTGTTTGATATTATCTATATTGTCTGTAAAACAAAAGTACTAATACCAGTTTCTTAATATTGCACTTGTGTTTTAAATGTTAATAACATAATAAAGAGTTAAGAAGGAATATTCACATAAATTCCGTAGTAGTACAACTATATTGTACTAAATGGATGAAACACATCATTCATAAAGAAAATGATATCTCCAAAAAAGAGACTGAGTATGACATGATAAG
Organism: Periplaneta americana; assembly: GCF_040183065.1. Lineage (NCBI taxonomy): Eukaryota > Metazoa > Arthropoda > Insecta > Blattodea > Blattidae > Periplaneta > Periplaneta americana. The sequence goes on along the minus strand of NC_091124.1, from coordinate 119,705,883 downwards.
TTGGAATTGATATTCATGGTACCTTTAGCCTTATAAAAGTAATCAATAAACTAATCAAAACAATATAGTACAAAGCAAAATTACTTAGGTGCTGTATATGTTTTAAGTGTAACAAATATTCCATAACAAAACTCTTATCGCATTATGCTTTTAAGGTGATATTGGTGAGCAACTTCCTATCACCAGAATATTAAATTATTTTCTCGAAATATGCTGAAGCTTTAGAGCTGACATTTTACAACACATGGGCACGTATCTTTTGCTTATGATTTAACAGTAGTTGCTTTGTTAATTCATTTCCTTACAAACAATCTCCATGCGAATATTTTCAAAATTTTCAATACACTATTTTCAGTAATACGTATTTACGGTTTATTTATTTTTATTTATTTTAGTAGGTTATTTTACGACGCTTTACCAACATTTCTGGCTGTTAGCGTCTGAATGAGTTGGTGATAATGCCGGTGAAATGAATCCGGGGTCCAACACCGAAAGTTACCCAACATTTGTTCATATTGGGTTGAGGAAAAACCCCGGAAAAAACCTCAACCAGGTAACTTGCCCCGACCGGGAATCGAACTCTGGCCACCTGGTTTCGCGGCCAGACGCGCTAACCGTTACTCCACAGGTGTGAACTTTACGGTTTATTAGATTTACGAAAACATTCTGTAAGGCTACCAAATAAATAGGCCTATATCTGAAAATTTCACTTTTCTATTTAAAAAGTTGAGAAAATATTTCTTTTGAATGAAAAAAAATAAACTGAGGATTAAAATTAAAACTTTCATTCTTATAATGCACTTATACTTCTCAGGGAAATCTAAAAATTAACATGGATACAGTTTTAATAAGTTCTCTTCCCTTTATCCATTGAATCAGTGCTGACCATCCCTGAATATAGCCCGACCAAGCGGCATATATTACTTCTTTCGTCTGTCTCTTCCCTTTCCGCTGTAAAGCGCTCAGGCTCTCATGAGCTCTAAAGCGCGCGCTTGCTCCTATAGACTATACTAAGAAGTAAATAATACAGAGTGAACGCAAAGTCTTACCCTGATTATGAACAATTGCAACTTAAAAATTATTTTACGAAAATGAAATTTGCGACGAAATCCACCATATGTGAAGACCATCAGAGAGTGGTATGTGAAGTTTAAAAACACAGGCATTGTTGGAGACCAGGGAAGTGGCAGACTTACACCTGGAGTGACAGATGAGACTGTAGATGCTGTGCGCAACAGCTTTTGAAAGCTGTCGAAAAAATCGACGCGTCGTGTCGCAAATGAACTTGGCGTACCTCAGAATACTGTGGTTAAAATTCTGCACAAACGGTTGCAGTTCCACCGGAACAAAATGCAAATCATCCCAAGCTTAATATTGCCAGACGACTGTTCCAGAAGTGCTGCATTTGCTGTGGAAATTCTGAAACGAATTGAACTCCACGATAACTACCTTAAGCAAATTTGCTTTTCTGTTGTAACAATTTGTCACACCTCGGAAAGTCAACAGAAATAATGTTCGGATTTGGTGTTCGGAAAAGCGAGATGTTTTCGAAAACATGACATGAAATCGGATATCGATAATGCGTTTTCCGGGAAACAAACGAAGCACATGTCGAAGCGTATGCATGAAAGCATTGTGAGTTGAGGTATCATTTGCATCCCTGTATCTAGCGTAGTTTTTAAGTAATAAACGTTTATAAACAAGGAAAGACCCTGTATTATCCAGTAATTAGCTGGGCCTATATTATGTCGAGTAATTATACACAACTAGTAAAATTAATAGAGAAAGAAGAAAAAAGTATGTATAGACAAATCATATTATACTATTTAATAATAGTGAGGTGTTTGATTAAGTTAATAGATTAATTGAAGGGCTCAGAGCCAAAGGCGACCAATCCACAATTTTCTATTGTTCATTATTAAGCATTTTTTCAAAACTATATATTGTTGTTATAGATTCATCCTATATTTTTGTATTTATTCAATGTAGACCAATTAAAATAACTTATGAAGCCAATCATTTTTTTGTCAGGATCCTCTTAATTTCAACCCTTATTTACTCATTTTGTAATTGTGGGTTAGTCGCCTTTGGCTCTGAGCCTTCAATTTTAAAAGTTATTTTTTTTTAATTTTGAAAGCTATCGACAATCCATGACAGGAAGGTGGAGGAAATTCCAAGCTTTAGGAAGAGACACGGGAAAGATAAATAAGTTAGTACCTTATATAGTGCAGTGTTGTGTGAAGGAATTTTTAGGACAGGGCATTTTTGGGAGACGGTGTGAAAGATGTGAAAATCAGAATCCCAACTGAAACGATTTGATAAATATCTTGGTGAGGATGTATTGTTAATGACAAGTAATTTAAATATGTATTAATATTAAATATGAAATATATTATTTTATTTTATTTTTTTATTATTTATATATCATTTTTTAAATTTTATTATATATATATTATTATATATATATTATTTTATATATATTATTTTACTTTTTATTTTATTTTTATTTTAATGTACTGAAGTACATATGATATTTCCATGCAGATATTCTGTGTCATCATACGATGAAAGAGTAATGGAACGGAGAAAAATTCTCTCCGGCGCCGGGATTTGAACCCGGGTTTTCAGCTCTACGTGCTGATGCTTTATCCACTAAGCCACACCGGATACAACCCCGACGCCGGTTAGAATCGTCTCAGATTAAGCTCCAACTCTTGGGTTCCCTCTAGTGGCCGCCCTCTGCACTACATCATAGATGTCTATGAACGCAGGACCGAAGTCCACACATGTGCTGAGGTGCACTCGATATGAGTGACTAGTTGGCCGAGATCCGACGGAATAAGCGCCGTCTTAAGTCACGAAGTGATTTACGCATATCATATATATTATTTTATTTTTATTTTTTTTATTTTTATTTTTATATTTTTTTATATTTTTTTAAATTTTTTTTTGTATGTACCGAAGTACATATGATATTTCCATGCAGATATTCTGCGTCATCATACGATGAAAGAGTAATGGAACGGAGAAAAATTCTCTCCGGCGCCGGGATTTGAACCGGGGTTTTCGGTGTGGCTTAGTGGATAAAGCATCAGCACGTAAAGCTGAAAACCCGGGTTCAAATCCCGGCGCCGGAGATAATTTTTCTCCGTTCCATTACTTTTTCATCGTATAAATATGAAATGTTCTCTGTTGCGGCTCAAACGGTGGTGTTTCTACAAGTAAGTAGACTACTATTGTCGGCCTTAGGTTCATTCTAATGTAAACATATGCACGTGTTGCTACTCGTTGATCACTGGCAGACTAATTCCTCGGAACGACTCTGTAGCAATGCGCTTTGAAATATAGTCCCGAAATAGAAATAATCTCTTAAGTGTATATTTCATTTTTGTTTACATGTAAGTGACTTATGACAGGAAGTTGAATACGTACAAATTATTATTGGAAAACGTCGAAAGGATTGTAGATATAGCCTAATTGATTTAGTTATGATTTCTTATGGGTTATGATCATCAGCGGACGTCATCTCGGAGGAATGTCTGTTACACAACACAATACACATCCTGAGAATGAGTCAGTTCTGGACGAAAACTTGCTGCAAGTAGTGCCGAATAAGCACCAATCACCATCTTCGTCCGCGGATGAACACAGTTTCTTTTGTTCACATCAGGATCAACCTTAGGATGGGCTTAGTTTAGCTGACAATTCAGAGCATGAGCTTCGATTCCCGGTAAATAAATGTCATTTACCTTCAATAGGAGATGGGCGTGTATCCATTCTCATGTGTTCCCCTGTGTTATCTTATGGGTAAAATTACAACATAATGACTACATGATCAGGGTGGCCCACTTCATATGAATATGTAATGTTGATTTCTGTTGCTCGCGCAACTGAGGACAGAACGCACCAAGACCTTCAAGGAATATGGTGATAAACTACCATAAATTAAATAAGTATCTACATAAATACGCACAAGTAAGAGAAACCAACAGCCATCAATTAAAGTGTCAAATTTGTTAGAATACTGCTGACTGCTGTCTGTCTTCTCGATGAGACGTTCGAAAGCAAGGATATGGTGCTTTGAAGACTGCGAGATCTAAACAAAAGAGAAAGAGGGTTGGTGGTGTGTTTAGTCCCGGTTGTAAGACGCATTGTTTGTCGGGTCGCTGGACGTCGATCGGCGAGGCTGTGTTAATTGGAAACTTCCCCATGTTGATATAGCCCCCCTCCAGACTTGCTTCAAATAATTAAAACTTGCTGACACCATATCGAAACCAACACAAGGTGTTTTGTACAGTTCTCAACTGTTCTATATCGAAACCAACACACCATAACCCGTTTCATATCGAAACCTACAGTATATCGTTTGTTCCAGTACTTTGTAAATTATTTGACCATTTCATATTCAAACCAACACAAAATGTTTTGTAAACCTTTCAAACATTTCACATCGAAACAAAATACAAAGGATTTTATAAGGCTTTTAAATATTTCATATAGTTTTGCGAAACTAAATACATTTGTACATGTCTGTATTTATAGTATATGCATAGTATATAATATATGTATAAATATATATATATATATATATTTATAATTATAATTTATTTTAAATTTACAATTACAATAAAAAGCAAAGCACTAAAGATTACCCGATTAATAAAGACTAGACAATTTATTGTAGGAATTAAGAACAAGGAAAGATTTTTTACTGAAGTACAAATTAAATCAAGAATAATAAAATTATATAATGGTGAAATTACCGGATATTGAAATATTTTGTAATAGAATAAGAGAACTATTTGCAATAAGCCATATCTGAACGAGTCTCAATTACTGACCAAGTGCCTAGTAAGTTTGCGTTTGAATTCAATTTTATTTCGACAGTCCCTGATGCTAGCAGGTAGCGAATTTCAGAGTCTTGGCAGGGCTATTGTGAAAGAGGTTGAGTATGAGGAGGTGCGATGGGATGGTATTGTTAGTATTGTTTCATGGCGAGAGCGTGTGTTCAGATTGTAGCGGGAAGAAAGTTAAGTGAAGCGAGTCGACAGGTACGAAGGAATAGAAGAGTTCAAGATTTCGAAGAGAAGGAGAAGTGAATGTAAATTTCTTTTCTTATCTAATTTAAGTCAACCTATTGCTTCCAGGGATGAAGTAATATGATCGTATTTGCGAACATTGATTACAAAACGTATACAAAAAGTATGATCAAGTTGAAGTTTCGTTTTGTTGTCGCCGGAAGGGTCAGTCAGTAAAATGTCGGCATAGTCAAAATAGGGCAATACAAAGGACTTTTTTTTAAATTCCAGAGAAGATGAACATTTATTATCCTTTTTAACACATGGATAATATAATACTCTTTTCTGCAGTTTTCTGTGATTTGCATGTCCCAGTTGAGATTATTATCCCTGTGAATGCCAAGATTTTTTTACTGAAGAACTGAAATATGCACTATACTTACCTTAACAGGGGAAATGTTAAGTTGGTTTACAGCGTCGGTTTGCCGTTTCTGTCCTAATATACTTCCTTATGTCTTTCCAGGATTGATTTTAAGATGGAGTTTCTTTGTCCAAGTCACAATCGAATCAATGTCTTCGTTCAGTTTGTCTATAGCGCCTATACTCGGTCTAAGCGGAAGAGATGTATCATTAAAGGTCCTCAGCATACAAGTCATTGCTCTTTAAATTCGTGTCTATTGTGTTAATTGTTTTATTATTTTCCATTTTTATCTAGCTAATTTAATTTATTGATTAAATTGACATATGGAGGGCGAGGCTTGAACATCTGTTATATAGCTTACAGTACACCGTTTAAAGAAGACAGACTAATGAGACAATCTGATATGCGAAGTCACAGCAAAAATACCGCTTACAATGTGTATAACTTTCTTAAAGAACTTCCGAAACAGCCCGAAAAAACTGCCACTACTGATTTTGGAAAATCTCAAGATCTCACTGCAAAAACGTGTGAAATTTCTAAACGAAACATGGTTTGCGAGGAAGCGCTAAAATCTCCAGAACCTCTTCTGAAATTTTCTTCTCCTATGAAAACGATTTAACCCTTTGCAGCATAGTGGTTATTCAGAAGAACCACCTGTTTCTTTCTTTCTAAATTTTATGGCACAGATATTCCACCAAGGAACCACCTCTTGAGTATACATAGAGATGCTATCTGTGTTTTGAAATTGTGTGCAGAGTTAAAATGTTGAAAAAAATTGATCAAAGCTTTGTTATGATCCATGATATGGAAAACATAAAAAATTAATTTGTGCTGCAAAGGGTTAAAGAACACAGAGAGCTAAACTATTTTGTACAGGCACATTAAATTAAACATTAGGAGTCCCGGGTTTGATACCCGGCCCCGGAACAATTTTTCCGTCGAAATTATTCAAATCAACTTTACAGGGAGTTATACCTGAAAGCTTGATTTGCATTAAGGGTCAATGTTTTCATAACGGTTATATTTCTTAAAGAACGGTTATATTGTACTGGAGATTAATCTATTTTATATAGGGATAACACGTAGTAAAATATGTAGGTCAGTGTTTCATTCAAGGGTATAGCACGCAGCGAATGCACTATAGTTTGCTGGAACTTCTCTTCCGTAAACATCTCAAAGCGGCAAATATGCATAGACCTTGAAGTAAATATTCAATTGACGCTGGTGGTCTGAGTGAACATTCGTGATTCCGACGCTGACAGGTAGGCCACCCTGCCTCAGCCTTGACGATCAGGTCCCTTTCCAGACGCGTATCTGATGAGCACCAGGGCCCGGAGCCCCAGGCACTTCTTGTATCAGCATCGGAAACTCACAGTACCCCTAAAACTTCACTCCATCCTATTTTTAACTATTGAATATGATAAATTAAATGAAGGAAAGATGAAGTGTGTTGAAGGAATGAGAGAGGTAAACAGAATGCCCTGAGAAAAACCGTCTGGAATGTATACTTTGTTCACCACAAATTTCATCATGATCTCACAGCGGATTGAACCCTGGCCGCCTGAATGGAAGACCAGTGAGCTAGTTCTTGATCTCCAGACGCGGCGTGCTTATGTAACATATGAGGGAGGGTATCAATTTCAGACTAAAAGCGGCTGGTGCTAACTGATATTCTGTAGTTCAGTTGTTTACAGGAGACTGTTGCATTATATCACTGTTTGCTTAGAGGGCAGCCCTTTGCCGAGTTAATGCGCTAGGAGTATATTGGGCAATACCTGTTACACGCCTTATGTAGAAGATTTTATGTTCCAATACACTTTCTTATCTGCTTTACGTACGTCTCGAAAGCACCGTCTTTATGATTAGGTTAGCAAACAGACCTTTAAACTGGTAAAGAAAATTAAAACCGAACGAAAGGCAAATGAAACTAAGGACAGCCGTCACCGGGCGTTCAGAAAGCAAAGTCTTACTTCAAAACAAATGTGGCATTAATTAATTTTTTTCCAAAGAAAATATTAATTAGTCGGCACTGAAACGTCCCTCAAGCTGCGGACACAGATCTGTACAGCAGACAGACAAGCATAATAGTTTACGAGCTAAGATGAGGAATCTTACTTTGAATGTTGCATTAAGAAAAAATGGCTCCTACTTCGACCATTACTTTAATTATCATCCTCAATGAAAGTCCACCCTGTCACGTTAGGTGAGAGATAAGCTCGTGCACTCCCCGCGCTTCGCCAGCTGAGTGAGCACTATCTACTCAAGGACAGGGGATATTTAACTTTGCTATTATCTTTTATTCATCGACATTAGTAGTTCCGTTGAAAGATTTATAGAAAACGTTCCCGAACATTTTTCCGAAGAACATTTTTCCGAAAACTTTATTCATAACATCCGTTTTTCCTAATCGTACTATTTTTTTCCGAATGCCTTTTTCGAAACCAACTTTTCGAAACAGTCATTCATACTGTTCATCCTTTAGAAAGGAAATTTTTCCGTTAACTATTATTTCCGCATGAGAATTTATGAAACTGCAGTGTTTCATGTTGCTACATTATATTATATGAGTATTTCGATATAAACATGTTTCTATTTTATTCATCTATTCACTTACAAAGAAACTCATACTCATCCTCTTTCAGAATCGCCCTGCCAAGACTCTGCAATTCGCTACCTGCTAGCATCGGGGACTGTCGAAATAAAATTGAATTCAAACACAAACTTACTAGGCACTTAGTCAGTAATTGAGACTGTTCAGACATGGCTTCTTATAAATAGTTATCTTATTCTGTCACAAAATATTTCAATATCCGGTAATTTCATCACTATACCATTTTGTTATTCTAATTTTAATTTGTAATTCAGTAAATACAAAAAAAAATATTCTTTATTCTTAACTTCTATGATAAATTGTCTAGCTTTCATTAATCAGGTAATCTTTTTGTACTTTGATTTTATTGCAATTGTAAATTTAATATTGATTGTAATTTTATTCTTCATATTGTAGTTGTAACCCCCTGGTGGAGAGAGGCCTTTTCTCTATCAGGTTAAATAAAAAAAAATACTACTAATACTACTAATACATGTGCAAATAGAGCCTACAATTGAAAGGGGAAGGATGAAATTGTTGCTAAACGAATCTGTTTGTCACAAAACAAGATCTGAAAGCAGAAAAAGTTCGTTGCGAATGCAATCGACTTCAAGCAAAGGAATTCTGTTAGAGCCAACACTACTACTTCTACTTCTTCGAGTGCATTATTATTGTTGTTATTATTATTATTATTATTATTACTACTATTATTATCTTATTCAGTTTTGTGTGTAAAATTGTAGTGTACTATGTAAATTTGTAGTGTTTTTTGTAATGCAGTTTTACTCCTGGTTGAGTGTTAGAGAAGGCCGTATAGCCTTAACTCTGCCAGGTTAAATAAATCATTATTATTATTATTACTATTATTATTACTATTATTATTATTATTATTATTATTATTATTATTATTATTATTATTATAAGGGTGACTAAAGCACGTTTAGGGTTAGTCCCCTATTTTGTACTCGTAGCCAATATTGCAGTATTTTAGTATGCTTTTTAATTATTTCTAACAGTTCCACTATTCGGAATTGACGAGTTTAAGAAGAATGACTTCCAGAAGTTGGTTTTCGGAAATTTGAAAGTAGGATTACATCCTTTTCAGAAAAATGGTAATTCGGAACAATATACTGGAATGTACTATAAAAAGTATTGTGACACATTTGTCAAAAATTATTACGGAAATGAAACACTTGTTTCTTTAATGTCAAGTAATAGACTGTGCCTGATTTGAAACCTTACCACCATGCGGCACTAGTAACTGGCTGCAGTTACACTATTTCTGCTCATACGGCCCGTAAAGCAGACACACAAAATCTCTTGGACAATAACTTACTCATCATTATTATCATTGGTTCCAATTACATTAAAAATAAAAATACATATATAACCAATGAAAACACTCGCTGGCCCAAAAGGTTATCTTCAGAACGTTGATTTCTGACATTAGTTTTGCTTTTTACACCTGCGATGGAAATTCTTGACTACTCGGTACAATTCCTCTGTTATTAAGGAGTGAATATCTTTAACACTCCCCAAAAGTAAAAATCACAAGGAGTTAGATCTGGGTATCAAGGTGGTCAGAGATTTCTGCATATTTACTTACTCTACTACAAAGTCCGACACTTTGGCTATGTGGCAAGCGCTTCCTAACAAAGCGGTCCGTGGTTCAATTTCTGGCGTGGGCAATGAAAGAGATTTATCTTAAATCCGCAGAAATGAGTGTATGTCCCTTGTTATCTGCTGCTTACTTATTCTCAGTGGTGGCCATGTGAAATGCTGACCACACGTCCAGGGACACTCGCAATGTGTTCCTGTCTAGTGTTCGTAAATAAAGAAATATAGGCTACTAGCCATCTGCAGCTGCAGCACTTCACGAGAAGATCCGAGCAAGGAATGCGAGTTTTCCCCCTTCTCTTACAACCAACTCCCCAACATGGAACCGGCCGGCCAGTACTAAGCCTTGTTTGTCCCAGCCAATGACACCATCCCCATCCACCTGCTTCTTCAGAGGAGCAGAGTTGCTAGTTGATCCTCACCTCTTACCCCGCAAGGAGCATACCCCCTCGCAGGTATCCTCCCGTGAAATTTGGACAGTATGTTATTAATTTTAGTTATAAGTGCGTCACACTATGACATCTAGCTTAGACCAACTCCTGTTGTTACATAAAGAGAAAGCAGGGTACACACAAGGACATTTTTATTCGACTCATCTAGTCCCCACGGAAGTTTAGAGTTTAGTTGTCTGCTGGGTTCGACTGCCAGTACAAGCCAGAATTTCTGTTGCGGTGATTGCGTGATCCGAATGAATGTTTTTCGTTTACTATACAACACGACAAGTGGAGAGATTTGTAGAAAATTGTCCAAAAGTCAAATATCCTGCTCATAGTAAATAGATGTGGATTGGAAAGGCAGGACGCTCTTCAGTCACCTTTATATGAAACAATGAGTCAAAGTTAGGATAGGAGAAGAGATGTCAGAAGGAAGTTAAATAGGAAGAGGAGTACGTCAAGGGTGCCCTTTATCACCTATTCTGTTCAACATCTACTTTAGTGAAGCAGTGTTTTCAAAACATGGGAAGAGTGATAGTACAAATACGAGGAAGAATAATAAAGTGTATAAGATTTGCTGATGATATGGCGTTGTTAGCAGACGAGGAGATGATACTGGGATAGGCCTATGCTACTGGAGCTAAATGACAGCTGTGAGCAATATGGGACGAAGATAAATGCAAAAAAGACGAAGACCATGATCATAGGAAAAAAATAAAGAAGGTAAACTTGCGAATTCTAATGAGGCAGTAGAGTAAGTGGACAGCTTCAAATACTTGAAGTGTACTATAAGAAGTAACATACACTGCTGCCAGGAAGTCAAATGGAGGATAGCAATGGCCAAGGAAGCTTTTAATAGAAAAAGGAGCATCTTCCGTGGACCTCTGGAAAAACAACGAAGGAAGAGATAAGTGAAGTGCTTTGTGTGGATTGTTGCGTTTTACAGAGCAGAAACATGAGCATTACGATGAAGTGCAGAGCAGCGATTGGAAGCATTTGAATGCGGGTAGCCTATGGAGAAGAATGGAACGTGTGAAGGAAACAGATAGAATAAGAGATGAAGTTGTGTTGGAAAAAATTGGTGAAGAATGATGCTGAAACTGATTTGGAAGAGGAATAGGAATTGATTGGGTCACTGACTGAGAAGAAACTCCTACTGGAGGATGCACTGAAAGGAAAGGTGAACGGGAGAAGAGTTCGGGGCAGAAGATGATATCAGATGGTAGACGACATTAAGATATATGGATCATATGCGCAGACAAAGAGGAAGGCAGAAAATAGGAAAAAGACTGGGGCAATCTGAGTTTGCAGTGAAAGACCTGCCCTTGAGAAGAACACTATGAATGAAAGTGCTCATAATAGTGTCCACAACTTACAAGCAAACGTTCTGATGGGGGCAGATAAAAAAGTTAAATTTTTTTCTTCCACCATGTTAATAATGTCAAAAGAAGTACTTATACAAATTTTGGCCACTCGACCGCAATTATGAGGCCGTCCAGAAAGTGATTTTCCCTGGGGCCGTTTATAGAAAAAAAGCACAATTGCATGGAAATATTTATTGTTTGTCAATATATCCCCCACTGGAACTGAGACATTTGTTATACCATGGGATCAATGTTTGTGTCGTAGAAGTCAGCCTCCTCAGATCGGAACCAGCGTTTGAATGTGTCTGCACCTCTCACTGTCGATCCTATGATATGAGAAATGTCTCAATTCCGTTGGAAAATATGTTGAAAAATAGCTCAAGAATTGCTGTTTCCGTTCCAATAAATTTGTCCAATGAAATTGTGCTTTTTTTTTTTTTCTGTTAGCGGTCTCTGGCGAACTTATTTTTTACGGCCCTCGTAATTGCGGTAGAGTGGCCAAAATTTGTATAAGCACTCCTTTTGACATTATTAACATGGTGGAAGAAAAAAACTTAACTTTTTTATCTGCCCTCATCAGAACGTTTGCTTGTTAGTTCAAAACTTGGAGAGACTGAAGTATACAAGACAAAATTCGTAGGAGGAGGCGACATGCTTGACCCAGAAAATCCTAGACAATATACAGCTTCAGGTAGAACATTTTAAAGTAAAGCTACATAGTTTGTTTCTACTTCTAAGTAATAACAGTTATTAGTAATTATGAATGACTGTCCAAGAAATAGCGACTACCTTGCTGGTCGCATGACGAAAGATTGTAGAGCAGCTACGGAGAGAACTGTCGTTTAGAGGTGTTGTTTTAAATTGGGCGCATTGTATATACTTATAATCCAGAGCAATAATAAAAATAATAATAATACTTACTTACTGCCTTTAAGGAACCCGGAGGTTCATTGCCGCCCTCACATAAGCCCGCCATTGGTCCCTATCCTGAGCAAGATTAATCCAGTCTCTATCATCATATCCCACCTCCCTCAAATCCATTTTAATATTATCTTCCCATCTACGTCTCGGCCTTCCCAAAGGTCCTTTTTCCTCCGGCCTCACAACTAACACTCTAAATGCATTTCTGGATTCGTCCATACGTGCTACATGTCCTGCCCAACTCAAACGTCTGGAAACATAATAATAATAATAATAATAATAATAATAATAATAATAATAATAATAATAATAATAATAATGATACTTCACTGTATTTATTCTGGCAGATAAGACCGTAAGATATTCTCTTGCACTCAACCAGAGGATGAAAAAGAAATAGGCTTACATTAGTATAAAACAACAATGTTATTACAACAAATAATATCACATCGTCATTGATTTTGTGAAATCTCCCATGTGACAGTACAGAGCATAATTTTTCAGGAGGAAGAAAAATGTAATTAAATATGAACAGGCCTACATTGATCCTCGATGATGTCATTAATGTCTATCATGTTCAGCAACGTTTTCTACCAAATTATCTATTATTCTTATGTAGGCCTATTGCTATTTAATTACATTTTTCTTCCTCCTGAAAAAATTATGCTCTCTACTGTCATAAAATCAACGACGACATACACAAGGCAAAATCGAAGTAGTAAAATCTGTGTAAGTTACAAGAATATACAGTAATGTAATTAAATTAAATACTTAAATTCAGAAAAAAAAATTAATCATAACATTACTAAATAAACTAGTGAGCCATTAAAAAAATACCACAGTATATTATATTCCCTGGGACATTGTGCTATATAAAATAAGATTTTTTCACTTTGGACTTGAAATAAGGTATGGTTACTGTTAGTGAAGTAAAGATTCATGGCTCTCCTATGAGAACTGGTTGTGTGCTTCTTTTTTTTTTTTTTTAACATCATACCATACTTACCACGATCTGGACGACCTATTTGCCAATGCGCAAAGCAGAACCATAATATTTATAACAGCAAGTACAGAAAAGATTAAACTACATGGAGGAGTTCTTAAAACTGTACGATAATGATATGATAACGGTATTATTATAATTATAATTATTATAACGACGGTGGTGGATGTGGTACAATAGTGACGGCCGTTGTGGTGATTGTGGCAGTATTAACTGTCTTCTTCTGTCCCTTAGCATGTAGATTGCTACTAAAGCACGTAGCCAAGAACGGTCTATTGTGCGATTCAAACAGGAAATGAACCTAGGAGAACGCAGTGGGTGACCAGCCTCACGATGTGGCTGGTGTTATTTCCTGGATATCCTCAGCACTCAACATGTGTTTCACAAGGCGTGATGTCTGATGCGGCTTAAACCTGGACAGTAGTAACTTTCTTATTGATGTTGATGGAGGCGGATATGATGGTCGTTGTGATGCTGGGGGTAGGATGTGGAAGACCAAGCTCAGAAGCACCTAAACCGTTCATATGCCCACCACTGTGGAGTACCTAACGGTTAGCACGTCTGACCGTGTAACAAGCGGGCACGGGTTCAAATCCTGGTTCTAGTTCTTTCTGAGATTTCCCCCCCCCCCTCAATCACTTGAAGCAGAATTGCTGAGTAACTTTCGGCGTTGAAACTCGGACTTACTTCGCATTCTTTAACTTCCACGTCATGTAGCTATCTTCTTTAATAGTTCCAGGTCGACCGGGAGATTTCCCAGACGTGGTGTCATGATTCGCCTACAGGTGCCATTTGTCTGGGGAGCTGCGTAAGATTCCAAGGAGTCGAAGGGCCTTTCATAGCGGACTACGATAGACCATGAATCTGATAGCTCTGTGTAGCTCCCTCGGACAGATGACGCCATGGTGAGTCGCGATATCTACAGTGCTGAGCTCTTCAGGCAATAAAGGATGCAGCAGGACTAAAGGCCCGTTCGTATCAAATTTCTACACATTTAAAGGACAAAACTAAAATTCTTTCACTAATGTATTAACACAATACATTGCTCTCTTAAAGTTACTGAGCATAATGGGAATTAATTCAATAGCTTTCCCAAAATACGCTAAGAAATGTTTCATATAAAATAATTTCTTTCTCCAAATGAAGGAAAACGAACATAATGGTACTAAACTCCTTTGTTTCAAGTATCTCAGAGAACAATCTTCTGAAATGAATGACGTAACTACGGTTCACTTTCTATAAAATGTTCTCTCCGGCGATAATGTACGCATATTTAGTGATAAAAGGACGTGCTTGCTCCACATTTGGGGTTATGATTGACGTAGTGTGGGCCTACTTCACGAGACGTTAAGAGAAACGTCCGAAACTTGCAGCGCGATGTTGCTGTGATTACTCTCTGCGGACCATGTGAAGACTTTATACACACCCGGCAGACCGGTTCTGAGTCCCAGGTCGCTGTTAGATAATCAAGCCTGAACTGCTCTGGTGGCCATAGAACAAGGCGGTTAACTACCCCTATCAAGAGAAATTGAATAAGAACCTCCCCATATCGGATAGCAGGGCGTGGTTCCGTTCTAAACCCACTACGATGGTCGTGGCCTACTTAACATATGCCAATCTTGCGTGAAGCTGAAACAGCATTAATGCATAATACTAATAATGATAGCTTTATTAGTCAAGTATTCGGCTAGTGTCAACCAACGAGCACAGAAGATAATGAGTAGACAAAAACAGCTTGGATGTGAAGCCGAGCTTCCGGACAATCGCCATAATGATGCTACCAAAACATTAACTCACGCTTAGCACATGGGCAGTTAATTGTGGTGATACATCTTCGTTTTTATTCATAAATCAACTAATTTCAAGATGCCTAAATATGTTGTATATGACTGCACACAGATGCTTAAACAAAATTATTGGAGTAAGTTTTCACAACCTGTTATGCATGTGTGGAATGTAGCCTACATATTATATAATTATTTAGCCTAGGTAAGATTCGTATTGTTCATGTATTACGTTCTTACTTACTTAGGCCCACTATGAATTTTAAGGGACCCGGAGGTTCATTACCGCCCTCACAGAAGCCTGCCGTCGGTCTCTATCATATCATCATATCCCACCTCCCTCAAATCCATTTTAATATTATCCTCCCATCTACGTGTAGGCCTTCCCAAAGATCTCTTTTCCTTTCGGCCTCCCAACTAACACTCTATATGCATTTCTGGATTTGCCCATACGTGCTACATGTCTTGCCCATCTCAAACGTCTGTATTTAATGTTCCTAATTATATCAGATGAAGAATACAATGCGTGCAGTTCTAGTTGTGTGACTTTCTCCATTATCCTGTAACTTCATCCCTCTTAGCCCAAAATATTTTCCTAAGAACCTTATTCTCAAACACCCTTAACCTCTGTTCCTCTCTCAAAGTGAGAGTCCAAGTTTCACAGCCATACAAAACAACCGTTTTATAAATTCTAACTTTCAGACTATTTGACAGCAGACTAGGTGACAAAAGCTTCTCAACCGAATAATAAGACGCATTTCCCATATTTATTCTGCGTTTAATTTCCTCCCGAGTGTCACTTATATTTGTTACTGTTGCTTCAAGATATTTAAATTTTTCCACCTCTTCGAAGGCTAAGTCTGATTAAGAGAAAGGTATAGTGTATTGCAGAGGTCTCCAAAAAGCGTATCGTCATTCGTGCTCTCGATGCTGCCCGCCGAACACAGTGTGATGTAAGGCTAGAAAAGGGAAAGAGACTCGTACCTCAACAAATAGGAGCGATCAGTGGGGGATCGCGGCAACGGTCTACTTAAGTTTACAAATAATAACATCAAAAGAATAAGAAATATCATACGTTTGTACATTATTTTGACATACTATGAAGCTGGAGCCCCGTCTGTTGCTGTTGACACAAGCCATTGCAAATTCAACCTCTTCTGTTCTATGGTGCCTTTAGTACCTGGAAAAGATCTTCTCCAGTTGTATTTTGTAATTACATCTAGAAGACATTCAGACACAGTAAAATGTTCATTAACTCCTCGGACGAAAATGGCTAGGTGAGCTTTGTCATTTCTATCTCTGCTTTCGTCCAATGCAAGTGAGTAAGCTACAAACTGGTTAATTGTGGTTTTGACTTCAGATTCAATTACATTTGCAATCTTGAAATTCCTTCTCTGAACTGTAATTCGAAACATTTTAATTTTCTTAAACTTTGACTTCGTTCTGGACACAGTATTTTAGTAACGTCCTGTATGCACGATTTTACAAATGATGCTTCTGTGAAGGGCTTCATTGATTTACCAATATTTCAAGCTAAAACATAGCTAGTAAAAAGCTTTTTTGTTTAAGACTGAGGGCACGTGTGTGATTTGTGTTTGTATTTTCTTGTTTTATATTTATCAAAATATTTGTAGGCCTACGCATTTCACCTAGAATTAAACGAAAAAGTATATGTTTGTCATGGGGAACTGAGTATAAACTTTTTGTAATGAGTTGTACTGATTATTATGTATAACCAACAGTTATACAGATAGCAGCAAAATAAATTATTTTCACATGTACAACATGCCTGTAATTGTATGATATTCTTTGTGAAGAGTCGAGTATTGTCGTCGCATGTTGAATTTTAACACACCCTTAAGAATTTTCGAACAAATTAAGCATTTGACATTCTTCCCACTAAATCAAAAAAAATTCTCTTCCTATTCATCCTTGAATGTACTACGTCAATGATTAGAAGACATTGTGAAAAGGTGGAACACGCCGACCAACACAATGATAATGGCAGTCCGCCACTGCTCTTCGTTTGCGCATAAACATTGAGTACAGTACAGGTGGAGATGGGTGAGGCGGAGCGCGCTCATTACGTACTGGCTTCGGTTCCGTTCAGGGGCTTATTCGCGAGTAGGCTTTTGGAGACGTCTGGTGTATTGATATTATTGTAATTAATTTTGATAATCACGATACCACGAAATCAAACTTAAGCTTTGTAGACTTAAACGTTTACGAGTGAAGCTGACCTAACTTAACCCGAGTTGAAAGTTTCAGTATTGCGTGCTATAGAAAAGCCAGCATTGGGTGTACAGAGGTTTTTTTCAACCGAATGGAATAAAAATATAAAGAATAATGGTGAAACTTAGGCACGATTCCTCGGCCTCATATCATTTAAATAATCCCTTAAACTAACCTTCGAACCTTGTTACATACCTCGGCTTACTATTAAAAATATGATGGAAACATATGTTTTTCAAACCTTTCCCACCTGATTTGAACCCAGTTATAAACTCCTTTTTCTTCACTTTTCGTCCCTCTTTTTACTGATTTTTAAAGATCTGTCAGTGCGTAGGTGTTTCTTTCTTATATTTAGTATCACGAGTGTTACTAATCATTAGAGACGCTATTTTGATATTTTCTGCCTTTTCGGCCTGTGCGCCGACTCGTCTTAATTTGACTTCAGTCTGAAGTAGCAACTTTAACAGAACTGTTATCAAATTCAAAATTATATACGGTAACAACAACAATCTAAAATTTAATTCCTTATAAGAAAATACTTAACACCTGATGCGTATAAGAAAATTATTTGTTTGTAAACTCAAATTTTCATTCTTATTGTGCAGGGATGGAGAATATGGGTAAGAGTCAACTAAGCTTGATTTACCAGCTCCACGTACACGCAGCAGCGAAAGTGTCACTCTCTTCTTTGCACGTTTGATTTTATGCAAGATGACATCAGGGAAGATGGCATGCGGAATTCAGTACGAATGTAATTTATTTACATCAATTACTATAGCTATTCATAAACTGATAACAAAATGTGCTGAAAAATGCTTGCAGCAAAAATAAAATTTAACCATGTAATACATAACACTAGATATCATTATTAAATGTAACCAAAACAATCTTCTGCTTATATGAGATAAAATGAACTTACGGAATTAACACTGGATTAAGATTTGGTATGGAGTACAGAATGGGCCATTTGAGCCTAAGCGCTTCAGTAGCAGTCCACACCTTTATTTCGGTAAAAGAAGTTATATGGCAAAAGTCATGTCTTCTATGTTGGAAAAGAAACTGTACATCTACACATGTAACTTTAGGTCTAGGGTGCGTGTATTCGCTTATTCATGAACACTTCAATGTGAAGAATTACTGTAAATTTCACCTGACAACGTTCAGTGCACTAAACAGGAAACTGTACAGCTCTTTTGAGCAGAGCAAACAAAATGCCTGAATGTTATGAGAAACGAGAATAATTATACTCCAGTTGCTATTCGTTTTTGAACACATAGATACTTCTCTGATTCTCCCACTGCACTGATGCAAAGGCAATTGTTTTGAAAGATAGACTGGTATGCGACCTATCCAAAAGGTGAAAGTGGATAAAACATGGACTGAGGAGAAAAGCGCACAGTAGGCACTTTTTTCTGATCTGGGTATTACCAATATACCTTGAGAACATTGTCTTTTTTGTAAGGAACGGTATAACATTGTGAAAGTAATAATGCTACCCACATTTACTGGTACCTTACGTTATTTGTAAATGTGGATCAAGATCTAAATTAAATGTCATCCCAATCGCAATCACTCTCTTTAAAGTCACTCATTTCGAAACATGTGGAAAGCAGTTGAGTTGTACCACTATTAAAACTACTTCCTTATCGGTTTCTTAACATGCCTATGATGTGGTAGCTTCTGTTGAAGTTGGAGATGCAAACAATTCAAAATAATAAGAATAGGCTATTCTTGTGCGATCCGAAAATGTGGTCACTCCAATTTCACAAAAAGTGGAGTTGTACTACTAATAAAATATAATCTTCATATAGCTATTCTTTATTTATATTCTTCATGTTAAACTGAAAAGTTAGTATAAGATAATTGATAGTCTACTATAAGAATAACACTGCCGTAATAATTTATCACTTGGCGTTTAATTAGATTTGTAACCCGACTTCTTCCATTCCAGCAGTAAGTACAACTTTACATTACAAAGCATTCATCGATAACAGACTTGAAAATTTTATAGAAAAACATTTCAAAATAGCTTCATTACACATCGAAACAGCAGAGGGACATCGACATGACATCATATATATCTGGCATATTATAATTAATTGTTACGCAAAATTTTGTTAATATCAGTTCATATTTCGAGATTTCATGCAAATTAAATATTTAATTATCATTATTATAAAACATAATAAATTTTTCATGTAGCCAGGCAATTTCTTACACAGAAATTCTCCAGAAATGTTGCACAAAATTTATTCTTATTCAGTATAAACCAGGCATCCTTAATAGGCGATCAGTGAAGACACTTTTATCGTTCAGCCATAACTTTCTTTCTTTCCCCTAGTTTAACCTCTCCCTTTTAGTTTCATTTACACGACCCACGCCACCCGGGCCTTACAGGGCCGCGACCTGTCGGAGAGGAATTAATCTGTGGATCACATACATACTTTTTTTGACCACAAGGACATGGAGGGCCTCCCCGGATGAGGGATCAGCTCAATGCCAGGGCCACCTCCGATACAACACAAACATTTAAGACATTACACAGCATTCACTCACACATATGAAAGGATTAAGGGAAGGATCGCCGTCCATGGCCGAACTTTCAAGAGGTACAATCCCGGCATTTGCCTGGAAATAACTAAGGAAACCATGGAAAACCTCAGTTAGCATTGCCGGCCCATGGGAACGAACCCCGGACCTCCCGAATGCAAGGCCAGCCCTCTATCAGCCATAACAAATATCACACTATGTGAAAAGGGATTAATGAGGAAAATAAACAGAATGTGACATTCATAATCACTCTATGATTTGTTTTCAAATATTCCACTATATTGACGATAAGACACTTAGGTAGCTTGTGGCATAACCACCAACCGCGCTGTGAACCTTTGTGATTGAGAGTCTATATGTTTGCGATAGTTCTTTGTATCGGTTGTTTTTCTGCTTCTGGCAGTTATTAACAACACATGTGTTGTAGTAGATCATTTGCTCGTGAGAAACAATCGTGTTTCGGTTTTCGTGATAAGTTTGCTAATGTCTTTTTGCTTGTTTATTGAATTTTATTTATAGCTTACATTCTTGAAATAGTTGCACTCCAGTCTTCTCTATAACAACAATATCAACAGAAATAATAATAACAATAATAATAATAGTAATAATAATAATAACAATAATAATAATAATAATAATAATAATAATAAAGTTTGAGACGAGAGTTTTAGAAATAGGGGACTGTTGGACATATCACACATACATTACAATACAATACAATACAATGCAATACAATACAATACAATACAATACAATAACATATATACAATAACATACATACATACATACATACATACATACATACATACATACATACATACATACATACATACATACATACATACATACATACGAGTACATACGCACATTGAAATTGTCATGCCTATAAATTGTTGAATTTTCGAAAAACATGTAGGGGAGAGTTGGGTAGTATCGGACATCGGGTAATATCAGACAGTGCGTTTCTTTCATCTACCAGAGATGGTAGTACCTGAATGACGTGGTTACGTAACTGTATGCGACATCACGGAAATGTAACCATGTCATTCAGGTAGGCCTACTATCATTTGGTTGTAGATGAAAGAAACTCACTGTCCGATACTACCCGATGTCCGATACTACCCAACTCTCCCCTATATATATATATATATATATATATATATATATATATATATATATATATACACATAGTTTTTGTCTCCTTTATTAAATTTAGGGGGATTCCTTTAGCGAAAATGTTCATTTATTAAACAAGAAGTACTGTTTAACATAAATATATTTATAAATCTTACACAGATTATATTATGTATATATTCATTTTCATTCTATGAGGTCAATCCTTAGTACATGTGGACGACCAAGGCTGCTTAGTCAATAAATAGGAATTTCTTAATACTGTTACTCATATAAAATCACAAACAATTCCATCAATTTGCAGAAACCGTGTGGCTTTCTGTTTCGCACTGCAAATAACGAAGCGGAATTATTTTTAAAATGTTACAAATGTACAGACATAAAATGTGCACGCTTATGACATATTCCAACTGAAGTCTTTGAGAGAATCGAACACTTGCTCGACAGGACCATACAAGTCGATAGAAAACTCAAAACTACACATGAACGATGAGAAAGTTATTGTTTAAGAGTTTAACAAGTCAGTTTTCAACTTCGCTCTTATTTGAAATTAATACATACATCAAATAGAACACAATTTTTTGTGAAGCATTTATTCAGAGAGCATCAATTTACTGATTATACGACGCTAGAGCATTAGCGGGATGAAAATGGTAGGTGAAACTAAAGTATTCGAGAAAATCTGCCCACAATCTTTCAGTCCCTCCAAAATCCAGTACTTTTTGGTGAGAAGCAGTAGTTCACCGAGAGATCACGGTAATCTCCCTGCCTCATGTTGTGGTCTACAACAGAACAAACTCGGTGAGATCAATACACTTTAGGAGGACAAAAGTAGAGTTTGGACAGGTTTTCTCAAGATATTGTTGTTTCTCCTGTCATCGTACCCAGCTTTCCCAATCAACATTATTTACTGTATTAAACATCCGACACAGCAGGAACTTCTGAATTCCACCAACACTTGAGCTCGTAGATGGAGATAGAGATGGAGTCTATAAGAACGAAATAGTCATCGAGAGATAGATAAATTAGAATATAGGCAGAAAGTGATAGAGATATAGGGATAAAAAGAGTTAGAGATAGTGAGAGAAATAAGACAAAGAACTGATTTCATCGTGCGTCTGATAGAAAATCAATGAGCCACAACTTACTCAGAAATTATCATCATCAATTCTGAAAAGTCGGAGTTTATAAGGCAATTTATCATCATACATGAACCTTTTAATGATATCGTAGTCCAGTCTGACGCAGTTGCCA
Source organism: Periplaneta americana (assembly GCF_040183065.1). Lineage (NCBI taxonomy): Eukaryota > Metazoa > Arthropoda > Insecta > Blattodea > Blattidae > Periplaneta > Periplaneta americana. Next base: position 119,683,561 of record NC_091124.1, on the reverse strand, counting down.
GCCTTGTTGACGCTCTGAAGATCCTCTGAATCACTGTACGTCATGTTCCCCACCAAGATCTTGTGGTGTCCCTTACTTGTCGATAATTGGAACTCGTACCGGTATTTCGACGCATTCTCTTTAGGTCCTATGTACTGCACAGCCGAGTAGAATTTACAGTCCTGCAATCTACTCTTTTGCAAGAAAACTTGATCGAAAGCAAATATAACCAAAGAGTAAGCAGGTGTATTGCTGACGTCATTCAGAACACTAGTAGACTCCGCTCCGATTCTTGCGTAACGACCATGCGACTCAATTACATGCTTCTTGATTACACTTAGAGGTCCTTTCCACGCACAATGCGATCCTAAGGAGAGAGGACACTCATAAGGACGATGTGGACAAACAGCTTGATGCTTTGTGACGAGTGCTAAAGGAAATACTTCCAGGCACCCTTCGTTGCGACAGGGGTAGTCCAAACCGCTTGCGATGCTTTCCAAGGCCACGTTCCTTGTGTTGGACAGAAATGGTCGACGACATGTTGGACAGAGCGGTAGCTGGGGTCTGCACTGGTCACATATGCTGTGGCCGTTCTCACAGAGGGATATGGGAGGCACCATGTACTCCATACAAACTGGACACTCCAGGGCGCTGAGAATGCTTTCCGATGGTATGCAGTTATCCGCTTCATCGTCTTCGTCATTACTCAGCTCGATCAAGTCTGCTGTGTAGACAACTGAGCTGGTACGTTTTTTGCCTGTTGTATCAAAGTCAGTCATGGTGACGACGCAACCTGTGGAATGCATTCTGTTTAATTACCGGTAATACATAACTATATCTATAAACGAAATACAGCTAAACAGCTTTCAAATAAATACATGGAAATCAACTGACGAATCGGACTACTGCTATCAGCACACAGTGGTGTCATTCAGCCGGATCACACCGGCTCGTTAAATTTATCGCAAAACTGGTTGTTACTTGTTTTAGGTTAAAAAATAACTTCTTACCGAAAGGAAGGATATTAATTTAACGTGAAATTCTCTACCTGTTTAATATTTCATTAAACATAATGCAGAAATAAACGACAATACAGCCCGACGCGATTATATTTATTATTGCATTGCCTGTATACTTGGACGGGAAACAAGTCAAAAGGACAACAGATGTCTGCAACTTTGAAGCACATCTGGGATTACATGGGCAGTAGTATAACCTTTCCACATCCAATGCTAATACCGAATACACAACAATAAAACGAAGTATTTAAAAACATAATTTAAAATTTGACTTTCATATACAAAATACACTATTAGGCATATTAATAAGATTTCATTGTCTTCTTTTAATACTTCTCCTACAATTTTTTAATTTGAACTAAATACATTATTTTTTCATTAAGAGTACTGACAATACTGAATGCATTATTGGTCATTGGACCAGTAGCGTTCGGTATTATTAATTAGGCTGTGCTTATGTATGAATCTAATTTGCAGAAAACAATCTCTGTAGTACAATGAAGCGTTAAAGCGATCGATCACCTTTTTTTTTTTATTCGTGATGGTAGCGGTGCGTCTAAACAGAGTAAAATAGATGATACAATGGTTGACGTTTCGGAAAGTGAAAAGTTAAATTGGAAAATGTTCTATACATCACCGACATTTCGTAGCAACGCCATGTATAGTCGCGTCGCTGTTATTCCCGGCGTGACTCCTCCTCTTTGCTTACATCTTAGGAAATGAAGACTCTATAAAGTCTAGGTAGGTAGTATCGTTCGTCATTTTTGTTCTTTCGTTGTCTAGCTACCAGACGAGGAATCTATTTGCCACACCGTTAAACATTATCATGTCGTAGCTTCTATGATAATAAATCAAACGCACTGTAATTCAGCAAATAACTGAGGGGCAAATAACGTCCTCGTGTGCTTTCTGCAAACGCCAACGAATGACGGGGGATTATATTAAGTATTTATCGAGCCTTAGGAAATGTATAATGTCATCATCAGCGAATCACAAGACGCACACGTTTAAATGTAGCCGACCTACAATGTGATTGGCTGCCGGAAATAAGAGCGACGGGACTATAGTATTTTTGTTCAAGGAAAAATACTGGAAACACTAGTTCCTGTCACTTCGTGGAAACGCCATTTGTATTTTTTCTCAAGAAAAATATACTTTACTCGTCTTTTACGGAAAATACTCACCCCTGCCACTTCGTAGCAATGTCATATAATTACGAGTGTTTTTTGTAATATACGAATATGTTCCTGGACCAAAAATAGGCCTACAATATGGCGCAGCTACGAAGTGGCAGTGATGTGGTGAACATTTAATGTTAAGTTAACTTGATGTAGGCCTAACAGTAGAGGGTATAAATGCACGTGCAGATACATCTTCGGGGGTTTCAAACAATTTGTCCGTGTGGTCCAATATTCAAACATAATCAATTGGTGTTGTGAATATTCTGCAAGTTTACTCCCTTTCTTCGAAACGCGAGTCGGCATTTATGAGTTTGTAAGTTACTCTACACATAGTCCTGCAATGAAATTTTACATTGCAATTCGCCCGACGCGATGTTGTACACCGAACGTAAATATAAGGGTCTCAGCCTTTTCAAAGCTCAATGGGAAGCATATTTACAGCATCTCAATATTTGCAACACATTATTGAGAACCTCGAATCCTCTTGTCGTTTCTACAAGGAACATAGCAGCAGAAAAGAAAGTATGTTCCAGGAAGTTAAAAATTCCACCTTAAGATCTGGATATAAGTAACATCAATGTCCATAAACTACGACAAAATCTTAGGAAACAAGAGTACGACAAATGGTGTGCGCTTCCACATAAAGGAAAAGGTGTTATTTTATTTCAAGAATATACTCCCGGAAATAAATGGATTTTTTCTAAGGAGGGTCTAATCTTCCTCTGAATGGCGGGACGCAATTAAGATGAATGCTAACGTAGCACCAGTGAGAAGTCTTCATGGGAGATCCTTGGACGGTTTCCGTTGCAGATACTGCAACGAGATTGAAACCTTAGCACACGTCCTAGGATCCTGTCAGCATGGAGAACTCCTGAGAAATTCACGCCATCATAACATCCGAAAACTAATAGCACAAGCCCTTAGAAACAAATCCTTCGAGGTCCATGAAGAGGTGCACTGCGTTGCGTCTGAAGGCGGCGGAATTAGAAGAGCGGACATCGTGGCTCTAGACAAGACTAATAGTAAAGGCTTTATACTGGACCCAACTGTTAGATTTGAGATGAGCCAGACCCAACCATCCGAGGTCAACAAAGAAAAACAACAAATTTATGAGCCTACTATTCCGTATTTTCGAGAAAAATATCAGATGGAAGGCACCTGGGAAGTACATGGTTTAATGATCGGAGCGAGGGGCACCATCCCACGATCAACTGTAAACACTATCAAAACATTTGGAATCCATGACATCATTCCAAAAATAATTACTTCAACCATTAAAGGGTCTGTGGCAATTCTGAAAAATCATTTATACGGAATATCATAATACCCCCCCCCCTTTCTATTCGTTAGTGTGTGATTGTTACAAATATATGTACAAATTTATTATTTCTTAAACTTAAGCTCCTAGTTCACATTTAAATTTGGCTCATCTATCTTACCGTAATCATTACTATTCTTATATGTGTGTTATTCTGTGTTTTTGGCAACCCAGGATGCCTGGGCAGACTATTTCTTGAAATAAATTAGATATATTATTATTATTATATAATTTTTATATTGAAATAAAATTACGAAATTTTCTATAATTAGCGGAGAGAACCGGTTGTAAAAAAAAAAACAATGACACCACTGTAACTAACTAACACCATAGCTCATAATTCATGTTTAGCATCATATATTACGACTTTACATGAAGCGTTTCGCCTTAGTTAATGATTGGGCTATTTAAAGTGTTTTTCCAAACGTAGAAATTAATAAAGACGATATGCCGACAACTAAAATGTAATTCTTAATATATAGTCCCTTTAAAAGCTGCACGCAATAACAGACGATAAATGATTGAAATTTTGATTATTTAACTACAGAAAATATTAAGAATTTGTGAGTGAAAATTTCTGGGGAAATTGGAATAGATAAAGAAAACATGCACAGCATCATTGTGTATTACAAAATTCACACTGTCTAACTGAGATCGCTTTGCAGTCACTTGTGTTATTAATAAAGTATGGATAACTATTATTTCTAGTTTATACGAGTATTAGGGGGGTGACGAGTGAAATTTTGATAATTTTCAGTCAAAAATCGGATTTTCCATTTTCTTGTAAAAAATGAATCGGGAATATCTTATTTATATGTTGAGCAAGTTTCAATGCTATGCGGCGCTCGAAAGCATAAAAATTACGCTATATAGGCTATAAATGGCTGCATCCTTGAACTTCAATTCCATGCAAATTTTAGAAGCTGTTATCTCACACGTTTCTTCAGCACATTTCGTCAGGTTCGAAGTGTAAAAACTCTTACAATTTTGATGCTATGAACATGACATTTTTACTGGATGGTCTATACACTATAGTTAACAAAACAGAACATGGATTGTATGATTAAATTAATATTTTTTGAAATAAAAAATAAAATATTTATAGTGGCAACGGAAAATTTCTATTGTTAGGTATGCACTAGTTATAATTTTTTTCTCTCCTTTGTAGTAAAGATAGAAAAACTAATGCGTGATGTTTTTCTAAATATGCCGGTGGTTTTGCAAACAAAGAAATTCAAACATTGTACTGAAGCATTGAGCCACACATTTCATTTTGAAGTACGAAAATTTTCCAAAATATTGTTGTTAATAACTCAGAAACTAACTAACTCACAGAAACGAAACTTCACCACGTCATTATCTATCACACCGTGATTATGTATACAAAAAATCAAGGAAATAGCTTGAAAAATGTAGAAAATAGAAATTTCACCCATCACCCTCTCCCCCTTAATGATTTAGTCTAAACCATAAATAATTTACTCCAGATAATCTTATTTACAGATGATACAAGTAGTGTGGTCATCTGAAGTAAACAATATGACTACTTTATAAACACTTCTACTACAGTTTTAAAATTAAATCTAAGGGATTATTGGTTTAGTGCAAATAGACTAGTACTTATTGTTCATAAAACTCAATGTAATTTAAATAGCACACAAAACAGTGCTCAGTTTTCCAGGAATATTAAATTAAATGGAGCTGATTTCAAAGAACCCAAAAAACAGAAAGTTTTTTGGTTTGAAATTGGATAATTACTCGAACTGAAAAAAAACATAGAATGTGTAATATAATCCTCCTAGATTCAGCTCTGCCTGTTAAATATGCACAAATATTCTTCTCCTCTATTAGCGATATAGGCATCTATAAAATGCATATTTCCATTCTATAAATCAATATTTATTATTCATATTCAGGGATAACTGAATTTTTCTTTTAAAAGGAAAGTTCTAGGAATAATGACGTGTGCCTAAAAGAGCATCCAGTAAATTGATATTCTAAAATTTAGAAATCTTGACCTTACCTAGTGAGTACATTGTTGTCTCGATGATATTTTGTGGTAAAATTAAAGATGCTTCCATTACTAATCAGAACATTCATAACATACAAGTCATAAATCAGACCTCCATCTACCCTCTGTTCTAGCTGTTATAAACAGAAGTTCACTATTCATGTGGATACTACAGTCTCCAATGCACTGCCTAAATTTCTTAAAGATTCCAAGTGACAAAAGAAAAGTTTCTGAATGCAATTATCGAAATTCCTTCATATTCATACTACTTATACAACTGAAGAATAGTTTATTCTTGTAAATTGAATTAATCCGCTATATGTTATAGCTACATTTTTGTATAATACTTCACTTGTTTCACATCTAAATGCCACATTGATGTAAGATTTATGGACTTCAATAAACGAAATGAAACCACCAGCGACATGGCTTTAGAAGCTGTTTTATTCCTGAACAGTTTCTTACGTTTTATGAAGTTGCAGCACTCAACAGTCTAGCCAGGTCGACCAGCAGTTCGCCGTTACTGCGTGGGATTTCCACTTGATTTAGGCGACAAAGATACGTATTACTGAAGAGAAATCTTATCGGTTGTAGATTAAAGTTTCACTTTGGTCTTATAGAGGAAGTCGATTGTTTGCCTGTTAGACAAGATTAGTTAATACTCTGCAATATCACGGACAGCGTTGCCAAGTTGGTGATTTTGTCACCAGATCTGGTGTTTTTGGTAAGCCATTTGGTGCCAAAAAATGTAATTTAGCGACATATCGAAGTTCTGGTGTTTTTAAGGTAAGTCTAGTGAGAAATGTGGTGTATTGGACGGACAAAATTATTATTTCATTTATTCTGGTTTTTTCATTTAATTAACCTCAAATCTTAATTGATTGAGGAAGGTTGGCATTACTTAGCGTTTCAAAATAATATGTAACATCAGGGGATTTCCCTTCCTATCATCACTCTATCAATTCAGAATAGGAGTTACGAGGTCATAAGTATGAAGATTGTTGCCTTTAGACAAGATTAGTTAATACTGTGCAATATCACGGACAGCGTTGCCAAGTTGGTGATTTTGTCACCAGATCTGGTGTTTTTGGTAAGCCATTTGGTGCCAAAAAATGTAATTTAGCGACATATCGAAGTTCTGGTGTTTTTAAGGTAAGTCTAGTGAGAAATGTGGTGTATTGGATGGACAAAATTATTATTTCATTTATTCTGGTTTTTCATTTAATTAACCTCAAATCTTAATTGATTGAGGAAGGTTGGCATTACTTAGCGTTTCAAAATAATATGTAAGATCACCACGTGGGGATTTCCCTTCCTATCATCTCACTATCAATTCAGAATGGGAGTTACGAGGTCATAAGTATGAAGAAATAGAAATTAGGAACGGAGAGGTACAGAAGGCGGTGCATCTTTATTCTGTTTCATAATCAGTTTACCCTACTGCAACAGTGCTGCATTATATTGAAGTACTGAACAGTCTCCGTCTTTTAAAATAAAGGATAATTAAGAATTACAATTACCAGCTCATTGCCTATGAATAACCTTCAGAATTTTCAAGGGACAACTTATTAAGTAAAGAATTGCAACTGAAATTACCATTCTATAATCTCTGTAGTACCTCTGATTGAGGTTCTGCCTAATATGTACATCTATTACCAGGCAGTACATCTCACTTGACGATGTCAGAAGAAGAACAATTTATTGTTTGTATACATCTCAAGTCTGATTAGTATAATATGTAACTAGTCAGAGATGTATTCACTGGAGGGGGAAGGGCACTGGCCATCCTACCCATCATGCCTTAGTTGCTTCACGAGTGATGCCTTATTGGTGTCACTTGTGAGGTTCAAACTTGTTTTCGAACAGTTGACTAAACATCAACAATCTCTGTAATTTAAAAGGATGTTACCTACAGAATTAAAAAGATACTTAGAATGTACTCTGCCGATATAAGATTAAATTTTTCCAATATATTTTTTATCAGTGAAAACAATTTTATAGAGTAGAATTGAGTAGTAATACTGGAAACAGAAGTAAAAACGTTTGCGCTTTAATTTCATAAAAATATTGTCTTCGGAATATGTATGATAAGACTTTCTTGTGTTAAATTCTAACGTACAGTTTCCCTGAAAAAGGATGAGACGATTGAATATTCCTAAGTCTCAGATGTAAGACACTGCGCATGATCGGAGACCAGAGCACTGATACACAAGATAACGAATATTGAGTTACTTAAATGCAGGCTATTTGGTTTGTTACTAGCGTCGTTCCGAAATTCACTTCAAAAACTGCAAAAAATATGATAATATTACGTAAATAAAAGATAAATATATACAATACATAAATCGTGTAGTTAAATCGACAATGGACCTTCATGACTAGATCGACACTCCGCACAGAAAGGAAAGCTTTCATGTCGTTTCAAAGGCTCAGACGGTAAGACTTCTGCGTGTTGTGTAGAAGAGTGCGAGTTCGGTTCTTAGTCTACACAACGGTTTTTTTTATCTAAATAACAATGAAATAGCTAAGTAACGTTGAAATAGAGTTTTACAAAGTCCTGAGATTAAGTGTTAATGATCGCAAACAATACAAAATTACAAGTTATAATATTATAAACTTTAATCTAATGAATGCATTTATACACACACACATATACAAGTAAATGCATATATATTAAAAACTAACAATTAAAATGAAATTAAAAAATATATAATAATAGACAAACTTTTACAAAGATTTAGAGTCTTTAGGCTATGTCATTTCTTGAGTAATTATTACAATATTTTATTAATAGCTTTCCCATATGTGTAATGTGTAAGAAATGCACTCGCACAAAACAATTTTTGTTAAAAGTGTGGCTTTGGATTATTTCATTCTCACCCCTTCATTTAATTTTAACTATTTTATCTACGTGTTTGCAATAGTGTTTCATTTAATGTGCATTCAATTTTATTCATGTTATGATTGAATGAAGAAGCACTGTTGCAGTTATTGACTAATTACATGTATTAATACTAATTATTAAATGCATCTGTTAAGTAACCAATTGCAGTATCTTTTGCAAAATCTTGAATGTTTAAGTTGTCAATAATATTTCTGTACTATATACTATAATACGTTAAGAGAATTTGCAATAGATTTGGGAGCGTCAACTTTATAATCATTGGTCTTAATGAAAAAATATTTTCTTTTTTAGGATATCTACAAGTTTAAATTTAATAATATTCCGAATAGGTTTAATTGCATTATCTGAATTTTGTACTTTTCTATTCTAATATATTCTATTTTCCTCTTTCACAAATTTTGATAAATTATACTGTACTTCTTGCAATATTTAAGAGGATCATTACATTGCAACTCATTACATATAGATTCTTCTTTTTAATATATGAGATTTTGAAGTCCCTGCGTTATCTACATGTTTTAACTTTTGAATTTTTTCACAACATTGAGTGGAGAACATCCACTGAAGTGATTATGAAATTAAGTGAAAAATTCAATACATTTACTCTTAATATCATATTACCAGTATTATATATGTTTTTCCAAGATTCATTTCTTAGACATAAATGTAAATAATCACTAGATCCAGCATTTACGATCCTTTCTTAGTTTTTAAATTAATATTTTGAAATTGTTCAGTGACATTGGAAACTCTTAGGATTTGTTTAACATGTTCAGACAAGCCATTGATTATAGGTTCTGTCGAATAGGAATTCAGTCTAATTCTGTGTACAAAACATTTATCAATGGCTGTGCTACTTCAGTTTGTATGCTATGGGAAAATGACTCTACGACTAAGGTTTCCAGTTTCAAAGAGTGAATTTAATTTACTTTTACGGAAAAGTTCCGAGAGATAATCTATGTTTATGTCACTACAGATCACAAATTCCATATGAGATTTCTAAAGTCTTTTCTTTACAAATTCAGTGTTGGCTATAAATATTAATAAATAATGTAAGAAATACGAATGATTGTAGTTATAAGTCTGATTTACATTATAAAAAGCAAGAAGTTACATTCCTCGGCAATATTCGAACTTTCGATGTTTAGTTTTGCCGTCCAACGCACAACCACGGACCTATTCAATGCTTATGTTAATAACCTACAATTTAGCTGTATCAATGTGGTGTCATACCTTGGGGTTTGTTTACTTAATGTAATTAGATTTAATTTGATTAGTTTCGCAACAATTGGACTTCCTGTTATATCCTGTTATTTAGATATTTAATTCAGGGTTGATTTATTAACTCTTACTATGCAAGATGCCTCTTATTTCAATAATTCTATATCACGTTAAATAGTCATTGTCTACACTAAAGTATTATCGTCATCTCTCATTTCTCATCGTAATGGCGAACCGACGTGGCATGAGACAGCGAGTTATAGTTCTAGTTGAGGCTGGATATGGGGCTAGATCTGCTGGCCGTTTGGTCGGTGTTCCTGGAAGTACAGCCGCGAGGTGGGTTCATCGTTACCAAAATTTAGGAGAGGTCAAAAATCTCCCTATCCCTGGGCGTCCGAGGATTTCTTCATTGGAAGAGGATGCTCTTTTATTCGAGACAGTTCGACAGGACCCCTTTCTGACTGCTAACGAAATAAGCGCAGCATCTAACATTCCCGGCTCTTCACAGACTGTGATCAGCAGGTTGAGGAACCGCGGTATTAGGAGCCGGAGGGCTGCGCAAATGTAAATATTGGGGGAAGCACAAGCTTTCGACCGTCTTGCCAATCGCTACCAATCGAGTGGATTTCGATTGGAGAAATGTAATTTTCTCCGACGAAACAACCATCTCGAGTGATTACGAAGGTCCTGTCCGTGTCTATCGTGAGGATGGTCTCCGACATGACCAGCGCTATGTGCTCCGACGTGAAAGATCGGGGCGCTTTAGCATATCGTGTTGGGGGTGGATGTCTTACGATGGACCTGGCGTTATAGAAAGAATCGATGGCCGGTTTAATGCGGGAACTTACAAGCATATTATGGAAAATATATTCCTTCCCTCCGCCCGAGAACGTTTTCCCGAAGGAACATTGCTGTTCCAGCAGGATAATCATCTCGTGCACTATGCTGCAAGCATTCAAAGATGGTTTCAAAGGAGACCCGAGATCGAAATCATTAATTGGTCTCCGAAGTCATCTGATTTGAATGTCATCGAAAATTTATGGGCGGAATTGAAAAAGAGAAGAATAGCCACCTATGCCCACCGACGCCCTCGAAATCGAGACGAATTGTGGGATCAAGTTGTTGACACCTGGGAAGATCTCGCCGGGGATCAGAACTTATTCCACAATCTCGTGACATCCATGCCGGATCGACTTAGAGCTGTAATAGAAGCTGATGTCATGTGGACAAGATTTTAAGTTAACAGGGCTCTTTTTGTTTCTTATGATTTTTGTTTGAGGAAGAATACTTTTAACATCCAAGTAAGATTTATTTATTTTGACGAGGTTCAGCCCACTTGTAAGACCCAGAAATTGGGCTTAAATTATTCCATATTTTTCTACAAATTAGACAGTCGAGGATCTCTGAAAAAATTAATTACACCTCAATAAAAAAAAAGTTTTACCCGGGATCGAACACGAGACGTTTCGGATATACATTGGAACCGACACGCTACTATATGAGCTACCGAGACAAGACAGTGACAGTAGCAGTCCAGAATGTAGATCCCTTAGCTGGCATTTGCCATTCGGTACAGTGAAGCAATGATATTTTGTGACTCGAGCTATGTTGTGAAATCCTGGCCTTAAATGGTAGTATTCTTCGTGATCCTTATTCTGGTCCTTGTCCTTGTTGTGGTCCTTGTAACAATTCTTTACTATTTGTCATGTTACGTATCGTTACGTGATATCGAGTGAACCGCGCTGTAGAACTTTAACTTCCGACGACTAAGAATCGTCTCATTCTTTTTAAGGGTAACTGTACCTTCTTTACATTTTTCGACCTATTTATGGGTCATCCTCAGAACTGGTCGTTGTTGGTCTTGGCGCCTCTTGTTTTGTTTCCTGTGAGGGTGTGTTCGTGTGGTATATTGTAGAGTCAAAGAATGTGTGTGTTGTGAAATTGAGTTGTGTGTTGAGAATTTCGTTGGGGTGTGTTTTCGTGTGTCTGTATATTTCATATTGTTCTAGTGTGTTTAGTTTCTGGCTTTTTGGTTGGATGTGTAGTATTTGCATCCCTGTATTGATGTCTCTGTGGGTGTGGTTAGCACTTGTAATGTGTTCTGCATAAGTGGAGGTGTTTTGTAATTTTATTATGGCTGTGATATGTTCTTTGTAACGTGTTTGAAATGATCTGCCTGTCTGTCCTATGTAGAAGTTGTTGCAGGTGTTACATTTGAGTTTGTATACGCCTGTGTGGTTGTATTTGTTTTTTTGTGTTGTTTGTGTGTTGAGATGTTTTTGTAGAGCATAATTTGTTCTGTCTGCGATGTTTTAATTTAATTTCTTAAATGAGGTTGCAATTTTGTGCGTGTTTTTGTTTTCGTATGTTAGTGTGATGTATTTTTTGTGTTCTTGTGTTTGTGTTGTAGCCTATTCTTATGTTTTTCGTGATTATGTTTTGTCTTACGTATTATGTTGTCTATTATGTTAGGATTGTATCCGTTTTCTTGTGCTATGTATTTGATTGTGTTTAGCTCTTCGTTGTAATCCTGTTGGTTCTTTGACTCTACATTATACCACACGAACACACTCTCACAGGAAACAAAACAAGAGGCGCCAAGACCAACAACGGCCAGTTCTGAGGATGACCCTGAAATAGGTCGAAACATATAAACAAGATACGTTAGAATTTAACACATGAAAGTCTTATCATACATATTCCGAAGTGATACAGAGTTAAAAGTTGTGTAATCAAGATGTATATGTAAAATATTGTCCTTGTAAACAAAAGTAGGGCATACCATACATTTGAAATCTCCATGGAAAATATATTATAGCTTTTTATTCAGCTTAAATCAAATATTAGGCAATTCTTCATAAGAACTACACCAAAGGAGACACATCTCGTCCCCCCTCCACTTGTTAGTTACCAGTATAACACACAAGAGATTTAGGAAGCAATACTAGGGAATTCGTCCTGGATCTCTTGCATGCCATTCCGACAATAATTAGTACCAATATTTTAAATAATCTATTCCCTGAATATAAACATTAAGGGCCGTATTCATTGACATTTTTAGCGCGGGCTTTCGGTGGATTATCAGCGTTTTTCGTATTCATAAACCAGTGTTAGCAATAGGATATGATTTGAATTCTGTACTAGTAACCAGTGGATAGCCGGGGCTAGCTTAGTACGCTCGTAGCGCGTGCTGCGAAATGTCTATGAATAGCACCCTAAAATTCCAATGGAATTAATTTAATTATTTTTACTCATAACAATTAAATCTTTAATAACATATTAATATGTATATAGTAAAAATTCTTCCGTATTAATACACTTCAACGGCACTATGTTACGTGAACCTTTGTAATTCTGCAAACATGACTTATTTTACACTATAATGATTTATCTACATCTTCTACGGAATTAAATGTCTGTTATTTTGGTTCCTTCCTGAAGAACTTTCCTTTGATGAGACTTACCGTCAGAGTTGTCGCTCTGTTACGATCCGTTGTTCTCCTAGTTTACGTGCTGTTGCCAAGACGCATGGCAAGTTACAAAGCTCTGATCAGCTGCTCGCTCAAGCTCTTAAGAAAAGATAACACGGACTTCGTCACCATGTCTCCTCCCTTCACCCGCCCACAGAGCGTCAAAACCCAGCCGGCCTCGAGTGCACCGCAAACACATCGCACAGGTAATAAAGTACACATCAATAGTGCCTTGCCCAACCAAGTGCTGCCTGCAACTGAACCCGGCGACTCTAGAATTATTATGCGTTCAGTACAGAATTGCCGTTTTCAGGCTAGTTGTACATTTTGGAGGAATATTATTAATCCTCTCGACTTATTCCCCGAGTAGTTCTATTAATGTGTTCAGTATAGGATTGCAATTTTTTCGTCGAGAGAGGCACTGTTTGACGTCATTCTAATCATAAGTAGAGGCGAGGGATTGAGGAATGAGGCTAATCCTCTGTGATGTGTTCTTTCTTTGTTTAGCTCTCGTAAGATAGCACGCGCAGAGCTGCAAGCATTGTATTCTTCACCTGACATAATTAGGAACATAAAATCCAGACGTTTGAGATGGGCAGGGCATATAGCACGTATGGGCGAATCCAGAAATGCATATAGAGTGTTAGTTGGGAGGCCGGAGGGAAAAAGACCTTTGGGGAGGCCGAGACGTAGGTGGGAAGATAATATTAAAATGGATTTGAGGGAGGTGAGATATGATGGTAGAGACTGGATTAATCTTGCTCAGAATAGGGACCAATGGCGGGTTTATGTGAGGGCGGCAATGAACCTCCGGGTTCCTTAAAAGCCAGTAAGTAAGTAAGTAAGTAAGTAAGTAAGTAAGTAAGTAAGTAAGTAAGTAAGTAAGTAAGTAAGTAAGATAGTACAGGTCTGCTTAACATTTATACAGTCTACAGTCCGGATCAGCTTACTTAATATCCTAAGGGTGAAACCTAACCATTTTTCCACCATTACTACACATGCTAGTGGATTATGGTGAGTTTCTAGTTTGAAGGTTGAATTTTCTTTTGCAAACTTTGTTTCGAATTTCGATACTGAGAAATACTATAACTGATAGTGATTTTCTAATTGTTATGTTGGCAGCAGGAACAGCTGTTGTCGGCAGTACAAATTTTGAAAATTCAAATTGTTCTAGATTTCTGAGCCGATTACTGGAAGCTAAATCCGAACATACTAATAACTCATTAATATCAGTATTATACTAATACATAATAGTTATTTTATGTGTTGCGTTGTGGTTACAATTCAAGATTATAGTCAGATAAGTGTAAATAAATATAACATAATTATGGTGTGATACATGCACTTGGGCGAGCGACAGAAAATGCGCACAGAGACAACAATGGAATAGCAAAATTATTAGGAGCAAGTAAGTATTCTTAAGCATACATTTCGAAATGACATTTGGTTTTCGGAGTTTGTACTAATCATTTCACGTGATCAAACAAAATACATTTTTAGGTTAGGTCTTATGAAACATAAACTGCTTAGTCAAAGCAATGAATTTCATGTTGTCAGACAAAACACATTTTAATATTAGATCATATTAATCTACTAATTTCCAACATAATGTGCGAGAGGTCCAGGAGAAAAATATAGGCCTATTCTTTCACAAGTTATTGAACCATTTAGAAAACACCTCCCAACATAAAGATGAGCTGTAGTAAATAAGCAAGACATAGTTATTAATAGTATATTATTATTATTATTATTATTATTATTATTATTATTATTATTATAGGCCTATATGGCATTGTGCTTTACCCTTTTGGTGATATCTGGTATTAGTTGGCAACACTGAAGAGACGGCCAAATTAGCCTTTTAGGAACTGCTCTTACGTGATCCTCACTATAGAATACACAATTATGCACATAGACAATTTACTGTGCACCAAGTATAGTCACTTGAGGCGGTTAGAAGCAAAGGGGTGTAAGTGAAATTTCTAAAAAAAAAAAAAAAATGGTTTAAGTGCATCCAAGGTAAACTAAAGCATTTCAAATTTCAGTGGTAAAGGGATATATCTTTTAACCACATCGCACATTAACATTTAAAATTAAAACTTCACGGAATTTACGAATTCTTAGTAACTTTTAATCACATTTTATGGAAAATAACGTAAGTGCACTTACACCCCTTTGCTTCTGACCACCTAAATGTCTTTACGTACAAGGCATGTAAATTTGACTTAATTATTGTGATAAGTATTTTTGTGTCATTATTGCATTCTACAATAAAACTACAGTACAATACACCACTTCCAGACTATGAGCAGTGAGGTGACTAATTTAGTAACAATGTATGTTAACGGCAAAGTAAACCGCAATATCGGTACAAAATCTGCCCACAGCTGTTTCAATAGCCAGGAATATCACAGAATCCACAGGAAGTTGACATTGGAGGGGTTCATTCCGTGTAATCTGTGCTTTTGAAATGAGCGCGGTAGTTAAACGGTGGATGGGGATTACTGTGGCTGAGAGCGTTCTCGTGTCATATTGCCAGAAGAAAATATGTCGTCTGTTACACTCCATCATAATCAGGATCACTCCCGTCTGGATATTATTCATTGCAGCTACCAGATATACGTACTAGCGTCATGTATTACAGACGCTATGTTTGGTTCAAGTTTGTTGAGTTTCCCGAAGACCGAGGTTCGTTTCTGAGCAGTAGCTCTGTAACGTTCGTTTGGATTTGCGCCTTGACTTCCCCTCCCCTCTCTTCTCCAGCTCCATGCTATAGCTGCGGAAGGATTATGGAATAAATCTTGTGAAGTTTCATATAGTTGTATAAGTACAGATAAACGTTATGATTAAGAAATATTATACATATAAGTAAATCGCAATATATTTTTAAATTCACGACAAATTTTATTACACCAACGACATAATTAACATAATATGCAAATAAAAATTACAGTTGCTCGGCAACAATATTTGTGCGAGATCGTGCGTATTTGCTTGTTTTCCGCACAGAACCAATACGCGGTAAGTGTGAAATACCACATTCAGTATTCCCAACGTAACACACATAACAATTTCCTTCTTATTACCGCTTAAGCGCGACATTCATTTTACTGCTTTAGGCTTTTAACATATTATTTTTAGAGACGTTTAACATAGTAATAATTATAAATTGGAAACTTACCACTGCAATTTCACCTAAATTGCAATGTTAATTATTGTTTTTAAATATTTGCAAAAATTAAGTAAAGTCTACTACTCCATGAAACTTATTGCATTCCTGATACAAGTAACATTAAGGAAGCCGTGAAAAAATCAACGAGATTCCCGATGCCGATGTTATTACTGCAATATGTTATATAAACAATATTGTTAAAATATTAAAATGAAAAATAAATCATTACATAACCTTACCGTTTGTTTTAAGTTCGCATTTATAGACTGGGGGGGGGGGGAAGACAGACGTATATCACGGCCTGCTGGAGTATAGTAAACATAGAAAACATTTTACAGCAACAATGTTGAAGAAAGATATTTTGGTGTTCCGAAGTTGGCGTCATTAAACAGAAACCAACATGGAGATTTAATTGCAACTAATTAGAAATTCGTCTTTCAGGTATGTAATAAACGATCTTCGCACAAAATAATGTACGATACACGAGCGGTATGTTTGTTTTCGTGTTCTCGGAAATTAAAAAAGCTCAACTACGTTTCCCTTTCTCAATCTTTTCCTCGAACATGAAAACGTCAACATACCGCTCTTGTAACGTATATTACTATTGTGTGACTATACGGATGATGAAAGTATTCGCTGCGAGATGCAATATCACCTTCACTTTTTAACTTTGCTCTAGAAAATGCCATTAGGAAAGTCCAGGAAACAGGAAAACTGAGAGTGTTTGGAATTGAACTGGTTACATTTGTTGCTTGTTTATGCGGATGACGTGAATATGTTAGGAGAAAATCCACAAAATATAAGAGAAAACACGGACATTTTACTTGAAGCAAGTAATGAGATAGAATTGGAAGTAAATCCCGAAAGGACAAAGTAGGACTGTATGATTATGTCTCGTAACCAGAAGATAGTACTGCGAAATGGAATTATAAACAATGAAAATTTATCCTTTGAAGAGGTGGAAAAATTCAAATGCCTTGGTGAAACAGTAACAAATATAAATTACACTCGAGAGGAAATTAAACACAGAATACGATAGGCCTAAATGTGGAAATACCTGCTATTATTCGGTTAAGAAGCTTTCGTCATCTAGTTTGGTTTCAAAAAAACTGATAGTTACAATTATGAAACAATAGTTATATTACCGGTTGTTCTGTATGATTGTGAAACTTGGACTCGCACTTTGAGAGAGGAATAGAGGTTAAGACTGTTCGAGAATAAGGCGCCTAGGAAAATATTTGGAGCTAAGAGGGAATGCAGTTAAAGGAGAATGGAGAAACTCACACAACGCAGAACTGCACGCATTCTATTCTTCACCTAACTGTTAGGTTCTAACACAATTGAGGCAGTCAGAAGCAAAGGGGTGTAAGTGAACTTACGTTATTTTCCATAAACTGTGATTAAAAGTGACTAAGCTTTCGTAAATTCCGTAAAGTTTTAATTTTAAATGTTAATGTGCGATGTGGTTAAAAGATATATGAAATGTTAAATGCTTTAGTTTATCCTGTATGCACTTAAATAATTTTTTTTAGAAATGTCACTTAGGGCCTACACACCTTTGCTTCTAACAGTCTCAATTAGAAAGAATTATTTATCTATATGTTTGAGATGGACAGGGCATGTAGCACGTATGGGTGAATCCAGAAATGGTATATAGCGTTAGCTGGAAGACCTGAGGGGAAAAAGACCTTCGAGGAGGCCGAGACGTAGACAAGGGGATAATATTAAAATGGATTTGAGGGAGGTGGGATATGATAGTAGAGACTGTATTAATCTTGCTCAGGATAGGGACCGATGACGGGCTTATGTGAGAGCGGCAATGAACCTCCGGGTTCCTTAAAAGTCATTCGTAAGTAAGTTTTATAACATGAACATATAATATAAAATAAATTGTAGGCTATAATTCCATAAGAATAATTGTTTCATTTTTATATTATGCATCATTATAATTTATGATATCCAACACCTTTATAAATAAAATATTAATTTTAATACTCTACATTATCTTAGACTTTAATATCTACCTGTTAATAAATGAATTAAATTATTTCATTTTCAGACTAAATATTAACGTTATGTTCGATTCATGTGATTGACTATGGCGAAGTTCGATATTCGCCGATGTTCGCTCTGCAGGAGGAGACCTGTCATGTTTGTTCCGTCATGTTATGAAAATATTTGCTGTCCTCCTCTCCAACCCCCTTCATGTTTTAGAACGCTCAAGAATCTGAGCTCATATCTTGAGATTAGTTCTTCATATGGAATAAGACGAAGCTTGTAAAGTTTTGGTGCCTTCTTTCATGTTTGAACAGTGCAGGATACTTAGTAGTCGGTACTCTGAACGTATGCATTTTTTTATATTTTGTTTGATTTATTTATAGCCTACATATTTTTGTGAATGATTGGTCATATTAATAACAACAAAAAACTATCTGTACTCATTACTATGCGTCACTTCGCAAGTTAAGTGCCTGATATCATTATGCAGCTAAAGAATAAAAGGGCAGGAGGGGAAGAAATAAGGAGAAAGACACCGAACGTACCGAAGGGGAAATATTGAACAAACGCAAAGAGAGCTTCGGTTCTACACAAAGTAAACCAGATATAGAAAACATAAACAAAAAACATACAAAAATATTGAGTCTCAGCAAACATGAACCGAACATAAGGCCTCGCACTGGTTTTTAATAATATATTTATTGCATCCAAATGGCCATTTAGTTCATAAGAACAGGGATTTACAACTTGTGTTTTGCACATTCGCTTATTGATTTTGACCTTTTGGTACACGGTTCGATATGGTAGCGATCACATTTTTTTTTGCACAATTTACACTCACATGTTTCATTTGGTTCCTGGTATGCCGTGTGCTTGTATATGAGGTGGTGATACCCGTGGACTGCCAATCTTGTTATCACGTGCCGAATTCCAAAGTTTTCCTTAGTCAATTCTCGATCTGTCATTCATTGCTTGTAAATTGGAGTATTCTACATGACGTGGGCACATGAGCCGATAGCTAAGTAACAGGAAGCAGAGTTCTGTGACAAGTGTCGAATTCAGATCTTTCCGGTGGGGAGATGTAACCGACAGCAAAAGAAACAACAATTCAGAACTTACCAATCAACAACACAGGCATTTATGTAAAAAAAACAACATAGAAGTGTAGGATCAATTATAGAAATAGAGCTTCCACTCTTTTATATTTGCTTTAAATACTGCTCAATAATGTTATTATAGGCATTACTTTAAAAATTATTAATATTGTTACGTAAAACATGGTGAATATAAACTATTCTTCTGTATAAAATTGTCCCATAATGCCGCTGTTAAATAAAATCCATTATACGTAGATAGATTAAATTTAACTGGCCTACAAATAGGAGGAGAATGTTTCGTGTTTCGTACCACATCTGTATTTCTGACAAATGTGGATGGTATCGTACTCTGCTCGCTAATTAAGAAGAAATGAAGCTGTTGTTGTTCTCCAGTTGTGAAAAATAACACTGTGATGGATGTACAGTTACCCTGAAAAAGAATGAGGCGATTCTTGGTCGTCGGAAGTTAAAGTTCTACAGCGCGGTTCACTCGATATCGACGTAGGGATACATAACATGACAGATAGTACAATAATTGTTACAAGGACCACAACAAGGACAAGGACCAGAATAAGGATCACGAAGAAGACTGCCATTTAAGGCCAGGATTTCACAACATAGCTTTAGTCCCAAAATATCATTGCTTCACTGTACCGAATGGCAAATGCCTGCTAAGGGATCTACATTCTGGACTGCTGCTATCACTGTCTTGTCTCGGTAGCTCATATAGTAGCGTGCCGGTTCCATTGTATAACCGAAACGTCTCGTGTTCGATCCCAGGTAAAACTTTTTTTTTATTGAGGTGTAATTAATTTGTTCAGAGTTCCTCGACTGTCTAATTTGTCGAAAAATATGAAATAATTTATGCCCAATTTCTGGGTCTTACAAGTGGGCTGAACCTCGTCAAAAAAATAAATCTTACTTGGAAGTTAAAAGTATTCTTCCTCAAACAAAAATCATAAGAAACAAAAAGAGACCTGTTAACTTAAAATCTTGTCCACATGCCATCAGCTTCTATTACAGCTCTAAGTCGATCCGGCATGGATGTCACGAGATTGTGGAATAAGTTCTGATCCCCGGCGAGATCTTCCCAGGTGTCAACAACTTGATCCCACAATTCGTCTCGATTTCGAGGGCGTCGGTGGGCATAGGTGGCTATTCTTCTCTTTTTCAATTCCGCCCATAAATTTTCGATGACATTCAAATCAGGTGACTTCGGAGACCAATTAATGATTTCGATCTCGGGTCTCCTTTGAAACCATCTTTGAATGCTTGCAGCATAGTGCACGAGATGATTATCCTGCTGGAACAGCAATGTTCCTTCGGGAAAACGTTCTCGGGCGGAGGGAAGGAATATATTTTCCATAATATGCTTGTAAGTTCCCGCATTAAACCGGCCATCGATTCTTTCTATAACGCCAGGTCCATCGTAAGACATCCACCCCCAACACGATATGCTAAAGCGCCCCGATCTTTCACGTCGGTGCACATAGCGCTTATCATGTCGGAGACCATCCTCACGATAGACACGGACAGGACCTTCGTAATCACTCGAGATGGTTGTTTCGTCGGAGAAAATTACATTTCTCCAATCGAAATCCACTCGATTGGTAGCGAAGGCAAGACGGTCGACAGCTTGTGCTTCCCCCAATATTTCCATTTGCGCAGCCCTCCGGCTCCTAATACCGCGGTTCCTCAACCTGCTGATCACAGTCTGTGAAGAGCCGGGAAAGTTAGATGCTGCTCTTATTTCGTTAGCAGTCAGAAAGGGGTCCTGTCGAACTGTCTCGAATAAAAGAGCATCCTCGTCCAATGAAGAAATCCGCGGACGCCCAGGAATAGGGCGATTTTCGACCTCCCCAAAATTTTGGTAACGATGAACCCATCTCGCGGCTGTACTTCCAGGAACACCGACCAAACGGCCAGCAGATCTAGCCCCATATCCAGCCTCAACTAGAGCTATAACTCGCTGTCTCATGTCACGTCGGGTACGTCATTACGATGAGAAATGAGAGATGACGATAATACTTTAGTGTAGACAATGACTATTTAACGTGATGTAGAATTATTGAAATAAGAGGCATCTTGCATAGTAAGATTTAATAAATCAACCCTAAATTAAATATCTAAATAACAGGATATAACAGGAAGTCCAATTGTTGCGAAATTAATCAAATTAAAAATAATTACATTAAATAAACAAACCTCAAGTTATGACACCACATTGCTACAGCTAAATTGTATGTTATTAACATAAGCATTGAATAGGTCCGTGGTTGTGCGTTGGACGACAAAACCAAACATCGAAAGTTCGAATCTTGCCGAGGAATGTAACTTCTTGCTTTTTGTAATGTAAATCAGACTTATAACTACCATCATTCATATTTCTTACATTATTTGTTAATATTTATAGCCAACATTGAATTTGTAAAGAAAAGACTTTAGAAATCTCATATGGAATTTGTGATCTGTAGTGACATAAACATAGATTATCTCTCGGAACTTTTCCGTAAAAGTAAATTAAATTCACTCCTTGAAACTGGAAACCTTATTCGTAGGGTCATTTTCCCATAGCATACAAGCTGAAGTAGCACAGCCATTGATAAACGTTTTGTACACAGAATTAGACTGAATTCCTATTCGACAGAACCTATAATCAATGGCTTGTCTGACCATGATAAACAAATCCTATGTGTTTCCAATGTCACTGAACAATTTCAAAATATTAATTTAAAAACTAAGAAAGGATCGTAATTGCTGTATCTAGTGATTATTTACATTTATGTCTACAAAATGAATCTTGGAAAAACATATATGATACTGGTACTACTGATATTAAGAGTAAATATATTGAATTTTTCACTTAATTTCATAATCACTTTAGTGGATGTTCTCCACTCAATGTTGTGAAAAAATTCAAAAGTTAAAACATGTAGATAACGCAGGGACTTCAAAATCTCATGTATTAAAAAGAAGAATCTATATGTAATGAGTTGCAATGTAATGATCCTCTTAAATATTGCAAGAAGTACAGTGTAATTTATCAAAAATTATGAAAGAGGGAAATAGAATATATTTGAGTAGAAAAGTACAAAATTCAGATAATGCAATTAAACCTATTCGTAATATTATTAAATTTAAACTTGTACATATACTAAGAAAGAAAATATTTTTTCATTAAAACCAATGATTATAAAGTAGAGGATCCCAAATCTATTGCAAATTCTTTTAACGTATTATAGTATATAGTACAGAAATATTATTGACAACTTAAACATTCAAGATTTTGCAAAAGATACTGCAATTGGTTACTTAACAGATGTATTTAATAATAATTATTAATATATGTAATTAGTCAATAACTGCAACAGTTCTTATACATTCAATCATAACATGAATAAAATTGAATGCAAACACGTAGATAAAATAGTTAAAATTAACTGCAGGGGTGAGAATGAAATTATCCAAAGCCATACTTTTAACAAAAATTGTTTTGTGCGAGTGCATTTCTTACACATATGGGAAAGCTATTAATAAATTATTGTAATAATTACTCAACAAATGACATAGCCTAAGGACTCTAAACCTTTGTAAAAGTTTGTCTATTATTATATATTTTTTTAATTTCATTTTAATTGTTAGTTTTTAATATATATGCATTTACTTGTATATGTGTGTGTGTATAAATGCATTCATTAGATTAACGTTTATAATATTATAACTTGTAATTTTGTATTGTTTGCGATCATTAACACTTAATGTCAGGACTTTGTAAAACTATATTTCAACGTGACTTAGCTATTTCAACGTTATTTAGACAAAAAAAAATAGTTGTGTAGACTAAGAATCGAACTCGCACTCTTCTACACAACACGCAGAAGTCTTACCGTCTGAGCCTTTGAAACGACATGAAAGCTTTTCTTTCTGTGCGGAGTGTCGATCTAGTCATGAAGGTCCATTGTCGATTTAACTACATGATTTATGTATATATTTATCTTTTATTTACGTAATATTATCATATTTTTTGCAGTTTTTGAAGTGAATTTCGGAACGATGCTAGTAACAAACCAAATAGCCTGAATTTAAGTAACTCAATATTCGTTATCTTGTGTATCAGTGCTCTGGTCTCCGATCATGCGCAGTGTCTTACAACTGAGACTTAGGAATATTCAATCGTCTCATCCTTTTCCAGGGAAACTGTACGTTGTGAGTTGTTGTCGAAGTTTGATTGTTTCACTGCCTCTGAAAGTAGTTTTCAGGCATCATTCGTAAGCCTGTACAAAGCCAAAAGTTTACTTATTTACAAGCAGTAATTATTTTAAAATGACATATCCCGCAAGTATTCAAAAGCTTATTCCTGGTGGAATACCAATATATGTTTGGATTTTAAGCTCTTGTTTTCATCTATAGAAGGTATCCTAACTTGTACCACCTCGAGGTTTCCTAACTCGTACTGGTGGTACGATTTACGGACCTACATTCTTCTAAGTTTCAAATCTGTCATTAGATAATTCAGGGCTCGAAGTCTGTTCCGGGTCTTTTTAATTTAGTATTAATAATTACATATTATATTTCAATACATTTTTCAATTAAGTGCGAATTAAATTGTTAAAAATACAAACAGGACTCTCGGTACTGTCGATATTGCTTTATCGTATTTTAGCACTCGTATTAGCTTTCGCTAATTTATAATACTCTTGCTGAATGCTTTCGATATGTTTGATTCTGCATTGAGTCTCGTTGAGCTTCTGAATAATAGCGAAGTGTTAATAAAATTAAAAGGACCAGATTCAGAAACACTTTACACTTCGTATCGAGTTCATGATCAGATATCAGAGGCCACTGCTAGTCAACGAGTCGAATTGCTTATTGTTTAACCTGAGATCTAAGCAAGTTAAAAATTCCGAAGTACAAATTCTGATGCACCTTCTACTTGAGGAAAAATCTGATGTTGCATCTTCTATTTCAGGGAAATGTAATGTTGCTCCTTCTACAGCTACTTCAGGAACATCTAATGTTACACCGTCTGCTTCAGGGAAATCTAATGCTGCACCTTCTATTTCAGAGAAATCTGATGTCGTTGTAGAAGTAGTGGAAGAGGTTGGTTTTGTCCCGCGTGTAAATGTTGTTCTGTGGAGGACATGCTGCAGTTTATGCAATGTGACACTTGGGTACATGAAATATGTTCTGGAACAAAATCAGGTCTCAAACAATTTGTCTGTGTAGAATGCAAGTAAATAATTATTTGATTCAGTGTAATGAAAATACTTCGTTCCCGGTTTAATTACTTATCCTCCAATCACAATCTAAACACCATGTCACAGGAGAGCCAAATTCTGCCCATAGAAAATCTCACTATTCATCCTCTTTTACTGTCTCAGTCCCCCGTGAATGGAATTCTCTACCTCAGAAGATTAGGGGTTGCCAGACAATAACCACTTTCAAGGAAAGGCTAAACGATTTGTTACGGGCGCAGTCAAATTGAAGTTATAATTGTGATCGAGTTTAATAATTTAATTTAATTTAGGTATGACTATTATTATTATTATTATTATTATTATTATTATTATTTTACATAATTATTTTATTTGTGTTATGAAGATAAAAATAATTGTCATTTTATTATATTAATTATGTATTATATTGTATTGTATTAATTATGTTATATTCATAGCAATGTAGTAATTTTCTATCATACTGGTTGAGTGGAAGAGAAGGCGGAATGGCCTTAACTCTGCCAGTTAAAATAAATTATTATTATTATTATTATTATTATTATTATTATTATTAATTTGTATAGAGGTACGACTTAGGAACCTGGTTGTACGATTTCGGATACTGGTTTTCTATATCATACCGATTACATACATTAGAAAAAACAAGTATTTCACTTATAAATTTCTCGATATTTTAATTATTGCAGCTGAAATATAAACTACCAGTGAATACGTGAAGTTTTCTAAACAATTACATTTCGTATCACAGATATTAAATTGAGCCATTGAAAAATGAAAATTTGTTAAGTGGTATGATTTAGGCAACCTTAACCTAATTAGCCTACACACCGATTAAATTAGACCAATGTATCTTCTAGAATAGCTTTCCTACAGTTGTGTGGTTACCCGGAATAGTGATCTAAGTCACAAGAATAAAATTCTTCAGGAAATGAGAAAAACGTTTTATTCGTCGAAAAAAAAAAATCACGTGAGAAATATTTTCCACATGATCAGTTGGCCTACTTCCATAGAAGATAATATTATAAAAGTGTTTTTAATTTTTCATTTCTTAATAAGGGTAACATAACAGTTTCTTTTTCACGAAATAGAGATTTAACCCACAATGATGGAATATTGATCTAACCTACAAATCACACACTTTATCGAAACTGTTCTAGCGCATACATTTATCACAAATAAACAAACTCTCAATAACGTAACGAATGCATTCAATTTATGAACTGAGTACACCAATAGATAATTTCCTATAAGTTTACATTTCACAGTAGATTAAAGTGATGAGAGATTTTCATGAAGTACCCTGCATTCTGAAGAAAATTACTTGTACATAAGCTATCTGAGAAGTTTTTTTTATTTTATTTTCCTGTTTAATATTTTGTAGATTATCATAAAGCAAAGGGAGAGCTTGATGTAGATGTGGAAGACCATTGCGTTCTCTAGAAACCATTCTGATCACATAAGCATGTTATGGCTTACTCGAGATCGCACCAAGATCGGTTCATCAGCCGAAAACTGGAGCCAGTGAGAAGTCATTGTCTTGAATGCAGGGTTCCTGTAGAGCAGTTTCTCTGTGCATGAAAGATTGACCCATTTAATATACAATGAGTGAAGGACTAGTATGAACACTAACATCCAGTCACCGATTAAGATGATATGCTGTGTTTGCTTTTTATCTCCTTTCAATAGAGGTAAAATATCGATCAAGGGCAAAAAGCTATGCCCTGTAACTACAATTTTATGTTATATTGTGGTGAATTAATTGCTTCATGATCAGTTAGTGACAAAGCGCGATGTAACGCCAGATATTATTTTGAGTGATGCAATGATTTGACCAAATCACTAAATTACATAGTTTAATACATTTCAGGATACAAGATATAATTTGTGATGAACTCCATTTAACTATAACATTCATGCCATACGAACACACAATGGTAATAATATTATATGTGATATAGTATTATGTGTAAAATATCTAAGTTGCTGTACTGTGTAATTTAAGCAGCTTTATTAAAGGGTATTTTAGGGTGGTTAGAAAAACTTAGAGCCAATATCATAAGGCCTATACTGTCACGGTACTGTATTTATAATACCAAGACAGTAAACTTCAACTTATTTAATGAAGAAAAGTTTGACTATCAGTTGTTAAAACCAGTAAACGATAGCTATTTAAATTTTAGAAATTCAGATGCGATAAGGTTACGTATAGTTCATTAGATCATTATTCCACTCACCTATTCTGGCATATCCCCTGTCCACGATTTCATTGCATTCTTTAGCATTTTAGCTTTATTATCTTTCCATTCAGATATATTTATTTTCCTTCAGCGACCTTAATTTAACTGTGTTTCAGAAGTGCCTCTCGGATGTATGTCTCTACCATCCGCCATTTTTCTGCAGATAGATCGGTAATCGTCCAAATGCTAACTTTACAAACTGAAAATTTTCACATAAAATAAAGTTCAGAAGCATAGAACTTATATAAAGATATACCTCGCTTGGTTTTTCATTAAAAACGTAAAATAGCACATTTTGTGGATTAGATCACTATTCTGGATAGATACGCAGTTTTTAAAGAGTAATGATATGTATATCCCACCTGCCTTTTGAAGAACTTCGAGATTATTTTTTTAAATGCATTTCACATAGTTTACAAAATGCACCACCCCGAGTAAGATCGAAACAGAAACAATACTATTGAATTACTTTCCCATCGTTTTCGATTTTGATTTTGCATCCAATCGTTTTATACATTAACTCACCAAAAACAGCACTAAATGACGTGAAGAACTGTTTTTGGGCAGATTTTTAAAGCTATCAGAATTTCCATCTTCGACAGACGATTTGGAAGATTTCAAATGTTAGCTACTTCTTCAAACTTTGGATGGCGAAGTCGGTTTTATTACTACTGTTGGTGTTTGCTGCAGAAAACTGCTTATTTCACAGAGTATTCTGTTATTTTGTTGAATGCAGAAAGGATAGGCTGGTGCTGATGAAAACTGTGCAATTGATTGCTGAGCAATAACTTCAAATTTGCGGCTGGGAACGTATACGGGGTCGTTTAGCCTTTGAATATGTTTTTGTATTGAATGCTGAGATGGTTTTGTAAGTCTCCGGTGATACGCCGGGCAGTAATAGAAGAAGCAGAGTCACGAACGTATTTTTCAAATCTGTGAAGATTTCGGTTACAGCAAGCGTATGGACCCTGTTTTCAAGGTTATTGTTAGTAACTTCAGACCGGGTGTTTGCAACATTTTCCTAGTCCTTCCTTTGGTTTTATTGAATCCTTTAGATCCTGATTGCATTTTGTCATATTGATTAATGATTCGTCTGTAGTGGAGATACGAATGGCATCTTGAACTGTTCTGATATGCATACTCATAGTTAGGATTAGATCATCTGCATTTGTAGTGATAGGATTACAAGAAAGTGAACTGGATAAATAATCCCGATATCGCTTCCAGTTTGTTGTTTTCTTGTCAACATTTCGAAAACTGTAGATGCTGATACTTACATGGTCCAAGATTAAAAGAACAGGGTTATAATCAGATTCAGAAGATAACAAGTCAGGAAGTTAATGAAGAGTGGAATAAGGTTGCTATTTATTATGGCAATATCATGATAATGAGTGGGGTTAAATGACGCCATCACCATATACCCTATCCATATTGCGTTGCTTGGAATACTAAGATTGTCATTATTGGTAACTAACTGGGAATTCCAGTTCGTGTTTTTGGCATTTAAATCTCTAGTATGCAAAGCCTGTGACAGATATGTGACGAATATCAAGATCAGATGTTAAGAAAAGCTTAAAGAGAGAACAATAAATAGGACCAATTTGTAGTTTACTTTTATCATTCACCGATTGAAAATGAATGCTTCTTCCATTTCAGTAATTTGAGGAGAAGAGACAGAGTTGTAATGTAAATTTTGTTTTACTCATTCTGTAACTTCTGTGCCACCATGATGTGCACGCAGCCCAAAGTCTTATATATTACACGCGCACGCGCACGCGCGCGCACCCACACACACACACACACACACACATACACACACACACACGCACGCACACACACTTTCCCTCTCTCTTTGTAATATAAATTTCTTGTTTGGTGTTAGATGTGTTTCATTTACAAGGAAGACGTCAATGTCATATTATCCTAGAACTTGAGAATAAAGTCTCTATCACTAAAAATTCCATTTTCATTCCAAAATACAGTATGTATTGTTCTATTTACTGAAATCATTTACATGTACTAATTTTCAAATATAGTAATAAAGTCTTCAAGACGGACACTGAATTTTCTTAGTGTGTCTGATGTTAACTTTGTTTATGATGTGCTTGATTTCGTTGCAAGTAGTAATAATATTAAGTTATTTTATGAGTGATCATATTTCCTTTAGTTCTTGTATATGAATGAATTTGAACCAGCAGATTGATTTATGTTTGTTTATATTCCGGAACAGTGTGGTAATTTTCATAAAGACGCAGAAAGAGCGTTGAGTTTGTAATAACAGAACGATGTTCAGATCAGATCGTTCTTTGTTTCTGACGTCACTGGCATAGTTTGTTGCTTTATACATTGTTTTTCAGCAAAAGCGTTAATAAATTAAAGAGACATGACGGATGTTCTACTGAACATTTTGATATAGAGAACCTAGGGTCTGAGAAGCCAGCTGAAGAAGATATAGGCTTAAGCCAGTGGCGTATACTGGTTAAAGGGTTTGGGCTACCGCTGACCCTATTATTACACAAAATATATCTAACAATTACTTTAATTTTAATTACTATGGTAAAACTAACAATACAAAATTATTACATTATGTTATATTATAAACTTTTTCTTTTGTAATTTCCTTGGGCTACCGCCGGTAGCCCGCAAAATAAGCCCCTGGCTTAAGCATGACTATCACTGTTACTATTTTTCGCGTTATTTAAGCTGCTTACATATATTTATTTACATTTAGTTTTTACATTATTTACAGTTATTACTGTACACTACCATATCATTGACAAACCTGAGTTAACGTACCAGTTTGTACCTTACAACAGTTGCTCAAAATGAGTCACCAACCTCAATGAAAGACTGACACCGGCGTACGAGATTCTGCCGCACTCTTTCTAATATCCCTGTAGTGGCGTATTTCGAATCATATCGCAGGCGTCTTCAATTATGACAATTAATCAATGTCCGTGTCCACTGAAGTCTCATACAGTAGGCCTACATAAGTGATTTTAAATATCCCCCTACGAAGTACTCGAATGTATTCAGGTCGGATAATCTCGCAGGTCATGTAAAAAGTCTCCCCTTCCAATCCAGCGACCAGGAAGTATAAATTCAAATGAACTGGTACTGCGCCATCGTACTATTCGAATCTTCAAATGGTATGAAAGCTTGTGTTGTTGAATCATAGCGTGTTCTGTCATGTGACAATGCAAATACGATAAGACAGACACCTCTTGTGGATGATAAGTAAACAGAAAATATCCATTACGTACGGATTGTCTAGCCTTCAGACTTTCCCCAACATATTTAAGCCCATATCACATAAGCTGGCTTCACAGACCACAAGTTCTCCACCTCAAAATGTTGAGTAAAGCATCCCCTATGTTCTGTTTATATAAAAATAATAAACAATAAATACCTTCTCCTCTGTTGTGAGAACCGTAATTGCAAAAATCAACACAACACTGAATTCACAATAGGCCTATGTCAAACCATTACATTCAACAAACAAATATTACATTGATAGAGAAACTTGGGCAGCAGACGAGCACTAATTTCAGTGTCGTTTGTTTTGCCGCATGCTGTATATTTGACTGCTGCGGATGAAGTAAACTGTGACGGCTTATCAAACAATATGCACTACGTTTAATTTTTGGTCCGACCTTGTAAGATTTATGGTGGAAAATCGGATGTGGAGTAGGTTTCCATCGAGTCCTTCGAATTTCTCCATCTGCTTCATTGCAAAAATCTCCATTCTTGCAATATCTTATGTTAACCTTCTGCTTATTATTATACTTTATTTAGCTCAAACAGAAAGCGTTGGCTGAACAGATCAACGATTTTGTAGCATGTTGATCATATAGGGGAGCTGTTTGGGATAAATATTGAGTGAAAGATTTTGTTTACTGTCAAAACGACAAAGTAATGAACACAGCTTGCAGCTCTTTGACGATAAGTACAGTAATGGAAACTGCAAACATATGTGCATTAAACGAATGCAGTTATCTAGATCGGCTAGGTAAACTCTGTTGAATCACAAATAAATCACCAAATTTTATTGCAACTAAAGATCACAAACTACCGACAAAATTATCAAGTACGAATATAATCAGATACTTTTAAACAAAAGACTGCGGCGGACAATTGCTATATACGAATTTTTGATTACCGGCGGGGTGAAGAACATTGGGAATATCTCTGTAAAAATGGACATCAATATTTTCGTCGAAACAGACTACTTGGGACTACAACTTGAAATTTACAAAAAATGTCGCCTTATGCATTATGTATAATTTTTTTTCAATATTGCAATTTAACTTCGCGTCTAACTTCTGACAAATTATACTGAGAAATAATAACAGAATTTTACGACCTAAGAGCAAACCTAATCACATTGTCATTAAGGTATAAAATTATATTCGATAACTCTGTAAGTCATGTTATTGGGGATAATAAATTCAAATTCGGACACCATTTTAGTTTTTCAGCAAGGAATACATTCTGTGAGCTTCCCACAAGGTTGAAGTGTTTAGAGCGAGGGAAATACAATTGAATGTAAAGCAAAGGAGAATGGTTCGAATCTTGCTATATAGAATCATGTACTATCTGAAATAAATAAGGAAGCTTCTATGAAAATTATTAGGGTCTACTTGGGAAAGACACGAGAAAGACATATAATACATATTCCGAAGTGATATAGTGTTAAAAGTTCTGTAATCAAGATGTATAAAGGAAACTTATTAGTCAACTGCAAAATAAGTTATTCTACTATACGGGACACAGAATATTTTTATGGCGGAGTCTTGAAACGTAAAAGGAACATAGCAAGAGTGAAGTAAGCTAATGCTTCGGCAATCAAGATACAAAGAAAGTGGAGCAGAACTACTGTAATGTGTTTCAAACATTTAATTTTTTAATAGCACGGTTTATTTGACACTATTGATGAGATTAAAGAATATTTGAAAACAGACGCAGAGCTGCTGCTACTACTCTTCCTTCTGGTGCTACTCGTAAATGAGCCATCGCCTTTGAAAATTTTCTAGTTAGATACATGGCTATATTATTCTTGATAAGCTAAGATTGTGTTTTACTTCATGAACATGTAACCTGAACAATAAATGTATAAAATTATTATTATTATTATTTCTTTTTAATCATTGTTTGAATCATTTCCTCTTATAGAGACTTCTATGTAAAAGTACTATAGCCCGGGTCATTTAGAAAGACATCCCAAGGGGGGAAATGTACGAGAGAGAGAGAGAGCGCTGAGATATAGAAATGAGAAAGCTGACTTCTCCAGAAGCTTTAGAACAAGTACACAAGGACGATAAGAACCAGGATAAGTATCGCTACAAGGACCACGATCACGACAGCGAAGGGCCAAGATAAGGACCATGACAAAGAAAACAAGGATCAGGACAAAAACAACTAGGACTACGATAATTACCATGACAAGGACAAAGAGAAGAATCACAACAAGCACCACGATAAGGATCACGACAAGCACCACAATATAGACCATGCTGCTTGTCGTGGTCCATGTCGTGAACTTTATGGTGATCCTTGATGTGATCCTCATTGCAGTACTTGTCATTGACCTTGTCGTGATCCTTATCATTGTCTTTGTTGTCTTTGTCATGGTTCCACATTTGTCAGTTCAAAATGATATTGTTTTCTCCATTTGGTAAGCGACTTCTGCCTCACATGGTACTTTCCATACTTTAATAAAATATAAGATAAAAGAGAATGTATGTAAACAGAGACCACTAGAAATAGATTGACAATTGATAAAGATTTCACTGGTGTGTACTTTGGGCTACAGTTCCGACATCTTCCTGCATAGACTATACTTATGCAACTGTATTGCAGCACTTCGACTGCACTGTGATACTTCTACACAATTGTAACTACGCGAAGAATAAAAGGAGTAATGTTAATGCCATTGGACATGAAAGGTAGTTGTCGGAATAGAGTCAACAAATTGATACGTAATGCATTAACCCTTCTTCTTCTTCTTCTTCTTCTTCTTCTTCTTCTACTATTCGTCCTATTTATGTTTCGGCACACTACCATTTACTTTCATTTTCTCTTGTTCTTTCTATCCTTATTATCTTTTTCTTTTGTTTAGTTCCTTTCTCTTCTCATAAATGGCCTACTTCCTCTCATCTTTCTGTCTTACCGTATCCTCTGCTTTAGTTTTTTTTCTTTCCTTCCTTTTATTAAAATTATAGCCGTTGTGATTTTTCATTGGAAGGGGAGAAGTTAATATTTAGCAAGGGGCCAGTTAATATTTTATAATTGCGTTTGCTGATTGGTTAAGACCGAGGTGGAGTTTATTGTTGACGTCAGTCTGGTGAAGGGACCCATTCAGGTCGGACGTGTGCCGGCAGGCTCAATTACGAGAATACTGATGTGGGGAATTTGCGATGGGATCGCAGTTGTGAATGTTTCGTAAGGCACGGGCTCTGATGTAGATCGGGAGTCGAACGGGTTGTATGAACCTGCGATTGGATCGCGGAAGAAATACGTGTGGAAAGTGAGCCACAGAAAAGCACGGATATCGAACTGGGTTCGAGGATCTGTTCTGGGAAGTATGGAGTCAACTCGGATTGTATAACGGCGGATATTAGTTTTGTGCAGTATTTGTTACAAGCTGTGATGGGACATTAAGTCAACTGCAAACACCTACGAGATTTGCGATTTAGTTTATTTCTGTTTGGTTTGTTATTGCACCAGAACATGGTTTGTGAGAATGTTCTAGAAATCAAAAATGGAGGAATACATTGTTGCGTCGAGAGTGAGGGGTGACAAACCTGTTTGTAACGGTTTCCATGCGTGTTTTCAGTATTGGTTATGAGTGAGCTATATCAGGAGTTGGATGTCAACAGTGTGAAGTGCCTACGAATGTAAGGTAACCGTCTGTTTATTGATTAATGAATATTCTCAATCACGAAGATATTTTCTATGGGACGAAGTTACAAACTTGTATTCTCAATAAATGTTTTTATTGAGGGAATGTGTGTGTTGTTACTCAACTATCTTGACAAGCAGATTTCCATCTCTATCATAACGATTCATGGCAGGGTTATTTTATTATTTATTTGTCTTGTATTTCAACCAACAAGACTAGTCAGGCCGAGAGCGCCTCAGTAATGCATTAACCCTTCCTCCTCCTCCTCTTCTTCTTCTTCTTCTTCTTCTACTATTCGTCCTATTTCGGCTATACATTTCAAATTTCCGCGGCCATTTTTGTTGGACCATTCACTAGTCTTATATATTTTAACTTATTCTGGGATTCGTCCTTCTACCATTCTTTCGATTCTCATCTATAGTTTCCTTTCCGCAGGAATATCATTTTTGCTGTCTGTATTTTTGTTCATCTTTCTATCTAACCACTCAGGAGTACGTCACAACCGCAAGTCTCATTTACCCCATCGAATTGTGTTACGAACAGTAGCACTCAATTACATTTCTGACATATCGGAGGCAGATTGGCTACAGAGGCACGTTGGCACGCCAGTTTTATTTCAATGGTTATGCGATGGATTGCAGGACCACAATATGATCCCTGCTTTATAAAGCATGCTCCACGGAAGCGTCAGACCTTTGTGGCAAACGGTAGAAGAAGGAAGCCTTAAAGTTGTTTTTGCAGCAAGATAAGTAAATTTTCACCGTCTTGTGATGTTTTTTACTGGGTACATATATAATATTAGGTGGACTTTAAATACATCGTTGGAAAATACATTTAATTGACTCTCTTTCGTGTTAATTTCATTTCGATCATTCATTACTCCTATTCGTAATTTTAACCCAAATCAAATAACTACACCAGAGACAAGTTGGCACAGTTGTTAGGGGGCAAATTGGCACGGTGTTTAACTTACCCTGCTGTGTTACTTTAAATGATTATATAAATTATACAATAAATAATTTACTTATTCATACAATTTGTTATTATATAAGTTCAATTTAATTTATTGTACATATAAAAATATACGTTCATTGCAGGGAATGAAAAAATGAGGAATTTAAAAAAAAACTGACAGCGACGAGCTGTCAGTGCTATAAGTGTGACCAAGGGGCCAAGAATTTTACTATCCAATTCCAGACTCCTACTTGGTATTGTAGGTAAGCTACGGATGAGAACATAAGGGAAAAATTGTATATTGCGATATTTACTGACTTTCCAGTTAAGAAAGCACTAGAGAAGAAGTATCGAAAAATCACCATGAATTTGTTCAACAAAAATACAAGAGGAGACTTTAGTAGTGAGAAAAGGAATCTTAAGACCAGTCGAAGGACAAAGAATAATTCAAGAAGAGACAGTAACGAACAAGACAGAGAGAAATATTGCCTGTATTGTGTTAAATCTTATTCAGAATGTGCACCAGGTGACAGTGCCAGGAGTGTAAATTATGACACATAAAAATTTTACAGAAGGAAACAGAAACTTTGTATGCATAAACTCCTTCTCAGATATTTTTAATGAGACAATATGATATACAGAGTGTTTCCGAGGTGGTCTTACAAACTTTCAGGGATGATGGCGAAGGGCACATGTATCAATTTGAGATAAGAAACCCTGATCCGGAAATGACCGAGTCGAAAGTTACAAGCAAAAATAGTTCTGTGGAAATGACATAATTTTATTCCTCTGCACACCTTATTTATATGTATTTATCTGTACATTTTGCACATTCTGTATTCATCTGACGTTCTTTATGTTGTCTACTTACAGTATTCCATTCAGTGCGCTGTCTGAGAGATGGCGACAGGAAACTACACTAAAGCAATGCAGATAGCGTAATGTGTAACGGACATGGTCGCTCCTGATATGCACGTCTGTAGACAGCAATGTATGTTTAGAAGTTGTAGTGTCCAGTCGATCAGTCCTAGTGAAATGGAGGAGTACATTAGAGCGGAATAAGCAGACCTGATTTTCGAATACGGATGAGCCAATGGGAGCAGTAGATAAGCTCACAGATTGTATCGGGCCAAGTACCCACGTACCCAGGGCCCATACCATTTTTCCACAACTGTTCCAAAAGTTAAGGGAAGGAGGGCACGTGGTGCCAAATTACAATTTCATTTCCGCACAAATATTTTTGCTTATAACTTTCGACTCAGTCATTTCCGGACCATGGTTCCTTATCTCAAATTGATACATGTGCCCTTCGCCATCATTCCTGAAAGTTTGTAACACCACCTCGGAAACACACTGTATAGTCATTTACAAATTCAAAATTAATTTTTCTACCTTATTTTTCTAGGATTCAGTTCTTCTTTTATCTTATTGTTTAACTCCAGGGTTATATAAGCCGTTGAGAGCAAAAGTGGTGTAAGTCAAGAATGGTTAATGAGGGTTAAAGTAAACATTCTGTAAAACACAGCGCAAAGTAGCAATTAATATTCACTTTATTTAAACTATTAGTAGTCAGTGGATACCACGAAGGACATATTAATTCCTACTTTGCGCTGTATTTTAGAATTTTTACTTTAAACCTCATTATCCAATTTGACTTACACCACTTTTGCTCTGAACGGCTGATATATTTATGTGCGTTCATAATATTGAATCATTTTTCTGTGTAAAGAAATAAATTCTAAATAAAAAAAAATCTAGTGTTATATGCAGTTTGCTCTTATTTAACATGTAGCCAATTTGCCCCATACCATGTGTCAATCTGCCTCCAGGGCGGGGTAAGTTGACTCAATCTGCACGTTTCAAAATAATACAAATTTTCAAATTTAAATCGTGGTGAAATCTAAATTCAAATATCTCTTCACACAGCCAAAGAAGCACGTAGAACGACCATCTTTGAGGATTTCATAAAATGCTATGCAAATTACAGAAAAAAAAAGAAACATACAATTTGAGCCAACCTGCCTCCCTCTCCCCTAAAAATGATTTTTTTATTCTGGATTCGTGTAATCTTTACTCTGTAGTTAGGTACAAAGCAGTTATAGTAAACTATAAAGTAATAATGATGATGATGATTATGATAATAATAATAATAATAATAATAATAATAATAATAATAATTCACTGTAATTCAGAAACTGGCATTGGAGTCAATCCGCGGAATGATTTATTTTCTGAACCGTTACAACGCACTAGAATTCCACACCTAACTACAAAAGAATGCCCATCACTGTATTAGAATATGACCTCAAGAGGTTAAAAATTCCAAGCCTTCAGGCTCACAACTTCTAATAGCGACATGTTTGTATGACTTTACAAATTTTCCTGGAAGTAGTAATCATTTAAATTGGAAACGTAAACAAATAAACAGATGTGTTGGGAATGTTACATCTCTGCAACAACATAAGCATTCCACACTTATCTGACAGCAAACCTACAAATATTTATCCCATTTAGTTTTATGATTCCGAACTCTAGACAAGTCGACGTCGTTATTCAACTGTTAGTCAACACAGACTTCGGCATGACTCACTTCACGCATTTCCTTATTTCAACATTACCATCGTCCTGCAGTAAATTTTCGCTAGTTGCCGAGTTACTACAGCAGTCTGTAATACTTTGAGGAATGTTCCCGAGACAATTTATTTCCATAAAGATCTATGTTATTGCTTTATCGATATAATGAGTGACAGTTGAGATGAACAGAAATTGTGGCACTGTGTCCTCATGGCTAGCACAATCTCTAAGAATAGGAATAGCACAGCTACCACAATTTCCCAATAAGAAAAAGAAATTTCTCAAGACTTTGTAATATACAAATAAGTTACAAAACCTACTTAACATACAGTATTTAAACTTTAACCTTTGGAAAATCGTGATTGGCGAGGGAGAACTTTAGGGTCTATCGACCTTTTTTTTTTTTTACGTTCTTGTTGGCCTTCGTTGCGCTACACTCGGCAAAGTTTCTTCTCCGAATACTGAATCGACGTTTATATTCTAAGATGGCAAAACAGTTTGGCTTCAGGAAGGGAAACGTTACGAGACCTAGAAAAGGCGTTTGACAGAGTGGATTGAAATAAACTGATGGGCATCCTAAAGAAATTTGGTATGGATTGGAACGCGAGGAAGCTGTTCAGTAATCTTTATATGAAACGAGTCATAGTCAGGATAGGAGAAGAAATGTCAGAAGGAAGCTAAATAGGGAGAGGAGTAAGACAAGGATGCCCTTTATCACCTACCATGTCCAACATCTACTTGGAGGATTTAGTAAATAACTGTTTTCAGAACATGAGGGAGTGATAGTAGGAGGAAGAAGAATAAAGTGCATAAGATTTGCTGATGATATAGCGTTGTTAGCAGAAGAGGAGATAATACTAAGGGATATAATACTGGAGCTAAGTGACAGCTGTGAGCAGTATGGTATGAAGATAAATGCAAAGAAGACGAAGACATGGTCATAGGAAGAAAAGTAAAGAAAGTAAACTTGCAAATTCTCAATGAGACAGTAGAACAAGTGCACAGCTTCAAATACTTTCGGTGTACATGAGCTGCTGCCAAGGAGTCGAAAGGAGAATAACAATGGCAAAGGAAGCTTGTAATAGAAAAAGAAAAATTTCCTGCGGACCTCTTCAGAAAGAACTAAGGAAGAGGCTAGTGAAATACTTTGTGTGAGTGTAGTATTATATGGGGCAGAAACATGAACATTACGACGAAGTGAAGAGAAGCGACTACTAGAACTATTTGAAATGTGGATATGGAGAAGAATGGAACATGTGAAGTGGGTAGACATAATAAGAAACGAAGCTGTATTGGAAAGAGTGAGTGAAGAAAGAATTATGTTGAAACTAATCGGGAAGAGGAAAAGGAATTGTCTGGGTCACTGGTTGCGAAGAAACCGCCTTTTGAAGGATACACTGGAAGGAATGGTAAACGGAAGAAGAGTTTGTTGCAGATGAAGATATCAGATGATAGACAACATTAAGATATATGAAACATATGCGGAGACTAAGTGGAATGCAGAAAATAGGAAAGACTGGAGAATGCTGGGTGTGCAGTGAAAAACCCCCCCTTGAGTAGAACAGTATGAATGAATGAACTTTGGCATACAGTTTATGCACTAATTGATGGAGCCGTTGTTTTGCATAACCTTACGTCTAATTGATTGTGGGCAACCACTGTCGGAATCTGACATTACAT
Source organism: Periplaneta americana (assembly GCF_040183065.1). NCBI lineage: Eukaryota > Metazoa > Arthropoda > Insecta > Blattodea > Blattidae > Periplaneta > Periplaneta americana. Next base: position 119,644,607 of record NC_091124.1, on the reverse strand, counting down.
CTTTACAAAGTCACAATCCAGCTCATAAGTGGTCTTTATAGTTGAAAGGAATAATGGACCTTACGACTCCGATGCGGATTGGTCTTTAAATGACAGTCTGGCGACCTGTAAATGAACACTACACATTATTTCGACGTTTCATCATTTTAGCATAATTCATAGGCGTAGTGTATTAAATATTTTGTTAATATTACGATTATGTCCCTGATGCCTGTTAATCACCATAAGGTGGACGCGAGAAATCACTGTGCAGTGATACCTGATACTGTTTCCCTATCTACATTAAAATTCTGGCTATTTCACACAACAAATAAATCAAACAGTGATCTGTGAAATGTGTACGTCTGATCTGAGTACACGCATGTATCAATACTACGAGCATTTAACACGAGTGATATAAACACATGTCACCATATAGAAGGCGTTTTGTAGCATGATCATTATCACATTCAAAGTCCGTGTTATTTCGAGTTACTTTATCACTATACAAAGTACGTGGTACAGTCATTAATTTCTAATACTGAGCGCATAGTGGCGTTGTGGTGCACTATAGCGCATAGGTGGCGCCATGGTATGATACTTGTCAGTTAGTCTCTCGACCCAAGAAGAGACAGTTGAGTGCATGCACTTGTAAGCAGAATTACGGTCTTTGTTGTGACGGTGATTTGAATGCGCACGTCGGAACCCGAGATGTCACAGTATGAGCAACGGGAAAAATCAAGTTCTGCCAGAAATTAGGCAAAACTGCTGCCGAAACGTTTCAAATGATGCAGCAAGTTTACGGTGAGGACGCAGTGAGTCGCAGTGTTGTGTTTAGGTGGCACCGACGTTTTTTGCAAGGAAGGGACAGTTTGGAAGATGATGTGCGTACTGGTCGGCCACAAACAATTCGAACTGAACGCAAGATCCAAGAAGTTGCAACGTTGGTGCGTGCTAACTGCTCCCAATCGGTAGACGATATCGAAGCAACAGTAGGGGTCAGCCATGGTACTTGCTACAAAATTCTGTCTGATGACCTGAACATGTCTCGTGTTACCCAGCACAGTGTGCCACGAATCCTGTCGCAAGATCAACGTGATGATCGCATGACGATTTGTGGTGACCTCATCAGTAGTGCTGACGATGAACCGACGTTTCTCAACCGGATAATAACTGGAGACGAAACTTGGTGTTTCCTTTACGATCCGCAACTGAAACGACAATCCGCCACCTGGAAAACGCCGTTATCACCACGACAGAAAAAACCGCGACAAGACAGGTCAAAAGGCAAGGTGCTGCTTGAACTGTTTTTTGATTCAAATGGAATTGTTCACATGGAATTCATCCCAGAAGGTGCAACTCTGAACAAAACCCGCTACAAAGAGATCCTTGGCCGTTTACGAGATTCAATTCGCCGTAAGCGACCTGAGCTATGGCGTACAAAGAATTGGCTGTTGCTACATGACAACGCCCCTGCACATCGCTCTGTCCTTGTCCAAGAGGAACTTGCAAGACAACAGGTGACAGTTCTTCCACACCTCCGTACTCACCTGATCTCGCACCATGCGATTTTTTTCTCTTTTCTCGCATGAAAGCAACCCTACGTGGGCGTAGATTTCATTCTTCCGAAGAAGTCATGACTGCTACAAGAGAAGCCATACGGGACCTTCCTGCCAACATCTTTCAACGGTGCTTCCAGCAGCTATACCAACGTTGGCAAACGTGCATAACGACCAACGGAGACTATTTTGACGGAGGATGTGATTCTGTTTAAATGTACGCAGTGTTATGCGGCATCTTGTGATACATCAAGATTCTTGTGGGAGCCTACCCTCCAGGCGTCAAGTCTTAGAACTTAATGACTGTACCACGTACAAATAGAAAGCATTGTGATGCTGCGAAAATTAAATTTTGAAGGTTTCACATACATTCACGTTTCAGGGTGCCTGATACAAGAAACATTTTTCGGCATGGCGTCTGTTTGTGTATAGAAAATTCCCCTAACTATTGGACAGACTAGAAATGGTGCGTAGTAATTTTTACTTTGTGGATAGAGGAGACGGCCTCCAAATGATATTTTGAATAAGCAGTCGAAGACAGCCGATAAGGGGTGGTCTTCCAGCTTGAGGGTTGGGCGAAGGGCTAACAATCCATCACCGTAAAAAACAGCTTGTTACGAAACTTCAACATAAGTCTTGCTCAGGATAGGGACCGATAGCGGACTTCTGTGAGGGAGGCAATGAAACTCTGGGTTCTTTAAGGCCATTTGTAATTAAGTAACATAAATTGATTAAGAAACGAAAATCAACAATTTGCTTGAAGTGAAATCCAATTGGATTTCTTCATGATTTTGTTTGGTATGGCTTATAGAATATTTAGGTATGTAGGCTACATCTATTATCAGGTAGAACTAGGCTGACCAGATTTTTATGGTCGAGCAGGGGACATCGGTAATTTAAAGAAAACATCAGAAATGTTATTTGGTCACTCTCCGTTGAAACGTTGCAGAAAATACATGTAACAGTAGATACAATGATAGAACTTTGCACATTAAATTTGTAGAGTATCTTAACGTTTTGAATTAAATGCATAAACATACGTAACGTCTATAGGCGTACATAATTATAGGCACTAATAATTCAATTTAATACATGGAAGTCTTTCACATAATGTTGTTCACACTGAACTCTAACACACACATTTTCCAAGTGCTTTCTGAAGAATGTATCTTTTTTAGGATCTGTTATTCTCATACAGCTTCTCACTAAATTCTTCACATGAGAAATGAAAGTTTGTTTTTACTTGTAACGAAGCTTAAGGCCCATTCACAATGAAAATTAAACATAACCGTAACATAAACACAGAAGTTTGCGACCAGGCTACCAAATGGGATCATTCACAATGATTCACATAAACAGTGACATTAACATTACCGTAAAACGTTAACATGAAAGTTTGAAAACTCAAACTTTCATGCTTATGCTTACGTGATTTGTAAACAGAACACAATCGTGGAGCGCTGAAGTATACGGCAGAATATGAGGAAATGGCTTCGTTGTTATGTTTCCATGGTTACCAAGTATGTTTGCTGTTATGTTTATGTTCCCATCGTGAATGATCTTGATTTTACCGTAACGTTTATATTTTTAAGTTAACGCTTAAGTTATGTTTACTTTTCATTGTGAATGAGCCTTTATTTCCTCTACTATACATCTTACTTGACGATTGGCCTATGTGTCAAGAAAGAACAATTTTATTGTTTGTATACATCTTAAGTCTGATTAGTGTATTAGGCCCCATTATCTCCTGGCTTAATAGGCTCATGAATGATGTCTACTGGTGTCATTTATGAAGTTCAAACCTGTCTTCGGATAGATGACTAAATAACAACATTACCTATAATATTATGCATTGTCATTTGCATTAATTCTCATTCTCATGTCCGTTATCTCGCAATCTGACGTATATCTCAAGTCTATACCTTGAATTCTCACATCAAGTAGGCTACCTCATAATATCAACGTAATCTCAAGCCCTTAATCTAAAGGTCTACACTTTGAGACATAGTTTCTTGTTATTGTATGGTCATTGTCATCTTTCTCATTACGAATGTCGCATACTGAGTTTACGCCAGACTCAGTTACTTCAAATCTATTTCTGTATTAGCATATGACGTAGAAAAATGTTTGTAATATAAATTAACGATTCACGTTTCATGTCACGCAAGTGCATCATCTCTTGTTTTGAAGGGAAAGTCCATGTCTCTGTACATTCTGAATTCCTCAGATAAGATACAGACTTCGTGGTGCGCAATTGCACCAAAAGAGCCCTTTAATCGCGTCGCGAAAATAAGAGTGGGAGAGAAAATGACACTACATTACAACTACGTTCGAAAATAAAATTATGAAACGAATCTTGAAACGGTCACTGGGAAATCAATGAAGGATCACCTGAACATTGTATCATATTAGTAACAATTTCAGTGTAGCGTAAATGATAACTTTAACAGAAATACATTTTCCTACTACAATATGTGAAATTTGTATTGAAGAGTGAAGTACTGTGCTGTAGATACTTTAGAAAGTAATTGTAACGTTCCTAGCCGCATGTCAAAGGAATCTAGTTCGAATTCCTGCACGAGTGATTGATTCCATTACCAATGGGGATTGGTGTATGTCCCTTGTGATATCTCCGCCATATGTACGCATAGTGTACAGAGACAATCTTTCAAAATGCTGATGACGTGTTTAAGATATTTCTACTTGTAAACACTTTTCAATCAGTCTTCTCAAAATAATGACCCACGAAGACTATCCTTCGGAGATGATGGTGACAGTGGTTGAAATGATGATGATGATGATTATGATGATGATGATTATGATGATGATGATGATGATTATGATGATGATGATGATGACATAACACCTTAATTCAAATTCCACAATTCAACGTCTGTTTTTAACTATTACACTTTTACTACGTCAAACTACTTTTGACCAATAAAACGGTACGAAAGGACGTCTTTCAACCAATCATGGCTGCTTATCGCACAATTTTATCGCGTCCCTAGCATTTGTTTAATTTTATCGCGTCCCTAGCATTTGTTTATTTTTATCACTACCCTAGCATTTGTTTCTTTGTTTGCCAACATTTCAATCTGCACTAGTCTGGACGCCAAAAAAACAGAAAATTACAAACCACTCCAATCGATGCACAGCAGTGTCAAATATGACTCGCATTGGCATTCAAGAACAAGAATTCATAAAGATCACTGGTCATAGCTATGCATCTTCCTTGAAACCCTATTTACGAATAAATGTAGAGCACCATTCGGAAATCCTGAATAAGTTGAGGAATACACCATGTACATCAACGAGTTCACTTCTTTTACGCTCACGTCCAATATAACATCAACTGAACCACCAACCACTAAAACATTCAAATTTGAAAATTGTACTTTCAAAAATTGTTTCTTTTAAAATTATTAATGTTTATTTTTTATTTCATCATCGTTAATTAAAACGTTTCTTGTTTATTTCATCATCCCTAATTAAAACTTTTCTGACACTTGTTTATATTATTGAGGTTATGTTTGTTATAGCTTCTGCTATATGATATTATGGATAGTCACGTATCAGAGACTGTTTAATACTAAGATTTATTGAAAATCATTTGTCAAGTGACGTTGACTACTGGGATCGGATTATTGAAGTGGAATGCAAATGTTTTAATAAAAATGAAACTGAATCAACAAAGCCTTCTTGACTAGTAATCGTCCACAGAGTTCAATGAAGATTCCATAGTTGGCACAACTGATAACAAGAAAACAGCTAATCATAAAACACTACTGCCATCTAGCGTAATGTTGAGATGGTACAATAATACATTTGAAGACAGTTGTCATTTCGTAAGTCAATTAATATTTTATTATTACTTCTAATCTCTATATACTTTTTTTTCTAATCGTGTAATAGTCAATTAAATCACACTCGAGTTTTGATTCTCTCTAGATACATCTGAACGTGTTCCACTCGCAGATTTATCGATAAAATCAAAACCTCTAGTGAGATTACTGTTCAAATTACCAATCAGGAACACGATGATAATTTGTATAGAAATTTATTTAACACATCTTTTACACTAACAAAGTTTACTCGAAGGCATTAACATCATATAATTGTAATTTTTATTTTACATTCGTTCTAAAGACAACCGTATGACAGTTGTAGTTGTATATTCAACGTTCCTGTTATGGTACAGGAACTATTCAGAGACTATGTGGTGATAAGGAGAAATATGCATCACATCTTAGGGGTTATGCTCCACGCAAAACCTCGGACCTCCTTTATGGGAAACTGTCAACTGGTGGAGCTACGATTAGACTTGTTAGTGTCAGTTACAGCCATTTACACAAACAGACATACAGCCTACGTATATTAACGGCGAAATGCAGATAAATATAAGATAAACTTATAAATTGAAAAATGTAATTTTTTTACCCATAAAGGTGTAGGCCTATTTCCCAGTTAAAAAGTATTAAACAGACGTGGAAGCTGACCCAACGGATGAGGCAATAGACAGTATTACAAACTATTAGCTATCAAAATAACTACGTAGATCTAATTCTGAATTTAAATATTACTGAAGGAATTTGATAAATTACACAAACTGTATACATAGGCCCATAGTCCTCGTTTCTTAAGATATCCTAGACTTCAGCTAATGCAACTGGTTAGGAATGAAGTTTGAAGAAAGAAGGGAAAGAAGAGAGGACAGTGAGGCGCAGAAGTAAAAGAGGAATTGAAATAAAAGGAAGGACTATGAGGGAAGGAAATTATATAGAACGATAAAGAAGGAAGAGTAAGGAAAGAAGATATAGCACTGATATAGAAATAGTAGAGTCTACGGAGTATGAAAGCTGAAGCGTAAAACCAAGAAAATAAGTGGGATGGAGAACGGAATAGAAGTTGAGTTAATTGTAAGAAAACGGAAAGAGAGAAGGGGGAAGAATTTACAGTAGAGAAGAAAGTACGAGGGGAAGAAGAAGAGTATGCGAGAATAGAAAAAGAGAAGATATTAAGAGAAGGAGAAAAGATTAAAAAGGAGAAGGAGAAAAAGAAGGAAATAGGAGAGCAAAAGGGGAGAGGATAAGGAGATGAGAAAAGCAAAAGGAGATGGCAATCGAAGAGGAACACATTAAGGAGAAGTAAGAGATGGAAGCATGGAGAGGAAAATGAAATGTAGAAGACTTTGTGGAGAAAATTAGGCTATTTCCAAAGAACGCCGCAGTTTTACTCCTAATCTCTGCTATAATTATATCTTGTCATCACTTTATCCTAGTTTCGTTCCTTCCGGTGTAGTTGGGGATGAAGAGAAAGTGACCTCTACTTGAAAATTACTGAAAATTATTACAGTGTTCTAAAACTTCACGGGCGTACTGTATTCTTTAGAATCAGAAGCCGACACCAGAATGACCGAAAAACTGTCTGCTTCTAACTACATACCGTGGACCAGGGGTTCCCGTACTTTTGTTTAACATAGTGCCCACATCTGAGAACTAGATGCCACCCCCCCCCCCAGTTAGATGTAATAAGCATGTTGAAATCATCAATAATAACCTAAAATTCATGTTACATTGTACTACTTTTACATTCAATTATTTCAAAGTAAATATAGACCACAAAACAGTGTTTCCCAATGAGGAGGTAGGCCCCAGGGAGCGTTTATTATTTTCGGTGGGGCGGTAAATCGTAATGGGGCAAGGAGGCGTTAACATAATTTATGTTCTGATTTATAATTTCATTCATGAGAAGCCATGAAAAATAAAATTATTTTGTGGTAATTTTTTTAACCTAAATATATTGTCCATCTGGCAATATAGGACTTGCACGAAGTTGTGTGAGTAGGTAACAATTTTGATCAAAAGTGTAGACAAAAAATATATTCGTTATTGTACTTAGTTTTTATTATTTACTCAACTGTCTGAAGACAGCTTGGACCCTCATAAATGACACCAATAAGGCATGGGCTAACTAAGCCAGGAGATAATGGTGTAGGTTGGCCAGTCTCTTCCTCCATTGCGTACGTCGCTGACTAATAACATATTTTACTAATCAGACTTAAGATGTATACAAACAATTCTTCCTCTGACACATATCGTCAAGTGAGATGTACTGCCTGATAATATTATATGTACATTGTACATATCAGCCAGAACTTCTAACAAAGGTGATTTTGTTTTTAATAAACTTATTGTAAAATGATTTTTAAATTTTATTTAGATAATTTTTCATCAAATTCAACAAAATAGTGTAGCCTTGATTTTCACGTTTTGATGCAAGATATCGGTTCAACAATGCATTCTAAAGGCGTTTCTCTGATTTCGGGTTATACTTCACTACCACTGCAGCCTTGTGCTTTGTTGCGTTGTTTTAAAAGCAAAATCCTCCTTTTCCGGGAAGAAAATCAGTCTTCTTCTTCTTAGTGTATACTGTATATATTCTCTAAGAAGTATAGGTAATAATTCCCCATTACCAATTCGGCATTGGGGCATCCCGTATTGCAAAATAATTTTACTCCTATGTAATCAAAGAAGAGAAGAATTAATTAAATTTTTCTTCGGCGAAGGAGAATCTACATATTTTCATACAGAAGACTGCTGTAACTTTTTAGGACCAAAGAAACTTAACCACCTGTTACCATCTATGGTAAAATGATTATGAAATTGCGGATCAATTCGGGATATTGGGTTATGACACATTTCGACTCTTCTTTTTCCACTTTGTCTCACATTATACGACATTCAACTTGCACGTCTCATTTTATGGCATCTGGTTTCAATATGATGAGTTCTCTGTTCTGACACTTCTGAGGACATTGACTATTCCAGCAGCGTTAATCAAGGTTCTCTGATCAGTAATTCTTGTAATCTTCACATTTCGATATGTAACTGCTGAACGGGACTAATTCTTTACACTTTCTATGACACCGTTACAATATTTCAACAGTTCCAAAATGCAAATGTTTCCAGTGATTTTTCAGAGTAGTCCTAATTATTACGAAAACGTTTCTGCACAACATCTCCCAAGCAAAATAGCATAGTAAAATGTTGCCTCTCCACTAATGGGATACCTGCTCTGCCACTCCAGAATGGTTACATTAAAAATGAGTGCCATGAAGAGTCTATTCACATTTTTCAAATTTACATCTCACACATTTCGCAACAATTCAATTCCTTTCGTTCATATTGAGAATATTACCATAGTCTAGTACAGGCATGTCAGAAATCAGACACTGAAAGTGCAGTGTATGTGTGCGCTGAACGCCGGTCTATGCAGATTGCGTCATTCACGTGTTGCTCTTACCAGTTTTTAGCGGGAAGGATGTACAAGAATCTATTCTGCGCTTCTAGTGTTCAATTAAATTGACATTTGGACATTATAAACATACTTAGCAGAAGGAAAAAACACAATTATTGTCAGTGTCTTTATTTGACAATAATTGTAACACAAGAAACAATAGACTTACTCAGTTACAATTCAGAAAGCAGTCGTTTGTAAAGAATCATTTATTTACATGATTTGTATACAGTATTTGAAGAAAATATAAATATTGCAGTAATTTCTAAACAACAAAAAACGAACACAGTATTTCATTTTACGTTGTAGGTATTGATTATTTCAAAGTAATATTCTTTCATTGTTTCTCAGGCATTATTGGGACCATTGGTGCACAAATGTTAAAGAAAATATTTGACTCCCAATTACATGCAATAGGACTTGTCAGGCTTTTACACTGGAATCATTTCCTTTCTGTATATTAATATAAATTCACATTAAGTTATTATTAATAAATTGGATAAATTAAGCTTGATTTTAAATTTATATATAGTTTATTTGGAAAACGGTGAGAGCAAGTATCAGCAAGTTGGGATCGTTACGAATTGAGTTAAAAGAGTACTTCACAAGCTGTGAAGCGAGGACATTTTCTTTATGTCAGGTTTAAAGATTTATTAACGTAAGTATATTAAGATAATATAGTAAAGTGAGATGGAAAATTCGCAATTATGTATTATTTTTCCAGAAAAATTGTCCGCCTTATAAATAGTTGCTTTCTTCCTTCCCTTACAACCTCAAGACCCTCACATGTATTCCTCACTCAATATTCTCATCACTTATCAGCTTATCAAATAAAAGTTGTAAGTCGTCTAACCATTTATGGCTGTGTTAGTACAGACTCCAAAACAACGTCACTGTCATGCATGTCTTGCCGTGAGAGTACTAATTAAGAAATAAGAGCTGGAAATTTACTAGTCTGATTTAAATTCTCACATCACTATTAGGTCCACATGATATGATGAAAGCCTTTCATTTTAAAATAATTACTGTTGGTTGAGGAAAACATCGTAACAGTTATGTTACAGGATTCGTGATTCCTCTTCTTCGTTATATCTGTGGACTCCTCACTTTATTTTTCATAATGCATTCACAATCACAGCTCAATGAGCACCCGTACCGATCTGTGTTACTGAAACCAAAGCTGTTCTGCTACTGCAGGTAATGTACAGCCCTGTCGCGTTCCCCTCCAAGCCGATTCACTCCCTGCAGATAGGGGAATAGGAACTGCACGTTGCACAGAGACAAGTGCACAATGTGCGCGACTGCACAATGTGCAGGGTTTTGACATGCCTGGTCTAGTACATATAGTCACGAAGGTCAATACGTAGGGAATATGCATCCAATGACAGTTGAACTTCAGTTGCTAGCCACTAGGATCGCTACTATCGCACAGTCTATTGTTCCTAATACTCTCAGTTGCTAACCGCTTGGAGTATTGTATCGCGAGATATGCAAAAAATCACCTCAAGCTTCGTGACTGTATGTACTAGACTGTGATATTACGTACTACCTATCACAGTCCATTTCCTTGAACTGTCAAATATAAGAACAATTTAATATGCACTCACAGATGAAGATGGACTTTTTCTACGCAACACAAAACACTATGAAGAAAATCTTTGGTGTTGGATGGGATGAACTAAGTAAAGACCCATATATTTAATGTTCGTCATAACTAGACTTCGTGGAATTGCCACGAGAATCGCAAGGTTTACTGCGCACGCGGTATAGACTGTATGAGAAGGAGGCGTGCAAGGATAGAGTATGCCTCTAATGTAAACACTGAGCAGTATACTGCGGTTACAATAAAACCTGTATCCTTCATTCAAGAAATATAATGAATGATCATTGAAGCAGGAAATGTCTAAACATGTAAATACACATTTATTTTATAGTGAGATATATTAACCCTTAAAATTTAATATAAGGTATTCACATCATCCTTGAGCGACTGCAAAGTAACCTCCTCCGATGGTCACTTAAACAGTTTTTATTTTGGGAAAATGTACGTTCAACATTCACACGATGTAATACGTACAGTACATATTTGAAGAACGGAAAGTCACTGCTTTTTAGTACACCAACTTCACATGTCTTGTCGTGACCTGATGGTACATCATTTATAATACGAAGTTGTGAATAGGCAGAATTTTTAGCAATAATGTTTCTCAACTTACATTTCGTTTTTTCTGAAATTAGTGAATTGTTATTTTGGATAACGGTTTATGATACTTTATCCACTATATTAAAGGCTTCTGAGAGTTGTAGTTTAGACGATTCTAACGGGATGATGCATTTGGACACGATTTAAAAATTAGAATCAATGAACAGAATATCTTCCAATAGCTGTTCAGAAGGCAATGATTTTACAGCTGCAACAGCGGAACTGTCTGTGCTATCCAATACATCAATTACCTCCATTATTTTTCCGTAATGTTCTGCATAATAATTAACAGCATCCAAGAACGTTCCCCAACGGATCAAGACTGGCTGCGGGGGTAAGGGTATTTCGGGGGCAATTATTTGGAACAGCAACACTCTCATTGTAGTATGTTTGATTGAATTCTTGTTTGAACTGAACAAATGTTAAGGTTTGACTATTCCAACCACAGTAATGCAAAAACAAGTGCTTACATAGGTATACATTAGCTGTAGCTGCTGTCTATTTGGACCGGTCACATCTCTAACTTGAACTGCTTATACTACGAGACCGGGCGGTCGCTCACCTCCTCTATACTACCGTACATCGGCAACCTGATGGCATGCTGCGTGTGGCAATTCAACGAAGTCTAGTCATAACCAAATAAATTACCTCACATACAATATGAACAAAATACCTCCAACTATTTAGAATAAATTAAAAGACTGAGACAGGTGGAGGGGCAGATCACAAGCCTGAAATCAGAGATGCTGAGAACATGTATTCGCTGAGAGATCTCAGAGATTTCTAAATAGATTTTTCACGCCATTACATAGGTCTGCTTTAAAGTCTTATACTTTGTGTAATGAAAAAGTAAAATGACAACGGATTAACTTCAGCAATTGTGAAACAAGTAAATATTGCACCAAGAACGTATGTACAAGCTATTCTAGGTTTCAAGGAACATTAATGTTTCATTGTTCGATACCCCATATTAGGACCGCGAATTTTTCGAATGGCGAATTTTAAGCATATCCAATAGGCAGTGCAAGTCATTCCTGGGCAACTGCAGAAACTGTGATCAGTAGCAAAATTGTCAACAGTGTAAGAGTACATATCTACTCGTATTTGCGTAGTGCGTGTTCTCTTATCGCGTGATAACAGATGAAAGGCAATTTGCTCCAAGACAAGACAGACTGAAGGCTGCAGTATACCACAAGCTGCCGGGGAAAGCACATGGGTTGGATATCGCAGGTAAGACTCTTCGTATGCGTGTTAAATGAAAAATGCATGGCCCTAAATGTACCCATACGGTGGAAATGAAGAGAGATTGGATTAAAATTGCGATGGAAACCGTGACAAAGAGAGAGAGAGAGAGAGAGAGAGAGAGAGAGAGAGTAAGAAAACGAAGTGTTTGAGATATCAGATTCTATCAAAACAATTATTGTAAATTCAACTGCTATGAAATATATACGTAGTAATATCGTCATTAAAAATTAAAATAATGTCCCCTTGGAACACGTCGTCACATAATTACACATCAGAACCCTCCTGGGAACTGAGCACACTAACAGTGTAATAATGGAATAATGGTTTAATGAATCGTACGGATTTAAAATTAACGCCATAAAGAGTATTTTCCAAAACAAGTTAAAACTGTGGACGATCGACTATTAAAAACAATTTAAAATGTCGTAACTAAGTCCCCTGTCTACGTTCAATCGTAGGACTTATTGAATGTCACTGAATTGTGTGTGTGTAAAGTCCTAGATTCAAGTTTCTTGCTTGCATAATTTTCTCTTTCGGTTATTTTTAACGTTCGGTATTTATATTAGCCCATCAACATATTGATATACTGAAGATATTTAACATGTTTAGACATCTCGCATCGCACAGAGACCCAGTAAGCTAAGAAACTCGTCTTGTGAACACAGCCATCATTATCAGACAAGCTATGAACTTTATTGTACTAAACAAAGAAAACAAATGAGGAGGAAGAATCGGATCGAGGACATCACATTTGCCTATCTGCAACAATAATCACTGTCTTCTAGATCTTTTTGGCCTAAAATGTGTTGTTGTTAATTTTAATGGACTTTTACAAGACGTATCTTTTGGAATAACATTGGCTGACCCCTATAACAATTTGGAGTACGTCGCTGAAGTCCTGTAAATTAATACGGATTTCAATAGAATACCGTATCGTGTTTCTAGGTTAAGACCTCCCCTTGTGAAAATATGTCTAATCTGAAATACAATATATGTTGCGTAGGATTTATTATTTTTGCTAAATATATTTATTTATTTATTTATTTATTTAAGCTGGTAGAGATGAGGCCATCCGGCCTTCTCTTCCCCTCTAACAGGGGATTACAACTACAATATTAAGAACTAGCCGTACCCGTGCGCTCCGCTGCACCCGTTAGAAATAAATATAAAGTAATTACATAATTAAAATAGGACATTTGATCCTGGGAACATTCGTGTTTGATAGAAGGATAAATCGTTTAATATGTTACTTAATTTAAATTGTATTTAAAATATTAAAATACGATCATTTTGATCCAGAGACCACTCACTTGGTGCAATGACAATTCCTTTAAAATGTTTCTTAATTGTTATTACCAATTATTTGTGGAAAAGCGAAAATTAACAGAAAAAATTTGGCTACAGATTTATTATTATGTTTATATTATATTATATTATATTATATTATATTATATTATTTAAAAAGTGTGTTGATAACGGATGTACTCGAATTAGAAAGTTTTTAATTTGTTGTGGGAGCTCTTGAATCTCAGGAGGAACAACTCTTACAACAGCACAACATAATCTGCTTGGCTCATTACCCAATTTTTTTTGCATTGCATTTATTGCATATTTATTTTATGTATTTTAACACGATTCAATTGAGCATACTTAAAATTTGAATTATAAAATAATGGATTGCTAAGTTAACGTACTATTACTGCATACTAAATCAATACACTCTCGTTGTTCGTTAATTCTCTGAGATAAAAATGAATATGTTCATAAACATTATTATAAGAAATACAGGAAATGAATATACAGAATAACCTATCAAGTTTTCTGTGCATAAGAAGCTATTTTAATCTTACATGTCCTCAATTCACTCACAAGTTACTGTAATAACATTATAGAATTATGTCCATCCAGAGAAACTACACTTTCCAATGATGAAATAATAATTAATTATACAAATCTGTTAATTTAGCTTCCGATATTACTTCATACAAACACAGAAACATTGTCTGCAGGCTATGATTCATAGCTTTCGATTGTTGTGTCCAAGGCCCCTTATAGACGAAGTCATTTGTTTTTTATTTCAATATACCGCCTTAGATGACAGTTATTTTAATTTTAAAACTCATTTATCTCATTAAATATCAATCCTATCAAACTTTTTCAAAGAATAAAACTTATCAGAAATGAGTTTTAAAGAAACTTTTGTTATATAACATATTTCACAAAAATCAATAATAAGCGAGATATTTCGATTTATTTAATTCAGGCCCCCTTATAACCCCCCTTTTAAATAACGTATTTTGAATGCCGTATAGCCTATAATCTAATTTACAACGAACTTAATTTATATTGCAATTTTCATCGAAATCGGTTCAGCCATTATCGCGTGAAAAGGTAACAAACATACAGACAGACATACAGACACACAAACAGAAATTTCAAAAAAGCGATTTTCGGTTTCAGGGTGGTTAATTATATATGTTAGGACCAATTATTTTTGGAAAATCGAAAATTACCAGAAAAATTTCGGCTACAGATTTATTATTATTATAGATACAATTACAATTATAATTACAATTAATATTAAATTTACAAATACAATAAAAATCAAAGTACTAAAAGATTAACTGATTAATAATAGCTACACAGTTTATTGTAAAAGTTAAGAAGAGAGAAATTTTTTTTATTAATTAAGTATAAAGTAAACCTACTCTACACAGTAAGAAAATGCTTAATAAGTTTGCTTTTGAACGCTACTAAATTCCTACAGTCTCTGATGTCACTGGGTAAGGTATTCCACAAGCGAGAGAGCGAGATTGTGTATGATGATGAATACGATGATGTCTTATGTGTTGGTATGGTTAGTATGCGGCTATTTTGCGTACGAGTAAAGAGATTATGATATGATGACACGTAACTGAAACGGCAGGCAAGGTAGGTAGGTGTAGAGGTGTGAAGGACTTGGAAAAGGAGAACAAGAGAATGAAAATTTTTACGTTCGTTAAGCCGTAGCCAGTTTAGAGTTTGGAAGGATGGGGTAATGTGGTCAGCGCGACGGACGATATTTATGTGAACAGACGTTTGAACTCAAAGACTAGCATGCTGGGCTTACAAGCCAGGGAGTCCCAGGTTCAAATCCCGCTCTATCCTGAATTTGTAACATGTTGAGCAAGTCCGTAGTTTTATCCGGATATTCCGGTTTCCCAGTGACATCCCAACAATTCTCCATCATCATCATCATCATCATTCATTACGAGTGTAACATAGATTGACCGCCTGTGATTCACACTGGATAGTCACTAAGTTTCAAAGCGACGAAACGGCAAGTACTTCTATAGGCGAGAGGTGAGTGCGGGCTAATGATAGCTTGTACAACGGTTTTACATTTAGTGAGAACATAACTTTTCACTGAAGTTTATAATGCAAAAATTCGTCTGCTAGCGACATACTGACAACACAATGCCAACCGAGCGTGGTGTGATGTTTTCTTCTTCGACTGGACAATGTTGCCAAACTTACGGCGCTAGGCCACGTGCGTTTTGTAGTTACTTTCGGGAGCTGTATCATTGCCGCTGTTATTGCGAGTGTCAAAGTGTAAATCGTACGAATTTCAAATACGGCGTCGTACGAATGCTTTGAATGTTCTGGCGAAAACTGCAAAGTGCTTAACTCTATTTGAACTCGCCACGTCCTAGGTGGCAACCGAGCCTCTACTGATAACAACAACATGATGTCACTTCCTGTTTAGTCTCTTCATAAAATGCAAACTATGGTCCGTCCCAAGAATCTGTAGAGTAGAAAGACGAAATAAGACCTCTACGCAAGTGATGTGTGGGAGGGCTAGGGCCAATGGCCGCTCTGAGGGGAGGTATTGGTTGAATGAAGCTACCAATCGCGTGTAGGAAGGGGATCATTTCTATCTGAACACACTACAACGAGCATCTTACTCCTTAGCGGCCTCGAGCTGATGCTGACCGCAATACACTACGGCACAGATAGACTCCGCCCCCATATGCGTCAAGTCACAGTGCAGAATCCTGGGACGGACCATAGTAAAGAGGTACCTCTGAGGCACGCTGGTAGAGTCAAGCCGAATAACTGCAAGTTAAGGTTCTTGCCATTGGTGGGGGGGGGGATACATTTTGAAATCTTGATTATAATACACGATACTGATTTATGGAAATAATATTCGTCTTCAAATGGGTAAATATAATAATAAATAATAATAACAACAATAATAATAATAATAATAATAATAATAATAATAATAATAATAATAATAATAATAATTTTACTTCTGATTGAGGTTCTGGCTGATATGTACATCTATTATCAGGCGGTATATCTCACTTGATATGTGTCAGAGGAAGAACAATTGTTTGTATATCTGAAATCTGATTATTGTAGAGCTTAACTAGTCAGCGATGTATGCAATGGAGGGGGAAAGGAACTGGCCACTCTACCCCATTATCTCCTAGCTTAGTTGCCTCATAAGTGATGCCTTATTGGTGTCACTTGTGAGGTTAAAACCTGTCTTCGGACAGTAGACCAAACAACAACAACAATAATAATAATCCAAGTGAAAACTGAGCAAAAAGTCTAACAAAGTTAAAAATTAAGATAGCCCATTATGAGGATTTTACGTTTGGTGGTGAGATATATTATCTTTAAGAAGAGAAGGGAAAATAAATTCAGGTATGATTTTAATAGAGAAAATAACCTATAAAACAGAAAGAATATACACATATTTTTATAATACTAACAGACACATCCGATATGATTATACTAAATTATAAATCCAGTTGATAGCTGAGCTTACACCCTTCGACTTTTCTTAAGTTTGGAAAAAGGTTGAGAGTCTTGAGCGTATGAAATATGATGATAATAGGTCTATAATGATAATAATTACTATCATACTTGTATCTCACAGTGTCTGGACATGGTTTTTAACTACAACTTTGATGTCGTTTCAGTTTGAGACCACAGAGGTAGTTTTAGCTACCACAAACATCCCAACTAATTGACACCTTCTGTAGCCAGAGATGCAAAGCATCTGCTTAGTCGGCTGACAGCCGCTTACGACCGGATAACACAGTAACAAATGGGACTTCAAAAGCAGGAGGGTGTGGGAAACGCGTGCATCTTAAGGTACGGTCATACTCGTTACTTTTACTGCAGCTGTAGAAGTTGTGCGTCGTCTCTACTTATAAGCCAAAAGTAGCATATTACTGGATAGGTATCATGGGCGACAGTTGAGATGAAAAATTGTCGGCAACATACAATAATATTAAACTTCGATCGTTGGAAAATAATGTGATTGGCACTGGAGAACTTAAAGACCTATCGACCATCTCTGCATTAACATACAGTCTTTAAACTTTGACCCTTGGAAAGAAATATGATTGACTCGGTAGAACTTAAGGGCCTCTCAGCCTTCTTTGCTCTCTTCGCCGCCTGTCGCCGATGATAGCGACGCGACAATACAACGTTCTACTTCTCGTGCTGCGCACCCGAGAGCAGTATTTTGCACAAAGAACTGATGCTGACAATGAGTGCTATTGAAATGAATACTCAAATACTATCAGTGAAAGAGACTGATTCCTGATTGGACAGTTTAATTTCGTATAACGGAGGTGCATTGACGCGAAAACTAATTTGTAAACTCTCTCCTAACCCGCGTAACCTACTACTCCTTTTATGCTGGGATGGACATTTTCAAATGAACTTCGGTTCCAAAGAACTAAGCAAAATCTCCTTCCCTCCCATTCTAAGATCAATATGAAACGAACTTGCTAGACCAGTGTTTCTCTGCAAGATTATATGAAGGGTTCAGAACCATAGTGGGCCAAGTGCCATTTACTAAAACCGTAGAAAACAAAGGTTAAACTGAAGTTATTATCATAACTCAATGGAAACATATAGCAAGTAATATAAAGTATACACATTGAAACTAAATGATATGTCAATCTTCATTAAACTATGGTATTCACTTAACTTTAACCCTTGCTTTCTCCGTTTTTTTAATAAATGGCGTTTGTCCCACTACGGCTCTGAACCCTTCATATAAATTTCAAATAGCCTTTTTTTTTTTGCAGTTTTTTTTTGGGTATTTTTGCACTTTTAGTACTGGTATTCTTATTTTTTTAAGGCGACTGGGTAGCTCAGTTGATGGAGCAACTGGTTACAGACTGGAAGATCCGGGGTTTAGTCCTGGGTGGTGACGACAATTTGTCGTTGCCAAACTTCCAGAACGGCCCCGAGTTCACTCAGTCTCCTAGAAATTGAGTACTTGGTCTTTCCCAGTGGTAAAAGGTGGTCGGAGCATGGTATCTTCATGACATTTAGTGGTTACCTTTACCTTTACTTTTATTTTAAATATACGCAAAATACTAAAAAGCCAATTTTTAGTTCTCAGGTAGACTATTTATAGGATTTTTTTTGGTTCATTAGGCGTTTTAAGTTCTATAGAATTTTAATAAGGGGATCCTGTGTACAGGAAACGTAGAGATATCTTAATAACATGGACTAGGACGTAGCAAACAAAATAGGTACGGAACTAGAAATCCGTTCCCTAGTGGTTAGTCGTCCGATGTTTTAGCAACTGCTACTTCACATAAGGTGTTGGATCTCACAAGTGAACTGGTGGCCCTAATACGTTTATAAACATCAAACTAGATACATTCTCAATCAAGAGACGATTTATAGATGGTGTCGTGATGGTCAAAGAACTAAATCCTCTCCCAGTCAGCACTCGTTATTGACAATGTTGCTATAGCCAGTTTTACTTTTCTCAAATTGCGTTTAACACATTTCCCACCGCTAACAATGAAGTCACTAAGATCTTCACGAACTGTGTGGAATGTATGCGAAATTTCTGGCATGGCTGCTCACATTTGACGAGTCCACTGTAAGAGGGAGCTATACCACATCAGCGATTAAGTGAGAAAATAATACTTCACAAAAAGGGCCGTATCAGGAATATTTTAATGATTAAGGTAATAATTTTATTCTTTAAAACTAATCATAACAAATTTATAAATCTAAGAAAATATTTATTAAACAAATTAAAGGACTCCATTGACGTCAGAACCACTAATAAACTTCAACTATGTATAAATATATGGAGATTGAAGTAGCCTATAAATATTAAAAATATCCTCCAGTTATTCAAATATTAACATTTACAAGTGTTCAGAAATATGAAATGGTTAATATTATTATGTAAAATTACATTATCATATAAACGGTCCTTCAATTTCTGAGGGGTTACAGAACGTCCCTCGGGAGTATGGGAAGATCTTGGAGACAGCATGCAAGAAATGGATGACCCACTGCAGGTCTTTTCTTGTTCTTGAATTCACGTCCTGGCATCTTCTTGAAAATCCTAATCATGTGCCAGTTTTCG
This sequence comes from Periplaneta americana, assembly GCF_040183065.1. Lineage (NCBI taxonomy): Eukaryota > Metazoa > Arthropoda > Insecta > Blattodea > Blattidae > Periplaneta > Periplaneta americana. The sequence continues at coordinate 119,624,920 of NC_091124.1, read as the reverse complement.
AAATACCAGGACTCCCTTTAAATTTTTACTTCCGGAAAAACCTAGTTTTCGAGATATGATTTTTTTTCTCAAATTATTCAATCCAGAGATGTTGTTGTTGATGTTTATTGACTTTACTGGCTTTGAGCCAGAGGCCGTTTTAGGGTCTTATACGCGCAGGATGCCCTCTCCAGCCATTGTACATAAATAACAATAAATATATATTTACATACTTATACACTATTTCTGGCTTAAGTGCCAGTAGGTGTGTGAGTGCGGTGATTGGCTTTTTATTTATTTTATTTTATTTTATTTTTTACTTTATTTTTTTTTTGTTTTAATTATTTTGGTGTAGGCCTAATTTGTTAATTTGGAATGCTTAAGGAATGGTGAACGGGACAAGAGTTCGGGGTAAAAGATATCAGTTGATAGACAGCATTAAAGTATTATATGGGGAGATTAAGAGGAAAGCAAGAAAGGGAAATGCTGGGTTTGCAGTTAAAGACCTGCTCTTGGGCAGAACACTGTGCATACATACATACATTTTGAGTTTCCCCTTCCGGTGGCAGAAGCGTCTGAATCGTTATGGAGGCTTTCATGGTGTGGTGTTATTTTATTCATCTGCCTCTCTGTTGCTGTCATGTGTTCTCTCAGACAGTATTCAAATTTCCAACACGTGTTTGTGGTTTTGTTTGTGTGTTTTAGTTTGGTGGTGGGGGCTGGTGGTAGTTGTAGAGGAGTTTCTCCAGTGTTGTTCTGTTGTTTGTGTTCGGGGGATTTGCGAAGATGTGTTGTGTATATACGCGATTTACTGCCGAATGTGTGTATTTCCTGTTTATGTTGTTTAGGTGTGTGAAGAGTGGCTTTGTTTTTGTGGTAGTGTAAACTGTGTTATTTCTGGTGCGTCTGTGCAGGTGGAAGATTTGGCGGAGAATTCTTCTTTCGCGTGCTTCAAATTTCAATTGGGTCGTTGGAGGGGCTTGTGCGAGGAAAATGGAGGGATATATGCATAGGGATCTAACCAATGCTTTGTATAGGTGGAGGAGTGTTTCGGTTATACAACCGGGTCGATTGATGCCACTTAGATAGCTTATTGCTCTGGTGGCTGCATTATATTTCCTCCAGGTTTCTTTAGCTACTTCGGTCCAGGAGAGTTTGGAGGTGAGGGGTATTCCTAGATATGTGAGATTCCGCTGGAGTGGAAGTTGAGTGTTGGCTATTGTGATTGGGTTGTTCTGGAGGACCCGAGTCCGGAGTTTTGGGCGGAAGACGCATATCTGTGTTTTGTCTGTGTTGACTGTGATCCGCCACGTGTTGGTCCAATTTAGATACTGCCTGAATGTTGCGTTTAGTAACTTCCTAGCGGAGGGGAGTCGGGGGTGTGTTGCCCAATATGCGACGTCGTCTGCATATTGTGCCAGTCCTACTAGCGGGTTATTAGGTAGGGGAATATCTGCCACATAGATGTTATACAGAGTGGGAGATATGACACTGCCTTGGGGGACCCCAGCTTCTATTCGGAAGGTCCGAGAAAATCCAGAGATATAACAGCTAGGCCTAATGCAAACAGTGCTACGTGCTAGACTTATCAGGGATAAATCTCATATAGCTGCATACCGTACGTCAAAATCTCCTTAAATAATATAAGTTATGAAAATTATATATCAGATATATAATATTCATGAAATAGACTATAGTGAACACAGTAATGGAAATCGTTGCAAAAATGATGCCACCGGGTATTTTACCACTGCCACTGGATATTTACCCATTTTCAGTGTGAATAAATACATACAAAACACAGAGTTTGTACCACGAATATTTCAGAAAAATAAGTTTCTCAAAGTCAGCTTTAGAGCATTGACATGAAAACCTAATGCTACAGGAGTGACGAATTTATCAGGTTTGTTGTCAAGGTATCCATTTTTATGCCCGCCATATTTAATCATATTGATATTTTTAGAAGATGAAAACTGATTATGTGTTAAGGACTGTAATTTTATCACATTATCTCTCTAATGCAATATAATAGGTCTATTCGTGTCAGGTAATAAAACACTATTAGATAACTTCCGAATTAAATTTTTCCAAGGCCTGAAGTCATAAACGTGAAGAGGTTGAACAATCGGAGTTGTGTGCTTCGGAATTGTTAACACTTCCACAGTTTTATCTTCTGAAGTTATTATTTCTATAGCCTATCTACTGCACCTCGGTAACTGATCCACGAATCTACAAAAAGAATGTTATGATCACTGATGGAAAGTATACTTCTTGAAACAACTTGAAGGGGTGGGTTTTCTTCCATGTGCATTCCTGATTTTGAGGGCAATTCATAAACATTTGGGGCCTTAAAAATTTTCTTCTCCACAATGGCAATGGAGATATGAAACATATGTGTCAAGCGATTATTTTCAAAAATAATATCTCGAAGACTAAGCCTTCTCCGAATGAAGAAATTTATAGGGAGATTTCTTATTTCAAATGGAGCATATGGAGGAAAAATTATTGTGAAAATCCATTATCACTTGGTGAGCTTTCCTTGTCAGTTCCGGCACCACTGCATCCCTGGTTTTACTGTAATTATAGAAATACCGAAGTACAAAAAGAGGTAGGTACTGGAACAAAGGGTGGATCGATAGAGAACAATATGAAATGATAATCTCTCTCGAGAAGGGCGATGAGGGGGATGAATAATTTTGTAAGAGCTTCTTGCAAGTATCAGCAAGATTCCTTAAATTGCTCTTTACTTATTGGGTCCGAAGAGTATGCAATCTATTTGCATTTCACTGACATTTTCTGTTAAAGTCGACGTTGTTTCTTTTTGTTGTTGTCACAATCGGTATTTGCAAATTGCACAAGTACCGGTATTCTCGTTGTTTAAGTTAGATCTATTCTTTACTTCTTCGTCATAACTAGTATTCCATGCTGAATTATTTTGATTATATAGCCGTCACAAAAACGCCAATATACTTTAATAATAAGCAATAGCACTGTTGTCGTAAAGAAAACGCTGGAAACTCTTCTAGATTATTTGAAACTGTGCACGAAAAGTTAAAAAATGAATAGCATCATATGTACTATATCTACATAGATTTCAGATTGGCAATGTCAAAAACGCTTATTTTCATCACATCAAACACAAAAATGTATATAAACAACATAAAGTATTGAGGGAAAATTTGGGACGCAACATTGTTCGCAACCGCTGCAAAACTTCCAGTAAAACTAACATAAACAATGCTGCAGCTGCAACCCTGTTCACACGTCGCTACTTTAAGCTGCGCTCAACATGAAAAGTAGCGAACTGGTGCAGTAGTGCTACTTTCTGAGGTGCACTGTTGTTCACTCGTGGCAGTGCACGACCTGCGTAGTATTTTGTATCTCGGCGCTGCAAAGTAACAACGTGTGATCGTATCATAAGCTGCTCCACTGGGTAGTGGCATACAAACTACGCGTGTCATATTGTGAAGAATTGCTGTGTAGGAAGCGGACAGTACATGGGGTACTTTTGTTCTTAGAAATGACAATACTTTAAGATTACACAAAAACGAGATAATGAAACTGCTATTGACAGCATTCTGCAGATACTGAAATAATGCAATATATTTTATTGCATGACTAACTGCCACTGCAGAAGGCATGGTACTTAAACTATCACAAGTGCAAGAAAAAAATGTTTTAAATATTTCACAGACCAAAATGAATTACGTATACTTTTGAACGGCACTGCGCCAAACTAGTATACAGGAATGCATATTACAGAAAGAAAACATTAAATTAAGACAGAAGTACAACAATTATAAATGTATGATTCTCATTTTAGTTTAAAAATGGCGTTCTTTTATGCACATGTATGTAAAAGTGGAAATGTTTACGAAAATGACTATTCTTTTACTAGTCATGACCATGCGCTTCGCTGCACTTGCTACGACCAGATTTTTTTTCAGATTGACTCAGTAACTTACTTTTGATACGAAAGGGATTAAGTATTTTTTAATACATTACAATCAACTTCCATTACAATACAAAGTTTTACCAAATTCCCGGTCTTTTAAGAAATGTTTAAGAAAAGATGTTTCTGGCAAGATTATTTATTTCAATTATCTGTTGGTTTATTTATTTCACACTTCTTCTTTCTTTCTAAAACTTCAGTGATACTTTACTGTTCTTACTTTATTTCTTTAAAGGCCCATTCACAATGAAAATTAAACATAACCGTAACATAAACACAGAAGTTTGCGCCCAGGCTACCAAATGGGATCATTCACAATGATTCACATGAGCATTGACATAAACATTACCGTAAGACGTTAACATGAAAGTTTGCAAAGTCCAACCTTTCATGCTTATGCTTACGTGATTTGCAAACAGAACACAATTGTGGAGCGCTGAAGTATACGACAGAATATGAGGAAATGGCTTCGTTGTTATGTTTCCATGGTTACCAAGTATGTTTGCTGTTATGTTTATGTTCCCATCGTGAATGACGGTATGACTTCTTGATTTTACCGTAACGTTTACATCCTTAAAGTTAACGCTTACGTTATGTTTAATTTTTTTTGTGAATGAGCCTGAATTCTTGTCATATTTCATGTTTTTCACGGACTGTATACTCGATTGGGCATCTCAATGAATTAAAAAACTATTAAATTAATATCTTTCGCTTGTTGTACAAGGCCATCTTATATAATCATAAAGTCATTTGTTTTCATTTTATTACATCAGCCTGAATGAGGCGGCACGGATATAAAACGCATTGCTATTTTAAAACTCATATCTCGTTAAATATCAGTTAAATATCAGTCATATAAAAATTTTGCCTACAACAAAACTTGTCAGAAACACATTTTAAAGCAACTTTTATCCCGCAGGAGTTCTTTTGAATGCCGGTAAATCTACTGACATGAGCTTATCGCATTTAAACACACTTAAATGCCATCGACCTGGGCCGGGATCGAACCCGCAACCTCGAGCACAGAAAGCCAGCGCTATACAGACTACGCTACTGAGGCCGACGATTTATTTACTTCAGGCGCCCTTTTAACCCCCCTTTTAAAGAAAGTATTTCGAATGCCATATGGCCTAAAATCTAAGTGGTATATAAACTTATTTTACACACCCATTTTCGTAGAAATCGGTTCAGTCATTATCGCGTGGAAAGTTAACAAACATACAGACATATAAATACAGCTCATGCATTTTTTTCAAGACACTCCCCCACTCTTCCTACAGAGCTGCGCACGAGATCGGATGAGTCTACTTACGAACTATAGGGGAATAGGTTAGCCTTTGCCTTGAACTCGGTAGACACACTCCCGACCTTCCCTTCTACTCCTACCCCGCCTACAGAAACGTTATTCCCGTACTGCACATCGCGAGTGTCTTGACAAAATGCATGAGCTATAAAAATTTCAGAAATGCGATTTTCGGTCTCAGAAATTTCATTATACAATGTTAACATCAATTATTTTTGTAAAAGCGAAAATTACCGGAAGTATTTAGGTTATAGTTTTATTAATAGTATAGACTTAATATTTACATTACAGTTATTAAAATTGATATATCGAACATTTGGAGATGTAACGAAACCTGCAGCTGAACATCATTCTTGCATTCCATTGTTGTTGGAAGAGAGTATTAATTGATTTGGTGTAGTTTCCTTTCTGTCCTAGAATATTGTTTCCAATTTCTTTCTTGTTTCTTATGCAATCCTTCAAGAACAGAAGTTGAATGCCAACTTTGAGGGCTCCTGAGCATTGATCTTATTAGCTCATGCATCAGCTAAGAATTATTTTTATTTTAGTAGGTTATTTTACGACGCTTTATCAGCATCTTAGGTTATTTAGCGTCTGAATGAGATGAAGGTGATAATGCCGGTGAAATGAGTCCGCGGTCCAACACCTAAAGTTAACCAGCATTTGCTCATATTGGGTTGAGGGAAAACCCCGGAAAAACCTCAACCAGGTAACTTGCCCCGACCGGGAATCGAACTCAGCTAAGAAGATAGCAGAATACCGTCGAAAGCAGTGACCTATAAACTCACTAGCATTGGGGAGGCCGAGGAAATCGTCGATTAGGGGTCTACTGCTCTTTTAAATGGCAGAGACTACAGTATTCAGAAACGATAAGATAATAATATTAACTCTCAAATTGTTAACTTCTATTCAAAGACGATATCAGCGTTGTAAAATTATTTTCGATTGATCCCGTTAGATGTGGTTTGAAATTCAGTAATTTTCATAAAATGAACTATAGCTTCTTTCTATTATGGGCATTGATATTCAAAAGTTATTACCTAATCATCTGCTAAACGTAATTAAGAGCATGTATAATGGATCAAAGATATGTATAACTGGAGATGAACATAACAAAGAATTGGTTGATCAAGGATTACGACAAGGATGAAGTTTACCCCTATTCTCTTTAATCTGTAATATAGACGAAGCTCTAAGAGAGTGGAAAATTAAATAAAATAATTATGGTTTTGACATAAGGAGAAAAAGTATAATGTCTACATTATATGCGGATGACCAAGTAATCATAGCCAATAATGAGAATAATTTACAGAAAGCGGTACATGAACTTCAAAAAATAGTTGAAACATATAATTTAAAAATATCGACATCAAAAACTAAAGTATTCAAAGGTATAAATCCTGTAAGATCCAAGATAGTAATTAATAACACTCCTATTGAATGGATTCACCGCTTCACTTTCTTGGGATGTGATATATCTTACCATGGTGAAATTGACATTAACGGAAAAATAGCAAAATTTAATAAAATGAACGGCACAATTAGAAGAACACTTAAACGAAAAGTAAGGAAGGAAACTATAACGAAGTTTTATACAGTGATAGCGATACCAACATGCTTATAAGGTAGTGAGACATGGACCATGACGGAGAGAGATATATCTAGATTGCAGGCAGCAGAAATGAGATTCCTAAGAGCAACGGCTGGATATAGTTTAACGGATAGGAAAAGGAATACAGATATTAGAAAGGAACTCAATGCTGGAAACTTAAGAAAATAGAAGAATATAGAAGTTCTTTGTCACAGCATGTTCAAAGAATGAATAATGGCATATTTCGAAACAAATAATGGTATACAAGCCAAAGGGAAGAAGAAGTTTAGGCCGTCCAAGGAAACGCTGGATAGACCAGCAAATAGAGGCGTAACAGGCGATAAGCCTAAATACTTGAAGATAAGAAGAAGAAGAAGAAGAAGAAGAAGAAGAAGAGAAAGAAGAAGAGAAAGAAGAAGATATTCAAAAGTTCTTTATTTTCAAGTATGTATTATTCGAATGAAACTCGTTCTAATCAAGACCGCAAGATTTAGTTACGGTTCTACATAATCGAGGTATGCTTAGCGATAAATGCTGGGAGGGGAGGTGTGTGATTAACTAAGTCACGTCCCACGGAGCATGCAGCCATTACGTGACGACTAGATGCATAAAGTACAATCTGCACAAGCAATAATTAGCGAAAATTTACTCTATAGATAAGTTATATCTTCCGTGCGCGAGAGCATCTTCAGATGGCTCTACCTTCTGTCTGTGACCGCGTAAGTCCAGTCTGCCTATTCATTGCTTTCAACAGTTATCCGTTACCCAATGTCGTTTGATCAACTGTCTTTGTAATAAACATAATAGTTTAATAGTTTAAATTACATGTCTAAAAACAAAATGTATAGACAAGGTCAGTTAAATTACAAAGAGATAGTACAATAAAAAAATTCGTCAAGATTATAAACCAGATTTAAAATTAAGCAACTAAAGGTGTAAAATTTGAGAACAGCTCTGCTTAAATTAAAAATATGTGATGGAAATTTATTTGCAACCTTCAATGACATTTGACAAAAGTTTTTTGGGATTTAGCAAGTCTACATGTTATGATATTAAAATCATTTCCTTGTCTTGTGTTATACGAATGAATATCACGTCTTAATGTTAAAATTGAAAGATTGTCTTTAACATACAAAATTAACTCTGGAATATATAAATTAATTACAGTTATGATTTTGTTTTTCACAAATAATCACAAAGTCATTTGTTTTCATTTTATTACATCAGCCTGTATTTTAAGATATCACCAACAAATTATTTTCGCATGACATTATAGGAATCTGTTTTTCACGATACCAATCACACATATTCTAAAATTCCAATAGAAGATGTTTGAGCAAAAATTGCAACAATATATTCAATATATTAATAACAAAACCATATAGGCCTAGGTAAGCAATATGTATATGAATTATTTACACACTACTACAAACTGAAGACTGCATATTTTTGGACGATTAATACTTCCCACTCCGCTCGGCTTGTCTATAGCAGCAAAGGAATCTATTTGCAACCTCCCCCCCCCCCGCACCGATGGCAAGAATACCTCAGGACCCAGCGCTAAACTCGTCGGAAGAAGACAGTACCGACATGAGCCTGTCAAAATTAAACATACTTAAACGCCATCGACCTGGACCGGATCGAACCCGCAACCTCGGACACAAAAGGCCAGCACTCTACCAACTACGTCACCCAGGCCGACCACTGAACTTTGAGGAAGCTACATTTGGAGAAAAAGCAAAATTGGCGATACTGGATAATATAACTGTAAATCTGTAATTAATTTCCTATTGATGTCCCGCTATCAGCAAGATTTGATCACAGTAATTTCAAATAAGAATGGATCGTCGCGTTTAAAATTCCCCCAGGGACGTTAGAGCCTTCTCTTGAAAAAAATTGAAAATATCTTGGAGTAGTTACATATATAACCATCAATAATTTTTTCTCACTTACCATCTTGGAATAATTAAAAATATTTTTTTTCTACAATGCAATGAACCATTTTCCCAAAAAGTAACTTTGGCAGACAGTAATGAAAAGTTTTAAAGGATGCAAGAACAGAAAACGAATGCGAGAAAGGAAGAAAATGAATAATGCATTTTACGCAGTTTGCTAATGAACTGTTATTTTACGTTAACTTGTGTGAATTGAACTTTGCGTAACTCTACCGTTTGACATATCTCTCTCTTTTCAAATTCACGAGCCTCCTATCACTTTAACAGAATGTATTATACCGGTCAAAATAAGGCAAAAAAAAAAAAAATAATGTGGATCGTGGCGGGCAAAGCTTCCCCAGGGACGTTAGAGCCTTCTCTTGAACAAAACTGAAAATATCTTGGGGTAGTTGCATATATGGCCATCAGTCTTATATAATAGCCTATTGAGATCTGGGGTAGTAGGTTATCCAGCAGAAACATCGATAAAGTAAGAGCCAAAATGTGTAAAAAAATTTCTAGGAATACCGAAGAATGCTTCTAACCTGGCAGCGTTACTAGAGATGGGAACCGATACGAGTCTGGGAATTATTCTAGAAAGAAAAATCAAATATTGAGGTAATATACTGTGTAGGAATGATTCGGCAGCTATGAAAACATGTATCTTTTGCATGAAAGCCGCTAATTGGAAATCGAATTGGCTGAAAGAGCTGGAACGAGAAATAAACAGATTAGGTCTAAATTGCTATGGAGAGAACTAGGGACTATAAACACGAAAACTATTGGAAGAATAGTAAAAGAGAGGGCAAACGAAATTTCGAGAAAAGATATTTTTAGTAATATTAAAGACTAGGATCACTAAAATACTATAGGGAGGTGAAGCGGTTTTGGGAACAGGAAGAATATGTTAGGCTAAATTCAAGGGAAGAGAGAACGGGAATGGCATGGTGGAGATTAGGTATCTGGAGACTCAAGAATAAGAGAGGGAACGTAGAGAAGGATAAATGTCCTTTGTGTGGACTAGCTGAAGACGCAATGCATATTGTGTTAAAGTGTCAGGCAACGAATGATTTGAGAAACAGTTGGGTGGATAAAAAATGTCTACAAATAGGCCTAAACGCTATAGTAGCTTATAAAAAATGAATGGTCACCTAAACGCCAGCAATCTGCATAAATTAGGAAAATTTTTTTTAGAGTTAAAATTAGATGGGAAGAGAAAGTCAAAGCTCTAACGGAGATGGAATTATAAATGTTGAGTAGTCACACGATAAGAAACTACGAAGAGTAGTCAATGAAGTTGACAGAATAATTTCTTAAGAGATTGAGCATAAAAATGATGAAGCTAAAGTAGGAGTTTTAAATAAAAGAGGTATACTTATTAGTTGATTATTATTATTACTATTATTTTTATTATTATTATTACTATTATTATTATTATTATTATTATTATTATTATTATTAGTATTGTAAACAGAGGATACTTATAGGTTCAATATGTATTAGTTTTTGTTATATTTGTATTGAGAGTGATGGCGGATTAAGAACTGGCATACATCTAATCCGCCATGACGTGAACAAAGATTGATGAAATAAACAAATAAATAAATAAATAAATAAATAAATAAATATGGCCATCACTAATTTTTTCTCACTTACCACCTTAAAATTATTAAAAATATATTTTTTCTAGGATGAAATGAACCGTTTGCCCAAAAAGTAACTTTGGCAGACAGTAATGAAAAGTTTTAAAGGGTGCAAGAACAGAAACCAAATGCGAGAAAGGAAGAAAATGAATAACGCATTTTACGCAGTTAGCTAATGAACTGTTATTTTACGTTAACTTGTGTGAATTGAACTTTGCGGTATTCTAGCGTTTGACATATCTCTCTCTTTCCAAATTCACAAGTCTCATATCACTTTAACAGAATGTATTATACGGGTCAAAATAAGGCAAAAAATGTACGCTCTTCTACCTACGTAATCTACTTTGCCTTGGGCGTGAAAAAGTCGTTAGACTTTACTTTGAAAGTAGTGTGCTCTATTCGAAATCACCCTTGTGTACTATTTCGACAACTCGTCGGAAGCTTCTTCACTAGACTAATATTTTTCTGATTATTTAAAGGAAATATTACCTGTTAATGCTACAAAATAATACATGTAATTGTTCTCTATAAGCTCCTTAATGTGTACGGAGCGAACATTTTCAACAGAAGACTGTTATCATAGTACTCTTATCTACAACTCCACTTTTGTTACCGTAAAATTTTGCATCGTTCTTACAATTTTACAAATTAGAATTATCAATAATGGAGTTACGGAAGAAAAATAATGTAAAGTACATAACGTTGATCAGCGATTGAAAACTGCTTGCATCCACAGACAATTCGAGTTACAGAGGTTCGATTTATGGAATTTAGACTTACGGTAATTATATGTGCATAATCCCCGGAAAAATTGATTCGTAGATGCTGAATATGAACAATATCCCTACAATAGTTAAGAGCAAATCTCTGTTCACAAGCAGATATAGGCCTATAGCAAGCCAAGAATCACTTCTGAATCGAAGGAAGGAAAGAAGAAAGAACGAAATAATAAAATGATAAGGAGACCCAAGAAATTACGAAAAGAAAAATAAAATGAATAAAAGAAAGAATTACTGTACATTAGTTAGGCCATGTGAGGATAGCTAGTTCCTCATCGAGCGCCTTCCTAGGTCGCCGGATATGGCAGGTAACGGGGAAATAAAATACCTTGGGCTAACTAAAACTAGCACAACGGGTGGATATGACTCGACAGTCAAAGTGAAGACACATCTAGGGTAAGTGCCAAAAAAGCATCTGAGAGTTCAGGAGCAGAGAGGTGGCAGCCCTATCACTGAACTGGCTCTGCGCAGCGTTCGTACCTCGGCCAGAGTGAAAATTTTTATTACTGATCAGCCTGAAATTAGTAGCCGGATTGGCACGAAACATAAAGCCGGAACAGAAGAACTCTCCTAATCCTTGAAGAGTTGATAATGATGACATTAGATATAAAGTTTTACGAAGCATATATCCCATTGTCAAGGATACGAGTTTGGGCAAAGTTGATAGTTTAGGAACGAGTCACCATTGTGGTAGGTGCAGAGGATTTTTCTCAGGGTACTCCTGTCCCCAACACTCTCCACTTCAACTCATTTCCTCTGTCATCTCCAATAGCTAAACATAGGGTGGTGTGAAGTTTTGGAAGTAATACGAGTCTCGGAAGATGGCTGATGGAATCTGCTAATCATCCGAATTTGATCCATCTTCAAGTGACAGCAGATCCATAAATATATAAAACGAGAAGTGTAGCTTGTAATTGCCAAATACATAAAAGTTGCACAATTTTAAACTGATGTTTATAAATTATTGTATAGACTTTCTTCTAGTGCTGGAATGTAACGAGGTAATCTAAAAGGAAGCGCCTGATTGTGCAGCATGAGTGCCACCGTGCGTCAGGCGAAGAGCATGTCGTCGCCAGGCTGCAGCAAGGCCCTGCGGCAGAGCGTGTTCGACGTGCTCACGTGTCCGTTGTGCAAGGAGTACATGCACCCGCCCATCACACTGTGCCAGGGCGGCCACAACATCTGCAGTTCCTGCCGGCCTGGCCTTCAGTTCTCGGGCGGCAACAAGTGCCCGCGCTGCCGGCGCCCATTGCTGGAGACGCGCAACGTGGCCCTCGAGACTATCGCACGCGGCCTGCGTTATCCCTGCCGCTACAACGGGTCCGGCTGCCGTGAGAAGTTCTCCATGGAGGAGATTGCCGAGCACCACGCCCACTGCGTTCATCGCCTGTACGACTGCCCACTGCGGGCCCTTGAGTCGTGCACCTGGTGCGGCAGGTATTGATATTTTAACATTATTCGTACTCTGTTACTATGGACTGCACCTACCGAATATCAGCCAGTCAGTCAGACCATTAAATAAGTCATGTCACTCAGTTCAGCAAGTCGGAACAAGTTAATCAAGTCTGTCACTAGAGTGCCAGGCAACCCACTCCAAGTTAGCCAGTCATATTATAAAGCGCAGCATCAATGCAGAATGGAAGTCACTGTAGTATGTCCGAATCCCGTCTGGAGCACAGATAGTTTTTAGATAAAGAGATTGATGTCATTCATTGTTCTATACTTCGTTTCATAATCACTGACAGGAGATGTAAGCATTGCAGGCGAAGGAGGAGAGAAGTATAATTCCTTTTCAACCAATGACAGAGATCTCATTTGACGCTCATCTTGAATTTCTGCGGTCTGTAGCGTTATAACCACACCCAACTTCAAGACAAGCGTGGGAAGAGATCTCTGACATTGGTTGAATAGCAATTATACTTCTTTCTTCCTCTCCCGGCAATGTTTACGTCTCCTGTCAGATAGTATGGAAAGAAGTAAAATTTGAGCATAGCATTACATCATGGGGATTCCACAATCTTTACATTTAGTACACTATAAGTTGTAAAATATCGAAAATATGTGGTTGGGGTAATCTCTTTCGACAGAAAAGTTGAGTTAATGCTTCGAGTGAGGCAAATATCCAACTAACGAAAAGGAAAAGATTTACCATATCATTCAAACGCTCACTCATTAAGTCACTGACGCATCTTTCCCTTCACACGGCCATTCAATTCTCCAACCTTTCACTTAGTAGAGGTCTGCACGACGCACGAGCAACGATTTTGAAGCTCCCGTTCACCTCTAAACCCCAACCAGACCCGACACAGACATTATTTTCAAAATTATTACCCGAGCCTACCCAAAACTTAAAAGCGTCCAAAAAGACAAGTGAAGGTACAGGCTGCATCAACGATGCAAATAGGCATGTCTACTCTGTATTGGGCTCGTTATGTCTGGCTACGCCACACAACTGAGGTCAGTAACGGTAATCGTAAGCTGAGAAACTAGTACATGAGCAAAATAATAAGTAAATCAATCAGTGTATTGTGAATTTTAGTACTTACTGACATTACTGACTCATTTTTGTCACTCATTATGTAATAATCAACTTGCGATTTGCTGTGATGTACTGTTGCTCTGAATGCACAATTTTATTATATTAAGAATAAGTTAGGCGTTTATTTGCCACGTGCAGGCGTAGAACAAAGATTTCTTTCCCATTTCTTCTTCCGTCATAATCATAATCATCATCTTCCTTTTTCTGTTGCGAAAAATTAACGTATTTGTTATTAAAAAGAAAAAGCTATTACAGCCCGACTACGACCAGTAAAAATATTTAATTGTTGTACCAACTGCCCTAGATCGGCCCAAGTCTAAGAAGCCCGAGCCAGGCCCGTACCCGTGCAGACCTGTATCTTTCAGTCGTTAACCATTCGATCGCTCACTCGTACAATAAACCTGTTCCAGTTTGCCGGAAGTGCACGGCCACGTGGAGGCGACACACAGCTCCTGCACGCTGGGCGCAGCCGTAGTAGGCGAGGGCGAGTTCACGTGGGAGGTGTCCAATGCCGAATGCTACCAGAACTCGCACCACGCGGTGTTCGCACTGGGAGACGTGTTCGTGTTCCACAAGCGCTTCGACATCCCACAGCGCAAACTGTTCGTCGCAGTACAGCAGTGCTGGGGCGCCCAGGAGCGGTGCCGCTACGAACTGCTGCTGCACAAGAACTCCGGCAAGCAAACCGCCCTGCTCAGCAGCGTGGTGCACGGCGACAAGGAGGACCTGGAGCAGGTGTTCCTGTCCGGCGACTGCATCAAGGTTGACTTCGACATGCTTATGAATTTCGTCAAAGGCACTCGAACGATGCGTATTGTAGCGACCAGAAGCCAGTGACTTGTGTGTATGCGAAATTTATCCATAATGATATCGAGAATTATTTCACCGTTCATTAGAAAATAACTGTTCTTTATTATTATTATTATTATTATTATTATTATTATTATTATGAACCGCCATATCGTCTAATAACCGGACTAAATAAAAAGAAACATAAATGAGTTGCATTTATTGCTTTTCACCAAACACTATACAAAAGGACGCGAGAAATTATATTTCAATAGATACACTGTAAACAAATTGAATGCAAGTGAAATATCGAAAAAGAGGGGGAAAAGTTATGTCTTTAATTATTGGTTCAACTGATAATACGCTACCAAAATGTAATTGGGCATTGTTTTTGCCGCTTTAGTACCTCATGGTACCAATCTTGTTCTATAACAGTTGGCATCCTGTCAGGCATGCTCTCCACTAGTATGTATAGGATATCCACTGGAAGCGTCGTCATTTCTCTTGTAACATGGCACTCAGTTGGACAATGGAAGTTGGCCGCATCTTCCGAGACCTCAATCGCCGGTCCAAATGGCCCCAAAGGTGCTCAGTGGGATTGAGATCAGGACTCTGTGCAGGCCAGTCCAACAGATGAGCATTATTGTCTGCATACCACTGCATAGTAGTCGCCGAAACATGGGGTCAACTTTCATTATCCAACTGAGTGCCATGTTGCAAGAGGAATGGCGACGCACTCCAGTGGATATCCTACACAAACTAGTCGAGAGCATGTCTGACATGGTGGCTGCTGTTATAGCAACAAGAGATGGTACCACAAGGTTCTAAAGAGGCAAAAAAATTGCCCAATTACTTTTTGGTAGATAGTGTATAAACATATTAACTTCAAAATTACCCCCAAAGATCCCCCAAAAATACAGTCATAAAATAATATAATAATGAAGATTACTCTCAGGAACTGCACACAATGTATTATTATGTAAAATTAATTTCAATATATTTTTGTAAATGAGTATTTCACTTAAAAGCCGTGTATCAAGTAACCGCAACAGAAATTTATATCCTAGAAGCTAGACCTATGAAAATGATATTTCATTTTTTGTAATCAGTGAAATTGCTATCATTATTATCAACATCGACCACGTGAAACTCACAAGGATATCTTCTATCTTACAAGTAGGAATCAGGATATTTCAGCACAGCCAATGTCTAATTGACGCAATTAGAATCTAAGACTCTTAAGGTAATGGATGTAGAAGTCGGATATTTTCTTTTCCAAGGGAAGGAAAGTTTTGAAGATTCTGTCAACAAGTGCGCAAAAATTGAAGACTGGACGTAAAAAAGGCAGTAAATGTTAATATAATTACAAATTATTTCCCCCCTCCCCTCAAAAAGGTCTATGTTCCTTGCTCAATCCACTGAGAAAAATGATATCCCACAGTAATTTTATTTAGGCGCTAGCTTCTCTCATAAACGTGCAAAATGTATGATATAGGTACTGTACATTGCTAGTTGCACGATAAAGCTCTGCATTTTGTTCGTGTTCATAATGATGTAGGTTTGAATATCCTAACTTATACTATTTATCGATTTCTTGTTAAATCATTTCTACATTACTAATGAACTAAAGAACATGTTCTTTGATCTCTGTAGAGCACAAAGGGCAGATTTTCTTCTCCAGATTATTAAATACGAACATGTAGGCTACAGCAGGATCAGACTGATCCGCAAGCCAGTTTGCTGCTGTATCCGGTTCTTAATTCTGTTTTTCCATACAAATTAAGTAGACCTACTTCTTCAGTAGTGATTTATCACCAAAAATAAGTAGGGTGTAATTACAGTTGCATATAAATGATTGCCTCTTAGTCTTGTAAGTGCAAGAAATAACGACGGTGTTGGACAGCAACCTTGTATGTCGAAAGAAAAAAAACAAACAAAATAAAATTTCACTTAATTTCCATCAGAGAAATGTTCTCGAAAGTCAAGACATGAACACAACCTTCACAAGAAGAAATTTAAATATCCTCTTATATTCGACATTTGTTCATTTTCAAGATATGAAAATCTTTCTTTGCTCTCCTGTAAAATTGAATTTTTCACACACGCGGTTACTGTTCTATGGAAATTTATCCTTCGAAGAGGTAGAACAATTCAAACGTCTTGGAGGAACACTAACAAAATATAAACGACACTTAGACGAAATTAAACACAGAATAAAATATGGGATATGCCTGTTATTGTTCGGTTGGGAAGTTTCTGCAATCCAGTCTGCTTTAGAAAAAGGCGAAAGTTAAAATTTATAAAACAGTTATATTACCTGTTGTTCTGTATGGCTGCGATACTTGGACTCTCACTTAGAGAGAGAAACAGAAGTTAAGGGTGTTTGAGAATAAGGTGCTTAGGAAAACATTTTGGGCTAAGAAGGATGTAGTTACTGTACAGGACAATGGAAAAAGTTACACAACGCAGAACTGCACACATTGTATTCTTCACCTGATATAATTAGGAACATTAAATCCAGACTTTTGTGGTGGGCAGGCCATGTAGCATGTATGAGTGACTCCAGAAATGCTTGTAGAGTGTTAGTTGGGAGGCCGGAGGGAAAAAGGCCTATGGGGAAGCCAACACATAGATGAGAGGGTAATATAAAAATGGATTTGAGGGAGGTGGGATATGATGGTAGCCACTGGATTAATCTTGCTCAGGATAGGGGCCGATGGCGGACTGCTGTAAGGGCAGCAATGAACTTTCGGGTTCTCTAAGAGCCATTTGTAACAAGTAAGTAAGTACGAGGTTGCTGTTCAACACCACCGAATTCATGAAAAGAAAAAAAGAATTCAATGTAAATTAGTAACATCGCCGAAAGTAAAACACACTGAAAATACGGAGTCCTGGTGAAATATTTACCCTGAAATTGTACAAAATAGTCTAAAAGTGTTGTATGCTTTTTTATTTCTTTCTTTCTTTCCTTCCTTCCTTCCTTCTTTCCTTCCTTCTTTCTTTGTTTCTATCTATCTATCTACCTATCTACCTACCTATCTATCTACCTACCTATCTACCTACCTACCTATCTACCTACCTATCTACCTACCTACCTACCTATCTACCTACCTACCTATCTATTTCTTTGTTTCTTTGTTTGTTCGTTTGTTTCTTTCTTACTGTGCCTAACATGCCATTTTATTTCACTTTCACACCACTGCGGTTGGGGATGAATCATCATTTTATCACACACTAGATATCTCGGAAGTAATATTCCCGCTCATCATTCATTTTCTTATAATCCTAAAAAGAAAATGCATCTGACTTCATTGCACGGTGTAAGTAGCCTACCTACAGTAGATGAATTGAAATATATTTTACACAAATTTACAAATACAGCTACTCTATACCGTAAAGATTTCTAACGTTACATTGTTATATGGAAATGAGTACTCAGAAGTAGTGAAAATCTAAAAGTTGTTAGCACTAGGCCTACACATGTAACGAGATTTCAAGTATGTTACTTACTCGTAGAATATCAAACGGTATTGTCAACAGTGTGTTGAGACGGAAATTGTGAAACAGTGTATTTTCGGCAACATCTGCAATTTCTTAAAGAGGACGACGAGTAATTCTTTCAGAAAAAAAAAACCGAACCCTAATGTCTCTGTGTTGTTATTATTTGTGAAATGACACTATACGAGAGAAAATTTCCGCGTACAGAAAAGTGAAGTCGTTATTGAAAAATAAGCCTTATTTTAGTTTATGCCTACTATCTGGGAATACAATAATGTTAAAGAGGAATTAGTTAAGGTCATCAACGACTGGATCTCGTGCTCTGTTCGGCTTCAACTTTACTTCATTTCAATTGATCTCACCACCGCATTTCTGGACGTCCACAAATGCGGCGACCGTGTGCGGTATAATCCAATATAATTCGTGGTGCTCTATCATCCGCCGTCGGAGTACATGTTCATTGTATTGATGTTGTTAGTGCTGTATTCCGTCTGCAGGATTATTATTATTATTATTATTATTATTATTATTATTACCGTAATAATAATAAATTTATTTATTCTGGTGTTAAGACCATCAGACCTTTTCTTCCATGATACCTTGAACATTAAACACTATTCAGAAAATGTAGGCCAGGGGTCATCAGCACAGAGCACGCTGGTGCTAGTCTCTCTTACCCGCGGAAAACGCAGTGCACTAGGGTGCACTCCGTAGCTGCTCTCTATCTCTCCCTGTTGCACTACAGTGCACACGGGACAGCACCGCGTACCCTTTGCACATTTTAGCGAGTGCTGACGACCACTGATATAGGCTATAATATTTGACATAGAGTGGGGATTATGATGAAGAAGAAGATGATTATGATGATGATGGTGACGACTGCGTTCTGAGAGGTGTTTCTGAAATTAACTCCCGAAAAAAAAAACAGTATTATATCAACTAGATTAATTTTGACAGTTCCTTCCATTAGTGTTTCTTACTGTTGGATGTCCTTATAAATGAACTACCTGCCATTCTCTACTATTATTCCTACATTCTTTCGCTTCTTGTTATCAGTTGTTGATAATCCAAGTCAATTAAATATTTGTTACGGCGTAACGGCCCCATTTACATCTTAAGACGGAAATAGATTAAACCTTCAAGGTATCGCATTTTAAAATTTTCCAGGAATGGAAAACGTCCAAACTAAACATTTCTTCTTCGACATACTCATGATATTAACAAGAACATAGATTAAATTTGAAGAATTAATTTAGCACATCAGAAACCAATTTTAGGTCGTCGCTAAGTTCCATTGAAAAAGTCATGCTGTCCTACAATTTCAGATACAGGTCTGCCTTTTATTCATAAAACATCGGTTTAAACCTTGAATTGAATTAATATATCAACTGGCAACTGATGAGATCAATAATATCGCAGATTAGGCTATAGGTAATATTCAACATAATTCATACACCACTGCAATCATGTCAAATAAACAAGAATGAAAATTTGTTGGAGCTGATTTCTAGCCCTTTGTCGTCTTATTTTGTTAGCAAAGAGTCTTTACATTTTTACTACAGTTATTTGCCGTTGACCATTTCCACATGAAGTGAACTCAATCAACCGCGACGAAAGCAGAATATGAGCCAGTTAAATTGAACATTGAGATCAGTAGCTGGATATACGTAAATTTGATTCCTAGTAGAATTCATTGCACACACTTATATAAAAGCCACTTGCATGGAAATTGTGAAACTGTAAATAATTAAAATTTTGACTAAAGGACTAAGTAGGTTAAAGAACAAATCAGTGAGAAACTAACAAGGTACATTCGCGAAGTGCCTAACTGATAATGGTATAAAATCAAATACGATGGAAAGTTCAGCGGTAATCAATGTTGGTACCAATTGTAGCTGCCCATACAATTTTGATGAGCCTAGATAGATATTGGTATAATAATAAATACGGAAGGAAACTCATCTATAAATAATAATTATTCTACTAATTTTAGCTGTCCTTACATATACTTAAATATGTTTGTGGATGTTGATGTAGAAATCCGTTAAGAACATAAAAGATGCATATCTGCAGTTGGGAGTTGAACAACTCGAATCTTCAGTGTCCCAAATAACATGGGCAGGAGTTTCAAATGCATCACATTCAACTGGAAAAGTAGCTTTCTTCCAGGCATGCTTAATCATGTTAGTGAATATGGGGGATAAACACATACTAGTAACAACCATTCCACCTAGTGCAACGTCCCTCGTTCAACCGTTGGATGTATACTTTTTTCGTCAATGGAAGAAGTTCACCAAACGTTTTTGTGTTGGAGTTTTACTCGAGAACATTGATATTGACCTCCAGAGCCGTAACGGTATCATCAACCTGCATGCACTTACCCATAATCAGTTCAGAGTCTCCATATTGACTAACATAATTAAGCATGCCTGGAAGAAAGCTACTTGTCCAGTTGAATGTGATACCTTTGAAGCTCCTGCCAATGTTATCTGGGACAATGAAGATTCGAGTTGCTCAACTCCCAACTGCATCCAATGTGCTTATAGTCATTTACATTAATTATTGCGCTTAACGGATTTCTACATCAACACACAAACATGTTTAAGTGTATGTAAGGACAGCTAAAATTAGTAGAATAATCATCATTTATAGATGAGTGTCCTTCCACGTTCATTATTATACCAATATCTATCTCGCTCATAAATATTGTATAATTACCATAAACATTGATTACAGCTGAATTGATTTTATACCATTATCAGTCAGGCACTTCGCGAATGTACCTTGTAAGATAATAAATTAATCAAAAAGCAGAAGCGTGGTGTGGATGGTTCGTAAACGTACTCTATGTATTCCCGTGTTCTATAAACTGTGGAGGAAGAGTTCAGGACTGACAATGACTTCTGAGAGGCATTTCCAAAATTAACTCCAGAAACAAAACCCAGTATATCAACTGTGTTAATTTTGACAGTTTATTCCACAAGTGTTTCTTGCTGTTGGTGATCACATTACAAATTGTACCACATAGCCTCATCGGAATTTTTACGCAAGATTGCGTTTGAAGTCGCCGATGTTTTGTTTGCAGAAGCCAATATATTTTTTTTTGTAAAAATATGAATAATGAATCGGATTTTGAGATTACAGATGAAGATGCTTAAAGTAAAAAAATATGAAGTGAAAGCTTAAAATATCTGTTCACAATCGTTGCACAAGCTCTTTGTTTGCTATCCCATACGTCCCATTCTTCAATAGATAACTTAAATAAAGTGACAAGTTTTTTTTTTTTTTCAGATAAAACCTCAATCATTCTGCTTCCATAATTCGTTTCGTGGAAGACATTGCTCGAAGACGCCTATTTATCTTCACCATCTAGAACAGGCATGTCAATTGATGCCCACAGGAGCAAGCGCGCGCTTTAAAGCCCAGGAGAGCCTGAGCGCTTTACAGGGGAAAGGAAAGAGACAGACGAAAGAGGTGGTATATGCCGCTTGGTCGAGCTATATTCAGGGATGCCCAGCACTGGTTCAATAGATAAAGGGAAGAGAACTTATTAAAACTGTATCCATGTTAATTTTTAGATTTGCCTGAGAAGTATAAGTGTATTATAAGAATGTAAGTTTTAATTTTAATGCTCATTTTTCACAAGTTTGATTTTTTTATTCAAAAGAAATATTTTCTCAACTTTTCGTATAGGTACGTGAAATTTTCAGGTATAGACCTATTTATTTAGTAGCCTTACAGAATGTTTTCGTAAATCTAATATACTGTATATACGTATTACTGAAGATAGTGTATTGAAAATTTTGAAAATATTTGCATGGAAATTGTTTGTAAGGAAATTAATTAACAAAGCAACTACTGTTACATCATAAGCAAAAGATACGTATCCATGTGTTGTAAAAATGTCAGCTCTATAGCTTCAGCAGATTTCGAGAAAATAATTTAATATTCTGATGATAGGAAGTTGCTCACAATTAATATCACCTTAAAACCATAATGCGATAAGAGTTTTGTTATGTAATATTAGTTACACTTAAAACAGATACAGTACCTAGGTAACTTTGCTTTGTACTGTAATATTGTTTTGATTAATTTATTGATTACTTTTGTAAGGCTAAAGATACCATCAATATAAATTCCTACTTATCATGTCATACTCAATCCCTTTCTTTGGAATATCACTTTCTTTATGAATGGTGTGTTTCATCCACTTAATACAGTATAATATTATACTACTATGGAATTTAAGTGAATATTCCTTCTTAACTCTCTATTATGTTATTAACATTTAAAACACAAGTGCAATATTAAGAAATCAGTGTTAGTACTTTTGTTTTACAGACAATGTAGATAATATTAAACAGAAAGAAGCCATATAAAATAACGACATAAAATTTCACGTTCCCTTTCAAGTTTGTGCACCACTGTTTTCTTAATCAAACAGGTTGCTTATTCATATACACAACCCTTCCTCTTTCCATACTTAGCGCTTGCTGCCTGCGCACGAATTCAAGGTCAGAAAAATGCACTTGCTTTGACATCACTGACCTAGAACATTGATTGTTCTCTTAGAGAACTTCATAAAAATTCAGATAATTTCGTTTTGTTTGAAAAAATACACTGTTTTATGTGATTAATTGTTGCACAATTAAATTGAACTTGTGAACACAGCAATGAACAAACTTTGTCCTTTTTATATTTATATCTAACGATAGACTGCAAATCATTTTTCTCGCTAGACAGGTCCAATTGCTGATCCGTCGTCGTACATTTATGACATAAATTTATAACGGCATTTCAATTACTCAAGTTTCTTCAATCACTTCTTTTATATTCCACTAATAATCACTTTGGATACAATCTGAGTTACCCGAACACACAGTAACAGTCTGAAGATTTTTCTGATTTTCTTCCGTTTGAGCAAGCAGAAGTAACAGCTCCATATCATTACTAGAGATGGCAGATTTTCGTAATCACGATAATGTGAAATGTGCACAACTGCTGTCAATATAAGTAATTTTATATTTAAAGCATGTTAAGTATATTAAATCCGCGGTAAAATTCCAAATCGAATACAAAATGCGTAATATATGTGTTTCTGATGAATAAGAACGAAATTATATTTATGAAACATGAATGTGCTTTCATGGAAAAAATCAGGAACTACAGGTTCTTACATTTTTCAAATAGTTTGATCGCACCTCCTTGTTAGCTTATATGGTATAAATGGCACAGGGACGTGACCTATTTGATACCCTCTTTGTTGTTATCTGCACCGTTATATCGAGTTTTCAACTAATCTGTCTGGTACTGATGGTACCATAATATCTATGCAAACTCTTTAGGTGCACTATTCATTCATAAACAAGCTGTATGCAGTAGCAGGTGATTATGATTGAGTAATAAGGTGGATCGGGATAAAATCACACCGCATATTTTGGCATATTTCTTAATGTTCATAATTTCATTGTAATTTTATATGTACAGTAGTGGCAAAAGAAACCGGACCAACCCTTGTAGCTGATTTCAGAGCCTTGTTCACTCTGGTAACCAAGACTTCCGTGGTTCGAATCCTGCCTGGGAAGGAAACATTTTTTTGTTCCTTATTCAAATTTATCCCCAATACTTTTTGATTGCGGCGATATTTTACTACTTAATTAACTTTTTATTCCCAGAACATGAATTTTACCAGCAATCGAAAAGTATTTGGAATAAATTTGAATAAGGAACAAAAAAAAGTTTCCTTCCCAGGCAGGATTCGAACCACGAAAGTCTTAGTTACTAGTCTATCGTGCTCTGGAGTGAACAAGGCTCTGAAATCAGTTACAAGGATCGGTCGGGTTTTTTTGCCACTACTGTACTTTTACTTATTTATTGTTTTCAAGAATTTTAAATGGAAATTTAGAAAACTCACCTGTTAACACATTGATGACATTGAAATACTACGAACAAACGTTCAATAAAAATAGGCTATTTACGTTCAAAAGCGCTACAAAATGCTAAATTGTGGCATTAAAAGTGTTATAAAATGCTAAATCTGATTTCTAAAGCCTTAAATTTTTATTTTAAAGTAATTGAAATCTATCACCTTCAATAATTACGTCTGTTATCTGTTATCTGAGCTTGCCAACACATCACTGATCCCAAACAACATTTCTTGTTGGGCTAATAGCAAACAGGACTTAGAAAGAATACATTAGGCCTATAGGTAGGCTATACCTGTTTTATTTTACACCTTTTATTTATTTTTGAAATTAAACAAAACCGGTTGAATTTATGGTCTGTCACTATTTCTCTGTACAGAGTGCGTGTTTTCCAACGAAGCGGTCCGTAGTTAGATTCTTGCCGTGAGTGGAGTTTTATCTTCATTCTACGGGGCTCCCTACTTCACTCTTGTCTTGCTTTCAGATATTCAAATAAAGAAAATCTCATCCAGAGAATTGGCGTCTGGAAAGGTTCCCAAAATGCTGGCTGCGTTTCCACGTTGGATGGCTATTCCTATTCGTTGCCGTAGATAATTGGTGCAGTGAGGGTCTCCAGTAACAGTCACCAAACTTCTGTCAATTTCGGAAACCAGGTCTTTTGCTTCTTTACACCAGGAGCCTAACGTTTCGACAGCAAAGACGATGAAGATGTTATTGTCTACTAGATGTACGTATTTACGACGTTTACTGCGTACGGCAGATTCTGCTGCAGAGCTTGCGATTTTAGAAGATGATGGCAAGTGGGATGGAGCTAAGGCAACCATGGGGAAAAATGGCTCCGAAGGGCCACTGCAATCAAAGCCTCCTTACCTCACTCCATCGACCATCTCCTCCACCGACCAACCTCTCCGCCTGGTGCTTCGTACAGACACTCTTCATTCAGTGGCGGGTATGGCTGCGATCTCGGGACGTCAGTTTCAGAAAGAGTGACAGAAAGAATTTTTTGTTACTTACAAAAAAAAAAGTCTGCTGCTTAATATGTGGGTTTAAAATTGCGCATATAAAACGCTTCAATATTAAACGCCACTTTGATCGGAAGCATAAAGCGGACTTCGATGATCTTACAAGTATTCATTTATTTACAATTTTAAAAGCTATTTTCGTAATATTTGTGAAAAGATACAAAACAAGATATGTTTATGTTATTTTCGGGGTTTAGTTACTTATTATTTTATTAAGTATCTGGAACTGAACTTGCTTATTTAAAACTTTGAGTGCTATTAGGCCTACTTGATGCGTCCTCTTTCAAAGATAGATTTTCAGAAGTAACTGCAATGGACAAGGAGATGTGTCTGTTCAATAATTCATTTGTATTTGATGTTACTCAAGCATCAGAGCCACTATAGAGCTGTAAACGAGCACGCCAATAAAGTGTTTAGGAAAAAAAGGATTGGATCTTTTTAAATACCTAAATTTCCTAATCTGCGCACATTTGCAATGCGTATTGTACATATGTTTGGCTCAACTTACTGTTGTTTGCATTTTTTCCCCCCAAAATGAATATGACCAAAAGTATCTCCAGGTCTAGGATCACAGACATGCATTTTAGTTTCAGCATTACTGTTGAGTTGTTCTACTTCAGAGCTTGAGTTGTTCTACTTTAGAGCCAAATATATCCCTTTTAGTTAATAAAAAATACTCCGAGAACCATCAACAACAACAAAATGAAATTTAGCAGTATAGGCCTACAGTAGTATTTTGTTTCATTCGTATCTTATATATTTTGTTTAATATGTTTTAAAGTTAAATGACAATGGAGTTTAGTTACTTTTAGTGTTTTTACAAAGAAACAATTGATTATGTTTGGAGCTTAGTGACTTTTTTATTGGTTAAAAAAACAATTTATTATATTGATCATTATATTTTTTAATATATTGTACAATTAAATGACGATGGAGCTTTGTTTTTTCTGTATTGTTTTTAAAAGGACACAATTTATTATGTCGATCACAAGGCAGTTCAAGAATTTTTCGTGCACATGTAAAGGAACAGTTATACAATTGAAGAATATATAATTTGCCTAATGACAGTAGGTGGCTGTAATAATTATTGTATGGCACATGTACTTCATATAAACAAAAGACTATAAGGATTTAGAAACAAGAAATAACAGCGGAGCAATTACTGACGCGCAAAGTGTGTCGAACCCACCACTGCACTTGACTTAGCAACATAACTGCATTACCCCTCGTCTGCCAATCAAACGAATGTGGGGTGAGTAGGATACGTTCCCTCCCTACTTTGCTTATAGTCCCCATAGCTGAGCTGAGATATCCACGCATGTCGTATCCCACATTAGCGATTTTCCTCTACTCCACGGGACCAAGGTTAATCCATCAGGGCGCTTTCCATCGATGCGACTAATCCCAGCGGGTTCTAAAATAGCAGGGATACCATAAGATGTTAATGCTCTCTTGATTATGTTGTTAATTGTTAAATGTCTAAAAAAAAAAACATCCCTTACTCTTGACACAGCTCAGAGCATGATGACCGAAAGTGTCGACAACTTCCCCACATACACATTGATGTGGTTGGCAGATTTTGCATCCAAGATGTAGAGCGACTGGAGACTTAAAAGACTTGTTGTTCATCAGCGTTCCAATATTTGGGGAAGGTAGAGCTTGTACCCAGGAACCCGCTTCTTTTTCTTGTAGAGCCAAAAGTCGAGCTTGGTCTGTTTCTGATGTACAAGATGTCACAAGAGAATCTAGGATGTGCCTAATAATTATATCATCCCAACAATTCTGGACCTCTGGATGAGCTGGCGGATTAGAGTTCCTAGATACATCACTCCACCTATCCAAAGCCTCTGGCAAATAGATTTCGACCTCATCATTGAATGAAGGAAAAATAGATTTAATGATATCGAAAACTCCATATGCAGAAGCCAAGAATGCCGGTGTACAGATGTCACCGAGTTTTCTAATACCGAGACCTCCAAGTCTGATAGGAAGACACGCTTGTGTCCAACTTCTGTCCTCAAGTGTAGTATTGAGAATAGTTTCCAAACATTTTCGCATCATATCGTCTTAATTCTAGGTCTAGTATTTTTCTGTTCAATGCCTTCCCTAAAGAAAAAATCAATTCTTGTTTTGCCGAAGAACGTTAAAGTCACTATAGACTAAATATGATTTACGTAATTTTCATGGCGAACCTGAAGAACGTGAAAGCTATTTTGTTGACATCTGTTTCTGTCACTTGAAAATGCCGACATAGGCAACGAAAGCTTTCGATAATGTTATACTACCACACAGATACGAACATTCAGTAAGTGTAGGCGTATACCATGACGTGTTAAAATGGTTTTCGAAGCCTGCATATGACTTTGTCTTCAAGTCATTCAATGTAAAGTTTGGCCTACCTTTCAAAACATTGTTACATTTTTCATTAAAAACGCGTGAAAGCAAAGGCGTTTTTTAAGTTTTAAAACGTTTACTGTAACACAGTCACAATTCAGAGGGTGATTCTTTAACCAGGAATTTTGACGTAGTACCGGTACTCAAACAATGGGACTAGCACAGGTTCTCCACTTATCCTTACCGGTAATTAGCCTGACTCTGCATATTTATGCAAGGCCTATGAAGGCCTCTGACCCGGTGCCCGCTGCATTTGAACTTGGCATATGTTTTTGATAAAAAAAAATATATGAACTACGAATTGCCTTTATTTATTTATTTATTTATTTATTTATTTATTTATTTATTTATTTGTCTTTACCGCCTGAAAGAATGGCAACATGGACGCCATGCCTGTGCCAGAATGAGTAGTGACTAAGCAAATTAATAAACAAACAAGTAAATACTCGAATAATTTCAAGGGAAAAATTGTTCCGGGGCCGGGTATCGATCCCGGGACCTCTGGTTGAACGTACCAGCGCTCTACCATTGAGCTACCCGGGAACTCCACCCGGCACCGTCTCAACTTTTCCCTTTATATCCACACAACTCGCGTGGGCTGACGAAACGCCAGAGACCCACAACGAGTGCACACAATCTCTGTGTGACTTGGAATTGTGGTTTTCTGTTAACGTACACAGTAACGTATATATTATGCAAATCTAGTCTTTCAGGTGAAGCTCCCTGTAAAGCAGATTTGAATAATTTCAAGGGAAAAATTGTTCCGGGGCCGGGTATCGATCCCGGGACGCGAGTTGTGTGGATATAAAGGGAAAAGTTGAAACGGTGTCGGGTGGAGTTCCCGGGTAGCTCAGTGGTAGAGCGCTGGTACGTTCAACCAGAGGTCCCGGGATCGATACCCGGCCCCGGAACACTTTTTCCCTTCAAATTATTCAAATCTGCTTTACAGGGAGCTTCACCTGAAAGACTAGATTTGCATAAGTAAATACTCGTAAGTGAACAATTAATGAATAAAGGAAAACGAAATAAATACGCAAACGATTAGTACATCAATGAATGGATACATAAAGAAGTGAGTACACAACAATAATTAATAAGTAGCCTACATTTAATGAATAGATCATAGAAAATTGACGAGTGGATAAGGAATCAAATGCATGGACGACTGAGTAAAGAAATTAAAGAAATAAATAAATGCATACAATATTTTTGTGAGCAAACAAATATCATAGGTTGTTGGTAAATAAATAAATAAACGAGTATACAAATAAATGAGAATAAATACGCTCATAAACTGTTAAATAAGTAAGTCAGCAACAGAGCATTTTGTACATTAGAAATGGATACATAAATAACAATGCAGGACAACTGAACTGACGAATAATGGACTAAATAAACGGGTAAATATTAACGAGTAAATAAGTCATCAAGAAATAAATGGGTGAATAAACAAACAAATGGGTAACAGAATAAAGCGAGTGTTTTAATAAATAAACAATCATATGAACGAGTAAAAATACATATGTATGAACAACGATTGGTCGAGTTTATAAATAACTGGGTGAATTAATAACGGGAACAAAGAATAACTGAGCGAATTAATTAATTACAAGAATGAATGAATAAGCAAACATATGTGTTAATTAATAATGCCATCAATAGATACGCAGTTGGACGATTGAATAAAAGTATAAAGATAATAATATATTTGACTGAATGGATTAGTAAACAGAATGATTGTTTACTAGCACACTGTATTCAATCAATATGGCAATGAACTGAAGAAAAGTAATACATAAATAATACATAACGTAAGGCATAAATTGACATTCAAATAACTCGTAAATATAAGAGAGAAATTTTAAAAAGCGGACAATGTCCTAAAATCCAAAGTTCAATTTAGCCTATCCTCAGTGAACGAGCCTGCTTCCCCTAGCGGTACGGTATGCTGGATACGGTTTGTCCGTCCTAGCCGTAGAGTATGATGCATGTGGGCATTGAACAAGAAGTTACATGAATAAGGCTGGCCTCCAGAAATTGAAATGAACCAGCAAACTATATCGTACACATCGGAAAAATGTGAGATTTGCTTTTATTGCATGTTCTCTGTTTCGTATATCTTAATGTGGAAAATAAAGTACTGTGTACTCATGAAATGTATAACACATTGAACTTCAATGAATATGAAATTAATGAACATTGTGAGCAGTTTCTTAAAATTCGTGTTGTTGCTGCTGATATTGAGTCATCGGTTTCATTATTATTATTATTATTATTATTATTATTATTATTATTATTGTTATTATTATTATTATTATTATTATTTTTGTCATCATCATCATCATCATCTTACAATACCGAGTACTGACGCAATGTGTGTCGATATTGTGGAATGTAATTGTATTAAAGCAGACAAATAAAGACCTTTCGCACGACCGGGAGTAAATATAGCCTAATATTTCTTCCGTATAGAGAAAGTAGTATTTCTGTCCCTAAAGCACATAATTATACGCTCAACAAAATAGCTCCAGCGAACTTCAGTAATAATTTCAGAATTACAATGCGACAATTTAGTCCTGGTTATGGGAAAAATAGTATATAAATTATGTTGGTATCCTGTGTTGTAACAGGATCTAACACAATTTTTCCTGGGTACATTTGTAGGCCTCGGAATAAATCCCTCGGTTTACAACCGTGTAGCTCTGGAAAAATCATTCGTTTCTCTCCCTCAATATATAATACTCTATTATTGCAATGATAATTTACAAAATATTCAATCGAAGAGAGAGGGAAATAAAATGAAAAGTAAACGGACTATGGATAAATAAACAAAAATAGATGAAAAAATGAAGAAATTCTCGCTGATATGAAAGAAACATAAACAAAAAAAATTTGAAAGAATACAAAAGGAAAGAGAAAGAAAAAGAGGAAAAAGAAATAAAGAAAATTACACGAAAAAAGATATTTAACTGTATAAAAAAACTCTTATAAATAAACAATGAAACATAAACACAGCTAAAAGCGAGAAGGAAGGAAAGGAAGGGGTGGAACTGAAAATTAAGAAGAAACTATTTCGAAATGGAAATAGGTATAGGAAAAAAGAACAAAGAACGAAAGAAGGAAAAAGCAGGAAAGAAAATGCAACTATAGAATGAAAATTGAAAGAATGGAAAATAATGGAGTACAAAAAATTATAAATAGGAAAACATACTAGAAAAAGAAAGGAGAAAAAAGTTAATGTTCGTTCGATTGCAATATTATGGTAAGTTGACAACGTGACCCTGGTAACGTAATAAGGGGTCACGTGTTTTCTTGAGTATATTTCCTGGCCTTATACATATAATTGCCGGGAAGCGAGAGAAGAGTGTTCAGCATTCAGTGACCGCCATCCATCAACTCTCTTGACGGGAATCAAGTCCAGATAACAGATCGCAACCTGCCATCATGTACAAGAGACTCTTATGGCATCGCGTGCAAAGGTCTAATGAATTATGATCGAATCCCGACACAGCAGACAATTTCTCACAAGAAAGGACTGCAGTTATGCCCGGCACATAGCAGTCACCACGCTTCTAGTAGGCCTAAAAGTTCTCCACCAATACTATTTCAAACTGTCAAGTTATCGCCGTGTCATCATTTCATATTATCGGAATCGTTTCTGGGTTCAAAAACGAGATTAAATAAATAGTTACAATCACATTTATCATAAGTTGAAATCGCCCATGATTATGATAGCCATGTCATGATGTCACTCTTCGGATAGGTGTAGATTTTAAACTAACTGATGTCAAAGAAAAAACTGAATGTCACTTCTTGTAAAAGCCACTTATATTAATATTATAGTAGTTCTGTTTCCATTGTACACACTGAAGCGAATTTCCACACTCCTGTGCGGCTTTAGCTAGCCCTGTACTGCAGTTTGTTCGGCTTCCGACATATGTGATCTTTTTAGAATCCTTGTAACCTTGGGCTTCTTAGTGCATTTCGCCGGTTGCGATTTTCCGAATTTCTTGGGTATGTTTAAAATTTTCTCTACTGCTCCCACAAACTGTGTCTCGTAACTCTCGTAATTTAGTGTTGTCTTCAAGCTACATAATGAGATACTGCTCGCTTTCGTATCTCAAGTCACACTGACGCAATGTTTAGAACAACTACTGTAGGAGAAAGACACATGGCGTGGCCAAAATCAGTTTTGCGGTACCGTAGTTTTCTCTAACTATGGTCCACATTTTTCACATGTTTCTTTGTATATTCAGTACTATTCATCCAGATTAAGTGAAAATTTGGCTTCGGACTCTTGTAAGTGTATATTAAATAAATATTGACATATGTGTTTGAAATTATTTAATTACAAGTGTTAAAAAAATAATAAGCATTGGTACATAGT
Organism: Periplaneta americana; assembly: GCF_040183065.1. Lineage (NCBI taxonomy): Eukaryota > Metazoa > Arthropoda > Insecta > Blattodea > Blattidae > Periplaneta > Periplaneta americana. The sequence goes on along the minus strand of NC_091124.1, from coordinate 119,593,186 downwards.
TGTATTCTGAGTTGCCCAACTATGGTCCACTCATATATTCATACTTGAAAGCAGGAATGAACTATAGCTGGAGCTGTAATTATTCGTAAATCAATACATTGAGTTTCTAATTTAAGGGTAGACACATAATCTAGCACAGAAATATTAAAAATAAATGAAAAGTATATGGATTCTTTTTATTACTACACATTGCATAAACACAAAATAAACAAGTGAAATCTGAAAGTCATTTTTCTGCAATAAAACCGGGCCACCAAAAGTTTCTCAATTTTTTTTATGAGGTGAGAATCAGAAAACCCATTATGAAATGAAGAAAACATTGTATCCTAGAAAAAAAACTCTTTTTTATTATCACTTGCGCTATTATTTTCAACGCCAAACAATGGATATAAATAAAAGGTGTAAGAACTTACAAATTGTAGCCTATCTTCCAAATGTTCAACTGATCTTGTGGCCACTCAGTTATTGCTAATAGCGGTTTTGCTTCCCCGTGACTGTATGACTGTTACCATTCGCCGATTCAACCCTTCGATCAGATTCTGGATGTCAGTCTCGTCGATTCTATTCCATTCTTTACGTAGAACATTTCGGAGCTGCTGTAAGTTGCTGTGAGGAGTTAGGCGACTTCTAACTCGGACTTCTTGCTGGCCATGTCATCCTATTCAATCCAACGTCGTGGTGGAACTCATCCACGATTCTTGTAGCATAAGGGCCAGCACTGTCATGCATTAACAGAAACTTTTCACCAATAAGTGGGGCACATGTTCAATAGGGTTTATATCAGGACTTCTTGCTGGCCATGTCATCCTATTCAATCCAACGTCGTGGTGGAACTCATCCACGATTCTTGTAGCATGAGGGCCAGCACTGTCATGCATTAACAGAAACTTTTCACCAATAAGTGGGGCATATAGTACCACATGTTAAATTAGACCTTCGATGTATCTTGGAGCAGTCAAAGCACCTCCATTAATGAAAACAAGTTCTGTGTGAGCTTCATACGAAATACCACCCCATACCATTACTGATCCACCTTGGAAACTGACACGTGAACTGAAGGTACATGAAGAAAAACGTTCTTCTTCTCTTCTCGACACTCTTTCAGGTTCATCTGTAAACTAAATCTCGATTCATCTGTGAAGAGCACTCGTCGCCACTCCCCCAGGTTCCAATTAGCATGGCTGTGAGCAAAACATACGCTAATCGTTCAACATGATGTTTCTGAAGCAATTCTGGGCCTTCAGCTGGTCATCTGGAATTCAGCCCACATTCATCCAGACGTCTTCTTACACTTCTCTCACTCACGCTAACTTGGCTGATTTTCTGAAAGGCTGTTCTGGTCTCAATAGCTGTGGAATGGCGATCTGTTAATGTGTTTAGGACAATAAAATGGTCGTCACGAGCCGCAGTTACTCGTTTTCTCCCTGAACCGGGTCTCCTCGAATAATCTCCTGTCTCTCTAAATCGATGGTACACTCGTTGTACGGTCGATCGAGGAATCCCAAGAACTGCAGCCACATAATGCTGACTATTCCCATCTTCTATCAATGTAACCACTTTTGCTGAATCGGTAGGACTTAGTGACATTTATATACAATGAAGTACTCCAATACTGCCTCAAAAGAGCTTACCAGTCTGTAGACTTCTTCAGTTAGGCTTGAAATGAGTCCGAGAAGTTTAGACACAATATTGCAAGAAGAACGAACCTTCTATTCAGATCATTGTTGGCAATTACGTATTCAGTATTACATTGTTACGTATCACAAAATAAATGAATAACTAAATGAACCTCAACACATCTACAATTATTTACAAAATCCTACAATTTTCAAAAATTTTAAAGAAAATGTAGTTGGTCCTTTTTTGCCGGTGAGTGTATGTTAAAGAACAAAAGTACGGTATCAAAATAAACTAAGACATCTTAGCAAAATATTATGTAAATAAATTCACTGATAATGTTTATTTACCATACTGAGAACTACATTCAGCATTTCGATCCTTTGAATCTCCACTTCTCTTGTAATTTTGAAATTGAAAATAGATCTCTCTTTTTCTAGACGCACGTGGGGTCTTCAATTTGTTTTATTATGTTTTCCTTTCTATAGAATAAAATGTCTTTTATTTCTCGCCACCTCAGTAATTGCCGCTTCTTACTATACATGAAGCAACAGCACCATTGTTCTTCACTTCCAAAACTTTCCCTGGCCACAATTCCCCCTCGTAAGTAACTGCCATATGACTATGTGCCTTTAGCATTAATTTAACAGATTTCGTCTTCTTTTCCACATCTGACTCACTATCTGTAAATAAGGAGAGAACACCGAAAACATCATAATCTGTATCCAATTCAATTTCATAGCTCTCATAGCCACTTACAGGGACGATTGTTTTCCTTATACCCTGAAGTTTTCGTTTTACCGGACCATCATTCGTGCTAGTACTATTGATGCTGGAACATTTACTGGACTATAATGTTAAATGGTGTTTTAGAATACACTGAGATACCGTATTTGTAGAAGTAAATAATCACATTGATTACATTTTATTAAAACAAATATTTCAAAATGAAATACAACTATGGTCGACGAAAAATTGTGGTACATAGTTGAGGACTGACTTGTAGCCTTGAGGTTAAACATTTTTCACGCAGAGTCCTTAACCTCTGCCAGTCTAATTACGTGAAAGTAAACACTATATAGCCAGGTTTAATTGTACAAAGAATCATATATCTATAACATACCAGTTCTACAGAGGAGAGCTTAATAAAACAGACAAACACAAAATGAATGATTTCGTGTCTTCACACATTCAATAGAACGATGCACACTGACCTTGTTAAGCATCCATATCATTGCCACGTGTAATGGTAGATGGAAGCATCTATGGGGAACATAATTCCATCAAAGTTGCGCCTCAAATGGCAAACACCGAACCCTTGGGGGACTAAGTAGTACATAATGCGTTTTGGACCATAGTTGGATGCTTGGCCCATAGTTATGGGAAAAGGCGGTACTGTATCTGGTTACATTTCCGGAACATAACTGTGCTATGCTGACCTGCGGTTATAGCTGCAAAGTAAGTGAAAGCCATGAGTACTCTATTTATAGATTGTTGTTGTTTAGTCAACTGTCCGAAGACAGGTTTGAACCTCATAAGTAACACCAATACGGCATCATTCATGAGGCAACTAGGTCAGGAGATAATGGGGTAGGATGGCCAGTTCCTTTCCACCTCGAATGCATATATCGCCGATTAGCTACATATTCCACTGATTTATAGATTATACATTTATTTTGTCTCAGTCTTACAATAGTACAGTTTCTACAGGTGTAGGTGGACAGCGAATAATAGGCGATGATAGAAGTATGAGATGTGACGAGTGCATCCGAGTCCTTCCAAATGATGCAATCAGCCCTAACTCATACCGCGGCCATTTTCGCCGCGATCCCCATCGCCCCTTGCGCATCTGGTCCAAGTGGTTTACATATTAAGAAGCGACATCTTTCCTCTATCCAACTGAAAATAAAGTATTAACATAATTATTATAGTTTCCATGCAGTAATCGTTATAAATATTGCAATTTTTGGAACATACGAAACTTATCCGCACTCGGGGAAGGACAAGACGCCAAAAAACATTCATTTCCGTGAAAACCTCAAAATGCATTTTTCAACATGACTATACTCCATCTCTGTACTTCTTAAAGAGTGTTCTAACCGAGAACGCCCGATTGAATAAAGTGAATAAATGCAACAAAACCAGATAACAGAATAGATAACAGCGCAGCCAAACCAACAACAAGACAATGGTGCAATGTCCCAAGAACGTATTGTTATAGTTGGGTTGGCTGCAGTTCTGATCTATTATCTGTTTTTGTTGCATTTATTCACATTATTAAATCCGGCGTTCTTGTTGGCTCATCCTTTATATTATGAATATAAAATTGATATACGATTGTAATATGAATATAAAAATGATATACGATTGTAATATGAATATAAAATTGATATACGATTGTAATATGAATATAAAATTGATATAGGCTACGATTGTAATATGAATATAAAATTGATATACAATATCAGACAGAAGTTACGGTACGGGCGTTGGGCTTATAGAAATCAAAGGGAATTCTCTCACCAAGCCTTAAAATCAAATTTGAAGTTGAAGTTAATCTGGCAATGAAATCACCGCCACAAATAACTGACCGCGTAATAAACGCAGATAATGAAAAGCGCTTCATGCATCTGAAGCCATCAATTAGCGGAGGACGGACGGCCTCCCACGTGACGTGTAGGTTGCAAGGTATTGAAAGCGAGACCATAAGTTAAAGTCAGTAGCTGCTCTATGTACCGAGGCATATATAACATTAACAGGGAAAGGATTTATATGTAAATACATATTTACTTATAAAGCTAATATAATTTATATTTTGCATTATCTTTATGTTTCACAATGTGTAGGGTTGAAAAATCCTACTTTTATTTTCCATATTTTTCCATATTTTAGAGTTTAGTACATATTTTCGTTAATTTCCATATATTTTCCATATTTCATATAAAACAGTCCATATTATATTAGGTTTAACAATAAAACAAAACAAAATTCCATTAACTTTTAAAAATACATTTCAACAATAGAGATTTAAACACATGTTCAGTAATCCCTTTAACATCAGAGTTATTTGAAAATTAGCAGTCCTATCAACAATGGGAAAGTAAGTTACAAAACTGTATTAATTTAATTTAAAATTTTTAACAGACTTCAGTTGTGCAGCTCAACAGTTAAATGCCAGTCAGAGTACACATAGGTTCAGTTTTGTAAATCATACTATAAAGACGGTAAATATGCCAAAAGTACGTCATTCAGTCAATTTAAAATCAAAACTAACAAGTTACATTTCAGAATTTAAAGAAGATGGTTTATCAACTGACAATAAAATATTATTTTGTAATTTGTGTCAGTGTGCAGTATCATCTACACAAAAGTTCCTGGTGCAACAACACATTACAACTAGTAAACATCAGGCCAACAAACAACTAAATTCCAAGCAGAGACAATTGTTTTTAACACAACCAACAACATCGAATGTAAGATCTGAGTTTAACATCGACCTGTGCCGTTCTCTCATCTCTGCTGATATTCCTCTCTACAAACTAAAGAATAAGGTCTTCAGGGAATTCCTTGAAAAATATACTCAACATACAATCCCGGATGAGTCAACACTTAGGAAGACGTATGCTCCATCCATCTACGATGAGACAATACAGAAGATAAGAGATGAAATTAAAGATAGTTCAATTTGGGTTTCCATTGATGAGACTCCCGACAAAGAAGGTAGACTTGTTGGTAATGTAGTTATCGGTTTGTTAAGTGAACAATATTCTGAACGAATTCTTTTACATTGTGATGTTCTAGAAAAGTGCAATAACAAAACTATAGTTAAACTGTTCAACGAAGCTATGGGTATCCTGTGGCCAAAGGGTATTATGTACGATAATGTGTTATTCTTTATTAGCGATGCTGCCCCTTATATGGTCAAAGCTGGACAAGCATTATCTGTTGTATATCCTAAATTGACTCATTTTACTTGTGTGGCGCATGCATTTCATCGTGTGGCAGAAGTGGTCAGAGACAATTTCCCTAAAGTAGATTTGTTGATTTCATCAGTGAAAAAAGTATTTCTCAAAGCTCCCAGTAGAGTTAACGTGTTGAAAGAAATGTACCCTGAAATTCCATTGCCACCAAAGCCAATTTTAACTAGATGGGGTACATGGCTAGAAGCAGTTGAATATTATGCCGAACATATAGACTCTATTAACAATGTTCTCCTTGCATTGGACTCTGAAGATGCAGTCTCAATTGATACTGCGAAAACAGTTACCTGTGACATAAGTGTGAAGAATGACTTAGCTCACATTCAGCATACATTTTCATGCATCATAAAAACGCTCAAAAGTCTCCAAAATAGGCACCTTTCACTATCTGAAAGTTTTGAAATTATAAATAGTACTGTGGAACAACTGAATCGTGGTAGAGGTAAAGTTGCAGATGCAGTAAGAGCTAAGGTGGACACTGTACTTTCAAAAAACCCTGGATATGAAGAACTACAAAAGGTTGTTGCTGTGATGAGTGGTGAATCAACAGTGAAGATTAACTTGGACTTATCCCCAGCAGACATTGTGAAATTGAATTATGTACCAGTTACTTCTTGTGACGTCGAACGCTCTTTTAGTCAGTATAAATCTATCCTCAGAGACAATAGAAGAAGATTCACTTTTCAGCACTTGAAAGAAATGTTTGTAACCTATTGTTATGGTAACAGACAATAAAAATTGTGTTTTGTTGAAACTACATTGGAAGATAAGGTACGTCCATTATATTTTTTGTTTAGTTTGATTAAAATGTACCAATATTTAACGTACATAGTCATTTTTTTTATAATTTTAAGTCCATATTTAATTCCATATTTTGGTAAAAATCCATATTTAATTCCATATTTTGGTAAAAATAACTACATATATATTTACATATTTCATATATTTTTAGTCCATATAAATCCGTTCCCTGAACATTAACATGCTCACCGTTGGGCATATGGCCATTTCATTGCCTTTCCACACGGAAGATATGAGCTCAAAGTGCTGTTAAACTATGTTCAACGAGATAGTCAAATGTATTAGGAACTCTTTCTACGAACAATGTAGCTGCACCATCTATTCATTTGTTAACTGCTTTCGCCATCTTTAAATACACTGCCTAAGAAGGAACGTTAAGTTGATGGTAATTTTAATTTTACTTCATTCTTTAATGTCCCTAAAGAGAATTTTCAGACACAATGAGTAGGCGTGATGATTTTTAGCAATGTTAAATGAGATATTTTGCATTTTGATTTTAATATTTAGTATTTTGTAGAATTTTGAAGAATAACATGGACTCTAGGTTAATATAGAAAGAGAGGCCATGTTTTTTGAAAATATCAGTTTGGAATTAAAACTATACATACCGTATATAGAGATAATAATTATTTAATACGTCCACGTCTTTATTGTTGTGAATGTTTCGAACAATTTGGGTAGGAAAATATTGATATCCATTAACAAAGCCATTCATGTTAACATCCTGTAAAAATGGTATCTTTGTTTTGCTCTCACATAAACCATTGAAATCAACTGACAATACCTGGCCAGCAATGATGAGGTTTACCATACTCTTGGGAAAAAAATGTTCGTGCAATATATATATATATATATATATATATATATATATATATATATATATTCAAAACACAATTTATCTTATATAAAGTATACCGTATATAGAGATAATAATTATTTAATACGTCCACGTCTTTATTGTTGTGAATGTTTCGAACAATTTGGGTAGGAAAATATTGATATCCATTAACAAAGCCATTCATGTTAACATCCTGTAAAAATGGTATCTTTGTTTTGCTCTCACATAAACCATTGAAATCAACTGACAATACCTGGCCAGCAATGATGAGGTTTACCATACTCTTGGGAAAAAAATGTTTGTGCAATATATATATATATATATATATATATATATATATATATATATATATTCAAAACACAATTTATCTTATATAAAGTTTTGACATGATGTCCATTGGTAACAGTAACGCGTCTAATTTGGTGAAATTGACACTAATCTAAGGTACCGGTAATGCTATTTTCTGAACGCACTCCAGATTTGTGTAAAACACATACACGCCCTCTCTCTCTCTCTCTCTCTCTCTCTATCTATCTATCTATCTATCTATATATATATATATATATATATCTTTATATAATATAAATTGTATTTGAAAAATTATAGGTTTCGCATTTATACCTCATTTCAGTACTAATTTCGAATTTTGAGTACATTTAGCATTTTCTTGCATATTACTCAAAATCCATTAAAAATGAATATACAGATAGCGAAAAGTTAAAATACAAAAACATAAACCTTTACAGTCATTTTTCATTTTGTCCCTCTCGCGAAAAATTACTATCCCTAACAATGAGGTATTGTACTTCTTTAAAGTCCTTTTCAATGTAGATACAATTTTATCTATTTCTTAAAATTCCCCTTTATAGTAAAGGTACTAATCATAGTTTTAGGCTCATCCAAAGCCATCTTCATACAAGCCGGAGCATGGGTAGGTTTGGCAACGCTGAGTGGAGGCGGGCGGAGGCGAAATAAAGGTATGACGTGTGACGTTTTAGTGCTTTGATTTCGTTGTCACATGTACATTTTCGACATTAATTGATACAAAACTAAGTGCATATGATCAAAATTCAGCGTATTGATGTACGTAATTTATTACGGAATCCGAAATGGTATTTTATATGAGTTTCAGAATACCGCGTAAGTACTTGCATACAGCCACTTATAACTTAAAAAAATTAAAAGCATACGTGTTTTTTATTGATGGTACAAGGCAAAATAAATAAATACTTAAAGAAATGTTACTTCACCAAAAACAAATAAAATAACAACGTATTTTCGCAGTATCCTATTCCAGTCAATTAACCATTATGTGGGTAATAAATTGACAATGTTTTGCCACTTTATGTGGTTTCACCTGTGACGTGAAAGGGCTAGGATTTCATACACATTTTAATTTCATGTGATTATCTGTCGTGATTTTCTATAAATATTTCAGATGCCCAGGAAGCCAGTTTTAGTTTGAACCTCGCCAGTCACCATAACAATACTGTTATCCTAAATTATTTGTTACAAATTTTCTAAAATATAATTTTAAATTGGCCAAGGCCAAGTATAAAGATCTATGAAAAAATGAAGAAACATACCTTCAACATAATACGTAACAAAACACATCATTATCTATTAAGTATATGCCAATTAGCATAAACTCAGTGAACTTTAAATCCTGTAAATAACTTACGAAGTGAAAAGAGACATGTTTATAACTAATTTATTACAAAAGAAATAATATTAATATATAAACCTTGAAAACCAGCAAAGTGAGTGTATGCATCTACAAATTATAGGTAGTTCTGACGTATAGCAGGCATTCCGAATCTTCAACAAAACTGCAACATTTATGGGACCACAAAACAGCTGTTTACAATGAACTTGAAAATCAACGGCGTAACTTTATTGATATAGCAGGCGAGATCCAACAATTTGGCTAGAATTCTGATACACTACAAACCACAAGTAAAACTATAAAAACGTAGTTTATACAATATTTAATATTTAAAGAATTGTCAATCACTTTGTCATTAATAATAACCGTAAAAATTGCTAAAGACTGCAGCCATATTTTCGTTTATTGTCTTGTTTTTATCGCCAACACGCACTTAGTTTATAATTACATCAAAAATTAATGTTTGGTACGACCGCACACACACTTATATTGTAACATTAATTTACATTGCAAATCGGCATTAGCACAAACACGTGTTCTGGATAGTAGGCCTCCGTTTGACAGTTAATTACAGTGTTGCCGACGTATGGCTCCGGCTTATAACTGAAGAAGGCTCTGGCTCATCATTAATTGATATTCTAATAACAGTTACTAGTCTCCAAACAACTTAAATAACTTTGCTGACGTCTGGATGAAAATAGCTGGTTACGTTCATAATAGATTAAACGCGAAGGTTGGAGTTGAATTACACGATCTCCGTTGGTAACAGTAACGCGTCTAATTTGATGCAATTGGCACTAATCTAAGGTAATGCTATTTTCTGAACGTACTCCAGATTTGTGTATTCAACATAAACAATCAAGTTTAGTCTGAATTGAAACAGATGCCACCAACACATTCGTGAGTTTGAAAGCGTCCCGACAATTCATGGCTCTCTTTACGAAGTAACAGTTAGCCCATGTGGTGCACATGTGCACGATCACCAGACATCGATCTGACGTCGACTTTGTTTAATTCTAGACTACGTATATTTTCTGCGTAGCTAGGTTGTTATAAAACTCCATCAAACGGTGTGAATTTGTTTCCTCTTGTGACTGTAGTTTTTCTTTTTATTGGGCCCTTTTCCTATTACTAGGTTTTTTAAAAAAATCATCCACTAAATCATGCGTCTTGAGAATCTCTGTTGTCGACAACTGGATATTGGCATGCAGTGTAGGAAGGTTTCTGTCCTGTGTATAGCTATTTCTTCTCAATTATAGGACGATTTCGTTCACATTTGACTAATTTTTATCATATTCAGTATCTAGGCCTACAGATTAATAATAATAATAATAATAATAATAGTAATAATAATAATAATTAATTCATCTGGAAATGATGCACATGATTTATAATTCTGCTAAAAAGTGAACAAATCTTTACTGAAAAATATAAAATGACAGTAAATAAAAATCTTATTTACTATCATTTACGTTTTTCGAGTGAAGATTTCTTCAACTTAGCGGAATTATAAATCATGTGCATAGTCTAAAGTCATGGAGTGGGAAAGGAACTGGCCATCCTACACCATTATCTGTTGGCTTAGTTGTCTTACGAGTGATGCCTTATTGGTGTCACTATGAGGTTCAAACCTGTCTTCGGACAGTTGATTAAACAAAACTGTCTAATGTCTTTACTCTTGAACTTCGTTACGTAAGATAATCAAACAATACAAATCGTGTTTTTTTTAAACAACAATTGTATTAGATAGATTATTTATTAGGTAAAGAATTTTGTCCTCCTGCGAAAACTTCTTCAGTCAAAAATTTTAAATCTTAAAAAGATCCGCACTGAAATCTTAACATGACCATAACCGTTATAAAGTAGGTAAGTGTTTTACACAGTGGTTTTTTGAGACAACATCCATATAAGATAAGATTGAAATACTGCATGAACACAATATTGTACATAAACTGCACCGCGGCGATGCGGCACTATGCCGAGCCGCTCGCAGGTTCTGGTTGTGCAGAGAGCTAGCTACCGGCGATACACAGTGCAGTATTGAAAATACCTGTAAATTAAATTTACTATAATAGCGAAATAAATACAAGGAAAAAAAGTTAACAATTTTCCACATTTATCTAATACATTATCTGAGAAGACAAGCAGCATGAGGTGCATTTATGCAAACAGTAACATGGTTAGAAATGTTCCGGTCTTGAAAATAGCAAGTAACAAAACATATTTCAGAAATAATACAAACGTGTGGATGGTGTTCTTTCCTAGTTTCTAATTTAAACCGTGTTCATGTAATGGCTCTCTTGACTTATTCTGACAATATCTAATACGTACTTAGCTACGGAGGTTCATTTTGCACGAGCTGGCATAGTTCAGTATGTATTGTTATCGATCATTTAATCGTTCTGTATCAGCTACATCCTTATCTCACGTAGGTGGAATTGGTGATAACGAAATAGGTCCAAGGATACGCCTTATGCTCTCAGTTAGGGAAGCCCTAGCGCGGAAAAACAATAAGATAATCAGCCCAAGCGGGATTCGAACCCAAGCCAAAGAGCATCCTCGAAACACGACTCCACGCGGACTCCTTCATCACATCGGTAACTTGTTATGGTGTTGCTTCTTGCGCGTTAAATTTCAAATACGTTTGCGAAACGCCTTGCCAGTAATTTAAAGGTTTCGAGGTATCCTGGACTCTTTGCTTTTTGTCGCCTTCATTTTTGTCGGAATGTTCAAACTTGTCCAGCTTGACTTCTAACAAGGTTTCTGTACAACTTAAGAGTGTTAAACTATTGTAATAAATGCTACAAAATTCTGAATTGAACCACATTTTTCAGAAAGTAACTTACCCTTATGATACTTAAACTGATAAAAATGCACTTTAAAGTTAAACGTAAGTAATACATTCACAAGTAAATATAATTAATATTTATTGCTTTAACCAAAATTATATCTTTGGTCAAAATATGAATCCTTGGCATTATTGAGATAGGGCCTATTACATTTTTGTCTAGTTTGGTTACTTTCCGCAGATTGTGGTCCATTATGAAATGAGGAAAGTATTAGACGTTGTCAATATCATAATTTAATCTAAAAACTGGAAAAGAGAAATGAAATAGAAAATTGGTGTCACAAAGTTGATACTTACTGCAATTCATCATAATAAAAAATCGTATGAGCTGATTTTAAGCGCGTTGCCATTTTGTGTTACTTATAATAAAATAAAGACCTATTAATTTTTTGCAAAAATTTATTACTTGTATTTCATATGCATCATTAACGACAAATTTACTCACACGTATTGAATATGTACGAAATTCGTCCTAGAATTTCGGAGAAATAGTTGTACACAGGACAGAAACACAGACAAAATTCCCTACATTACTTTATCAGTATCAGGAATGAACATGCAAATTTCCGCGAAAATCTGGAAATGGAAACTTCGGTAGCACATCGTTTTCTTATACCGTAATTAAAGAAGTCATTATCCAAACATAGAATGCATGTAGAAAGTTACGTACATAAATTGTCTTCAGAGAGATCTAGGAACGTGTGTGCCCACCCTAAACACCACAGTTTCTTTTATGGAATAATTTTAAGCGAACTAGGAAGATGATTGCCTGCATGAAACGCATTCTATTAGAGCGGTCTCTAGCGGAAGTCGTAGAAGTAATGTTGTCAACGTTTGAAAATTTGTAGCATTATTCGTGGAGGGAAATCTCATCTTGTCACTTATTGTTATTATACACCCTAATCTTGTTACAGTCTCGTCTCCTGTCCGTTTGGTCCAGGGAAAATACTAATCTTTATTTACACAAAACTTCATTGTACTTCTGGTCCGGCGAAAATACTGTATTTACTTACTGTAGACTGTATGGAAGGAAATGTTTATGGTGAATATTGCCAGCACTGCAGTGCTCGTTTCTCATTGGAAACGCTAGCAGACAATTGTTGCACGTATCTTAGTGTTCATGGTGGTATGGTGTAAGAAAATAAAGCACAACAGATTTATTTGCATCAATAAGAGGAAGTAAAAACAAAGAAAAGTGAAGAAAGACAAGGCGAAAGAGAAACAGAAAGGGGAACGAAAATTACTAGGTTAACGTTACAAAGAACTGCTCTACTACAACAGCTGTTTTACTGGTGAGCAAATTTCACGGTCTTCTGTAATAACGCAGGCAGACATTTCGCTTTGAGTAACACAATAAGCCCGGCTGAAAGACGCAATGGAGGGGCTAGTTCTCATCATGAAAGGGATGAAACCAACAAAGTGACAGAGTGTTTAGGGGCAACTTGCCAGCGAAGCCTGTAAACGACCGAACACACAGACGAGCAGTTTCAACAAGCAATACGTCCACCGTAAACATTCTAACACTTTTCTCACGTGTCATCTGACTCATGGAGAAGAAACTAGGGTTCCATCCACGTTGCATTCAGAGAAATTTGAGCAAGGCAAATTGGCTGTGGACACGTCATCGCTACCATCATATTCGTCACCACTACTGCTATAATCATCACCCTCGTCATTACTATTATAGAAATCAATATTCAATTTGTAAATTTTACTGAAACAATGCTAGGGCACAAGGATGCGATTCCTGGAAAAGGAATGGAGATTTACTCCTATCTGCACTCCAAAATTACTGTTTCCATGCAGACCACACAAGAGAAATATCTTGCATCACCATACTAGGACGGAATTAGCTACAAACCCAAGAGCTCTAGAACTCTTGAGATTTATTGTTATGATTAAGCTTAGTATTATTATTATTATTATTATTATTATTATTATTATTATTATTATTATTAATGCATTCAATCTCATTTTTATTACCATTAAAAAGTGCAGAAGCCATTTAGTTACCATGATTTGTATGTAAATCTACATTTGTGCCTATTCTTTCTTTCATTCATATGTAAATTGTCCGCCAGTTATTGTTAACTAAGACCAATAATAAAATGTTTCAACACGAGAAACTTTCTTCCATATGAAATTCGTCGGAATAATGTCATACATTTTCTAATTCTTAAAACAACCATTTTATTGTTACGGTACCATACTACTACTACCACAACCACCACCACTACTACCACTACTACTACTACCACTACCACTACCACTACCACCACCACTACTACCACCACCACTACCACTACTACTACCACCACTACTACTACCACCACTACCACTACCACTACTACTACTACTACTACTATTATACAACTTGATTACACAACTTTTAACACTATATCACTTCGGAAAACGTATTATTTGTCTTTCTTGTATTAAATACTATATTACCTCGTTAAAATGTTTCAGTCTGCTATCGGCCATCTTCAGAACTGATTGTTGCTGGTCTTGGCTCCTTTTGTTTCTGTTTCCTGTGGGGGTGTGTTTGTGTAGTGTAATGTGGAGTCTTTTATTATTATTATTATTATTATTATTATTATTATTATTATTATTATTATTATTATTTCACCATTATGTCATCATTGGATTCAATATTTTTAACGATATTATTATTATTAGCTGCAGGTTTTATTGGCCATAAACGACTGCAAGAATGATGCAACGAGATTAAACAGGAAGGATTGGATTCAGTTTACATCTTACAACGTTTTATTGACCATTAAAATTATGCAAGTATGACGTGAATGAATTAAACGAGAATTCGAAGGAGACCGCAAATTATTGTGGATTATTACCCAAGGAATAGGCTACAGTCAGAGGCAAAATCATATCAACACGAACATAATTTAAATTGTCCATGAAATTATGTATTGGATTGATAAGCCATTTTATATGATCCTTACATATTTGAGCTGAACAAAATGAGACAAGTTATAATATAAAGGCACGATTACTGTTACAGACTCCGTGATATGCACGCAAAACGAATGTTAAAATATGGATTCGAGTACACACAAAGATTACTCAAACATATACACTTTTCATAATTACAATAGACCACTATGAATGAAAATGCTTAGGTGCGTAGTTTTAATTATGCATAGAACATATGGACGTGGGTTCGAATCAGGTCCAGGGGCTGTAGGCTACCTTTAAAAGTCATCACCAAAGCTCGGAAGTTGGGGACTTGTGTCTTTGAACGTGGCTAAGCGACCGGACTTCAATGTCAACAAACTCCCGCTTCCAGCACGGAGGTACTGTCAGGTCTGCTATAAAAGTGGTTCCTGGCTGGAACAACATAATGATAATATTATGATAGGTTGAAACATCTAATTTTATAGCATATATATAAATAAACATGCAAAATACATCAAATTTACAGTTCTGCTCTGTACATTTCATTACAGTGTATGACTACATGCATTCGAAGATTTTCGAACCCATAAATTCTTCGTCTGTTAGTTAAACATGATTTGAAACGAAGGAAACTTATTTCCACGTCACATGAAGTGACGGGAGCAAACTTTAATTTTTTTATTTTATTTATTTTAACTAGCTACCTAGTGAGTACAAATTGCATTTATAAAATAAAAATGTTTCTAGCCACTACCGTAAGAGTCAGGCTCGTGTACGGTGTGGTCTTAGTGAATAATATAACATAAAATTTACAAGGACAGTTTACTAAATACAGTAATTAACTTAATTCAAACCAATAAGTACAACACAAGAACAAGAATAAAGAAGAAAGGGAAAACGAGAGAAAAATACACATTTAATATAAATTGACAATCCGACAGAAGCCAGATATTCAATAAAAACATGAATATAGTCGATAGAAATAAAAGATAAAAAAGTACATTTGTTACTATTATATATCATGGATAATTTTACAAAATTCTTTTTTAAAAGTTTCAATTTTAAAAAATTTCAAATTTGGAAAATGGTTTGAAATTTTATTATAAAGTCTTGGGCCTAAATAAAATACTGAATATTTCACTGTCACTGTTTCCTGTTCGATTTTCAGCAGATCTCGTATCTGAGAAAGATAAGTATATCCTAAATTTTTCTCGCAAATAGTTTTCAATTAGTGTATCACTACTAGGGAAGGTCCCTCTACGACTTGATCCATGGCTATGGACAAATTCTCCATCAATTTAAAGGATTGCAATGTCTTTCAATGAATGCCCGTTTCCAGCTCTAGTTTATGTGTGGTACAACTTACAAGATATAAACTCTGCATTAGAAGAAAATAATGTATCTCCTCAGAATTCCTCCACGAAATTCTGTACCTAAAATTTAAGAAATGCATTTTCAAACTTCCATAACACCCATTCGAATAACACGTATTTTCTAATTCCTCAAACAGACCGTTTACCTGTAATTCTCTTAATGTCATTGGCTTCGACGTGACACAGTTTATTCGTTCGTCTTCTTGCCATTCGATGTGACCACTTTCTTAGTACAAACGACTGTCCCTGAGCACTTGCAGCGTGAGCTTTGTGTACGTTATGCCTGTAACCTTACTCAAGCACGCGACACACAAGTCCCCAAGATCCGAGCTTTGGTCATCACATGCGACGTCTTGTGTTGTTTCATGTCTATGTCGTCCTGTTCCTACGTTATGACAGTTCTGTAGTACTTACATCATGTGCATTAGAAATGAGAGTAAACGAGGACAGCGAACGAACATGACGATAACCACAAAGAGAACTTCATATTCTGCTGTCACAGTATGAAATTGAACTCATTTTTTATGAAATCTTCTACATTCGTCATTGAAGAGACGTTTGTACAGTGAAATGGTTTTTTATACGTTGAAGAAATCTAACCGAATGTCAAAAGAATTAGCGTACAAAACCCTTGTTCGCCCAATTATGGAATATGGAGCAATAGGTTGGGATCCGTACAGATAAAACCAAATCGATTCGATAGAAAAGGTCCAACGCAAGGCAGCAAAATATGTCAAAATGGGAAAGGGACATGGTGAAGAGATAGTAAACGACTTAGGGTGGGAATCTCTCAAATCAAGGCGACGGAAAGCCAGGCTCACCGCACTCTTTAAGGCACAAATGGGACACAAAGCATGGACCGACATCAATGCTAGATTAGTAACACCATCATACTTAGGCAGGGCATCACATTAGGAAGTTTAAATGTAGAAAACAAAGAATGGACGTGGCAAAATTTTCCTTTGTTAACCGTACAATAGTAGACTGGAACAGCTTACCTGCGGCAATCTTTCAGGGTGGTCCTTTCAATACATTTAAGGAAAGGTTGAGAAGATTAGACTGACAATGTAATGGTAGGTGCAGTGTAATTATCTAAGTTGTGTCATGTAATTAATTAAGTTGATTTGCAATTAATTAAGGTGATAGGCCTACGTTATTACTTAAATTGGTAATAGTTGGGTGATATAGAAGTACTTATAAGTTAGGTTTACTTTTGCTTATTGTTAGGCGTTATTGTAGAATAGTTTTTATCTATAGTCCTAGGTTTATTACATCTATTTATTTATAGTTAGAAATAAATTAAGGTTTATTTTATTTTATTTTATTTTATTTTATTTATTTTTCTTTTATTGCTGTAATTATTGTAGAATTATAATGGTATTATTGTACAGGGACATCATTTTATTTTTACTTCAATTTTTATTGTACCTGAGTTTTTGAATGTACTTCACTCCCACCCCTTCTACTAACGAAGTTCCAACTGTCCTCCACACAGAACCAAGGTCGTAACTTATATAGTAAGCAGTACTGAGTTAGTGAGTATAGTAGGTTCAAGAAATATGTTCGCGTTTTCCAGTGATGAAAACTTCCAATATTGAATCATATTTTCACACAGGTACTGTTGTCCGTTTGCCTACGTCGCATCCCGATTTCCCCCACCTGCTTCTGCTCGCTCCACTGTAAAGACTAGTGGCTGGGCTGTCTTAGCTCTTTTCTGAAAACATTAATTTCTGTTACGAATTAATTGGACGTCTACGTAATATTATGCAACTGTTTAAAATAACTTACATAAAAAGGTCTCGTTAAGTAATTAACTGCCACGTGATTTTCCCCTTTTTACGATCCTGCGACACATCCACTTGGACGGACAGTAGATAGCATGTATGAGTAATTTTACCTGTGCGGGTCGGGCAGAAGTGAAGACTGAATTTATAGTAAGCAAGGTACGTATTCTTTTATAGAGTAGGTACAGAATTATTTCAACATGAATTACTGGTATGAAGGACGAAACTGGTAATTGGAATTAGATGAAATAGTCTATAGTGTGATAATATGCACAAAATAACTGAAGCCTGTATCGAAATGAACGGCCACCATTTTCAAAAATGTGATTAAATATCCATATTATGATTATTTGTCATTTTAATTTCGTTCTCTAAATTGTACGCTAATGTGCTGTAGACAGTATAATATCCACTGCATAATGCATACGTTCGCATGGAAAGCTCAGTTTGTGAGTAAAAACACTTATTGTTAATACAGTACTGTATTTTGATTAAACAAAACCTAATGAAAATTATCAAAATCAAAATTGCGATATTTCCTAGTTTACGTAAATGGATGAACTACTTTTCTTCCCTCCTACACCTAGTAGAGTGATTTGTTTATATTTTACGTCACTATCATCGAACTCCAGTCGTGGAAGGGGGTAGCAAACGGTGTTTCCGGTTTTTAAATTTAATCCAAAGGTATATCCAGGTTAATATTAAAAATGTTAGTCAAAATAAAATGATGTCCCTGTATATTACATATTACTGCCACCGAGTGTATACCCAATTGTAGCGTTAATAAATACATACATGAAATAAACATTACCAGTACCCAGGGGCGAAGTGTGGTATGAGACATTAAGACAGTGTCTGTCCAACTTTATCTGTGTTTATAATAATTAAAATTCTAAGCTATATTATTATTTGGAGTTACGAAGTTACTGGTTACAACGATCAGTCAACATGACTTCATTATTGTAAGACAGCTTGCCTGCTTGTGGGCGCCGCACCGCTATGTTAAAGTAAAGCGCTCGTCCACAATATCCGTCGTGCTATACCGCCTGAGCTTTAATACTGCGTATAAAGCGTAGCACTTTATGGCCTACAGCACGATGCATTCATATATTTGGCAACTACGCTCTACCTTGTGTTCTGTAATATGGGGTACTGGCAGTGGCGAAGCATATATTTATAATAATGGTTGACATCCAAACATTTTTAAATCCCATAAATAATTTCTTAATATAATTAAATTGCATGCAGTATATAACTACTTATATTCATATTGCTCTGTAACTCTAAAGTATACAAGGTGTATCAAAACGTCAGGTCAAGCCTTAAAGGGGTGATTCAGGACCTTATTTACAACAAAAAAATCCTAATATACTTTCTCAATATTCATCCCCGTTTCCGAGTTACACGAATATCACGTACCGTATCTATCCCCATTTGATTCCACACCTAATGGACCTGTCTGCTTGAGAGAAGGTAGGCTAATTGTCAGTTGTCTAGAGGAGATACTCAAAGTATCCCCCCTTGCACGGACACACACTTCAGCACGTCGTCTGACCTCTCGCTGCTATCTTGCTATCTCCGTTTGGTACACTTTCTCCTTCATGCAACCCCAGAGAAAGAAGTCCAATGGTGTTAGGTCTGGGAAGCGGGTTGGCCAGGCAACTATGGTATCAACTAGACGGTGCTCCAGCACATTTCAGACTTCCAGTACGCCAATGGTTAGATCACCATTTTCGAGGTGGATGGATTGGAAGGGGTGATCCCATTGCATAAGAGGCAATTTATTAAAGAGTATGTGTACTGTTTTGATAAGGTCAAAATCTCTAATTTTTTTTAAATAATCAACACGATTCTCTAGCCTTTGCTCCAACTAATTCTATTTGCCCTTTTTTGTAATAAGAATATATTTTTACTATTTGCAGAATTTCTCCAAAATATTATTCCGTAGGACATAATGGAATGAAAATAGTCAAAATATATTGTTTTTAAGATACTGCTGTTTAGAAATTGTTGTAACGACCTAATTACGAATCATGCCGAGCTAAGTTTGGGGGTTATTAGGATTTTTCCAACTTAATGTATTATTAATATGCAAACCAAGAAATATGGTAGTTGATATTTCTACTTGGGGTATGTTGTTGATAGTTATGTCTAATGTTTCAGAGATTAAATTTTAAGTGGTTTTAACCAATCATAAATTTTAAGGAGAATTGTTTCTGTTTTATATTTCAATGTAGCAAAGTTGTTGTCTGTAATTATGATACTTGTGTCATCTGCAAATAGTATAGGATAACCTGTTCCTTTTATTATGGGGCCAAGGTCATTTATAAAAATTAGAAAAAGAAGAGGCCCTATTATAGATCCTTGCGGGACCCCTGTATGAACTTTTTCCCATGTTGCAGAATGTGCTGATTTCAACTTTGTGTTTTCTGTTTAGGAGATATGATTTAAACAACTGGTATGCTATGCCTTTAATACCATAATATTCTAATTTTTGTAGTAGAATTTTATGATTAATACAATCGAATGCTTTGAAGAGATCACAGAATGTCCCTCCTATTTGTAATTTTTTATTAATTGCTTCCAGAAAACAACCAGACGATGCAGTGCAGAACATGATTTTCCTCATGCGGCATTATCGGGAATCTTGAATCAGGACCTTGGGATGCGAACATATATGCACATTTTACTGGTACTGTCTCCTGCAGAATTAGTCGTTCGTGTTAATGCTTGTAAAATCTTTTGAAGATGTAACATTTGGAACTCGCCGAGGCGTAGGTGAGGGCATAATATAAATTGGATTTGAGGGAGGTGGGATATGATGGTAGAGACTGGATTAATCTTGCTCAGGATAGGAACCGATGGCGGGTTTAGGTGAGGGCAGCAATGAACCTCCGGGTTCCTTAAAAGCCATTTGTAGATAAGTAGTATTGAACGACGAGGCAAACTTTCATGTCAGTGGATACGCGAGTCCTTTTACACTCTAACGGGAAAATTTGTGCCCAAGACCTCTATTTTGGGAAGATGGGGGCCTCGTCGGTGCTTACTACACAATCACCCGTACCGTGACACTTTTACAACAATTTCAACTATGTGACTGCACATTGCATGAAAATAAAAACATGAATCGAATAACTTATCTCCCTAGATATTCTTCAATTTCATTCTACTGTATCATGAAAAAATGAGTATGTTACAACACTTTTACAATAATTTCAATTAGCAATAAGATATTATCACTCTTGCACATAGAAGTAGAAATGGTCGATTTTGAATGGCTCGGTAATTTTAACACATACAGAGTGTTGGAAATGTCCGTTTTCTATACAAAAAAAAGACAATGAAAATATTGACATTAGTATGATATGGAATTATCCGGTTTTTATTGAAAATACTGATTTTACCATACTGTTTCCCATGGAAATGACCGGGTTAGAATAAAAACGGTAACATATTCGAAAAGATGTCTCTCTAAACATACCGAAACCGTAAAAAACTCACTTTATGTTTTCGGTGGAAATGGAACCTCCACAACCAAGCTAGT
Source organism: Periplaneta americana (assembly GCF_040183065.1). NCBI lineage: Eukaryota > Metazoa > Arthropoda > Insecta > Blattodea > Blattidae > Periplaneta > Periplaneta americana. The sequence goes on along the minus strand of NC_091124.1, from coordinate 119,571,819 downwards.
TGATTCTAAAATTAAAGAGAATCTTTTATGTTTACTTAGTGGTCTAGTTCCATAGGTAAATAAACACGGCATATTGTAGCTGCTCCTCTCGCCACGGTTCTTTGAGTTATGATGTGCCTATAGCCCTATAGCTCATTTTTCTTTGGCTGTTGTCATAGTAATAATAGGCTACTACGTTAACTACATTAATAAAATGAAAGGTGGCACTAACAACAACAGATTAATATTTAAAAAAATACGGTAAATAATTTTATTAAAATAAATTTTTATGGGTATGCCTATAATATAAATCTTAATTGTCAATAGCATCCAGTTTAATTTATATTTTACACACATACAAAAAAAGTTTGTATATTACTCTCATATAGTAATGGAACGAAAATGTGGATGTAACGAACTACAAAATAAACATATCATTTAGAAAATAGCAAATGTCTGTGCTTTCAAAACCAAACATGAGATTGGCTTGTAAACAAAAAATACTGACTAAACAGTAAAAGAATGCCGATTTAGAACATGCAAAATCTTTTGATGCATTTTAAATAATAGAGCGTAGAGAAAATAAATTAGTAAAAATGTTTAATTTCAAGTAAAATTAAAATATAGTATGCTACAGATCAATTTCATTTTGTTTTCTTTGCACTCCAACAGGATTTATGACATTTGTTTGAAAATTGAATTTTCACCCATTTAAGTGTTAATGAAAGGGACTTTTTGTAATGAACAATGGTAACAAAATGAAATACTGCTTTCCTTTTTAATTTGATTAATATAATCAACAGCCATTCCAATTACCATCATATTGTATAATGTTATCCATTCTTCTCCCCATGGAAGTCACCAACCCATTTATATAGCGTTCAGACGTGACTACATCAACCCAAGCATTCTGTAGTATTTCCCATAACTGTTGTGACGTCTGGGGATCTTGTATTATCCAGAACATCGTGTGCTGAAATTTAGCCCAAACATTTTCCAACGGGTTGAGATCAGGACTTTTTGGAACCCAAGGGACGGGTGAAATATCATCTTCATGAGTCTGAAACCCTCTCTGATACAACAAAGATGTGTGGATGGAGGAATTGTCCCGTTGAAAAAATATAATTCCATCAGGTTGTACTATGCACACGCTGTGTAACATTATATTTTCCAATATGTGAATATTTTGCTAGGAAGTTAATATATATATATATATATATATATATATATATATATATATATATATATATAATTTGAACTGGTAATGGAAATTACGGGAAAACGGCCGAACGGATTTTAATGAATGACCCGTCATTTTGAAGCTTGGCATCCAAGGATTTTCAGAAAAGTAGTAACTTTCACTGAAGTGTTAGTTTTCCTACATAATTTTCCTATTTTCCAAAATCCATCCTTTGTCAGTTTTGAGAACTAATTGGTTTTCAGGAAAAAACAAAACACACACTTCAATAAACAATATGCTATTACACGAAGGCCATGACCTGTAGGATTGCTGACATATTTAGAGCTCAAATTCAATTGGTTCTTAATAACTTCAAGACTCACTAAAAATAATTTACAGATCTGATTCTGCGGTGTGTAATTTTGTGAGTACAGCTATGTATTGGATAATAAAATCTACTAATCTTGAGGTGGTTTGATGACATTATTACCATTAGAAATAAAATATTATTACAGTTAATGCCATGATGTGACTATTTTTATTAATTATACATATTAATGCCACATTGATGATATGAAAGTGAAACGTTTATATAAGTAGATGTAGAGAATATCTTAAATTAGATCTTCATTTCTATAATTTACTGAGTGTCGGCTATGTAGTATAACTACAAAACTCACGTAAGATAATAATATTGTTATTAAAAATGAAATATTTTTATAGTTATTAATCAAGTGGGGTTCGGTCTTTTTCATATACTTATTGGCGGTATGGTATAGATATTTATATGCGTCATTCTCTTCAATATTGGCTCGAGGAGCGCAAAAATTACAGTTCCTAAGGAAAGACCAAAAGGTATTACTTCCTGATGAAATAAGAGGCCTAGAAAATGTTGTAGTCTCCCGATCATTTCAGCAAGATCTCTTAGCAGGATAAAATGATTTTACCTTCTACATTTCAAGTTCTCCATGCAGCAGCTATATCAAGACACTACGTCCATTGTTCGGAAGCATAGCAAACTTGACATTTTCTTAACTTTCGCCTACAATCCACAATGACCTGAAATAGCTATATCTTTATTCCCACATGAAATACCCATTGATCGTCTGACATTGTTACTTCCGTTTTTGCGTTGAAACTCAAAAACTGAAGGTGGATGGGTTCAAGAAAAAGTACTTAGTATAAGAAAAACCATTCAGAGGGACTATGTTTCATTATTATGGAAGCAAATAACTTCCAAATGTCTGGTATTCTTCTTTGAAAATAAATCTGAAACGTTTTTATTTGAACGTCTAATGAACTTAGTTTGCAGCATTTGCTGCACAAGCCACTAGTTCTCTTCAATTTTCCAGAGTTCCTCCTTCTAGCCTCCAAATCCATCCCCAAACAGCGACAGTAATACGTCCACTGCATTGTCTTGATAATATATATTCTGGCTGGAACCTTGTGGACCCAATAAGACGAAATACCTGAATAGACTTCAAGACTAGTGTTTGAGAAAATCTTTTAATCCGAAAAATATCACATTTTCTCATGGGTATTCACAATATTCTTGTCAAAACGCGATGCGATCTATTCTATGTTTATGATACAACACGATATTTATACGTGCAGGGAAGATGAAAAATTCTCTTAGAATGTTCTATAATACCCAAGAGAAATAAACAACATGTTTTAAACATTTCAATGCAAAATGGACTCAATGTTTTATTTTTGTACGTTACATATACCGTTACTGCTCTGAAATATTGTTCATGGTTCGATTAGCTCGGTATATACTGTACCTGCACTCAGAGTTCAAATACCTCCCTCCCCAGGACGACATGTGGAATGGGGTATGTAGGCATATTGCCAACATAATATTTCACAGAGTTCACTTCCACATTACTTCATAGGACAAAAGTTTTGCGAGCCAGTATACAACCGAATAAGGATTGTAAATATAAGCGATACATAATTTGGCCTAACTTTAGGAAGAGAACTGTGGTATGTATTTAACTTACATATTATATTTTAAATGAATATTACTAATTTGTAAATTATTAAAATTTTAAAATACAGTGCTTGATTACTGTTAAAATAGCCTTCTCTTGATTATAGATAAAATCCGCTGTATTGCAGGACGTAAGTAAGGCTCTGCAGTAGCAAGCAACGTCTCACATTTAATTCTTGGCATGCGAAATATTTATTTAATGGAATTCTGGAATATCACTCTGAATGTTCTCTTTCGGCTACATATGAATTCTTCTTCACTGTCACTACTTGAAGATGAACTCATATCTGCATTAAAATTATATTTCTACACTTTTAAGAACGTTTGCCAAACACAGTTGATTGGTAGAAAACGTGCTCGCGATTTTAACTATTTTACAAATGACAAATTTTTGTTCAACAATTCGTTGGCAAAATAAATGAAACTGTTACGAGTACTTGTCACTTGTGACAAATGTACCAATACTGATTTATATAACAGAAATGACCGATTTTGTAGTAATTTGTCGCTAGTAAAATAGTAATTTTAGTTTTATACAACAGGTCTCAGAGAACAGCTCCGGCAGACAACGGTAATTTCTCTTTCCCGCAGTAACTCTCTTCGTGAGATCAAGAAGGCAGTGGCTTCACCCCCTCGCAGTTGAATGAAATAATTGAATAAAATTATTAATTTAATTAATAATGCTAACAATTTTCTCTTAATTTCAAAGGTATTGTTTCAATAATACTTACTTACTTACTGGCTTTTAAGGAAGCCGGAGGTTAATTGCCGCCCTCGTATAAGCCCGCCATTGGTCCCTATCCTGAGCAAGATTAATCCAGTCTCTACCACCATACGCGTATCCCACCTCCCTCAAATCCATTTTAATATTATCCTCCCATCTACGTTTCGGCCTCTCCAAAGGTGTATTTCCGTCCGTCCTCCCAACTAACACTCTATATGCATTTCTGGATTTGCCCTTACGTGCTACATGCCCTGCCCATCTCAAACGTTTGGATTTAATGTTCCTAATTATGTCAGGTGAAGAATAAAATGTGTGCAGTTCTGTGTTGTGTAACTTTCTCCATTCTCCTGTAACTGCATCCCTCTTAGCCCCAAATATTTTCCTAAGCACCTTATTCTCAAACACTCTTAATCTCTGTTCCTCTCTCAAAGTGAGAGCCCAAGTTTCATAACCATAAAGAACAACCGGTAATAGGAGTGTTTTATAAATTCTAACCTTCAGATTTTTTTACAATTTCCTCCCGAGTATCATTTATATTTGTTACTGTTGCTCCCAGATATTTGAATTATTCCACCTCTTCAAAAGATAAATTTCCAATTTTTATATTTCCATTTCGTACAATATTCTCGTCACGAGACATAATCATATACTTTTTTACCTTTTCGGGATTTACTTCCAAACCTATCTCTTTACTTGCTTCATGTAAAATTCCCGTGTTTTCCCTAATCGTTTGTGGATTTTCTCCTAACATATTCACGTCATCCGCATAGACAAGAAGCTGATGTAACCCGTTCAATTCCAAATCTCTCTGTTATCCTGGACTTTCCTAATGGCATAGTCTAGAGCGAAGTTAAAAAGTTAAGGTGATAGTGCATCTCCTTGCTTTGGCCTACAGTGAATTGGAAACGCATCTGACAGAAACTGACCAATACGGTCTCTGCTGTACATTTCACTGAGAACATTTTAATTAATCGAACTAGTTTCTTGGGAATACCAGATTCAATAAGAATATCACATAAAACTTCTCTCTTAACCGAGTCATATGCCTTTTTGAAATCTATGAATAACTGATGTACTGTACCCTTATACTTCCATTTTTTCTCCATTATCTGTCGAATACAAAATATCTGATCAATAGTTGATCTATTACGCCTATAATAATAATTTTAAAAATGTTATTTTCTTATTTTAAATGTCTTTAGAGTGCGAAATATGCACGAAAAACTCTTTTTTTTACGAAATATTCACAAAAATCAAATCATTCCACCGAAATCAGGGTAAAATAATTACTATAAAGTCACGCCTCCACTGATAATGCAACTAATAATAATGTAACCGGCGTAAACATAAACACTTTCGTCCATTAGGGTATTAGAGAAAATATTTTAACTTGAGAAATTTTTATCAACTTGTAAACCATCGCCAGTATACACTGTATATTGCACTCCCTTGCTGTGTGATATTTAATTTCTAACAGCCTGTACTTATTACGTTGGTCTTGACGGGGCTTCCACATACTTAACGCGTAAAAATAACCGATCTTGGTTATGAAATACCTCCAAGCAGCTGATCCACGCTAATTAGAGGCGGGCGGGCTTCCTCAGCACAGGGGTTGTGGCAATCAATTCCCTACACGGTTTTTGTGACCGGTCGGTTAGACGCAACCGGTCGGTCCGTTGCCTGGGAACAATCTCACCTCCTGACCCCGACCATGCGCTCTTAATGTCATGGTGCACACCGGGCGCGGTCCGTGAGAAGGTGACAGTTTAACAACCTCACATTAATACCAACTAACGTCACCGAACTGCAAGTCCTTCAGGAGAACTTGAACAAATTGCCGAATATAATTAGAAAAGTCCACAAGTGGGGAGCAACGGTTAGCGCGTCTGATCGCGAAACCAGGTAGCCCGGGTTCGATTCCCGGTCGGGGCAAGTTACCTGGTTGAGGTTTTTTCCGGGGGTTTCCCTCAACCCAATATGAGAAAATGCTGGGTAACTTTCGGTGTTGGACCCCGGACTCATTTCACCGGCATTATCACCTTCATATCATCCAGACGCTAAATAACCTAAGATGTTGGTAAAGCGTCGTAACATAACATACTAAAAAATTATTACAAAAATTAATATAAAGATCAGATCCACAAGTGCAATGAATTCTTGTCCGGCTCCGTATTGCAGATTGCCCAGCAGAACTTATAAGATTTTCCAAAAATGTAATTAAAAAAATTAATAATAAAATTCAGTACTGGTTGTAGCTATAAATGTAGTGAGCAATAGTCGGGTTTCGAACTGCAGATCACCAGGAGAACTTGTATAAATTGCCAAAAAATATAATTGAAAAATTAATAATAAAATTCGGTTCTGGTTCTAGCTACAAATTTAGTGAGCAATAGTCGGGTTCCGAACTGCAGATCGACCAGGAGAACTTGTATAAATTGCCAAAAAATACAATTGAAGAAATTAATAATGAAATTCGGTAGGCCTACCAGTTCTAGCTACAAATGTACTGAGCAATTGTCCGATTGCGAGCTGCAGTTCGCCCAGGAGAACTTGGACGGAGTGCGAATATAAATTAATTAGAAAAGTGAATAAGAGAGTTCAGTAACGGTTCTAATCACAAATTTAGTGAACATTTATCCGGTTCTGAACTGCAGGTGGCTCAGGAGAGCTTGAAGTGCCAAATACAATTATAAAAATGAATAATAAATAGAAATCTTTCTCCAGTTCTTCACAGGAACGTGGTGATTTATCGCCTTTCCACTGGCAATGAGTATGTGTGACTTTATGGTGTGTGTGTATGTGTATGTGCGTGTGTGCGCGTGCGTGTGTGTGTTGGGGTCCACAAAATCAATGTGTACGCCGAAATGCAGCACATCTTTCCGATGTTATCTCAAGAAGTAACAAGACAAGTGACATTGTGTAATAATGACAACATAAATGGCGTACTATGTGCATGCACTTCCATCAATAAATAATGTTTGTACTGTGTTTGTTCGTGCAATTTACGTTAATTCAAAATGTTCCGTTTCCTTGCGCCACCCTCTATTTAACTTTAAAGTCTTTGGTTGTATTTACCGCGGTTCTCTCAACAAGAAGGATTAGTGCGGCAGGAGTGATGAGAGCAGAGAGGCTTCGATTTCACGAACAACCTCCACATGACATAAAAGTAGAGGTATGGTGTGCAATGAGCGGACGATGACTGATTCTTTGAGGAAACAATCAACTCACAAAGATATACACAGTTCATACTCCGTCCATTTTTAATGAGCTGAGTAAGGACGAAAAGTTATAGTATAGATATTTCAAGTTTACTCGAATGACCCACATTCATTTGAACTCAAAATATCGGGCACGAAATTTGAGCCATTTCGGAGAAAGAGCTGCGGCGAGCTGCTGGACATGTCTTCAAGAAATGTGCAGCCTGCCAGATATCACAAGGACGTCATTTCGAACATGAATAATTGTAGATTCGGTAAGTACATCATTAAGCAATATTAACTGGAAAAGCACAGAACGAATCCTCCGCATATGGTAGCGTCGTTACGTACGAATCAGCCGCAGTGAGTGCGGTTAGGAGTCTAGCCCTGGCTGGATCACCCTGTATTAATTATATATGTGTATTAATTATATATATATACACACACACTAGTGGCTTGTGGAGCAAATGCTGCAAACTAAGTCCAATAGACGTTCAAATAAATTTTTTTCAGTTTATTTTCAATGAAGAATACGAGACATTTTGAAACTTATTGGCTTCCATAATAATGAAACATACTCCCTCTGAATGGTTTTTTTATGCGAAATACCTTCAGTTTTTGAGTTTCAACGTGAAAACGGAAGTAACAATGTAAGGACGATCAGTGGGTTTTTCATGTGGGAGTAAAGCAATAGCTATTTCAGGTCATATTGTAGGCGAAAGTTTAAAAAATGTCAAGTTTGCTATGCTTTCAAACAATAGACATAGTATCTTGGTATAGCTGCTACATGGAGAGCTTGAAATGTAGAGGATAGAATCATTTTATCCTGCTAAGAGATCTTGCTGAAATGATCGGGAAACTACAAAATTTTGTAGGCCTCTTATTTTATCAGTAAGTAATACCTTTTGGTCTTTCCTTAGGAACTGTAATTTTTGCGCTCTCTCGAGCCAATACTGCAGAGAATGACGCATATAAATATCTACACCACATCGCCATTAAGTATATGAAAAAGACCCAACCCCACTTGATTAATAACTATGAAAATATTTAATTTTTAATAATATCATTATCTGACGCAATTTTTACAGTTTTCAGTAACATATACTATATATACTATAGGTGGCCGCCACTCAGTAAATTATAGAAATGAAGATCTAATTTAAGATATCCTCTACATCTACTTATATAACCACAAAAAGTTTCACTTTCATATCATCAATATAGCATTAATATGTATAATTAATGAAAAATAGTCACATCGTGGCATTAACTATAATAATATTTCATTTCTAATGGTAATAATGTCATCAAACCACCTCAAGATTAGTAGTTTTTAATATGCAATACACAGCTGTATTCAGATAATTACACACCATAGAATCAGACCTGTAAATTATTTTTAGTAAGTCTTGAAGTTTTTAATAAACAATTGAATTTGAGCTCTAAATATGTCAGCATTCTTGCAGATCACGGCCTTCGTGTAATATTGTTTACTGTAGTGTGTGTTTTGTTTTATTCTGAAATGCAATTACTGACGACAGATGGATTTTAGAAAATAGGAAAATTATGTCGAAAAATTGACATTTCACTGAAAACTATTATTTTTCTGAAAAACTTTGTGTCCCAAGCTTCAAAATGAGGGGTCATTTATTAAAATCCGTTCAGCCGTTTTCCCGTAATTTCCATTACCAGTTCAAATTATATATATAGATTCTTAAAGAGAAATAATCACGTTTATAGCAATGTATGTGTAATTGATTTCGTGTTTAAATCATGATGTGTTTTGAGGTTAACATTTACAACATCAGTACCGGTATGTCACAAATATGAAGTAGGCCTACTAGTATTAATAGTCATCTTTATACCCCACTTTTCTGTTTTGTTACTAGTGTTGGAACCTGTAGAAGAAAGGAAAACTTCACCTTCCAGCAAACTTAGAAAACAGTGGAATGAAAAGGCAATGCAAGAACCCATAAAACAAGTTCGAGAAAAGACGTGAGAGACGATTTATCTGGATTCAGTATTACGGTTGGGAAAACGCCTTCTAATGAAGATGTTAAATGCTTGTTTTGTGCATTTCTTAGTAGAAGCCATTTTGACTTTGCAATTTTGTTAATCTTGTAACTTGTTAATAATATTCTATATTTGTATCTCCATTTTTATGAAGAAAACATGTTAGATTTTGAGGAAATTATTATTATTATTACTATTATTATTATTATTATTATTATTATTATTATTATTATTATTTTACATTTTATAATATCTCACGAACTTCTAAATCCGGTGTATCATTCACAGAGACATTCAGAAATAAACAGGACGATACTTTACGTTCTGTACTCAAAACATGTAGGTTACAAAAGGATAAAAAAAATGGTAGGCGCTATTCCATATTTATAAGACTTTCTCTAAATAATTTATTCAACTTATGTTAAAGCGACTAAATGGTGAATTAAAAATCAATAAGTAGTAAAAAAACAGTTAGATTCAACCTTAAAGCTCAGCAACTGCGACCAATTAATATTTATCATAAAAATGGCGAACCAGTCGAGAGGTTTGTGATGTTTATTTTGCAGGTTCAGCACACAGATGATTATATAGAGAGCACAATGTTGAAAATCTTTTCAGAAGGAAACAAATAATGCAGAAAATTACCGTACGATAATATTGCTAATATGCCAGGGCAGTATAATGGATTAAAAGCAAAGATAAAATAATACAATCTGCTGGGTTTATTTTATGTGCCATGTGCAGAACACTCGTTGAAGTCTGATTATCAGACGCTGAATGTTGTTTGAAAATGATACCACTCATTTTGTTTGTTCAGAGTACTTTTATCTGAGCTTCAACATTTAGATTGGAGATTCTTCAAAATAAAGTGCAAAACAAAACTGAAACCAAATTACTATAAAAAAACGTTATAACAAACCCGATGCATGTCGAGCATCAATGGTTTCGTAAAATTCTTGGCTACACTGTAGATGTCCCTAATGAGAAAGCGGAATCTCTAGGGAAAAAACAGACGGTTATAGCTATTATTTTCAAGCACAATGAACAGGGATGTTTCCCAAATTTTGGACTGACTTCCTAGAACGACTTGAAAAGGAAACCAATGTCTTACAAAATGAAAATACCACAGTAATTTGAACGATATTGTCCTTTGTGCCATTTCTCTTGAGAAAATTACACTGAGGGATATTTCACTGCTATAAAGGAGAGGAAGAACGTGAGAACATGATGAGTGTTAGGATGAAAGAAAGAAGTGAAATCTTCATTACGAGTTACAGAAAGTTAAGACAGTTTTAGATGCCTGAAAAAAAACATGAATATAAACACTTTTATAGCGACTAGAAATAAATCGATTCAAAAGCATCAATGAAGAAGTTATTTGGTTAACAATCCATTTAGTGTAGTTTATTTAGTAATGATAGTAATGGTTTCTCTATTTAGCGTAAAATTATGTATAAAAAGGGAATTCATACTCTTATTACCCGCATGCTCAAATTTTAGTCTATGACTGATACTATCGTTGGTAGCATCCGTGTCACATTTACCTCCTGCGAATACTTATGAACAGTACAGAGCGTGTGGAGCCAAGTTTCGTCCATATACACAACTATTTTCTTTCACTGTTGTCATTTTTTATCTTTAAAAAATCGAGGAAATAATGCTCGCTTGACTGTTATAGCCTGTGTTTCCATCAGCAATTGTGTTTGTTCTCACATTTTTTAAACTCTTAAGATATCTTATTTTTATTGTAGTTTTCTCACAACCTTTGAAATTTATTAATTCCTTACAAAATGCATGTAGTTAATGTAAAGTTGCAATGTCCTTATGAATTGCTTATTACGTTTGGAATTTGTCGTCGCATAATTCCATATCATTTAACTGAATATCGCTTGCAGGTTTAGTGTTTTTTTTTTTTTTTTTCCCTTATTGGTGCTACTTGAATTTCTTTCCGTTCAGCTTATAAAATGGGTGGAAATAGCAATAATAAGAAGTCATCTCCCAGCGAGTTCTCCGAAGAAGCTGTCCGACGCGTCATGGTGGAAGCGTTGAAAGATCCCGGCATGCTGCAGGTACTGACGCAGGCCATCAGGACCGCTATTGTGGAGGACTTGAAACAAACTATTGCTGAAAACAGTGCTGTGATAGAAAGTCTGAAAACAGCTCTAGAGGAGAAGGACAGGCACATTAGGCAGCTCCAGATGAAGGTGGACGATCTGGAGCAATATCAGAGGCGACAGTGTTTACGGATTTTCGGTGTGAGTGAAAGTGAGTCTGAGAAGACGGACACTATCGCCATTGACGTGGCTTCTAAAATAGGAGTACAATTAACTGAAAGTGATATCGACAGAAGTCACCGAGTGGGGCGAAGAAACAGTGATAGGCCTCGGCCTATCATTGTCAAATTCGTCAGCTATAGAAAGAGAGCTGAGGTATTCAGAAACAAAAAACTGTTAAAGGGTAGTCTTGTTACCGTCCGTGAAGATCTAACTAAAGCCAGGCATAATCTGTTAAAAGAATGCATAACTAAATACAGCTTTAAAAACGTGTGGACACAAGACGGAGACATTATTGTCAAAGTAGGCGAGCACAAACACAGAATTAAATGCCCAGAAGACATGATCTGAACGAGTCGGCTGCGTAAAACTAGTAAGGCAACTAATTTTAATATACTGCAATATTCAATCTATATTAAATTTTACTCTATCAGTAACTTTACGTAATAATTAATTCTTTTTCATTCTTATTTTTATCATTTAGTACTGTAAGTCACTTTAACTTTTACCATATAATAACGTTATTTATTAATTAATTATTTTTCTTCTTCACATTCTTTATCATTTAGTACTGTAATTTTAAGTTATTATTGCTAGAAAATAATTTAAAATCTTGAATTGCATATAAGTTGGTACAATTGAGAACAAAAAGCAGCATGTTCACCCGACAGTCCCTGAGGTCAGTGTACAGAGACCGGTCCCCTCTATTAACACGAACAATAGCAATCCTACCTGCCCACTGCCCTGTACCGCAGACATACTCAAGGCTGCGCTTTCTTTATCTCCTTTGTCACTTAATGTTGTTCACGTGAATGCTCAAAGTCTGTTGTGTCATTTTGACGAATTTTCTTCTATCTTCTCACCTTTAGACATTCACGTTATTCTTATCTCCGAATCTTGGTTACATCCTAATCTTCCTTCCACTCTCGTAAACCTTCCTGGCTATACGCTTTGCCGTAATGACAGAGAGGGCAAGAGAGGCGGAGGGGTGGCTGGTTATATTAGATTCGATTTGCGACCTAAAATTATTCATCACTCTCCAAGCCAGTACTCTGCCAAACCCGAGTTCATGTTCATTGAAATTTGCACCTTATTTACAAAATGTCTAGTGTGTGTCGTATATAAACCCCCACATATATATGACGTAGATGATTTCGAAACCGCCTTACTAAACGTAACGCCGCAATATGAGAACGTTATAATCATGGGTGACTTCAATTCAAACTTACTTGACTTACATTCTAGTACGACTAAAAGACTTAAATCATTCCTTCAGTGCCTTGATATGGTAATCCTACCCCTAGCTCCCACACATCATACGGAAGGTACAGACACATTACTGGACTTGATAATTACTAACAATGCCGACAAAATACTGACGCATGGACAGTTGCCTGCACCAGGACTATCAGGGCATGATATCATTTATCTATCGTTTAATCTGCAGTGTCCTAAATCGACTCCTAGAGTAATTACTTACAGGGATATCAAAAGAATAGATGATATTGCACTGAAAGAAGACGCTGCGCAACTTCCATGGCACATGATCTGGACATTACGAACTGTAGACGAGAAAGTAGACTTATTCAATACGTTAATACTTCAACTTTATGACAAACACGCACCATTAAAGACCAAACGTACCAGAAAGACCCCAGCCCCTTGGATGACGACTGAAATACGTAGCCTGATGTCCGAACGCGACTTAGCTTATAGGAAATACACCCGCAATAAAAACGACGAATATTTTAACTTATATAAACACCTAAGAAACAGAACGACTCAACTAATAAGAAACGCTAAACTCAAATACTCCTACAAACTTATAGAGCCCAACACAACCCCTTCCGAGTTATGGAAAAATCTGAAGGTCATTGGACTTGGAAGGGCTAGTGAACAAGCAGACATACCCATCCCACTTGACCGATTGAACGAACACTTTGTAAAGGACCCGACCTTAAACAACACAACGAAACAAGACACAGTTTTGCCTGACTCAGCTCCCCCAACTCGAGACAAATTCTATTTTACTGACGTCACTCCTATTGACGTAATGAAAGCCATCCGACGCATCAAGACGAAAGCTCAAGGGCCAGACAACATTAGCATATTACTCATACAGAAAATACAAGACATAGTAATACCTACAATTGCACACATATTCAATAGTTCCTTAATCACTTCAACTTTCCCTAAAATATGGAAGCAAGCTTTCGTTCTTCCTCTTCCAAAAGTCAAAGTTCCCACCGACCCGAACGACTATAGACCAATCAGTATCCTGCCAGCCATATCAAAAGCACTGGAAAGAATCGTACACAGACAAATTACTAACTACATGAACGAACACAAACTATTCGACAAGTATCAGTCAGGTTTCAGAGCTGGACACAACACAAGCACTGCTCTACTTAAAGTGACAGAAGACATTCGTGAAGCAATCGACTCTAATAAAGTAACAATACTAACACTTCTTGACCTTAGCAAAGCTTTCAACTCTGTAAATTTCGACCTGCTCACCCATAAATTGAGAAATCTGCATTTGTCAGAGACTGCTGTGAGTTGGTTCGAATCCTACTTACGGGAAAGACAACAATGTGTTGTATCCGGGAATCGAAGCTCTTCCTGGTTTAACATAACATCAGGTATACCACAGGGTTCGGTACTCGGACCATTGTTGTTCACGATATATGTCAGTGATATTACATCTCATGTAAGGCATTGTAACTATCACTTGTATGCTGACGACCTTCAATGCTACATCTCTTCCCGCTTAGATCGAATAAATGACGCTATAGATAAATTGAACAAAGACATTGACTCGATTGTGACATGGACAAAGAAATTCCATCTTAATATCAATCCTGGAAAGACACAAGCAATCATATTAGGACACAAACGGCAAACCGACGCTGTAAAGCACCTCGACATTTCCCCCGTTAAAGTAAGTACAGTGCATATCCCTTTCAGTTCTTCGGTAAAAAATCTTGGCATTCACATGGATAATAATCTCAACTGGGACATGCAAATCACAGAAACCTGCAGAAAAGTATATTCTATTATTCATGTGCTAAAAAGGATAAATGTTCATCTTCCCTCTTGCTTAAAAAAGTCCCTTGTGCAGACCCTTGTATTTCCCCATTTTGACTATGCTGACATTTTACTGACTGACCTTTCCAGCGACAACAAAATGAAACTTCAACGTGCTCATAATTTGTGTGTACGTTTTGTAAGCAATGTTCGTAAATATGATCATATTACCCCATCCCTGGAAGCAATAGGTTGGCTTAAACTAGATAAGAAAAGAAATTTACATTCACTTCTCTTTCTCTTCGAAATCTTGAACTCTTCTATTCCTTCGTACCTGTCGTCTCGCTTCACTTACCTTTCTTCCCACCACAATCTGAACACACGCTCTCGCCATGAAACAATACTAACAATACCATCCCATCGCACCTCCTCATACTCATCCTCTTTCACAATAGCCCTGCCAAGACTCTGGAATTCGTTACCTGCTAGCATCAGGGACTGTCGAAATAAAATTCAATTCAAACGCAAACTTACTAGGCACTTGGTCAGTAATTGAGACTCGTTCAGACATGGTTTCTTGTAAATAGTTCTTTTAATCTACCACAAAATATCTCAATATCCGGTAATTTCATCACTATAGAATTTTGTTATTGTAGGTTTAATTTGTAATTTAGTAAATACAAAAATATTCTTTGTTCTTAACTTCTATGATAAAATGTCTAGCTTTCATTAATCAGGTATTCTTGTCGTACTTTAATTTTTATTGTAATTGTCATTGTAAATTTAATATTAATTGTAATCTTATTGTTCATGTTATAGTTGTAATCCCCTGGTAGAGGGGCAGAGAAGGCCTGATGGCCTTATCTCTACCAGGTTAAATAAATAAATCTAATCTAATCTTATATTCGAATTATAATCGTCGGTTCAATTTTATCGAGTATGGCGAAGTTTGACATTCGCACTCCAAAAGCAAGCCTGTCGTATTTGTTCCATAAAAATATTCGCTTCATGTTTTAACCGCTTAAGGATTTTAGCATAGATCTTGCTATTAGTTTCTGATATGAAATAAGACGATTTTTTTAATGTCTTGGTTGCCTCTCTCATGTCCGAACATTGCAGGACGCTAATAATTATGATATTTTTGTTTACCTTAAGGATTGCATCTGTATAATCTGACCAAAATGTTATTACCCGTGACAGAAATCGGTGTGTACATATTCGTCCGTCCCCCAACAACCTGCGGCTTTATACGTATGAAGGATGTCGTAGTGTATACGAACAGCAGAGCCGTCAAAGCCAGTGATAACAACATTCTTGTCCAATTAATTTAGATAACGGAATAACTATTCTTTCTCTTCTTTCCAATTTACAATATTCTATAACATTATAAATCAGAGCCTTTTCTTGACTTGTGACGCAACAATTATTACTTTAGAGTTTGTCGATTGAGACTTTTGGTCTTGATAGGCGAATAGTTCCATAACAAAAGTTATAATACAGGGATATAATTTTTTTACTTCAATTTTTATTGTACCTGAGTTTTTGAATGTACTTCACTCCCACCCCCTCTACTAGTAAACTTCCAATCGTCGTCTTCACAGAACCAAGGCCGCGTATGCAGTCAAAGTCGCCTTAAACAGTACTGAGTTAGTGAGTATAGTACGTTCCAGAAATATGTTCGCGTTTTCCAGTGACGAAAGAGCTTTCAATATTGAATGATATTTTCGCACAGGTACTGTAGTCCGTTTACATACGTCGCATCCCGGTTTCCCCCCACTCGCTTCTGCTCGCCCCTCTGTAAAGGCTAGTGACTGGACTGTCTTAGCTCTTTTCTGAAAACATTAATTTCTGTTAGAAATTGGACGTCTACGTAATATTATACAACTGTTTAAATAAAAGGGCCTCGTTAAGTAATTATTTGCCACGTGATTTCTCCCCTTTCTACGACCCTGCGACAAAACCACTTGGACGGACAGTAGATAGCATGTCTGAGTAATTTTATCTTTTCGGATCGGGCAGAAGTGAAGATTGAATTTACAGTACGTAAGGTACTCTTATAGAGTAGGCACAGAATTATTTCAACATGAGTTACTAGTACGAAGGACGAAACTGGTAATTGGAATTAGATACAATAGTCTATCGTGCGATAATATGCACAAAAAAACTGAAGCCTGTATCGAAATGAACGGCCACCATTTTCAAAAATGTGTTTAAATATCCATATTATGATCATTTTTCAATTTAACTTCATTCTCTATAATGTACCCTAATGTGCTGTGGACAGTATAATATACACTGCATAATAAATACGTCCGAATGGCTAGCTCAGTTCGTGAGTAAAAACACTTATAGTTAATACAGTAATGTATTTTGATTAAAGAAAAATCTAATGAAAATTATCAAACTCAAAATCGCGATATTTCTTAGTTTACGTAAATGGATGAACTATTTTTCTTCCCTGCTATACCTAGTAAAGTGATTTGTTTGTATTTTGCGCCAGTATCATCGAACTCCAGTCGTGGAAGGGGGTAAAAACGGTGTTTCCGGTTCACAACCGTTAATCCAAAAGTATAGCCAGATTTATATTAGAAATGTTAGTAAAAATAAAATGATGTTCCTGTATAATATATGTGTAAAATTCAACCGTGAATGATATAAATTCATTACAATTACGTGCTAAATTTACACAAGACTTAAATTCATCTCATATGTATGTGCCTCATATACACTTCTGAAACAACCGTGGTATTCGAGCTGAATATCGTGTCAAGACTCGGTAGTGATGTAATGGCCTCCGTTCGACAAACCTATGAGAATAGTGTCCTACTATTCCCATTTTAGTTGGAATAGAGTGTGGACTAACAAGACAAACAAAATTGATAGCTGAAAAATTAAAAACTTCATGGTTCAAAGTTGTTCATAAAATATATTAGACGAACCTCAACTATATAAAATAAAGAGATCACAAACTAACTTATGCTCTATATGTGCACAGATAGACACCATCATCCATCGTCTAACCCAGTGGTCGTCAGCACTCTATAGTGCATGGAGGGTAAGGAACTCTGCATTGTCGTGCACAAGGGATAAGAAGACAGCATACCCGCCAGCAGCGACGACTGCACGCTAGGGCTAAGTCTTGTCCGCGGGTAAAAGACGCTAGCCCGAGCGTGCAGTGTTTTGATGACCGCTGGTCTAACTGAATGTAAGAAAGTGCAGGAAATTTGGTAAAAACTTCAACACATAATAAGTAAGTGGACTAACACACCATACACATCCATACTGCCTAGTACATTTATTCTACCTGACTTTCAATTTTCACCATCCCAAAAACATAATGGAATAATCTGGACCCTCAATAATGTAGTATTTCTACTTATGGGCTACAACAGGGAAATGGAACTGGAAGAATTAATGGAAATTTTAAAACGTTCTAAGTATAACATTTATAATAAGAACCATGGAAGAAGACTTTATGGCAATTTACTGGATTATAATGAGTGCAGTGACATCATTTGAAAACATAATACTCAGTTACCGTACCATTTTCAGTGATAACTTTGTTTTATGTTAGAATTCTTTATTATTCAGATGCTATTTATTTTTTTAAGTAGATTATTTTACGACGCTGTATCAATATCTTAGGTTATTTAACATCTGAATGCGATGAAGGTGATAATGCCGGTGAAATGAGTCCGAGGTCCAGCACTGAAAGTTATCTACCATTTGCTCAAATTGGGTTGAGGAAAAAGCCCGGAAAAAACCTCAACCAGGTAACTTGCCCCGACCAGGATTCGAACCCGGACCATCTGGTTTCGTGGCCAGGCGTGCTAACCGTTACACCACAGGTGTGGACGATGCTATTTATGAAGTGCTTATTTTCATTAATATCTTGTCATTTGGTCTACTTTTTGGAATGTAAAATATTATTACTTAAGTATGGCGTCTGAGTGTGTGTTTCAAATATGGTTTGCTAAAGTACTGTGATGAGAGTCTGTTTTATTTGGTCTTGTAAAGAAGTTTGTCATGCTTAAATTCGTGAACACGTCATTACTTAAGTGGTGTACATTCACTTGTTTGGATGTGTTCGATGAAATTGTTTTGTATGTTTTTATGATAAAATTATAATTATTTAATTCTTAAAGAAAAGTTATAATTTATCAATACAGTAATTTCGATACGGTATATTATTCAATTTTATTATTTATTTATTTTACTGTATTTTGTGTTGTTATTAATGTATTGTTCTGTGTTATCTTATATAATCGTATTTGTATTTATATCTAAATTAACTTACAAACTAAAAACAGTTACAATAATAATAATAATAATAATAATAATAATAATAATAATAATAATAATAATAATAATATATCAGTATATCTAATATATTCTATCCTAATTAGTTTGAAGGAAAGTTCATAACTATGTAGTTTAGGACATGTCGAGTGTTTGTACACAATAATTATTAATAATCGTTTCATTTAGGTGAAATATTCTCAATTAAGTCTAGAACGAGGACAACCTTCAGGTGTAATTCGTGCATTCTGACTACTTATTTTGCGGTACCTTTAATTTCACTAATATTGTACCACGCTAAGAGCACTTGACGTAGGTACTCCAACTCCAATAACTATATAAGTTTCCTCGGGTGAGTAGGATCGATAATAAGAAGAATACGGAGCTGGGAAAGAATACGAGAAGAAAAAGCACGTCAATGAGGAGAAGAAGCACAAGTCCAGTGTCAACGCAAAATTGTGGAAAAGGAAAGCTGGACAGTTCTATTGATTAGGCTTATAAACCAGAATGTAGCTTGAATGTACAGTAGTAGGCTTATAACATGTTAATAAAGTGCAACACGTCCTCTTAATAGAACACTAACTTCATAATAAGCTCGGAGAGCAATGAGTGATGCAGGTTGGTTCATTGGCTTCCATCCAAAGATTCATACAGATAATTTATTTAATGAATGGCACTGTCATTCCAAATTGGCCTGCACTGAATGATAATTGCAGCAAATAGATCTGACCGGCTCTGCACGATGACTACGAGGTATCGTTAAAACAAGCAGCGTAAAAACAATATTCAATATCAGTCAAGGAATATCTGTCAACCAACCAACTGATCACATGACGTGACGCGTTAACTGAAGTTATGCAATTTGTTTCAAATATCACACCAAAAGAGGTGTTTGCCTCGTCTACTTTTCAGACGAAACCTGAAAATCATTAATGTTTTCATTAACCAAACATAACTAGGGACTCGTAGCTGTCACTTGGTAACGACAATGTCCTAGCAACTTGAATCATTTCTTTTATGCAGGTAATGTCTCTTTTTTGCCGATCATGCTTTTTAACAATCTTACCGATGTTGTTGGTGGGCCTTGTACAGTAAGTTAAACTTACAAAACACTTGCAGTAAGTAAATAAATCAAATCAACTTTAATTTTTTACTTAAAAGTAACGAACTATCAGTGTCGCGCACCACTACATACTTACTTATTTACTTACTGGCTTTTAAGGAACCCGGAGGTTCATTGCCGCCCTCACATAAGCCCGCCATTGGTCCCTATCCTGAGCAAGATTAATCCAGTCTCTATCATCATATCCCACCTCCCTCAAATTCATTTTAATATTATTTTCCCATCTACGTCTCGGCCCCCCCAAAGGTCTTTTTCCCTCCGACCTACCAATTTACACTCTATATGCATTTCTGGATTCGTCCATACGTGCTACATGCCCTGCCCATCTCAAACGTCTGGATTTAATGTTCCTAATTATGTCAGGTGAAGAATACAATGCGTGCAGTTCTGTGTTGTGTAACTTTCTCCATTCTCCTGTAACTTCATCCTTCTTAGCCCCAAATATTTTCCTAACACCTTATTCTCAAACACCCTTAACCTATGTTCATCTCTCAAAGTGAGAGTCCAAGTTTCACAACCATAAAGAACAACCGGTAATACAACTGTTTTATAAATTCTAACTTTCAGATTTTTTGACAGCAGACTGGTGGATTAAATCTTCTCAACCGAATAATAACAGGCATTTCCCATATTTTCTATATACTATTTGTTTATATTGGCATATTATTAATTTTTTACCTACCTCCTTCTTTGAAGACAAAACTAAACTTCCTATAATTTATTTTATTAAAACATTTTCACAATCGCCTCTGAATAATAACCAATGAATATCATCTACCGACAAATACGAATTAAAAAAAAAAGAATGACACCTGTCGACAAATAACAAACGGCGATCACACAAGAAAATATTAGCGTCCAAAACCAAACTATTTATTTAAATTAAAAAAGGTTAATAATAATAATGTATTTTTTCATTAAGATCGGCTAAAAAGTAGTATGCAATACATTTGTTAAGTGCATGACAGAATCTCTGAAATACAGAAAACTCGACTTCGTCTCGTCTTCTCTAACTTTCCTCAATTCTGTTATAATGCACTTACCACGCTTGTATCGCAATGTACTATTACAACAGAGAGAAATATTTATGTATTAAACATTTCGATTCAAACATTCAGATTCAAATAAATGTCAGAAATATCTAAAGTAAACGCGAAACAACTTCTCAGCACTGTGTCCTAACCGCTGCAGGAAGCCGTTAAGTCTTTAAGTAGGCAGAGATCTTCCGGAGACTTAAGATTATGTTCTTCTGACAATCAGGGTAATAAAATATTTTTGTGATAATAAATATAACATCATTACGTTGTAAACTTGTTAGATATAAATAAAAACACAAATTTATAGTCTGGGGGCCATTGCCCGAGTTACTCAAGCGGAAAGGAGGAGCTTTTCGTCTTGAAGGTATCCAGGTGAATACGTCCATTTCAGCTTGTTTTATTTTTGTGAGGGGATAAAAGTAACTGTTCTCCTGCTCTATGGAATATTATTAATATTTCCTTTGATGCTTATTACTGTCTACAAAAAGTTTCATAATTTATTATCAGAATTAATCACTTAATTTCTGCGGTTAGTGTGTTCCCATTAAAATCTCCAACGGTGGTGTTATGAATGAAGATACTGCGAGAGAAAACCGTTGACTTCTTTGTGACAACAAGTGGAAGTAAAGCGAAATGGCAGGGAAAGTCTCGTATATGTATTAAAATACAGAAACAATTTATTTCTATTTCATATAACGACATGCAAACCGCAACAAATATGCCGTCCGTTTTACTTAATTTCTTCGTATGGTTGACAATTCCCATATTTCGTTCTTCTTTCCATTTCACTCATTTTTAAATTTATTATTAACATGCTTTCTTACTATCTTTCATTTCTAACCTTTCTTATTTTTTCACTTCCTTCTTTTTTCCCTGCCCTCCTCCCTATTCTTCTTTTTCCCCTGCCCTTCCTCCCATCCTTCTTCTTCCCTGCCCTACATTCTATCCTCCTCCTACCCTACCCTTCATTCCATTCTTCTTCCCTGCCCTTCATCTTATCCTTCTTCCCTACCCTTGATCTTATCCTTCTCCTTCCCATCCTTATTCTTTCCTGCCTTACTTCCATTCTTGCATTTCTTTCATTTCTCTTATTTACTTCTGTTTGATTTCTTCTTTTCCTCTATCATGCTTTTGTCCCTTTTTATTTTTTCTATTATCTATCTCCCTCATAGCAACAATGGTTTAATTTTTAGAACATTATAGAAGATATTTCAGTCCCTTTGTTACAAACTTTTAGGGGTGTTAGAGGTGATCAATATGAAAAATTTTCATATAGGAACCCATGTCCACAAACGTTCCATTTGGTAACTTCAAGTCTTGATAAAGTAGTCAGTGTAGCCAGATAGCATGGAACTCAAGGACATCTTTCTGAAGTTCGGTTGCAGACTCCCTGTTCCTGCAAACTTCGGTATATTCTTATGAAAATGGTATCGTAAATTATATTTTGAATGATAAAACCTACCAGCTTTTTCTCAATTCCATTTTATTTTCTGTAAATACAATGTATAACAGCAAGTTGTCTTACCATGATTCTTCCCATGATATAAGAAACTAAAGAAAAACAAAGTTACTTTCTGGAAGTAATGCTTGATCCAATAAGTCTACTATTATACAAGAAGGATAGCTACATTTAAACTGAGGCGAGGTTGCAGTGCACTGACTATTAGTTCGATACCAGACAACTATTCTAAGGTATACGCTGTAAATAAAAATTCTGTGAATATTGGTATTAACTTAGAAATGTTTGTAAACATAATCATGGCAACATATATTAAAGGAAACAAAACGATTTACCAAGATCCTTTAATCGCTTTAGAATGGATAGTTACGGTTTACCAATACTATGCAGAAAACACTCTGTACGCAAATTACGGTTTATAATTACGAAAGGGAACGTTATCGAACACGGTTGGGTATATGAAAATTGTTCATAATGATGATGATCATCTTCCACTCCCAAAAGTTTGCAACAAAGTCACTGCAACACTTTGTGTTATGGATGTAATTGGTAATCTGATAGAATTATGAGGAAGACGACGAGAATCCATGAGAAACTACTGCGCTAACTTCATGATGTCACACCTCGAATCCTCCTCGGTCTGTAGCAACAGCGTGAGGGGCAGGCCAAAGTGGATATTTCTAAGCCGCTAACCAACTCCTGACAAGTTATGTGGCTCGGAGAATTGAATCGGTTAATCCCACGTAACCAAGCAACGTGTGTGGCGTAAATTCATTGCGCACAGACACGTGGGAACAGCCAAAGGATACCGCGGAGAGACGTGATAAATGCGCTCATGTAAACACTTACAGCCTGACGTGCAGCAGATGCAAAGCAACAGGAGAGGTAAACGGTAAAGCAAAATAACGGATATCAAGGAAAGGCAGCTAAGGGAAGTAAACGTGGGGGAAAATGAAACGAAGACAAGGCTACAGTGAATATAGGTAAACTAGGGAAGTAAAAACAAGGTAAATATAACGTAGACAGAACTTCAATAAGGAAAAGTACACTATGGGCAGCAAATATAAGAGACACTAAACCAAGACAGGCATAAACTTAGGAAAGATATACTTAGTGAAATATAAGAAAAAGAACGGGGTACAGTAAGGAAAGATAAACTAGGTGAAGTAAACATAAGAAAATTAAACGAACAGGAATACAGTAGCAAATGGTAAACTAGGCGAGAAAACATAGGAAAAATAAAACGAATAGGAATGCAGTAGGAAATGGTAAACTAGGTGAAGAAAACATAGGAAAAGTAAGACGAATAGGAATACAGTAGGAAATGGTAAACTAGGTGAAGGAAACATAACAAAAATAAAACGAATAGGAATACAGTAGGAAATGGTAAACTAGGTGAAGGAAACATAAGAAAAATAAAACGAATAGGAAAACAGTAGAAAATGGTAAACTAGGTGAAGAAAACATAGGAAAAATAAGACGAATAGGAATACAGTAGGAAATGGTAAACTAGGTGAAGGAAACATAAGAAAAATAAAACGAATAGGAATACAGTAGGAAATACTAAAATAGGTTAAGGAAACATAAGAAAAATAAAACGAATAGGAATACAGTAGGAAATGGTAAACTAGTTGAAGGAAAAGTAAGAAAAATAAAACGAATAGGAATACAGTAGGAAATAGCAAAATAGGTTAAGGAAACATAAGAAAAATAAAAAGAATAGGAATACAGTAGGAAATGGTAAACTACTTGAAGGAAACATAGGAAAAATAAGACGAATAGGAATACAGTAGGAAATGGTAAACTAGGTGAAGGAAATATAAGAAAAATAAAACGAATAGGAATACAGTAGGAAATGGTAAACTAGGTGAAGGAAACATAAGAAAAATAAAACGAATAGGAATACAGTAGGAAATGGTAAACTAGGTGAAGGAAACATAAGTAAATAAAACGAATAGGAATACAGTAGGAAATGGTAAACTAGGTGAAGTAATCATAAGAAAAATAAAACGAATAGGAATACAGTAGGAAATGGTAAACTAGGTGAAGGAAACATAAGAAAAATAAAACGAATAGGAATACAGTAGGAAATGGTAAAATAGGTGAAGGAAACATAAGAAAAATAAAACGAATAGGAATACCGTAGGAAATGAACTAGGTGAAGGAAACATAAGAAAAATAAAACGAATAGGAATACAGTAGGAAATGGTAAATTAGGTGAAGAAAACACAAGAAAAATAAAACGAATAGGAATACAGTAGGAAATGGTAAACTAGGTGAAGGAAACATAAGAAAAATAAAACGAATAGGAATACAGTAGGAAATGGTAAACTACTTGAAGGAAACATAGGAAAAATAAGACGAATAGGAATACAGTAGGAAATGGTAAACTAGGTGAAGGAAACATAAGAAAAATAAAACGAATAGGAATACAGTAGGAAATGGTAAAATAGGTGAAGGAAACATAAGAAAAATAAAACGAATAGGAATACCGTAGGAAATGAACTAGGTGAAGGAAACATAAGAAAAATAAAACGAATAGGAATACAGTAGGAAATGGTAAACTAGGTGAAGAAAACACAAGAAAAATAAAACGAATAGGAATACAGTAGGAAATGGTAAACTAGGTGAAGGAAACATAAGAAAAATAAAACGAATAGGAATACAGTAGGAAATGGTAAACTACTTGAAGGAAACATAGGAAAAATAAGACGAATAGGAATACAGTAGGAAATGGTAAACTAGGTGAAGGAAACATAAGAAAAATAAAACGAATAGGAATACAGTAGGAAATGGTAAAGTAGGTGAAGGAAACATAGGAAAAATAAGACGAATAGGAATAGAGTAGGAAATGGTAAACTGGGTGAAGGAAACATAAGAAAAATAAAACGAATAGGAATACAGTAGGAAAAGGTAAACTAGGTGAAGGAAACATAAGAAAAATAAAACGAATAGGAATACAGTAGGAAATGGTAAACTGGGTGAAGGAAACATAAGAAAAATAAAACGAATAGGAATACAGTAGGAAATGGTAAACTGGGTGAAGGAAACATAAGAAAAATAAAACGAATAGGAATACAGTAGGAAATGGTAAACTAGGTGAAGGAAACATAAGAAAAATAAAACGAATAGGAATACAGTAGGAAATGGTAAACTAGGTGAAGGAAACATAGGAAAAATAAGACGAATAGGAATACAGTAGGAAATGGTAAACTAGGTGAAGAAAACATAGGAAAAATAATACGAATAGGAATACAGTAGGAAATGGTAAACTTGGTGAAGGAAACATAAGAAAAATAAAACGAATAGGAATACAGTAGGAAATGGTAAACTAGGTGAAGGAAACATAAGAAAAATAAAACGAATAGGAATAAAGTAGGAAATGGTAATCTAGGTGAAGGAACCATAAGAAAATAAAACCAATAGGAATACAGTAGGAAATGGTAAACTAGGTGAAGGAAACATAAGAAAAATAAAACGAATAGGATTACAGTAGGAAATGGTAAACTAGGTGAAGGAAACATAAGAAAAATAAAACGAATAGGATTACAGTAGGAAATGGTAAACTAGGTGAAGGAAACGTAAGAAATATAAAACGAATAGGAATACAGTAGGAAATGGTAAACTAGATGAAGGAAACATAAGAAAAATAAAACGAATAGGAATACAGAAGGCAATGGTAAACTAGGTGAAGGAAACATAAGAAAAATAAAACGAATAGGAATACAGTAGGGAATGGTAAACTAGGTGAAGGAAACATAAGAAAAATAATACGAATAGGAATACAGTAGGAAATGGTAAACTTGGTGAAGGAAACATAAGAAAAATAAAACGAATAGGAATACAGTAGGAAATGGTAAACTAGGTGAAGGAAACATAAGAAAAATAAAACGAATAGGAATACAGTAGGAAATGGTAAACTAGATGAAGGAAACATAAGAAAAATAAAACGAATAGGAATACAGAAGGAAATGGTAAACTAGGTGAAGGAAACATAAGAAAAATAAAACGAATAGGAATACAGTAGGAAATGGTAAACTAGGTGAAGGAAACATAAGAAAAATAATACGAATAGGAATACAGTAGGAAATGGTAAACTTGGTGAAGGAAACATAAGAAAAATAAAACGAATAGGAATACAGAAGGAAATGGTAAACTAGGTGAAGGAAACATAAGAAAAATAAAACGAATAGGAATACAGTAGGAAATGGTAAACTAGGTGAAGGAAACATAAGAAAAATAAAACGAATAGGAATACAGTAGGAAATGGTAAACTAGGTGAAGGAAACATAAGAAAAATAAAACGAATAGGAATACAGTAGGAAATGGTAATCTAGGTGAAGGAAACATAAGAAAAATAAAACGAATAGGAATACAGTAGGAAATGGTAAACTAGATGAAGGAAACATAAGAAAAATAAAACGAATAGGAATACAGTATGGAATGGTAAACTAGGTGAAGAAAACATAAGAAAAATAAAACGAATAGGAAAACAGTAGGAAATGGTAAACTAGGTGAAGAAAACATAGCAAAAATAAGACGAATAGGAATACAGTAGGAAATGGTAAACTAGGTGAAGGAAACATAAGAAGAATAAAACGAATAGGAATACAGTAGGAAATGGTAAACTAGGTGAAGGAAACAAAAGAAAAATAAAACGAATAGGAATACAGTAGGAAATGGTAAACTAGGTGAAGAAAACATAGGAAAAATAAAACGAATAGGAATACAGAAGGAAATGGTAAACTAGGTGAAGGAAACATAAGAAAAATAAAACGAATAGGAATACAGTAGGAAATGGTAAACTAGGTGAAGGACACATAAGAAAAATAAAACGAATAGGAATACAGTAGGAAATGGAAAACCAGGTGAAGGAGACATAAGAAAAATATAACGAATAGGAAAACAGTAGGAAATGGTAAACTAGGTGAATGAAACATAAGAAAAATAAAACGAATAGGAATAGAGTAGGAAATGGTAAACTAGGTGAAGGAAACATAAGAAAAATAAAACGAATAGGAATACAGTAGGAAATGGTAAACTGGGTGAAGGAAACATAAGAAAAATAAAACGAATAGGAATACAGTAGGAAATGGTAAACTAAGTGAAGGAAACATAAGAAAAATAAAACGAATAGGAATACAGTAGGAAATGGTAAACTAGGTGAAGGAAACATAGGAAAAATAAGACGAATAGGAATACAGTAGGAAATGGTAAACTAGGTGAAGAAAACATAGGAAAAATAATACGAATAGGAATACATTAGGAAATGGTAAACTTGGTGAAGGAAACATAAGAAAAATAAAACGAATAGGAATACAGTAGGAAATGGTAAACTAGGTGAAGGAAACATAAGAAAAATAAAACGAATAGGAATACAGTAGGAAATGGTAATCTAGGTGAAGGAACCATAAGAAAAATAAAACCAATAGGAATACAGTAGGAAATGGTAAACTAGGTGAAGGAAACATAAGAAAAATAAAACGAATAGGATTACAGTAGGAAATGGTAAACTAGGTGAAGGAAACATAAGAAAAATAAAACGAATAGGATTACAGTAGGAAATGGTAAACTAGGTGAAGGAAACATAAGAAAAATAAAACGAATAGGATTACAGTAGGAAATGGTAAACTAGGTGAAGGAAACATAAGAAAAATAAAACGAATAGGAATACAGTAGGAAATGGTAAACTAGGTGAAGGAAACATAAGAAAAACAAAACGAATAGGAATACAGTAGGAAATGGTAATCTAGGTGAAGGAAACATAAGAAAAATAATACGAATAGGAATACAGTAGGAAATGGTAAACTTGGTGAAGGAAACATAAGAAAAATAAAACGAATAGGAATACAGTAGGAAATGGTAAACTAGGTGAAGGAAACATAAGAAAAATAAAACGAATAGGAATACAGTAGGAAATGGTGAACTAGTTGAAGGAAAAATAAGAAAAATAAAACGAATAGGAATACAGTAGGAAATAGCAAAATAGGTTAAGGAAACATAAGAAAAATAAAAAGAATAGGAATACAGTAGGAAATGGTAAACTACTTGAAGGAAACATAGGAAAAATAAGACGAATAGGAATACAGTAGGAAATGGTAAACTAGGTGAAGGAAATATAAGAAAAATAAAACGAATAGGAATACAGTAGGAAATGGTAAACTAGTTGAAGGAAAAATAAGAAAAATAAAACGAATAGGAATACAGTAGGAAATGGTAAACTAGGTGAAGGAAACATAAGAAAAATAAAACGAATAGGAATACAGTAGGAAATGGTAAACTAGGTGAAGAAAACATAGGAAAAATAATACGAATAGGAATACTGTAGGAAATGGTAAACTTGGTGAAGGAAACATAAGAAAAATAAAACGAATAGGAATACAGTAGGAAATGGTAAACTAGGTGAAGGAAACATAAGAAAAATAAAACGAATAGGAATACAGTAGGAAATGGTAATCTAGGTGAAGGAACCATAAGAAAAATAAAACCAATAGGAATACAGTAGGAAATGGTAAACTAGGTGAAGGAAACATAAGAAAAATAAAACGAATAGGATTACAGTAGGAAATGGTAAACTAGGTGAAGGAAACATAAGAAAAATAAAACGAATAGGATTACAGTAGGAAATGGTAAACTAGGTGAAGGAAACATAAGAAAAATAAAACGAATAGGAATACAGTAGGAAATGGTAAACTAGATGAAGGAAACATAAGAAAAATAAAACGAATAGGAATACAGAAGGAAATGGTAAACTAGGTGAAAGAAACATAAGAAAAATAAAACGAATAGGAATACAGTAGGAAATGGTAAACTAGGTGAAGGAAACATAAGAAAAATAATACGAATAGGAATACAGTAGGAAATGGTAAACTTGGTGAAGGAAACATAAGAAAAATAAAACGAATAGTAATACAGTAGGAAATGGTAAACTAGGTGAAGGACACATAAGAAAAATAAAACGAATAGGAATACAGTAGGAAATGGTAATCTAGGTGAAGGAACCATAAGAAAAATAAAACGAATAGGAATACAGTAGGAAATGGTAAACTAGGTGAAGGAAACATAAGAAAAATAAAACGAATAGGAATACAGAAGGAAATGGTAAACTAGGTGAAGGAAACATAAGAAAAATAAAACGAATAGGAATACAGTAGGAAATGGTAACCTAGGTGAAGGAAACATAAGAAAAATAAAACGAATAGGAATACAGAAGGAAATGGTAAACTAGGTGAAGGAAACATAAGAAAAATAAAACGAATAGGAATACAGAAGGAAATGGTAAACTAGGTGAAGGAAACATAAGAAAAATAAAACGAATAGGAAACAAAAGAAAAATAATACGAATAGGAATACAGTAGGAAATGGTAAACTTGGTGAAGGAAAGATAAGAAAAATAAAACGAATAGGAATACAGTAGGAAATGGTAAACTAGGTGAAGGAAACATAAGAAAAATAAAACGAATAGGAATACAGTAGGAAATGGTAATCTAGGTGAAGGAACCTTAAGAAAAATAAAACGAATAGGAATACAGTAGGAAATGGTAAACTAGGTGAAGGAAACATAAGAAAAATAAAACAAATAGGAATAGAGTAGGAAATGGTAAAGTAGGTGAAGGAAACATAGGAAAAATAAGACGAATAGGAATACAGTAGGAAATGGTAAACTAGGTGAAGAAAACATAGGAAAAATAATACGAATAGGAATACTGTAGGAAATGGTAAACTTGGTGAAGGAAACATAAGAAAAATAAAACGAATAGGAATACAGTAGGAAATGGTAAACTAGGTGAAGGAAACATAAGAAAAATAAAACGAATAGGAATACAGTAGGAAATGGTAATCTAGGTGAAGGAACCATAAGAAAAATAAAACCAATAGGAATACAGTAGGAAATGGTAAACTAGGTGAAGGAAACGTAAGAAAAATAAAACGAATAGGATTACAGTAGGAAATGGTAAACTAGGTGAAGGAAACATAAGAAAAATAAAACGAATAGGATTACAGTAGGAAATGGTAAACTAGGTGAAGGAAACATAAGAAAAATAAAACGAATAGGAATACAGTAGGAAATGGTAAACTAGATGAAGGAAACATAAGAAAAATAAAACGAATAGGAATACAGAAGGAAATGGTAAAATAGGTGAAGGAAACATAAGAAAAATAAAACGAATAGGAAAACAGTAGGAAATGGTAAACTAGGTGAAGGAAACATAAGAAAAATAATACGAATAGGAATACAGTAGGAAATGGTAAACTTGGTGAAGGAAACATAAGAAAAATAAAACGAATAGTAATACAGTAGGAAATGGTAAACTAGGTGAAGGAAACATAAGAAAAATAAAACGAATAGGAATACAGTAGGAAATGATAATCTAGGTGAAGGAACCATAAGGAAAATAAAACGAATAGGAATACAGTAGGAAATGGTAAACTAGGTGAAGGAAACATAAGAAAAATAAAACGAATAGGAATACAGTAGGAAATGGTAAACTAGATGAAGGAAACATAAGAAAAATAAAACGAATAGGAATACAGAAGGAAATGGTAAACTAGGTGAAGGAAACATAAGAAAAATAAAACGAATAGGAATACAGTAGGAAATGGTAAACTAGGTGAAGGAAACATAAGAAAAATAATACGAATAGGAATACAGTAGGAAATGGTAAACTTGGTGAAGGAAACATAAGAAAAATAAAACGAATAGGAATACAGAAGGAAATGGTAAACTAGGTGAAGGAAACATAAGAAAAATAAAACGAATAGGAATACAGTAGGAAATGGTAAACTAGGTGAAGGAAACATAAGAAAAATAATACGAATAGGAATACAGTAGGAAATGGTAAACTAGGTGAAGGAAACATAAGAAAAATAAAACGAATAGGAATACAGTAGGAAATGGTAAACTAGGTGAAGGAAACGTAAGAAAAATAAAACGAATAGGAATACAGTAGGAAATGGTAAACTAGATGAAGGAAACATAAGAAAAATAAAACGAATAGGAATACAGAAGGAAATGGTAAACTAGGTGAAGGAAACATAAGAAAAATAAAATGAATAGGAATACAGTAGGAAATGGTAAACTAGGTGAAGGAAACATAAGAAAAATAAAACGAATAGGAATACAGTAGGAAATGGTAAACTAGGTGAAGGAAACATAAGAAAAATAAAACGAATAGGAATACAGTATGGAATGGTAAACTAGGTGAAGAAAACATAAGAAAAATAAAACGAATAGGAAAACAGTAGGAAATGGTAAACTAGGTGAAGAAAACATAGCAAAAATAAGACGAATAGGAATACAGTAGGAAATGGTAAACTAGGTGAAGGAAACATAAGAAGAATAAAACGAATAGGAATACAGTAGGAAATGGTAAACTAGGTGAAGGAAACATAAGAAAAATAAAACGAATAGGAATACAGTAGGAAATGGTAAACTAGGTGAAGGAAACATAAGAATAATAAAACGAATAGGAATACAGTAGGAAATGGTAAACTAGGTGAAGAAAACATAGGAAAAATAAAACGAATAGGAATACAGTAGGAAATGGTAAACTAGGTGAAGGAAACATAAGAAAAATAAAACGAATAGTAATACAGTAGGAAATGGTAAACTAGGTGAAGGAAACATAAGAAAAATAATAGGAATAGGAATACAGTAGGAAATGGTAAACTTGGTGAAGGAAACATAAGAAAAATAAAACGAATAGGAATACAGTAGGAAATGGTAAACTAGGTGAAGGAAACATAAGAAAGTAAAACGAATAGGAATACAGTAGGAAATGGTAATCTAGGTGAAGGAACCATAAGAAAAATAAAACCAATAGGAATACAGTAGGAAATGGTAAACTAGGTGAAGGAAACATAAGAAAAATAAAACGAATAGGATTACAGTAGGAAATGGTAAACTAGGTGAAGGAAACATAAGAAAAATAAAACGAATAGGATTACAGTAGGAAATGGTAAACTAGGTGAAGGAAACATAAGAAAAATAAAACGAATAGGAATACAGTAGGAAATGGTAAACTAGATGAAGGAAACATAAGAAAAATAAAACGAATAGGAATACAGAAGGAAATGGTAAACTAGGTGAAGGAAACGTAAGAAAAATAAAACGAATAGGAATACAGTAGGAAATGGTAAACTAGGTGAAGGAAACATAAGAAAAATAATACGAATAGGAATACAGTAGGAAATGGTAAACTTGGTGAAGGAAACATAAGAAAAATAAAACGAATAGGAATACAGTAGGAAATGGTAAACTAGGTGAAGGAAACATAAGAAAAATAAAACGAATAGGAATACAGTAGGAAATGGTAAACTAGTTGAAGGAAAAATAAGAAAAATGAAACGAATAGGAATACTGTAGGAAATAGCAAAATAGGTTAAGGAAACATAAGAAAAATAAAAAGAATAGGAATACAGTAGGAAATGGTAAACTACTTGAAGGAAACATAGGAAAAATAAGACGAATAGGAATACAGTAGGAAATGGTAAACTAGGTGAAGGAAATATAAGAAAAATAAAACGAATAGGAATACAGTAGGAAATGGTAAACTAGTTGAAGGAAAAATAAGAAAAATAAAACGAATAGGAATACAGTAGGAAATGGTAAACTAGGTGAAGGAAACATAAGAAAAATAAAACGAATAGGAATACAGTAGGAAATGGTAAACTAGGTGAAGAAAACATAGGAGAAATAATACGAATAGGAATACTGTAGGAAATGGTAAACTTGGTGAAGGAAACATAAGAAAAATAAAACGAATAGGAATACAGTAGGAAATGGTAAACTAGGTGAAGGAAACATAAGAAAAATAAAACGAATAGGAATACAGTAGGAAATGGAAAACCAGGTGAAGGAAACATAAGAAAAATAAAACGAATAGGAATACAGTAGGAAATGGTAAACTACTTGAAGGAAACATAAGAAAAATAAAACCAATAGGAATACAGTAGGAAATGGTAAACTAGGTGAAGGAAACATAAGAAAAATAAAACGAATAGGATTACAGTAGGAAATGGTAAACTAGGTGAAGGAAACATAAGAAAAATAAAACGAATAGGATTACAGTAGGAAATGGTAAACTAGGTGAAGGAAACATAAGAATAATAAAACGAATAGGAATACAGTAGGAAATGGTAAACTAGGTGAAGAAAACATAGGAAAAATAAAACGAATAGGAATACAGTAGGAAATGGTAAAATAGGTGAAGGAAACATAAGAAAAATAAAACGAATAGGAATACAGTAGGAAATGGTAAACTAGGTGAAGGACACATAAGAAAAATAAAACGAATAGGAATACAGTTGGAAATGGAAAATCAGGTGAAGGAGACATAAGAAAAATATAACGAATGGGAATACAGTAGGAAATGGTAAACTAGGTGAAGGAAACATAAGAAAAATAAAACGAATAGGAATACAGTAGGAAATGGTAAACTAGGTGAAGGAAACATAAGAAAAATAAAACGAATAGGAATACAGTAGGAAATAGTAAACTAGGTTAAGGAAACATAAGAAAAATAAAACGAATAGGAATACAGTAGGAAATGGTAAACTACTTGAAGGAAACATAGGAAAAAATAAGACGAATAGGAATACAGTAGGAAATGGTAAACTAGGTGAAGGAAACATAGGAAAAATAAAACGAATAGGAATACAGTAGGAAATGGTAAGCCAGGTGAAGGAAACATAAGAAAAATAAAACCAATAGGAATACAGTAGGAAATGGTAAACTAGGTGAAGGAAACATAAGAAAAATAAAACGAATAGGAATACAGTAGGAAATGGTAAACTAGGAGAAGGAAACATAAGAAAAATAAAACTAATAGGAATACAATAGGAAATGGTAAACTAGGTGAAGAAAACATAGGAAAAATAAGACGAATAGGAATTGAGTAGGAAATGGTACACTAGGTGAAGGAAACATAAGAAAAATAAAACGAATAGGAATACAGTAGGAAATGGTAAACTAGGTGAAGGAAACATAAGAAAAATAAAACGAATAAGAATACAGTAGGAAATGGTAAACTAGGTGAAGGAAACATAAGAAAAATAAAACGAATAGGAATACAGTAGGAAATGGTAAACTAGGTGAAGGAAACATAAGAAAAATAAAACGAATAGGAATACAGTAGGAAATGGTAAACTAGGTGAAGGAAACATAAGAAAAATAAAACGAATAGGAATACAGTAGGAAATGGTAAACTAGGTGAAGGAATCATAAGAAAAATAAAACGAATAGGAAAACAGTAGAAAATGGTAAACTAGGTGAAGAAAACATATGAAAAATAAAACGAATAGGAATACAGTAGGAAATGGTAAACTAGGTGAAGAAAACATAAGAAAAATAAAACGAATAGGAATACAGTATAAATATATTGAGACCAGAGTTATTCGTAAAAGCAGTCTTTAAATAAGTACAAATTAGAAACAGTTCATAAGCTGTTTAACAGTGACAAATACTAAGACTTGAGTTTGTAGGGGCAATTTGCGAAAATACTTACGAGGGTGATAAAATTTAGGGTATGAACCAAAATGACTTTATAATAAACTTAGAGGAAACTTTTCTTTCACCTTAACTTATAAATCGCCAAAACTGTAATTTTGAGCAGAGACAATTTTAGAGATATTGGAAGACTTGGCCGAGACAGCTCAGAAGGGAATGAGTAGCTATTATCCATTTAAGAAACTTGTGATCGGATCGTTTTTCTTTGCCGGTCTGCGTGTGCTAGCATTTCATGGTGCTACACAATTGAGGATGTCACCCTAACAAGGGGTATAACTGAAAATAATGTTCCGAGATAATTTAGTTTTAAAGTTAATTGACTTTCTGTATGTAAACACCAATTACTGTATATGAAATGATATATATTCCTTACATATTATGACTGAAACTGTATCAAGAACAGGGAAATAAATAAAAAAAGTACCAAAGAGGGAGGCAAGACATGTTTATTTTCAGCTCTACATACGCCCTTTTTAAGATGAACGTATTAATTTCGTTTAAGCCATATGAATTTCAATTAATTTGACTGAAATATTATAAGTATACTGGGCTAAACTGTGAGAAATGAGAACTTATTTGACTTTTACTTCTAAATACACAATAATTAAACATGCTTGTTCATATTAGAGTTCAAAAGAAATAAATAAGCTTAACATACATCTTCACTTCTAAAGTTCCAAATGAGATAATAGTGGCTACTAATGATGTGAAATTATTACAAAAAAAACTGAATGACCCAGCAAACTCACTTCTAGTCTCTAGCATGAATGACACGTTTCATCTTCGGGTACAACAGGAAGGCTTGCTTCTTTTGCTTCTTTCAGTACATCAAAAAAGTAAATAAGTCTCTAATATCCCTTTCTTTAGCTGTATTAAGGGGAACACATTTCATTAAAGAAGGAGTTAGTTTGCTCACTTCATTGGCTTCATAGTCTTTCTTCCAAAATGAAAACTCACTGAACATATTAGAATAGTTCTTAGAATTT
This sequence comes from Periplaneta americana, assembly GCF_040183065.1. Classification (NCBI taxonomy): domain Eukaryota; kingdom Metazoa; phylum Arthropoda; class Insecta; order Blattodea; family Blattidae; genus Periplaneta; species Periplaneta americana. The sequence continues at coordinate 119,536,021 of NC_091124.1, read as the reverse complement.
GATACTTTTCCTGAAGGCTCACAAAACATTTGACTGTATTTCTGGATTTGAAACGCAGATTGCTTACTTTTTTTTCAGAAAATAAATACTCAGTACTTCAGACCAGTCTTTCAAAACGGAGCAGTTTCGTAACACCGTAAATGATTGTGGCATCTCGCGACAGGACGAAATAACTTCAAGATACTCTTAGCATCCTCAACATTTAACATTTTCTTAATCTTCATGCTGTATATTCCAAAATTTCTGTCACATTGCGAGTAGTTATGCCCTCTTACTGGAAATATATTAAAATTTTCACATTATATACTTTGGAAAAACGTAAGATAAATGACAGAAATTTGAAATTATTATTTTGTTTCCCTGTACCATCAGAGAACATCACAATATTTTTGAAGGGATGAGATTTCATAAAATTCACTAGAGTCAGGTGTACAAATATAACATAATCAGCATTATTTTTTCCTTGTGTTTCCAAAAATGTATACATGTAGCTCTTAGAATCTATAGTATGCAGATGTACATAAAACCACGGAAGTCTTGCTCCTTTCCACGGCTTTACACTTGCACACACACACAACCACTCTCTAAGCCAAGCAATACACAAACACAACCTGCGTCGACAGTTCACCTGAGAGGACGTGGTGCGTCACGTCGTTCTGTTGTTTTATGCCATCTAATTAACTAGGATTGAAACCATTTTTCGTCAACTGATAAAAGAATATCTGTAGATGAAAAAAATGTAATCGCCCTAAAAAGGGCGTACAGTGCTAAACGCCGTTGCTAGGGTGACGTCCTCAATTATAAAACAACGGAAACATCGCCCGTCAATTTGATGTATCTGTAGCACATTTTAATACATTTGTTATTGGGAATTTTTCTAAGTGGATCGGTGAAGAAGAATCAAGTCCATGGCGTTCTCGCTTACTTGATTTAACTCTCTTGAAAGTCTTTCGGAAATATGTAAAAGATCACCACTACAGTCATGTTACAAGAGAGCATAATACAATACTAAAACAAGGGATTTCTGGTCTGGTTGAAAGAACTACTAGAAATATGCTACGGCATAATCTGTTCAGTTGTAACGATATTTTTGTTTGAAAATAAAAGTATTATAATACCGACATTTTTACATTATTCTGTATCTTGTTCCTAAATTACCGCCCTTTAGAACAAGATCTTTGGGCCGTCCGTAACAGGCCAACAGGTTTGATAGGAAGAAGAGAAGAAATACCGACATTTTTACATTATTCCGTATTACTTCTACTAAAGCAATGTAGATGTAGTAGAGTTTTTAATAATTGTACAGTAATAAAACACTGCATTTAAATGCCTCGTTCAAAGGATCCCGCCCAAGCCAGATCAACAGACTTCCTTGCCTCGTAACAGAACTGCCTCGGGTATAGCTTGTGTAATATTGCATATTTTTCCGGTCGTCCGTTTCCTTAATGCATTTAAATATTTCTTTAATCCAAATTTACTCATCAGACAACTTCATTACTAAACTGGTCTGAACATGCTACTTGTAAGAACAATAATATGAACCAAAACATTCTCAAATGTACTTTTAAACTCATTCAAGTAACAGTATGTCCACCGCTGTGGTCTCGTGATAGCGTCTTCACTCGCGAACCTAGCAGGTCGGGGTTCGAATCCCCGCTTAGGACAAATTGCCTGGATGAGGTTTTTTTCGGGGGTTTTCTCTCCGCAGCTGCCGACTTTCTCGGTCGGTCTCCATGGATATGTCAAAAAGTGGTAGTTGGTGGCCATACTCCCATCCCGACGGGAGAGTGGGCTTACACCTCAGACAGTTGAGGGAGAAACATGGAAGAGGGGGATGTTGACTAGAATGGTACACGGGTTTAGAAGGATTGCGGGACTGGTCGTCAGGTTGTTAGCGGTTAGGTCGGTGCGGCGTAGGTGGGGTCGATGGGCATGCAACTCATTCCAGGGGAGACGCACAATAGACCTCAGGTCGGAGTGCATGGGATGCATCCCTCCTGCCCTCATACAGAGAGAGAAAGTAACAGTTTCAGAGTTTTAAATCTTAATAATTTACCATCATTGCCACAATAGCCCAATAAGAACAAAGTTTGGTCCAGTCTGTCAGTCACCTCCTAATCATCCAAGTCTCACTAGTGTCATACTTATGTAACCTCCCATCTGGTATCAGGCTTTCAGTTACATTTTAACTTAAACTTGCAGAGCTCTCAAAACTTTTTTAATACAATCTCATATTTCACACAGCTTATTCTAAATTCAAATTTATTTTGTGTATAATGAGACAAGACCAATGAAAGATTTTGAAAATTTAATTTTACTCTGCTATGTAAAAAAAATCTGAACTTAATTTGTTCTGGAGTGTCACATATTTATTTAAATAGCTTCAATTAGAAATTTTTAGAACAGATTTTTTAACTTTTTTTTCACGTCTGTTTGCATGCAAACATTATTAGGATTTCCCGCCTAACATGTATTTGTAAAAACAAAAAAATCAGAAGCACTAAATCGACAGAACCAATTTGGCTCGATAAATAGGGCAACAGAGTACGAACTGACCAAGCCTAGGTGTAAGCAGAATTTTTCATCTCGTCACAACTTCCGGAACGATTCCGTATCATTCGCGAGGGTAAAAGCGGCGGCAACCATGTTCACCACATCATGTCTCTGTAATGTCAAAGTATTGTAGGTATGAAGGTTCCTTCTGTGTACCTTAATGGCCTGTATAAAGACCACTTATCTGTAACTTTTTGCCCTATGAAATAAATAATTCCTAGACGCTTGATCACAAGTAACGCTTTGCTGAGAATTCATTAGTATACTGAGCGTTTCGAACGAAGGAAAGCATGCACAAAGCCTGTATGCCACAAGGGCCGTATAGATTTATGTATCAACATTTTGCACTACGCAGTACGCTGATAAACAACGCTATCATACAACAGATCTCATGCTCATTCCTCAAGCTTAATGGAGTGCTGTTGCGTGTGTCAATATTTTTAATCGCCCTGTACGAGGAGATACACAAGAACCAATATAAATAACTGCGAATGGCCGGTGGCTCGCGTCTCTACAAGCTGGCGGGGCGGCCACGTTCTGGTTCCACCCTCCTCAGACAGACAGCAGCTGCATTTGGAAAACTGCGGCCCGAATCTTGAATATTGAAGGCAAGTTACTGTACGTCTTTGTAATGCTTTACATTAGTCCGATTTTTTATTTTGAATTAATTTACAGTAGGCCTATATATCAAGCATGCAAGAAGTATTAAGTAGCTGAAAATGTTGATGAAGGGAATTTCATAGTCTCAAAACTTGTCATCCCGATATCATGGAAAGTCGGTTATTTTATCAACAGCTTAGGTTATTCAGCGTCTGAATGAGATGAAGGTGATAATGCCGGTGAAATGAGTCCGGGGTCCAACACCGAAAGTTACCCAGCATTTGCTCATATTGGGTTGAGGGAAAATCCCGAAAAAAATCTCAACTAGATAACTTGCCCCGACCGGGAATCGAACCCAGGTCACCTGGTTTCGCGGCTAGACGCGCTAACAGTTACTCCACACGTGTGGAAATCATGGAAATGTTCACAGCAGCACTCAGTCTGTTTTATTTTCTAGCGATGTCAGAGGAAATTCCTGTAAGAACAAACCTGCAAAGCATTAAACCAGTGGTCGTCAGCACTTGCTGAAATGGATAACGGGTAAGGAGTGCAGAAGGGAGAGGGAGAAAGCATACCCGCCAGCAGCTATAGAGTGCGTCTCTTTATCCGCGGGTAAGAGACTCTAGCCCGAGGGTGCACTGTGCTCATGACCGCTGCATTAAACGAAAAATGAACTTACTAATTGAGATAACCATTATGTCTGCAAGAGAAAGAGAGTCAAAGTGAAGGACAAAGAGAGTCAAAGAAAGGGAGAAAGAGAGTCGAAGAAAGGGAGAAAGAGAGTCGAAGAAAAGGAGAAAGAGATTCGAAGAAAAGGAGAAAGAGAGTCGAACAGAAGGAGAGAGTCAAAGAGAAGGAGAAAGATAGTCGAAGAAAAAGAGAAAGAGTCAAAGAGAAGGAGAAAGAGAGTCAAAGAAAAGGAGAAAGAGAGTCAAAGAGAAGGAAAAAAAGTGAAATAAAATGAGAAAGAGAGTCAAAGAGAAGGAGAAAGAGTCAAAAAAGGAGAAAGAGAGTCGAAGAAAGGATAGAGAGAGTCAAAGAGAAGAAGAAAGAGTCAAAGAAAATTAGAAAAAGAGAGTCAAAAAAAGGAGAAAGAGAGTCAAAGAAAAGGAGAAAGAGGGTCAAAGAAAAGGAGAAAGAGAGCGGAAGAAAAGGAGAAAGAGAGTCAAAGAAAAGGAGAAAGAGAGTCAAAATGAGAAAGAGAGTCAAAGAGAAGAGAGATTCAAGGGAAGGGAGAAAGGTAGTCGAAGAGAAGAAGAAAGAGACTCAAAGAGAATGATAAGGAGTCAAAGAGAAGGAGAAAAGAAGTAAAATAGAAGGAGGAAAGGAGTCAAAGAGAAGGACAAACAGAGTCAAAAAGATTGGGAAAAGGAGATAGAGTCTAAGAGAAGGAGAAACAGAATCAAAGAGAAGAAAAATAGTAGAAAAGTTTTCCGGGCTATGAGGCCGTGGTCTGTTGGTTGTGAGACCAAACGTTTCGTTCACTCCTGCGGTGAACATCTCCAGTGGTGTCTATTGCTGGTGCGGCTGGTTCTACTGCGTGTGCCGATTACAGTCTGCGCTGAGAGATTGATCAATTGATCACGGAACGGGGCGAGGAGGAGTTGGCTGGTGTTTGCCGTTAGGATGGCAAGACGCCGTCATCTGTTGTTCGATGACAAAGCAGGTGAAGGCCGTCGGAAGAAGCGCCGTGAAATCTAAGCTGCAATTTGAGAGGTCCCTGTCCTTTCAATTTGCGACTTATTGAGTGACCTCGTATGTTTAATAGACTATTAATATTATCTGAACTAGGGCATACATAATTTATAATAAAGGTGGAGTATATATGGGGAAGGGCTGTGAAAAAAACGAAAAATCGAAGGAGAATTGGGACGAAAATTTAAAAGGTACGCAAAACGCGTCCTTGCAAGGGGTTGGGGGCTGTACAAAACTAAATACGTGAGCTCCAAGCCTGTTGGCCACTAGTCTCACTCCGGGTTACGCTGCTCCCCTGAAGGAGCTCTAGAAAATTTTGAAGGGGAAGCCGAAATTGGACGTAACCTCTTAGGTACCACATACGCGAGGGGGGCTGAGATTGATCACTGAACGGGGCGAGGTGGAGTTGGCTGGTGTTTGCCGTTAGGATGGCAAGACGCCGTCATCCGTTGTTCGATGACAAAGCAGGTGAAGGCCGTCGGAAGAAGCGCCGTGAAATCTAAGCTGCAATTTGAGAGGTCCCTGTCCTTTCAATTTGCGACTTATTGAGTGACCTCGTATGTTTAATAGACTATTAATATTATCTGAACTAGGGCATACATAATTTTATAATAAAGGTGGAGTATATATGGGGAAGGGCATATAGGTCCGTGGCCCATTTCTTATAGGGCTCATCCCGACATTTGTCTTACGCCTGAGGAAAACCACGGAATACCTTAGGCAGGATGAGTTGTTTCATATAAGAGACTAGCCAATTTGGCTATTATGTAGGAGGTCATGAGCCTTGTTGATTTGTCTCAATTTCGAGACCAGCCATTTGGCTATATGATGGCTCAATTGCGAAGAGGGGGGAGAGATGTAATTGTTAATTAGGGAGATTCATGGGGATATGAATGCAGGTCCGTGGCCCATTTCTTTTAGGGCTCATCCCGACATTTGTCTTAGCGCCTTAGGAAAACCACGGAAAAACCTTAGGCAGGATGAGTTGTCTCAATATCAGAGACTAGCCAGTTGGCTCTTAGGTTGAATGACTCTATGAATCGATGGATATATACTAGCCAATTGGCTTTATTAGATTTCCATCGATCAACAATGTAGATATGTTATGGAGGGATTTTGTTTAGCCAGTTAAGACAAGGTCATTTTACAGCGGTTGCACTATCCAAGGAGTCTCATGGAGTTGAGTCGTGGCTACCAAAACCTGGGAGTAACGCCAGCCTCCCTGTCCTCCTGTCTCAGTAGTATAGCTAATGGACCTGTCTGGTGTCTACGCCGTAACCTAGGATCATACTGGCCGAGGCCAGATATGAGCGGGTTGGGGTTAGCACGAGCTTCCGCATACAGGTTCCTAGCCAGTCGAGCAATGAACTCGTCTATGGTTGGCAACTCTAGTTCATCATGGAACTTTCTTCTCGAGGCGACACGGGGGAGATGGGTAATGAGTCGAATCACCTGGTTTTGGACAACTTGGAGTTTACGGAGATGGGACACTGCCGCAAACCCCCATGCGGGTGCGGCATAGGTAATGACAGAGCGAATGAGGGCCTTATACATGGTAAGTCCTACCCTCAGGTTGTCAGGAGTTAAGGCCGCCAGAATGGGATAGTGTCTAACTATCAGCCCGTTGGCCTTACGAAGAAGGGATTGGATGTGATCTCGGAAGTTGAGATGAGAGTCCATTATGATCCCTAAATATTTAATTTGGTTCATCCACGGCATTTCTCGTCCGAAAAGTGTGGATGGTGGTGGTATGTCTTCGAGCCTCGCTCTTAGTGAAAAGAGTATGGCCTGACATTTCTCTACATTGACCTTGATTCTCCAGTCGTGGAACCACGGCTGGAGGTGATCTAAGATCGACTGTAATCTACGGGACGCTAATCTATAGGTTTTGCCCATCGCCAAGAGGGCAGTGTCGTCTGCATAGATATACAGATGACTACTTCTGCCGTGGATATAGCGAAACGGGAGGTCATTAATGAATATATTGAAAAGTATGGGCCCGATAATGGAACCCTGTGGGACTCCTGCGTGAATTTCACGGGGGGTGGAGAAACTAGTGCCTACACGGGTTTTGAATGTACGGCCTCGGAGGTAGTTAGAAATGAGGCGTATCATTCCATCTGGGACTCCCATGCCCAGTAACTTAACGAGGAGTCCCTCATGCCAAACCTTGTCGAATGCTCGCTCGATGTCCAGGTAAGCTGCAGCTACTACACGCTTCGTGCTCATAGCCCAGGTAATGTCCTCCGTCATGCGGAGTGCCTGGAGTGTAGTGGAACGACCAGGGTGAAAACCGAATTGCTCGTTCCTGATTTGGGGCAATACTACTTCAGTGAGGCGTCTGTGTATGACCCGCTCCGCCAGTTTGCTGAGACAACTGAGGAGACTAATAGGCCTATAGTTGCTTGGATTCGTCTTATCCTTTCCGGGCTTTGGAAAGAGAACTACGTGAGCTTCTTTCCAGGGAATGGGATAGTGACCGGAAGCCAAGATGTTATTAATTATCTCTGCTATGCGCTTCATAGCTGACCTTGGGAGATGCTGCAATATAATTCCTTGGATACCGTCGGCTCCTGCGGCCTTATGAGGGCCGAGGCGACGAATGAAATGGGCGACCTCGTGGGTGTTCGTAGGTCGTATCCCATTTTCCGGCTCCCTGCTAACGATGTCTCGAACCGATTCCTCAACAGCTCTGATATGGGGAAAGTTTAAATTTTGTTCCACGGGTTGAAAAGTGGTCTCTAGAACGTCTGCCAGTGCGGTAGCCTTCTCCTCAGGAGTAAAGGCCGTGACATCTGGACCGACTACTAATGGGTGAATAGATTGAGACGGATTGGACAGAGCTCGAGATACACGCCAGACATCTGACATGTTTCTGCTGTCCATCGTCTCAACTTTGGATTTCCAAGCATCCACGACCGTTTCGTGGACCGCCTCACTGATCCGCCTGCGCAAGCGGTTCATTTCTATTCTATGTTGATCTAACCTAGTACGCTTCCACAATGTTCTTGCTCTATTGCGGGCGATCTTTAGGTCTCTAATATAGGCTGGGAGCTGCATCCGTCCCGGTTGTGAAGACCGTTTCGGTATTGCAGCAACCATTGCCTTGTTTATGCACTCCGTCAGGTCGCTAACTGACCTATCTATCCCTGCCGGAGTGACTTCAGGGGGGAGTGGTGGAAGCGTAGCGGCTACCTGGTCTTGAAAGAACACCCAGTCTGCCGCCTTGTAGTTGAATTTCTCAGCGGTTGGGGAGAGTTCGACTGGGTGCATGATCTCCATTATCACCGGTAGGTGGTCGGACGGAAGATCATCCAGGGTTGTTAGTCTCGCTCTAGTTGTGAGACCTTTCACCAGAGCGATGTCTAATATGTCAGGCAGTTGATTTGCAGCATCCGGTACGTGTGTGGGTTCCCTAGGGGCCATCACGACGTATCCGTTTCCTGTAGAATTAAGAAAAAGCCTATCGCCCTGCCGATTGGGGCGTTGACAGTTCCAGCCTGGCTCCATCGTTGTATATATAGTGCGGGAGGGGGGGGCTTGCTGTTGTCGCCTCGGTCCGCGCTCGAATGTGCTTCGCGGGCGGGTTTGCTGTTTTCCACGCGCTCCGCGTCCGAGGTTGTGTTGTTTAATTGTGCTACGCGGGCGGGTTTGATGTTGGTTTTCCTTAATGCCGGATACCAGGCCTTGTTAACCTTGAGGCCTTCTTCTTTTCGATTGAAATTGTTCTTATGTTTATATATTTCAATCGCCTCTCGGTGTAGCCTCGCGTAGAAATGTGGTGTGTCGCTGAGTGTATCGGTGTCTTCGAACCTAATTTTATGTTCGCCTTCCAGATAAGCATGTTCAGCTACAGCCGACTTATCTACGTAGCCAAGGCGGCAGTTTCTTCTATGTTCGGAGATCCGAGTCTTGAAGCTCCGCTGCGTTGTCCCTATGTAGACTGCTCCACATGAACACGGGATCCTGTAGACCCCCGTAGAAGATAATCTGTCGCGTTTGTCCTTGGCTGAGCGTAGGCTGTTGCGTATCTGCTTGGTGGGCAGGAAGATAGTGTCCACCTTGTGCCGGTTGAGGATCTTGCTTATCCGGTCCGTAACTTGCTTGTGATAGGGCAAGAACACCGTGCCTCTCTTCGTATGGTCTTGGCCTGACTCCGGTGTCGTCTTCTTCCTTGGTTTCAAGGCCCTTTTTAACTCTGTCTTGGCGTAGCCATTAGCGGTTAGGGCTGAATGTAGGTGGTCGATTTCTTGGTCTATATGTTGGGGGTCAGAAACCCGTATGGCTCGGTCGAAGAGGGTTTTAATCATTGCACGCTTCTGCCGGGGATGATGATTGGAATCTTTGTGTAGATATCTATCCGTGTGTGTGGGTTTCCTGTACACCTTGTGGCCGAGGGCGCCATTTTCTTGTCTGTAAACCAGTACGTCTAAGAAGGGTAACTGGCCATCCTTCTCTGTTTCCATAGTGAATTGTATTTGTTCATGTTGACTATTGAGGTGTAATAAGAAGTCTTCGAGTGTCCGTCTTCCATGTTTCCAGATCACGAAGGTGTCGTCCACGTATCTGTACCAGCAGCTAGTCTTCAATGTTGCCGTTTCCAGTGTTGCCTCCTCAAAAGCTTCCATGTAGAAGTTAGCTATCACAGGACTTAGTGGACTCCCCATGGCCACTCCGTCGGTTTGTTCGTAAAACTTTTGTTGCCACTGGAAATATGTGGTGGTTAGGACGTGTTGGAAAAGAGTCACAATATCTTCGGAAAAGATGTTCTTGAGTAGAACCATGGTATTGCTGATTGGTACCTTGGTAAATAAAGAGACCACGTCGAAACTCACGAGGATATCTTGCGGATCGGCTACCAGTGTCTTCAATCTCTCAATGAAATGTGTGGAGTCTCTTATGTAGGAGTTGGTCTTGCCTACATGCGGTCCGAGTAAACTGGTAAGAAATTTGGACAGGGCATAGGTCGGGGAGCCGATACTGTTGACGATGGGGCGGAGCGGGACTCCCGGTTTATGAATCTTCGGTAGTCCATATATTCTCGGTGGCAGTGCCTCGGATTTTTTGATGGATCGCTTCTGATCGGCCGGTATGGATGACTGCATGATAAGAGTGTTTGTTTTTCTGAGAATCGCCGCCGTTGGGTCCCTGGAGCACACTTTGTATGTGCTTGGGTCTAGAAGCTCCTCGACCTTCTGATTGTAGTCTTTGGTGTTTAGGATCACTGTGGCGTTGCCTTTGTCTGCTGCCAACACGATGAGGTTTCTGTTGTTGTTAAGGGATCTTAAGGCCTGCCTTTCCTTGCCGGTCAGATTGGTCTTGGTTGGTTTGGCGTGCTGTAGTATCCTGGCCGTCTCTCGTCTGATTTCCTCAGTTTCGTCGTTAGGTAGTCCTCTTATCCCCGCTTCTATGTTGGAGATAATGTCTTCAATTGGCGGATGATGTGGTGTGATCGCGTAATTTCCTCCCTTGGCAAGGACTGCAATTTCCTCCGGAGACAGTTGAACTTCCGACAGGTTAACAACCGTCCTATTTGTGTCCAACTTCTGCGTAGACTTCTTCTTTGCGGGTAGGTTTAAAAACTTCTTCTTGTGTCTGTTGGTATTCTTCAGAAATTGAGATTTCATGGGGTCATACGTGATCTTGTCAATGTTATCCCAGTCTTTGTCGTGGACCGTGCTGCTAAGTTGTAGATGGAAATCGTATAATATGTTGTCATTCTTGGCTAGTTCCCTCCTGGTTCGATGTATCCGTTCTCTCACAAGGGCTTGTTCTGTGCGGTTGTAGATACGATGTGCCTGCGCTGTGTGTTGCTGTCGTTTCATTCTGATGAAACGTGGGATGGTATCCGTGTCCCGGCATCGAAGTAGAAACGTTAGCGAGCTCAGTAGTTGGGCTTTCTTCTTACGATGTACTTCGAAACGTCGTACCAGTTTGTATTTGTCCTCCCCGTAGAGGCGACTTATATTGGAGTGTAGGCTTTTACGGCCGGCGTCAATAGTAGAAAAGTTTTCCGGGCTATGAGGCCGTGGTCTGTTGGTTGTGAGACCAAACGTTTCGTTCACTGCTGCGGTGAACATCTTCAGTGGTAAGCTTTCTGCAACATATGCTTCTTTATTTGGACGACAAATGTCGCAAATGTGCTGCTCAGATGGAGTCTATAGGTCAGTAATGCGAGGTTCTGAAACAATCATTGCTAATGTAGACTATCCTAACGACGTAATAACGTGCCTAAGACAATGCATAATGATATAGCCACAGCATCACGTTGCAGCATGTGAACGTGAGCCAGCAGTCGGCTGGTCGGCCTTGGTACTTCATGGGCTGCCTTGCCACAGTTTATTATTTTATTATCAACACAAAATTATAATATCAATATATGTACTCACAAATTAGATTCCAAATTAAGATGGGTTCCCTTTTGTCACCAGAATGTATACATCTAAAGGACTCCTACAAGGGTGCTGCTTATCTCCAATATTATTAAAAATTTATATTGGTAAGTGTCTTACAGATTGATCTAGAAATTGTTGCTATGTGGGACTGCAAATGAAACAAGATTATTATTTAAACCATCTATTATTTGCAGATGATCAGGTAGTGATCACACAGGATACAGATGATGCATTTTACATGATAAGAAAACTGATTGCAGAGTATGGAAAGTGGGGATTACAGATAAATTTCTATAAAACTACATATTTGACATTAGGTATGGATAAACAGTTAATAAATGACACAGAAAAATGAAAAATGTTGAAAGTTTTAAATATTTTGGTTCAATTTAAGAGAAGAGCGCAACGACAAATTTAGAAATGGAAAAAAAGATTAATTATTAATTGCAAGAGAATCATCATCATCATCATTATCATCATCATGTCAAGTACTAGTCCCAAAAGAACTGTTACGGCCTGAAAATGCGATTTTCTTGCCATCTTTTCATAGGTCGACGAAGTGACCGTTTCCCATTTTGACGATACTATATTATTGCCTTAGAGATCCTGGATGAAACCATTCTTGATACGTGTTCCTTCCTGTTTAACTGATATCTGGAGATATAGTCCAGTATTGATGACACATTAAGTTCTTGAAGGATATCTTCATTTTTCTTCCGATCCCATTCAGTGTAGCCAGCTGTTCGGCGTATGAATCTCATCTCGCAAGCTGTTAGTCTGCTTTCATCTTTTGTCCTTATATTCCACGCTTCACTCCCATAACTTAAGACTGGTCGAGCTATTATTTGATAAAGATGAGTACCAGTTGATTTTTGTACTAATGAAGGTTTTAAAACTCTATTAACCCATTTATGCCCAGGTGGGTCGTTTTCGACCCACTGATTAAAATTATTTTCCACGCGAATTATTCTAGGCAACACTACGTATCTACTTTTCTTAGATGCACAAAGGTACAATGCATTTGTGGAACACGCGGGAAACCAACAGACCACGTCATTATTGCGCCGGAACTTGCCGAATAACTATGACGCAACTACCGTCTGATTTGGAGAAGAATAAGTGAGTAAAAACTCTGTTCAATCCGTGAATTTTATTAACAATCAGTGTTTCCTGCCAAGAAGATACAGGAGAATATGTATCTTGTATGTTTTTGTCAATATTTACGCTATTTGCTGTACAGTAGGGCTTAGAATTCAGTGTGGGTCGATAACGACCCACTAAGCACTTATTCGAGGATTACCTTTCGCATAGCTTTTCATTATGAAATCATTTTGTTTTCTTATTATTTTCCTTTGAGCGATGTTTTTACGAACAACTACCTCAATAGAAGTTTGTGTAAGGATTAGGAGTGCTTTTGGGAATGATAATTCTGATAGCACTTCTCAGAATATCTCAGGCTTATTACCGCTTTCGTTTACAACATTGTTTTATTTGTGTAATGTTATATCTCACTGCTTGGGATGCACTCTGGATAGTCTTTGACGAACTAAGTAGTTCATAATTCTCGGCACTAGCGGCACCTATGAGAGAGAGAGAGCCGAGTGTGAATAACAATCAGAATGACCCCGTTTTGTCTTTTTATTCTCTTCATGAGAGTCCCCTACTGGCCCCATCTGAAAACTGAGATCCTTCATTACAGTTTCCATAATCATAATTATTCCCTGTTTTCAGACTCACTGGTCTGACAGTAATCTAAATTCTAGGATAGTTGGAGAGATCTGATTCTTCCGAAATCCCAAAATACGGGGCAGATGTATTGATTGATCTACCTGAGGATAACGGATGCAAATTCTGGAGATGAAGATTGCAAGGACTCCGACTGAGCTCAACTACAAGCCACAGCAGAGTTAGTGACAGGGCTACTAGACATTGTTCAGCCTTATAATGAGGAAAGGGGCACCGATATTAGAAAAGATTCAGATGTTATCAGCAATGAAATTGAGAATTCCCCACCACCGACACGTAGAATAAAGTGAGAAAGAAATAAAGGTGAGCATCATGTCTAACGAACATGAAGTAGCCCCTTTACAAGAAGAGGAAATCAAAGTTCGTCTGCCTTGTTTTTCGTAAATATAATTGCAATATGAGTGGAGTACATACTTCTGAAATACGTAGAAAAAATGGCACATACCATTACTTTCGTGGTTATTAGATGTGTGCATGAACAATGCTTGGCTTCTCAGTCAGTCGATCATATGGAAAGTCTTTGGATGCATTCGCCTTCGGCCACGAAATAGCGCAAGCCTAAAATATGACACTTCTCCAAAGAGTGCAGCAAGACGAGTTCGTTTCTTCGATACCATCAAAGAACACCGGAGAAAGGATCACTGTTGGCACTATAGCCCAACAAAAAAAACGGCGATACAAGATTTGTGGCAATGTAAAAGCATGTCAGAGGTGCACCATATCATGAGTAGAACTAAGGACCTATGTCATGTATTTTAGTAGGTTATTTTACGACGCTGTACCAACATCTCATGTTATTTAGTGTCTGAATGAGATGAAGGTGATAATACCGGTGAAAAGTGTCCAGGGTCCAGCACCGATAGTTACCCAGCATTTGCTCATATTGGGTTGAGGGAAAAACCCGGAAAAAATCTCAACCAGGTAACTTGCTCCGACCGGGATTCGAACCCGGGCAACCTGGTTTCGCGGCCAGACGCGCCAACCGTTACTCCACAAGTGTGGGCCTTATGTCATGTACCATAATTTATTGTGTGTTTCAAATTATTTATTTCTTCAAGTACAAGGTTTCCCTTCAGATTTGTGAATGTAAAATACATGTGAATGTGAATGTAGCTCTCAGGGAAATTATAATTATTATTCAACAAATATTAAAAAAAAATAGTATGCGTTTTAATATGGTAATGATTTGTTTATACATTACTTTTAAATTTAACAAGTTGCATACTACGCAAAAGCATAAATAAAACAAGAAATCATCAAAACATTATAATGAACAAATTCTCGAGGAAGTGCCTAGTGGGTCGTTATCGACCCATCCCATAAATTTTTACCGAAGTAACAAAATCAGTATGTTCATAGTTCCTCATGCTTACAACGTCCCTCTGACTCACTTAATATGATATGTGAAACAAAAAAAAAAAAAAAAAAAAACAATCTGGGCATAAATGGGTTAATGATGCCCATTGATTTGTTGAATTTTACAATTTTCTCTGATAAATCCAAATTTTCAACAAAGGAAAGTTTATATCCCAAATAATTAAACTCATTAACTCTTTCCAAAATTGTGTTATGTAAACAAATTTTGCTTGGTATTGGCCATTATTTTTGTTTTGTTAATGGATATTCCCATTGAATATTTTTGAGCTATTAAATTCAAATTATGCACTGACCATTGCAAATCATCTTCAGATGTTGTTAGTAAAACAAGATCATCTGCAAACGTTATTACATCTAATTTTAAATTTCTGTTAATAGTGATATTTCCGTGTTTTGTGTCTCTAAAATCTTTCACAATGGAATTCATATAAACGTTAAAAAGCAGATGAGAGAGACCACAGCCTTCTCTGACTCCTGAGTTTATTTCCGTCCAATGAGTTATTTTGCCATTTATTTTTACTGCAATAAGGTTTGATTTATAAAGGTTATAAATATTATATAGTCTATGACCTGCTTTGTAATCTGATCCTTTGTCAAAATCTTGAATAACAAACTTCTGTTCACTTTATCAAATGCCTTTATAAAATCTATAAATGCCAAATGTGTTTCTATATTAAATTCTCGATGCTTCTCAATCAAAATTTGTATTGTAAAATATCCATCGCAGCATTATCTGCCCTTCCTGAAGCCATTTTGTTCTTCACTGAATATATCTTCATAATATTTACATAATTTATTCTTAATAATACTAGAATAAATTTTATGACCAGAATTTGACAAACTGATCCCTCTGTAATTGGGCAGGAGATTTATAGGAATGTGAAATTCAATTTTGTGGAATAGGATTATTTTGTACTCCACCAAAAAATTAATATGTAAGGCAATGCTACAAAGTACGCTATTATATGGGGCAGAACATGAACAGTAATAGACTACATGCCGAGAGATTAATGGTAGTGGAAATGATGTTTGGAGGAGATCAGCAAGGATATCAAGAAGAGGTAAAATCCGAAATAATAGAATCTGTGACGTTCAATTCATTTCAATTTATTAAGCCATTAAACATACAGTGACAGGCTTCCTCACAAAAAAAAAACATAATTTGAAAATACACATATAATTGAAAACAGTAAAGTTTAATTAGAATGAAAACAAAAAACATTTTGAAACTCTAAAACTAATGAAAACACTTCACTCTTAATGTAATAATTGTAACTAAATGTAAATAACTTTATTTATTAAAAACAATTTCGTATGAATTTATGTTAAGAAACTCATCTACAGAGTAGAAAGGATTAATTAAAAGCCAATTATAAAATCTAGCTTTGAAACTATTGGTTGGTAACTTATAATATTGAATGGGAAGCTTATTATACAGGATATTTAAAAAATACGGGGCATAATTTCAGGTATGTATTTCCCACATGTAGACAATCAAAATAGTTCATTACAACATGTGTCCGGAAATGCTTTATTTCCGAGTTATGGCCTTCACAACATTGAAATTCACCGGAACGTTTTTCTTTCCGCAGGTCGTTGCCGTCAAAGGAGACATTAAGAGGGCACTCTGACAGTTCATTCCGAGGCGAAGGTTACATTCAGTGTTGTGTAGGCGTTAGACTGTGCGACATGTATTTAAATCAAGAGCTGGCAGAGATACACTTCATGTACGGTAAGGCGGACGGCAATGCTGCGCTGGCTCGTCGTTTGTACCAGGAGAGAGAGGTAACCACAGCGACAATGTCCAGATCGGAAGACATTTGTACGTCTCCATTACCGTCTGTGCGAGTATGGAAAATTTAACTCTCCTGGTTTGGGAAGGGAACGAACAAGATCTACAACTCCAGAAGTACAGGAGGAGATTCTGGAGGCTGTGAACATGACTCCTATCAGCACACGAACGGTAGCGTTCCTCATACGACTGTCTGGACACTGTTGAAAGAATATCAATTGTATCCTTATCATTTGCAACGTGTACAGGCCCTGTCACCAGCAGATTACCCTGCACAAGTTAGGTTCTCTCAGTGGTTCTTGCAGCAGTGTGGTGTAAATCCGAACTTTCCTGCCTTAGTATTATTTACAGATGAAGCACAGTTCACACGAGATGGCATAACAAATTTCCACAATCAGCATGTATGGGCGTATGAAAATCCACGTGCAACTGTTCCATCTCATCACCAGGTGCGATTCTCCCTCAACATGTGGGCCGGTATCATTGGTGATCCATTAGTTGGACCCACCCCATGTACTTATAAACAGACTTACGGGGCAGGCGTACACAAACTTCCTGGAAAACACCATACCTCATGTTTTAGAAGACACTCCACTGATCAATCGTCAACACATTCACTTCTTGCATGATGGCGCTCCTGCACACTTCAGTCGTACGGCTCGCCGGTACTTGGATCGAAGGTTTCCTGATCGATGGATAGGTAGAGGTGGCCCAATTGCTTGGCCTCCACGCTCACCTGATCTGAACCCTCTCGAGTTCTACTTGTGGGGCCATTTAAAATCATTGGTTTATTCGTCTCCGGTGCCTGATTTGGAATCCCTTCGGAATAGAATTGTGGCATGTTCTGAGGACATACGCAATACTCCTGGAGTTTGAGATCGTGTTCGCAGGTCAATGAGACATCGATGTGAGGTCTGTATTCAAGCAGGAGGGGGACATTTTGAACATCTTCTGTAATGACAACGACCTGCGGAAAGAAAAACGTTCCGGTGAATTTCAATGTTGTGAAGGCCATAACTCGGAAATGAAGCATTTTCGGACACATATTGTAATGAACTATTTTGATTGTCTACACGTGGGAAATACATACCTGAAATTATGCCCCGTATTTTTGAAACACCCTGTATAATTTCATCCCCATGACAGAAAAATTTGTACTAGCTTTATGTAATCTACAGTATGGGATATTGATTTGTTCACTATTTCTAATTTCATGATCATGTATATTGGCTACTGATGAGTAATTGTCTATATTTTGTCGAGTA
Organism: Periplaneta americana; assembly: GCF_040183065.1. NCBI lineage: Eukaryota > Metazoa > Arthropoda > Insecta > Blattodea > Blattidae > Periplaneta > Periplaneta americana. The sequence goes on along the minus strand of NC_091124.1, from coordinate 119,518,598 downwards.
TAAAGGACTAGGTCATATATATATATATATATGACAGTTAATATCTGTGATTGTTTGAAAAGAGGTCGACAATGTTCCAGATAGTTTGATTGACATAGAATTCTAATGGCTTTCTTTTGCAAAATCAAAACACTCCCAATTTTGCTACCATTTCCCCATAAAATTAAGGAATACATAATTATCGACTGAAAGAACGAAAAGTAGGCACATCTTAAATAATTTTGAGAAATGCTAGTCACTAATTTCTTTAATAAATATATAACTCTTGATAACTTTGTGCATATATATTCGATATGTTTTTCCCATGTTAAACTGGAGTCTATAAAAAGTCCTAGAAATTTGGTATAGTTTTGTATGTTGTCCTTTTTTATTACATGATTTAGGGTAAACGTTACGTTGATAGTCTTTTCTTGATTAAACAAAAAACCATTAGATTCAAACCATAAATCCAGCTGTGTTAAAATATCATTGGTTAGAGCATGTAATTCATTCAGAGTAGAGCTAGAACATAAGAATGTAGTTTCATCAGCATACATAATTGTTATAGTTTTAATGAATTTAGGAAGGTCATTTATTACTACTAATAATAGCAGTGGACCAATTATTGAGCCTTGTGGAACACTATAATGTATACTGCAGAGACTGCAGAGACTTGAGACTAATTGCCTTCTGCCATGAAGATAGGTTCTAAAAATATTTAGTGTAGTCCCTCGAATACCATAAAATTCTAATTTTGATAAAATTAAGTTGTGATCAATGCAATCGAACGCTTTGGACAGATCACAAAACACAGCATTAACTTGTGACCTATTTTCAAAATTTCTTAAAATTTCGGTTATTAAAAGCTCAATTGCATCATTTGTTGATTTACGCAGGTAGACGGCTAAATTTTACAGACAATAGAAGGAAAGCGTTTGAGTTTCTATGGACACTTAAAACAGATTAATAAGAACAGAATACCACGGACTGCAGAAGAGACAAGAGGAAGGGTTAGTTCACGAGAATGTTGGTTGAAGTTCGACGGAGCATGCAGAGAACAGGAAGTGATGATGATGCTATGGACAGGAACGTTTGGCTTTAGCAGATTGGTTTGGATTGAAGGAGAACCATTGTATAATGGAATAGACAATGAACACTTGCAGTAACACCAATGTATAATTATTACAATAGCATATGTACTACATTATTACTATATTATTATTATTATTATTATTATTATTATTATTATTATTATTATTATTAATAGAACATAAACATTTCCCTCTTCGCTCATGACCAAGTTTCATTCACTCATAGTTTTCTGCCCAAGGGCAGTTTTATATTGCACACCTGCATTCCCCAATCTTTTCTATTCTCCACCTTCCTCCAAGTCTCCGCATATGATCCATATATCTTAACAATGTCTATCATCTGATATCTGTTCCTGTCCCGAATTTTTATTCTTTTCATCATTCCTTACAGCACGCAGTTTTCTCTTGGCCAGTGATTCAGCTAATTTCTTTTCCCCTTTCTGGTCAGTTTCAGCATCATTCATTCTTCACCCGCTCTTTCTTGCACATCATCATTTCTTATTGTGTGTGTCAATTTCACACGCTCCATTCTTCTCCATATCCACATTTAAAATGCTTCCAGTCGTTTCTCATCACTTCATCGTAATGTCCAGTTTCTGCTCTACTCAATACCACACTCCACACAAAGCACTTCAATAATCTCTTCCTTAGTTATTTTTCCAGAGGTCCAAAGAAAATGTTCCTTTTTCTATTAACAACTTCCTTTGTCATTAATATCCTCCTTTTGACTTCCTGATAGCAGATCATGTTACTGCTTACAGTACATCCCAAGTATTTGAAGCTGTTCACTTGCTCTACTATCTCTTTTAGAATTCACAAGTTTAACTTCTTTATTTTTCTTCCGACAACCCTGGTCTTCGTCTTATTTGCATTTATCTTCATCCCATACTGCCCAGAACTGTCATTTAGCTCAAGTAGCATATTTCTTAGTATCATTCCCTCTTCTGCTAACAACGCCATGTCATTAGCAAATTTTGTGAACTTTATTCTTTTTCCCCCTACTATTACCCATATCATGTTCTAAAAACAGTTCTTCACTAAATCCACCAAGATGATGTTGAAAAGAGTAGGTTATAAAGGGCATTATTCCTCTTCCTATTCCACTTCCCTCTGACATCTGTTCTTCTACTGTATACTGATTTTGAGTAGTTTCATATAAAAATTACCAAGTTATAGTTGCAAATTCATAAGAAAATTAATAAAGGGCAATGTTTAAAATGAAAAACATAGCAAAGAATTTCGGTTTAGAATCATCATCAAAAAATCTAAAATAATGGCATGAGATAAAATAGTAAGCTACTAAATAATAAGTTTGGAACACGTAAACACTTTCAGTTATGTAGAATTGTAGACTGTGATATATCTTAAGAAAACGAGAAATAGGTGCATACAAAATTAATAAAATTCACATAAATATCAGAGATTTCAAACAACAATTTTAAACCTAACTTGTTACAAAAATCTTCAGAATCTGTAATACATTGTCACTGCCATCTCTCCTATTTGGAAGTGAAGTTTGGACAGTTAATACAATACAAAGATTTATTTTCAGTCAATGACTTTACTTTTTATATGTGTAAGGTACAAGTCCTTATATTACATAATTTAATACTGTATTAACGTTTTCGTCGGCCATGCCGACATCATCAAATACAACGTTTTATGCTGCAATATCATCTCTAAATAAGTACATGTGCCTCTACGATAAAAAATACAATATACATTGATAAACATAAAACATATTAAAATCAACATGGTTTGGGGACATCAATATTTCTTTTCTCATGTAAATGTACCCTTACTGTCAATTAGTTAAAAACACAAACGTGTTATTACAATGCATATACATATATAAAATTGCAGGTCTTCACTATATAAAAATAAAACTGAAAAATCCATTGCTGTCAGCCTGCACAACAAACAACATCGAACGAACACACACGCTCATATAATTATATCCAAATTAGAATGCTGATATTTACCTCACAACAACACTCCACAACAACTATAGAATTTGGACAACCTCCTCAAATTAACCATATTGAAGATTATCGTCGGTCATAGTGTACGTTCAAGTTCATGTCATCAATTAACATCAAAATACAACCTAATACAGAAACATATCATCTGTTGTAAATGTCATCTGTAACAACTTTGATGAATTCAGTTTTCAAGGTACAATCTCAACACATACATTATGGTGTACATACATCTTTTGGACACAGAAAAGGCGTGTAATAACTGGATAATAGGAATATGGACACAAGCAAATTAGATAGTATAGATTAAATATTGTAAGCATCTCTTCACATAGTATTTTACATGGATTTTTCAGTTTTATTTTTATATAGTGAAGACCTGCAATTTTATATATGTATATGCATTGTAATCACACGTTTGTGTTTTTAACTAATTGACAATAAGGGTACATTTACATGAGAAAAGAAATATTGATGTTCCCAAACCATGTTGATTTTAATATGTTTTATGTTTATCAATGTATATTGCATTTTTGATCACAGAGGCACATGTATTTATTTAAGGGATGATATTGCAGCATAAAAAGTTGTATCTGATGATGTCGGCATGACCGACGAAAACGTTAATACAGTATTAAATTACGTAATATAAGGACTTGTACCTTACACACATATAGAAAGTAAAGTCATTGACTGAAAATAAATCTTTGTATTGTATATCATAGGCTTTTCTGAAAAATTATTCAAAATGAATTGCAAAATATTGGACAGTTAAGCAGAGTCAATAATAGAGTACAATGAAATGGTTTAGAAAAACAAGTTGTTATTTATACACTTTTCGATCATAAGAGGAATGAAGAAATGTTATAAGAATTAAGAGCTGAATCAGCAGAAACGAAAATACAAAACTATAACAACAATGCGCTACAAGATATGTCAAGAGTGAATGGCAACTGAACTCCAAAATTAATTTTTAATTACAGATCAAGAGGAAGGAGACGACCAGAAGACCTTTCCAAGGATGGAAGAGGCTGAAACGGGTCTGTAATAAGGTCTACTTCATGAAAGATAATAATAATAATAATAATAATAATAATAATAATAATAATAATAATAATAATAATAAACCATTCACGAAAGGAATTTTCTGATACAATTTCTACTGCCAGTTCGCATAAACTTAATTTCTTTCCTGGAATTGAAGACGGGTCAGCTGCTTTCAAAATGATACGTCTGTCTTTCGATAAATTAGGCATTCTTGGTTTTAAATTTTTCCAGAAACAATGTACTAAATTTTCGTCTTCCGGTCATGTATTAAAAATTTAGATGACGCTTAAATATACTAAACACGCTTTGCATTTCCATGCCGCTGATTGTGAGCTTCCTTCTATAGGATCGAGCAGTAAGATCTGAAAAGGAGTTGGCACAATGGAAGTTAACAGTACCTGGTCGTCAAAGTGGCTGCCCTGTCGCAGGGAGGTCATTGTTGCTATATTAAAAGCTTCGATCGTTTGACTGGAATTTTTATTACGACTTTCGTTCATTCGACCGGACGCGGAGATAAAAAAAAATCGTTGTTCTTTTGACAAGTCAGGGCGCTCGAGTTTTTACACACAACCAACAACGGGAACCTGTGTAGGCTTCAATTGTTACTCTGCCAGGTATAAATAGATTACACAGGGATAATACACAAAAGACGACCGACACTGCGCAAAGGTTACGTCTAGATGACCTCAAATTACATCAGCATGGGCTACAATTTCAGGTAATCTCCATCTTAAAGTAGAGCTAGTATTCCGAAGCAAATACTGTGCAACGTAAACAGCACGAACACAACTGACAGTTGAGTAGCTCATTTTCAAAACGTCTCTTGTGCACCTGATAACGAAAATGAGCTTCTTGTGTCCATGCATTCTTCAAATATAACTCTACATGTCAGAATATGACTCCAAAACGCCCTCTAAACCACTAAAATCTTGCGTTAAAAGTGACTATTGGAATCGAACTGACTCTTGTCCACAGAAAAAAAAAAAAACATTAGTTACAGCTTTGGAATCAAAGAGTCTCATGCTCCTATTTGATTCCAAAAGCACTCAACATTTTTGGTTTCATAATGCATCTTGCCTAGCTGGTAAAAAAATTTTAGACCTAATAAAGTTTTTCGTGATTTCCCACAAAGGTATGGGAATGGAGAAAGGTCGTTTTGAAAGTAAGCTCCTCAGTTATGGAACAATTTAACGTTCATCAGAAATTACGTTTTTATATAGGATGGGCGTTTTTAAAGGGTTAGGTACAGCTTACAGCAGTACAATTTTTGAAAATATGCAACTTTTTTTCCTCCATTACTGTATAATAATGAAAATTGGTATGTATGAAACACTGTCCTTCTGCTATATGAAAAAAAATTCGATTTAAAAAAAATTTATATATATATATATATATATATAAATAAATTTTTTAAATTGATAATGGTGGTACTTCACTGTACAGTGATGAAGCGTTTCCCTCATAACTCATAAACTTGCAAACTTTCTCATTTTCTCTCTCTTTTATTTTATTGCTGAAAATCATGTTTACAATATCATGCGCTTCCAACTATATTCCTAAATAAATAATATTTTTTTTCTTATTTTCTGTTAGAAGAAAATACTGACATTTGACCATTTTTTATTGAATTTATTTTTTATCAGACAATCTATCAAAGGTAGAAAAGTGATCTTGCGTCATATTGTAGATATGGCATGCATAAATACATACCAAAATTTAATCACAGAATGTTGGTTAGTTTTTGAGATATGTGGGAAACGCTTCATCACTGCACAGTGAACTGAATTTTGACAAATAAAATGTATTTTTTTAATCGTAAAAATATTTTTTTTTTCATATTGCATAAGGACAGTGTTTTACACATAATAATTTTCATTGTTGTAAAATATACAGTAATGGAGGAGAAAAAAAAAGTTGAATATTTCAAAAATTTTACTGCTATAAGCTCTACCTAACCTCTTAAATGCATGAAAACACAGAACTTTAATGAGACGGGGGGGGGAGGGGAAGGAATTTTATTACAACCTTAACATCGACTTTTTAAAAATGTTATTAATGTTCACATTTTGAAAATTATGTCTCACAGCTCGCCACCTAGAAGACGTTCACTCTCAAACAGCCTGCGAAAGAAATGGCCCATAACACTTCTCAACATCTCAACAGTGCTGATTTTCACACGAAATTTGTTTTCGAGCTCCTCAACTATCTGTGGCAAACTTGCATAGTTTTGCTTTTTAAGTGTCCCCACAAAAAGTATTCAGGTGACCTGGAGGCCTTACAATGTCACTCACGATTCCTGGAGACAATGCCATTGTCAAAAATGTGACGTATTGCTTGCTTGGAAATTCTCAATCTTGTCTTGCTGAAACCAAAATGACCTCATTTAAGTTGTGGTGCGAGAAATTTGTCTATCATGTTGACATATCTGGCAGTGATACCATCGTTGTTTCCCCACGAAAAAAGGGCTGTTTATTTCCACTGAAGAGAAAGCATATCACACTGTGACTTTCTGGCTGTGTAAGGGCCGTTGGTGCAGTTGACGGGGATTTTGCCCAGATCAGTAACGACAGTTTTGATTGTTAATAAAACAAATTATATAGAAATATGCCTCATTATTAAAGATGGTAGATTTTCACAATCATGATAAAAGAGAAATGTGCTCAAAATAAGTCATTTTATGTTTAAAAACATGTTGAAAGCGTACACTATTAGTGTAGTTTTTTAATCCGCGATAAAATGAGAAATTTGATACAAAAGGCGAAATGTATGTGTTTGTGCGAAACAAGAGCGAAATTACATTTTATGGGACATTTTTGTATTTTTGTAAAAAAGATTAAAATCTATCTAAAGTTCCCGTCACATAGAGGTTCTTACATTTTTAAAAATAAATTGGTCACACCTCCACGGTATGAATGACATAGGAATGTGACCTACTTATGGGCATATCCTCTTTGCTGTCATCTGTACCGTTATCTCTAATTTCCAACTAATCTGCCTGGTGCTGGTGGTAGAATATTGACTGCCTGTGCCATGTCTTTAAGTCCAGTTTTGACTCAAGTTGTACGAGATAGCGGGTGATTGTGATTGAGTAATTTTAAGATGGGTCGGGATAAATTCACACTACATCTTTTGGCATATTTCTTAATATTCAAAATTTCACTGTAATTTTTTTATATCTTCCTTTATTATTTTGAAGAATTTTAGCTGGAAAAGAACTTTTCATAAGAAGTTCGTCGTTCTGATGAAGTTGCAGAACCCTCAGGAGGCAGAGGAGGCTTAAACTCGGATTCTGTCGGAAATGAGTGTTCTATAACTGAATCGATAGATGGCACGAAATAGTTCAGGCTTGACCAACTTGTTTTATGGCGTGATCTACCTTTCCCCGTTAAGACCAGCCGCGAGTTATTTCATCTATTAAACCCTTCTTAGTACCACAAATAAAAATATTTACGTACAATATCAAAGTAGATTTATACATGCATTTTATAACAGGTAAAAGTTAAAGTCAACCTCATAAGAGACCAAATCGTCCCAGAGGGTGGCGAGAGTTTAAGGCTCCCACCTTCACAGAAAATTGTCATTTAATGGCAGTAGGGATGTCAGTCCTACGTTTCCGCCGCCTTTACCGTCAAGGAAATACCGCTGGTACTCATTTCTGTTAAAGACTGAGTAAACTCCAGGCCATAGTGCAACTGGAAGAATTAGATAAACTGAAAAAACCGTGACCCTATCGGGAATCGAACCCACGACGTTCCGACTTGCAGCGTTACGTATTAATCGCGACGATACCGGCTGCCCTATGCGTTTTATAACTATTACAAAATACTGGTTGAGATCTACAAATGGCACAATATTTTAATATACTGTACCAATCTGAAAAATTACAGGTCTTCAAGTATGAATCAAATTCAGCAGAATTAATGCAAGAGGATAGAAGCGCATTATCTAGCGACATTTATAAAGTTGTACTTATTATTTGGAAAAATAAAATTGTATCAGAATAATGGAAGGAGTCCATAATAATTACTGTATCTATATTTAAAAAGGGGAATAATACTAACTGTAGTAACTTTCGAGGAATATCACTTTTGTTAACGACGTACAAGTTTGTCCAATATTCTTTCGAGAAGATTAACTCCACATCTACATGAAATTATTGGGGATCATCAGTGTAGTTTTAGGCGCACCTAATAGATCGACTACTGATCAGAGTATTCGACAGATATTGGAGAATAAATAGGAGTATAACGGTACAGTACATCAGTTATTCATAGATTTCAAAAAGGCTTATGACTCGGTTAAGGGAGAAGTTGTATATAATATTCTTATTGAATTTGGTATTTCCAAGAAACTAGTTCGATTAATTGAACTGTGTCTCAGTGAAACGTACAGCAGAGTTCGTACAGCCCAGTTTCTCTCAGATGCTTTTTCAATTCACTGCGGGCTTAAGCAAGGAGATGCACTATCACCTTTACTTTCTAACTTTCCTCTAGAATATGCCATTAGGAAAGTCCAGGATAACAAAGAGGATTTAGAATTGAACGGTTTACATCGGCTCGTCCACACCTGTGGAGTAACGGTCAGCGCGTCTGGCCGCGAAACCAGGTGGCCCGGGTTCGAATCCCGGTCGGGGAAAGTTACCTGGTTGAGGTTTTTTCCGGGGTTTTCCCTCAACCCAATACGAGCAAATGCTGGGTAACTTTCGGTGCTGGACCCCGGACTCATTTCACCGGCATTATCACCTTCATATCATTCAGACGCTAAATAACCTAGATGTTGATACAGCGTCGTAAAATAACCCAATAAAATAAAATAAAATACATCGGCTCCTTGTTTATGCGGATGACGTGAATATGTTAGGAGAAAATCCACAAACTATTAAGGAAAATACAAGAATTTTACTTGAAGCAAGTAAAGGGATAGCTTTGGAAGTAAATCCCAAAAGACAAAGTATATGATGATGTCTCGTGACCAGAATATTGTACGAAATGGAAATATAAAAATTGGAAGTTTATCCTTTGAAGAGGTGGAAAAATTCAAATATCTTGCAGCAAAAGTAACAAATATAAATGATATTCGGGAGGAAATGAAACACACAATAAATGTGAGAAATGCCTGTCATTATTTCGTTGAGAAGCTTTTGTCATCCAGTCTGCTATCAAAAAATCTGAAAGTTAGAATTTATAAAACAGTTATATTACCGGTTGTTCTGTATGGTTGTGAAACTTGGACTGTCACTTTGAGAGAGGAACAGAGGTTAAGGATGTTTGAGAATAAGGTGCTTAGGAAAATATTTGGGCTAAGAGGGATGATGTTAAGGAGAATGGAGAAAGTTAAATTACGCAGAACTGCACGCATTGTATTCTTTACCTGACATAATTATGAACATTAAATCCAGACGTATGAGATGGGCAGGGCATGTAGGAGAAATGGGGGAATCCAGAAATGCATATAGAGTGTTAGTTGGGAGGCCGGAGGGAATAAGACCTTTGGGGAGGCCGAGACGTAGATGGGAGATAATATTAAAATGGATTTGAGGGAGGTGAAATATGATTGTAGGACTGGATTAATCTTGCTCAGGATACAGACCGATGGCGGGTTTATGCGAGGGCGGCAATGGTGAAGCTCCGGGTTCCTTAAAAGCCGTAAGTAAGTAAGCAAGTAAGTACAAGTAAGTAAGTTAGTCAGTAAGTAAGTAAATTACATGTTAATGAAAACATTGTAGTTTGATGTCATCTACTAGAGTTTCAAAATCAGGCGTGTTCTGTGACAGGACCACCCAGGGAACTTTTCAAACGCAAATTCGTTAAACTGGAGCGATGTTTCGTTAGATTAAAGTAAGAAAATACAGATTCACACGAATTTTGTTGATCCAAAGGGAGAATGCAGTCAAAGTATTTGATTGCATTCTCTAATATTGTTATATTTATCTCAGGAAACATATTATTTCCAAATCTCTTCTTCTGATAACCGGGTCTTTAGGAACAGATCACACTAAAGAGTTATTATCTCATTTTCGAGAGGTGCATTATCCATGGAGAATATCATACCCATTTCCTAGGCGATGTTCTTTATGTTTAAGACTTGTATAAATGGGAAAGAACGATATTAAAGGATATCTTCGATTTTTTAAGTCGCTGAATCTAGATTCCAGGTCCTGAAGAACTTTGCTAGTTTTAGCAACACATTTCTCAGTTTCAACATCATAATGAGGATGCTTTGTGCTTGTGATCTTGCAGGTTTGGAAAGTTATCGAAATTATTAGTAATCATCAGTTAAAACAGTCAACCAACTTCTCCTGTCTTTCTGGAGTTTCTAGATTCAGAGAACTTAATTTTGCCAGTGAAATGTGTCAGAATAAGTCGCATAACAACACCATATCCTCTAACTGTCGTTAGAATGTTTTAATATCACTCAATAAATCACGGAGTTCTTGGAGAAATGTACTCCGGCTGAGCCACCTCACATCTATATGTAATATTAAATCTATATTCATTTCACCTAGTTGCATGTTAAAGAGGTGCCTTTGAAGAAATTGTATAGATAGATTTTAAAATTTTTAAGGTTATGCCCTTCACACTCTTTGTGTTTACGTTTGCGGTGAATACCTGCTAATGAATGATACAATGATAACTTTAAAAATCTGGAAAGTCATCTCTTTCCGTCATAATGCAATGAAACCTTCAACATGACTAATCATAGATTTTGCTACGTCCATTGTGATTAACACTTAAAAGAGAGGCAATTTAAACTTATCAACAATATTTTTGTAGACATTGAATATGTCCAGCCTGTGGTTCTCCCTTGCAGAGAAATCATACCAAGCATTTCTCCTTTGAAGATAAAATTACTTAAATTCATGCGTATAAAACAATAATTTGAGTGGTATTACCAATTCTGTGGATTCATCAAGCTGGAAAGAAAAGTCGTTACACTTACATACTGTATGTCTGTTTGAAATTATTGTTAGCTCACATTTTCATCCATTTTTCGACTCGCCGCATGACAGTATCTTTATAAACGTGACCTTAAAAATTTACCATCACTAAACAGTTTACATTTCTTTGCAAGAAGGTTGCTTACTTTGAATGATACAATACTGTAGTTGTATCCTAAAGCTAGCTTTAATAAGGGTTATTATTGTGCAGGTAACTTGGATTTACGCGTTACGTTCTTGCAACTTGTGTCTTCTAACCTCCCTTTTGGGAGGGAAGTTCAACTGGTGTCTGCTGTGGAGTGTGTTGAAGTGCCGTTCTAAATTTCCATGAGGAAGAAAGAAGTAATCATGTCCCCATTCTTCATGAAAATGTTGTCTTTTTTTTTTTTATTTTTAGAAAACTCATATCTTGTATCACTAAATTCAACAATCACTCTTATTAATGTTACGAATAATCTTGCTAAGAAACAGCATAATATGAAATAATAAAGTCGACACATTCAGAAACACACAGCACACTAGGCACAACAAACAGTGATGCTACAGTCCGTGGAATTCAGCTTTAAGGTACGTACTGCAAGCAACCGTAACATCGAGATACTGGAGTGATTCCAATCAAAGACACTACGAACAATAACTGGGAACATCCCTTGGTACAACAACAACAGATACATTTAAAATGACTTTCGCATCCAAACAGTCAAACAAGAAATAGCAAATTACAATCTTGCCTATCAGAAACGTTTAAACAACCTCCGAAGCCATTAGCAGTGAATTTATTGGACAACAGTACCCTTCACATGAACATACTTAATAGACATGCTGTTTTAGATTTAATCTAGAGAAAAAGTAATTTCAATTTTAGAAGTGTTTTATATGCCAATGGGCTATATTTTGTATTTTTTAATAACACTGTTAATTCTTTCATAATATTGTTACCTATTGTTCACATTGTTGAACAGATTGTAATTTTGCTGACAAATTAAAAAAAAAAGTTCGTGTCTCACTCTCCTACACAGGGTTGCCTGATGATTACTGCCAATGTCGCCAACGTAGCAGAAATTAAGTCGCCATCCCTGCTCCCATGGGCAAACATAAATACTGAGTCCTTGTGGTGCTCTGCCATCTATAATTCGCGTGACGCAACAACTCAGTTTCATGTCGACTTGAACGACAAAGGTTCGTTGAAATATAAATTATATTTTCGGGGATTTAAATACTTCTCACTCACAAACCGTTTAGCGATCGACCTATAATAATGTCGCGATTGACATGTTCATCAGGTCTGAAACAGTGGATCATGATACAGGAATGCGATGCTATGGACTTCATCGTCCCTATGACTCCAAAGTAAGCATAATAAACCTCGAAAAAATTTTAGTCGTTTCCGTTCAATGTCCAGAAATTTGATCCGAACCAATGTAACATTGTAAAATTCCTTTGAAAAACGAAAATCACATTTGTGCGGAACAAATTTCTGCACATTTAAAGGACAACTTAAATTCTTCCAATCATTTATTATTATAAATCATATCATATCTCTTAAATTGACTGAAGATATTGGGGAATTAAATCAATAACTTTCCCAAAACATGCTATGAAATGTTTGACATAAAACAATATTTATCTCGAAAGGAAGCAAAAACGAGAAAAATTATATTAAACTTCTTTGTTTGAAATATCTCAAAGAATAACCCCCTGAAATTATTCACACTAGTTACGGTTCATTCTGTATATGCCTTTTTCGTACGCTATAGTTGGATCAATCAAGTCGGGACTGCGGCGTAGGGTGCAATTCCTCCAATAGCAGTTTGTTTAGTGGCACTAAGGGATAGAATCCATTTCTCCAACTACACTGAAATGAGCACCGTACGAAGTAATAAACATTCTTGAAATACTGAAGATACCAGAAATATTTCAATTGACACGGAAAGAAGAAAACGGTAAGTGGCACTCTCCGAGACGATACGTGCGTATAGACTAGGTACGACATATTGCATGCAGTTTGTTATATGATTTATATTGTGTTAAATTCCCAGTTTGTCTTTACAGCCTACGATAGATAAAGATATAGTAATAACGGAACAGCGTTGAAATAAAACGTACCCTTAACAAACCTGCCCACATCCAACCCATGCGCATATAGCGAAATGAATCAGCATCGCTGCTTAATATAGACAGTTGAAATGCAAAAAGACACCAGTATATTACAGGAAAACATTTGCTGAACGCATGGTAGCTCCCCCCAACATCACCGTAACGTCCATATGGGACCAACAGGACTGATCCTCCCTATTACTAATTAATAGCGCAGATACTTCGTCTCCTTCCGCAGGTCAAAGCACTACGAAGCTTATTGTTCTACTTGAGGGCTGTCCAGTTTAATGAAATACCGGTACATAACTGTCCTGCTTTACACCAGTGCTTTGGCAGAGCTGGTGATTTCTCTGTCAGTGCATTCGCACACATGTCCAACTGAATGTAAGCGTATTTTCGTGAAACATTTGAAATCACAATGACATTTTTTCTCTCTACTTCATGTAATAAGAAATAAAAGAAATTGGTTCCTTTTTAAAAATTAGATGAATGAAAGACCACTTACTAAGTTTAACTTAAATGTTAAAATTAACCAAATTGAAGACTGTTCCCCAAGGGAATGAAAATTCAGAACCAGGGAAGAATTAGAAACTCAGAACAGAATATTATTTATAATTGCCTTTATAATAGCAATAATAGACTAACAATAATAATAATTATAATAATAATAGCGACAATAATAATAATAATAATAATAATAATAGAGGTATAGTAATAATAATAGCGATAATAATAACAATAACAATAATATTAACAATAATAACAACAACAATAATAATAACATTATTATTATTATTATTATTATTATTATTATTATTATTATTATTATTATTATTAAGGAACGGATTCTCGGTTAAGTATGCAGATTTTGTTTAGTAAACTGTCTCAAGACAAGTCTGAAATTCACAAGTGACACCAACAAGGCACCACCCATGAGGCGACAAAGGCAGGAGATAATAGAGTAGGATGCCCAGTTCCTTTCTGCCGTCCATTGTGTATATCGCTGACTAGTAACATATCACACCAATCATACTACAGATGTACACTACCGGTCAAAAGTTTTCGATCACCTATCACAACTACGGATTTGTGGTTAAAACAGCGATTTCGTTTTGAATATTCTATCATCATAATGCTAGAGAGACAAAATATTTATTTTGTTAGTCTATTTAGTTTTTCCGATGTGTTTGTACATTGAAATAAAGTATATAGTTGTTTTCATAGCTGATGATCGAAAACTTTTGACTGGTATTGTATACAAACACATTGTTCTTCCTCTGACACACATTGAATGACATGTACTGTCTAATCAGGCAGCGCATTTTCGTTCCCAAACGTACAGCGGATCGAGTAATTTCTTCTGGTAGCTACATCTGTTACGTCACGTGGATGCTTAAGCAAGGTCAAATTGCAAGCAGGTACGCATTGGGTCATTAAATAATAATGATGTAATGTATTATAAATATGTCCCTGTAACGTCGTATGACGTAGAAAGAACATTTTCTCAGTTTAAACAAAGTTCATGTGATGTTCGTAAAAGATTTGGATTTCATAACCTCAGAATATGTCTTCGTTCACTGCAACGGGATAGGTTTTGATAAACGAATTATTTGTATATACATATTGTGTAATATATAAATATTGATAATTTATATATTGATTTTTGTTATTATTATTTTGTCCCTGTAACGTCATGTGACGTAGAAAGTACATTTTCTTAGCTTAAACAAATTTTTACTGGCAGTTATAGTAAAAGATATCAATTTCATAATCTTAGAATATATGTTTTTGTTCACCGTAACGGAGTTGATTTCGTTAAATGATTTAATTGTATATATTATATATGGAGTATTTACAGTTAATGTGTATCATGTTTACTATTATGTTCTATAATATATATTGTATACTAATATATATATATCATTATATATAATGAATATAATAAAAATATGACCTCTGAATGAGATTCTGGCCGATATATACAGTAGTGGCAAAAAAACCGGACCGGCGGAATAATCAAAGTCCCCGAAATGAGCCACTGCGCATGACACGCCCGCATTCACAAGATAGCGAGTAATCTATTGAAATTGTTGTAGTTGCAATTGCTGACGTAGCCCATTTCGAAAGCCATTACAAAATAAGCTGGAAAAATTCATATTCTGGGAATAATAAGTTAATTAAGTAGTAAATATCGCTGCAATCGAAAAGTATTGGGAATAAATTTGAATAAGGAACAAAAAAAAAGTTTCCTTCCCAGGCAGGCAGGATTCGAACCACGAAAGTCTTAGTTACTAGTATATCCTGACTCTGGAGTGAATAAGGCTCTGAAATCAGCTACAAGGGTCAGTCCGGTTTTTTTGCCACTACTGTACATTATTATCAGGTAATACATCTCACTTGACGATATGTGTCTGGAAGAACAATTGCTTGTATGCATCTGGAGTCTGACTAGTGTAATATGTATCTAGTCAGCGATGTATGCAATGGAGGGGAAAAGGAACTGGCCACCCTACCACATTATCTCCTGGCCTAGTTGCCTCATGAGTGATGTCTGGTTGGTGTCACTTTGGGATTCAGACCTGTGTTCAGACAATTTACAAAACAACAATAAAAATATATAATTTTTCTCTCCTCGTATGACCATGTCACAACTACACTTTTTCCTAGTAAGTAAATTTGAAATAAAGGGAATATCATACATCTTTTCCTCATTTCCTTCGCGTATTTTGATAAAATCATGAGGTTATTAGAATTATCGCTACACATAATCACATGCTTGTAGTCAATAGGGAATTCATTGTCTCAGATAACAGCCTATTTACAACTTTGTTTACAAGTCCAAATTGCATCATGTTTGACCACTCATTCCTTTTATCCAGCACATACTGTTCGCACCCCAGCTCTGAAACCGTGGCAGGAATGCAGGCGTTTGCTTATATAGCTCATCGCGATAATGAAGCGCAAAACAAGCTGTCATTGATAACAGTATAAAACAAATGTTTTTCACTGTCTACTACATATCTTACAGATTTTAAGAACACAGGTAAGTATTCATATTTCGGTAGGTAACAAACTGTTCCTTCTCTATAGTACAGGCCTGCAGAACTGTAGCTCTTGAGAGCGACCGCTATACTCCCCTTTCTTACCCCACCCACCTTTTCTACCAGTGCGGTCATGAAGTTCTAGTTACGCTTGGCTGCATTAACATTCATTCGCAGCGGCAGGTATACAATACGCTATCAAGAATTACAAATGAACAGATAATACAATTTTTAGGAACATGCCTTTAGAAATAAGAGAAAATTTAATGAGTGAAATAAATAAATTAAAAGATATGTAAAATAAATTTTAAAATGTATGTGTGCATATAATGTAAAGAGGTCTACCTATGTATATATCGTCCTATTACTAGTAAAGCAGATTAAATCCACTTTTTTTTTTTTGTAAAATAAGCTAAGTACAGTCCCCTACATGTCTTTCCGTGCTCTGTATTTTACTAAAATGAAATAAGTCCGAAATGTTGCTTGCAGGTAACAAACCAATTACTTTATTTGAAGAATTTATTATGATTTTTCGTGCATTAATAAAGTTTTAATTCCTGTTTTTACAAAACTTGTATTACTGGTCTTAACTGGTTTTACTAGTAATAGGACGATAAATAAATTGTACGTTGATAAGTGAGTGATAGCTATATGACCGGATATCAATGCTGTCATTCAACATTGTAACTCCATCACTCCAGCCAAATGAATGAATGAATGAATGAATGAATGAATGAATCAATGAACGAATAAATAAATAAATGGATAAATGAATGAACAAATGAATAAATAAATAAATAAATAAAAATAAATAAATAGATAAATAAATAAATAAATAAGAAAGTAAATAAATAAATAAGTAAATAAATAAGTAAAAAAGTACATAAGTAAGTTAATAAGTAGGCCTAAATAAGTAAGTAAACAAACAAAAGAAACAGATAATACGCGCACCCCAGTTTAAAGAGAACTGGAACATGGCAAAATCTAAACCCTTGAAGGAATACTACTTCCAAAGGAAATGGGAATATGATTACTTTGTTCTTGAAGACGAAAGATTTGCTTGTTTACTGTGTCGCACCCAATTTATTTCTACTCGTCATTTCAATAATTTCAATATTATATAATATTATAATAGTATAATATCAGTTGATGTTACACTGGACGTGTGCGTAAAAGAAGTGAACTCGTTGGTGTACATGGTGTATCCCTCAACTCATTCAGGATTTCCGAATGGTGCTCTTCATATATGACCAGTGATCTTTATTAATTCTTGTTCTTGAATGCCAAAATGAGAGTCATATTTGAAAGTGATGTGCATCGACTGGAGTGGTTTGTAATTTTCTGTTTTTTGACGGTCAGACCAGTGTAGTTTGAAATGTTGGCAAACAAAGAAACAAATGCTAGGGTAGTGATAAAAATAAACAAATGCTAGGGACGCGATAAAATTAAACAAATGCTAGGGACGCGATAAAATTGTGCGATAAGCGGCCATGATAGGTTGAAAGACGTCCTTTCGTACCGTTTTATTGGTCGAAAGTAGTGTGACGTAGTAAAAGTGTAAAAGTGTAATAGTCTCTGTAAAAATCAAACTGTTTATATGTTTTTGTTCAAATGTCCAAACTTCAGATCCATACAATAAAATGTTTCTGACTGTTGTATTATATAGGCCTATTAATATTTTAGTTTCTTTAATAATATTTCTACTCCATAGGATTGGATTGAGCATACCAATTACTTTCTTTGTTTCAATGACTGTTCCCTCTATGTCCAAATCAGAGGATTCATTTCCTTTAATGACATCCCACATTTTTAAGCTTTGCACTGTTCTAATTTTCCCATTTAGGCCTACTTCCAGATCATCAGATCATCCTGTTCATTGCGCACACTTAAACTTACAGCAAACTGTATTTATTTATCGTAATTCCATTGCCTTCATTACGCGCGCATCATAGAGATTTCCTCAAATGTCCCGTCACTTTATATTAAATGTAGACATGAAGATATTGAAAAGTAATGGTTGTCCGTGAGAAAAGCAACAATTAGTCACTGATACTGTGGTTTATTTCCACTTTCCACTTCGTGCTAATATTAATTTCAGCAGTTTTTAGTCAAGGGTTCTGTGGTTCTTTTTTCACTCAACGAGTCTAAAAATAAGGGAAATGCGCAATTCTTCTCCTACTGCTCACAGCGTGGTAGCCTCCCATCAGTCAGTGGTCCAGAACAATTGAAATCTTCTGTGCATAAGTGTTATATCGTAACCCACATGCAAGCAAATTCGTAGGAGACTTTTCCTCCATTACTTCTCATAGTATAAGATCAAAATTCATGCTACAATATGCATGTATGAATAAATCGTGATTGCTTTTGGGATATAAATACTGTATCTGATTTTCTTAAAAGAACTGAACTAATAATAGTCTAATAATAATAATAATAATAATAATAATAATAATAATAATAATAATAATAATAATAATAATAATAATAATAATAACAATAATAACAACAACAATAATAATAATAATAATAATAACAATAACTTACAAATGGCTTTTAAGGAACCCGAAGGTTCATTGCCGCCCTCACATAAGCCCGCCATCGGTCCCTATCCTATGCAAGATTAATCCAGTCTCTATCATCATATCCCACCTCCCTCACATCCATTTTAATATTATCCTCCCATCTACGTCTCGGGCTCCCCGAAGGTCTTTTTCCCTCCGGCCTCCCAACTAACACTCTACATGCATTTATGGGTTCGCCCATACGTGCTACATGCCCTGCCCATCTCAAACGTCTGGATTTAATGTTCTTAATTATGTCAGGTGAAGAATACAATGCGTGCAGTTCTGCGTTGTGTAACTTTCTCCATTATCCTGTAAATTCATCCCTCTTAGTCTCAAATATTTTCCTAAGAATCTTATTTTCAAACACCATTAATCTCTATTCCTCTCTCAAAGTGATGATGATGATGATGATAATAATAATGATAATAATAATGATAATAATAATGATGATAATAATAATAATAATAATAATAATAATAATAATAAAGTGAAGCACAACTATGCGTTTCTGCAAGTTCACGCTACATTTATCACGTAAAAAATATCCAAATTAATTTAGTCTTTTGTGTGTAGATGATTAAATAGTTTGCGAACTGATTTTACACAAAAAATGCGGAACAAGAGACGGTTGATTTAATCACAGTTTGCGCCAGTACATTTCTTAATATATAATCTCTCTTCAGGCTCATTAATAATTATCAATTAAAATAAAATTCTTAAGAAAGTCTAAATACATCAAGATAATCTTCCCTTCAATTAATCTAATCGTAGTAGTATTTCTTTTCTTCAAGAAAAAGAATAATGAATTTTAAATGAGTTTTCTCTCCAGGATGTTACAAACACGGCCTCCTTCAAGGTCTTCTCAGAGGTCTTGCTAGCAGACATTGAACAAAATAATTATACAGGAAATCCACGAACTCGCCACAATGGTAGGTTTTAATTATATTCAGATCAGAGTCCTGTGTAAATAAAGGTAAAAAAAAAAATATCCCTATGAAGAAGGAAGAAATAAGTAAAGAATGGTTCCCGATGAAGTTAGTTAAAGTGGTTATTCGTGAACAATAATAATAATAATAATAATAATAATAATAATAATAATAATAATAATAATAATAATAATAATAATAATAATAATAATAATATGTTAAAAAGCAATGCTAAAGTCATTCAATAAAATGTTTTGTCTTGGAATGAAGTTTGCAGCCCCATGTGGAACTCTTCGCACAGCAACTTTCGAGCTCAGTTATGATTGAGTGTTAATAATGGATTTTGTTTCAGTGCTGTTTTAATGTTTCTTTTAAAATATGAAGGCAAGAAAATTATTCAGGATGTATAAGATAACAATATTGTAAATCTTCGCTCAATGTCCTAGTTCTAGGCCATTTTTGTAGGCTGTTCAGAGAGGAAAATAAGATCATACGGAAATGTACATTGAATTGACATCCTTGCTATAATATATTTAATATATTTATGCATATCTTAGCTGGTAAATTGTTTATAGGCCTATTTATAAACTCAATTATTCTCTTTATATGCATTGTCCATTTTTGAATTGCTACACTGATTGAATTGATTATGCTTGTAAACTGAATTACAGTAATCTGCTTGCTATGTATTGCTTAAATGAAGGGTAAGAGGGAATCAATGGCAATCCTCAGTCTTATATTTTGTACAAAGGTGAATAATTACATTGAAAAATATACACTAAAGTAATGTTACAAATAATTAAGCAAATGCTTAACAGTTTTGAGAGAGGAACAGAGGTTAAGGGTGTTTGAGAATAAGGTGCTTAGAAAATATTTGGGACTAAGAGGAATGCAGTTACAGGAGAATGGAGAAAGATACATAATGCAGAATTGCATGCATTTTATTCTTCACCTGACATAATTAGGAACATTTAATCCAGACGTTTGAGATGAGCAGGGCATGTAGCACGTATGGAGAAATCTAGAAATGCATAAAGTGTTAATTGGGAGGCCGGAGGAAACAAGACCTTTGGGGAGGCCGAGACGTAAATGGGAGCATAATATAAAAATGGATTTGAGGGAGGTGGGATATGATGGTAGAGACTGGATTAATCTTGCACAGGATAGGGACCGATGGCGGGCTTATGTGAAGGCGGCAATGAACCTTCAGGTTCTTGAAGCCATAAGTAAGTAAGTAAGTAAGTAATGCTTAACAGTGGGCAGATGAATAATAAACATTTCTACCTGAATATCTGCATTCCCCTAAACCCTCCAATTTTGTATAACTAAACTGATGAATTGTTTAGGCTTGGAAATTAAATTAATCTGCTTGCTGTGTATGTATATTTTTTATTAGTTCACTGTTTGCTATGTATTTTATGTTCTTTTATACAGTTCGACTACTTACTGTACTATTGTACATTCTTGTACAGCCATCAGCATAGCTCAGTCGGCACACTCCGCTTGCCTGTTGATCCGAAACTGCGATCGGGCTTGGGTTATATTACCACTTCGGTTGATTACTTCGTTGAGTTTTTACCGAGATTTTCCCCAACCGTAATGCAAATATCAGGTAATCTATGACGACTCCTCGACCTTACTCCATCTTGCCAAGAAATTGTGTAACTTTTGTCTTATTCTACATCTTAAAGCTTCAATGTTAATGAAAGATGTATGGAATAGAATAAAAGAAATGAAAATGAACGGAACAATGAAGGAATAATAATAGCAGCGAAAACCTGAGTGACTAGAGTTACTAAGGATCTGCTGAAGTTGCTTTGGTGAGAAGGGTACTCTTGCTGCGTAGAGAGAGAGCGCCACGATGTGAAGCACGTATGCCACTCTTTTACAACGACAACAAAGAGGGACGGCACATCGTTAGACTTCACGCAGCGGGTCGCTCCTAGGCGAAATCCTGCAGTGGGCAGCGTGTCATTTGTTTGCTAGACAGCAGACTGTGCATTTCAAAGCACAGCAGCATTCTGACTGCTGGCAATCACAACCATGGCTGCGTTTCTAGCTGTAAATCATGCCGCACTGTCTTAGGTGTCAGCCTTTCGTCATGTTAACCACAAGTCCCATAACTTGTGAATGAATGTCTAATACGTTTCATATTCTTTTGCAAGAGCGAAGGCAGAACAGGACAAAGGACACAATCTTTGAAGTAGATGATGACGAACAATAGATTGGTCTCTCCTAGAAATCCTAAGGTACGAGTCCGAACTGACTAGTGATAGGCTATTTCATTGGCCTACTTCATAATAATTGACAGGAACAAATTTCATATATAAGAAGTAACAGGTAAGAAAAAAAAAGATATAACAGAAGGGAAATACAAGAACATATATAAGAAAGAACGTAAATTAAGGCAGAAGATAGTTGTTGTCTAAGAAAAATAAAATTCAAATGAAGAAGAAAACAAGACACCTAATCCTCCAAGGCAGTGGCGGCTCGTCGGAGGAGGGAAGGGAGGAACGTCCTCCTCACATTTTTCTTCTATTGAAAGTAAATGCCAAATAAAATATGTGCCTTGAAATTCGAGGAAGATTCGATAATTTTTAAGTTCTCAGCTATAATAAAACCTCGGTCGATCGAGTTTTAAACGAATCGGGCTCATGTGCTGCTAGAAAACTGTGAGAAAGATGCGAGATTATTTGTGTGGAGGAAAGTCAATCCATTCCTCCTTTACTGCAGTTAACACACATAGACAACAGCGCACTAGCGGTCTGAGAAAAAAAAAACAGAGTTTTAAAGCAAGTAAATGAACGGATAGGGAGGAGATCCTCCTCTGAATCAGCGCATGGGCGGGAAATAGAAACCGACTGGTCGTGCAGCAAGCTTGCTACCGCTGCCATCTAACGATGTTGCATTGAACCAGACTATAATACATCTAGGACAGGGATGAGGCGATATTAGCTCCCAATCATGGTAGAAGAGCTCGACCTTGATCACGAGCGCATAGCGCATCCACTGTAACGTAGACAACAGGGATGTACATGCACATGCAGCGAATAAAGGCAGCAATTATTACAATAACTCGCTTTACTAAATTTCTGACTATGTAATAGGACTAATTACTCAGTTACTTAATATACATGTACATATATAAACAAATCGCAAAGGGAAGGGTTTCTTAGGAACAAAAGGAGAAATAGGAAAAGTTAATTGTATGTAAACCATTTTATTATTAAAAGCAATTATTTATTATGTAAATACTTCACTTCATTGGTTAGGAGAAACTACTAGGGTCTACCTGCTCGACGTGTGTGATCTCTAAGTACTTTTGAGTATTTGTTGAAAAAATAATAAGGACAATATTGATTGAAATAGAGTATATTGATTGTGTGATTGTGAAAATGTGTCCTTAATCTCCAGTCGTGATTATGTCATGAGTTTTCTTAGAGTAATTTGTGAGATGCACGTAACACGAAAAAAAAAACAAATTGATTAAATTAAGATATTGAGAGCCATCGTAATTTTTGGGGTCAATCATTTAAGGGGATATGTATGACTTTTAAAACTTCCACAATTTCGGCCATAATTTGTGAAATTTAAACTATATAAACAGATCTATAATAATATCATCTGTAGAAAATTTGGTGCAATTAGGTCTACTAGTTTTGAAATTATATTTTTAAGTAGGCCTATATTTTATATTGACGTTACTAAAAGAGCTCATTGCATCAAAGTTTTCAAAATGTTTAATTCATATTTGCTCAAAATCCTGAAAATAGTTATTGGAATAAAAGTGAATTAGCATTTTGAATTTAGTAATAGTATAAGTTAAAGTGCAATCAAAGATAAAATATTATTTCTAAATTAAACAAACACGTAGTTTAATAAAAGTTAATATCCAGAAACAAGCAACAAAAAAAAAAAACATCAACAATACATTTAAAATAAAGAAATAAAAGGAATCTAGATGCTATCTACTGACCCAAATGTAAATTAATTTACCTTCGATGTCAATTCCGAAATGAATTTATTTCTCTCTTATCCTGAATAATGCCTATATTTTTTTTCATGTTACGTCTCATAATGCCGTTTTATGTTGCTTTTTTTGCAAATTATATTTTTTTACACAACAAACACTGGACTTCATCACCATGTTCGAAGCATAAATATTGTATCTTCCACTCTTCCTTGAAAGCTTTAAGCGCTTCCGTTCCGTCATGATGCGCTGTGTTCTAAGATCTGTACATCCTTTAGCAATGTTTACAGGTAAAAGAGCTCCGGCGCGCGCAGCGGGCATAAAATAGCTCTCGCTCGCAATTATTAGTCCCCATCGCAAGACTGATCTAGGAGGAGGCACAATAAAAACAGTTTTAACGCAAAGCTATGAAAGACACCATATAAACATTTTTTTTTATTATAAATCACAAATATTATTCATTGCACTTTATATAGCCTACTATTCATGGTTTGAAACTTTCAAGTATGTTTGAAAGTTAAAGTTGGGTTTATATAAAACAAAGAGGACGTAGTTCTACGTTAGTATAGCAGATCTTTTTGGCCCCTGAAATTCACTTCCATTCATTGTCTACTAGATAGGGCAACAGCCAAGTTGTCAGTTTTGTAAAAATATATTTGAAATTGAAAGTATGTACTCAAAACTAAATTATTTTTAACATAAAAAATTAATCGGCCAGCAGCTTTGAACAATAATGGTAGTATGACTTTACAAGAACTGACATTCAGCATGTGATGCTGAACTTGTAAAATGTATATGTGGCAACACAGACCACGTGGGTGGGTGCAGTATTCTCGCTCTCCTCAGATTATTTCCCATTCCCATTTCCGTAAAACAGTTCTGATTACGTATTAGTAGCTAGTCTCTTCCAACATGTGTGATGCTGTAATGTGCTCGAAAAAAATGCTGCGAGATTGTGAATTTCGTTGTAATTATTAATTTGTGCAATTATTCAACAATGCATGGAAGTGAAAACATAATATATTTTGGAAAATTTAGGAAACTCAGTTTACAAGAACAGATTACTGCTATACAGAAGGGAAGACCAACCCCAGCACTACCTGGTCTTACATGTATGCATGTAGGCTAATTTGTAGCACGTTTCTTTCAAGAAGGTGTCATTTCGTGCTGTTAACTTCTTCTCTCCTCTTAAGAAATACGCAGGAGCCGCCACTGCTCCAAGGTAATTGAGATTTTGTGAAGATTATCTACGGCTATGAATATGCATAACACTTTGGCGCCTAGGGGATGTTTATATGCTGGCATTCATTTGGAATAACACTTATCTACGTGAACGGGACATACGACGTAGTTCTATTTCTAGACCTATTTTCACTAGGACTACACTATAGTGAAGTAGTTTCTTTAGATTAAGTATCAGAAAATTACACCTTCTGAGAACATCACACAAAAAGCCCTCATAACGAAGTGAAAATGGGGTGGTCATGTAGCATGGCAGCAACAAGGCAGATGGTCGCATGTGGGAGCTCTACATAGGAAGGCGAACACAAGGCAGACCAATAAAAAGATGGGCAGATACATTCAAGCAGCAGTTGGGAGGAAACTGGTCAACCATCGCCCACAACAGGAACGAGTGGAGACAGATAGTGAACAAACTCATATAGAACTAGAATTTGACAAACTTTAGTGTTTCTCACATAGTGAATGTGAATGTAAATATTGTTCACGTGAAATAGCTCATTATGTGAACCAAACCAACCGAGCTTCCCCTCCTGTAGGAGGCCCTAGCCCTTCATGGGACACAGTGGCTTCATTCAATTATCCATTCATTCATTCATTCATTCATACATTCATTAAAATATCAGTGGTGTAGTGGTTGTTCACATACCCTGCACTCGCTCCATCATTTACGCAATAACGGCACATCACCATTCACCTCCGCAGTAAACATTTTTCTAAACAATATTACTTTCCTGTATTTCCGTCTCCCTCTCACAGATATCCTCTCTCTAAGTTATTTAATTGTTTAATTGGTCTCACCTTACATTTCTCTAGGCTTCCTTCATGTTATTGTTCGGAAAATTGACTGAAAGATGTTAAATTTGTTTATGATTTCCAGTTCTTACTACACTTTAAATGTTTTTTAATTGATTTATTTTATGCCGCTTTATCAACTGCGATATTTATCTAGTGTCTCAGTGAAAATAAGGTGATAATGCCAGCGAAATAAGTCCAGGGTCCAGCGCTGAAATTTACCAGTATTTGCTCTTAATGGGTTGAAACCTCAAGCAGGTAACTTTTCCCAAACAGAATTTGAAACCGGTCCGCTCGTTTCGCAGTCGGACATGCTAACCGTTACTTGAAATTTTAAATACCTCTTTGATTATGCATTAGACCTATTTCTTAAGCGAACAATTGAATTAATGCTGAAATGCATTATTTTATTACATTTTACAAATAACCGCCAGACTGTCGAATTTGTCTCTTTTCCTTTTTGTTGTATTTAATATTCTATCTTCATTCCTATGAGAAGAACATTGCTCTAAATATTTAAAGAAAAATCAATATGTGGTAATTAACGCAAGCTGTAAGAACAATCCTCTAGATCTCTTCATATTACAAGTAGGAACGTGATTGGACACCTTAAAGTGATAACTGAAGCGATATATACTTTTCAGCTTGACTTTTCTTCCTATAATCTGATCTGGAACAGATCCATAGGTAAGCCTACTTACTGGCTCATTGTGCTATATATGCGATGATTGTCCAAGTCCGACGAGTGGCCTGGTTGACGTTCGTTAATCCGATGCTAATAGACGGGCTATCCTGTCTGAACCCTGTAAGCACCAGATGCCATCCCCAGACGAGTACCAAATAAACCCAGACCAGTAGCACCAAACCCTTAAATTCTTTATCAGCATCAGAATCTCGCACTATCCACAAGACTTCGTCCCAGTTTATTGTCCACCACAAATTCCATCGCTACCAAGGCGAAGGTCGAACCCGCCTGAATGGAAGACCAGCGCGCTAGCGGTGAGCCACAGACGCGGCAAACGAAATTTTACAAGCAGTTGTACACTACGACACTTCTACACTTCATTCATTCATTCATAGTTTTCTGTCCAGGGGTAGGTCTTTCACTGCAAACTCGGCATTCTCCAATCTTTCCTATTTTCTGTGTTCCTCTTTGTCTCCGTATATGAGCCGTTCAGAACAGAAGTGGTGCAAGTCAGAAATGGGTAATGCGGGTTAAAGTTAACATTCTGTAAAATACAGCGCAAAGTAGCAATTAATATTCAATTTATTTAAACTATTAGTAGTCGGTGGATAGCACGAAGGACATATTAATTGCTACTTTGCACTGTATTTTATAAAATTTCTACTTTAAACCTCATTACCTAATTTTGACTTAGGGTAAACATTGGTAATTTCGTGATAATTTCATGAAAATTAATTTATAATGCAAATGTGTAAATATATCCTTATTCCGATATTTTCATCTAAAAGACGATAATTTGCTGTACAAATCTGGAGACATAAAAGATTGGACACATTCTTGAACAAGTGCCAAAAACCACTTTTACAACTTAAGCTAAAAGGTTGGTTATTTCGTGATAACCTTGGTAATTTCCTGAGGGGTAGAAGAATTGTGTAAAAATTAATTAAAGTCAAATGAAATTCTCATTTATTGTTACAAGAGTTCAAACATAGTAATTCCGTCTTATAATCATAGCAAGAAAACATAGAAATACATATCATCATATAATAAGAATGAAATCAAAGTAAAAATTGAAATTGAAAAGCCATCTTATTTGCCCTGAAAGAGTGAACACTTTTATTACGGACTTTACTATAGCCTATATTACTAGGGTAACTCCAAAAGTAATGCATAACATTTGTTTAAAAATTATATTGTTATCCTACAGCTTTGCTATTTTCACAAAATGTAGATATATCCTTTAGGAACAAAATGTCACTTTTCCACATAATCCCCGTCCCTTTCAACTGCCTTACGTAACCTAGGAACTAGGGCCTGTAGACCAGCAAAGTAAAAGTCTGGACCAACACGTCTGAGCCACTCTTCAGCAACGTGCACAAGGGAGTCATCTTCTAACCTCGTTCCGCGAAGGGATCCTTCAGTTTACCAAGAGATGGTAATCGCACGGTGCCAGTTCAGGACTGTAAGGTGGATGTTTCAGTGTTATCTATTCGAATTTTCTGATCTGGTCTGTGGTCTTGTGACTGACATATGGCTGTGCGTTGTCGTGCAATACCAGAACATCCTGTTTCTCTCGATGTCGTCGAACACGACTCAGTCGAGCTTGAAGTTTCTTGAGAGTTGCAACATACGCGTCAGAATTAATGGTGGTTCCGTGTGACATGATGTCCACAAGCAAGAGTCCTTCTGAATCGAAAAACACAGTAGCCATAATTTTTCCTGCTGAAGGTGCACTTTTGAATTTCTATTTCTTTGGTGAATTTGTATGATGCCACTCCATTGTCTGCCCCTGTCTCCGGTCCAAAATGGTGGAGCCATGTTTCATCTTCTGTCACAATTCTTGCAAGTAAGTCATCTAGCACTTAACTTTGACACTTAGCATGATAACAAATCAAACAGAAGCTACACTGAACCCATTGCGTCCCCCTTTCCTTTTTTGTTATCACATCTTATCTTCAGATTTATAAAATTCGTGTTTTAATACAATTTTTAAAATAATATAAAATGTGACGCTTAATACTCAACAAAATTTCGCTTGAAACAGCTAAGATTTCTATCAGTAAAGCTAAGCCTATATGGCGACTACAGCTGTATCTAAAATTCCAAAAACATTTCCTAAAATTTCATTAAGATATAATACATCTTTGTACAAAATATCATATACTTACCTTTAGTAATAAGCCTGTAATGTAATTACAGACATCCACAAAATTTGTACGCCTGAGAAGTCGACGATAACTTGCTCTCTCCAAACATAAAAGCTCAATGAAGCAGGTACAATAGTCACACAAAGCGTAGTTGTATATTTCTGGAAACTGGACAGCATATGCAATCCCTTGGCGGAAATTTGGATCTCGTAACACCATTGGTCAGTTTACGAAAGAGCAAAGAAAAAGTATCACGAAATAACCACTGCCACGAAATTACCAATGTTTACCCTACACCATGTTTTCTCCTAACGGCTCATATGATCCATATATCTTCATGTCATCTATCATCTGATAACTTATCCCGTTCACCATTTTTTCCAGTGCATCCTTCAGCAGACAGTTTCTTCTCAGCTAGTGATCCAACCAATTCTTTTTTTCCCTTTCTGATCACTTTCAGCATCTTTCTTTCTTCACCTACTCTTTCCAATACAGCTTCATTTCTTATCCTTTCTGTCCATTTCACATGCTCCAATCTTCTCCATATCCAAATTTCAAAAGCTTCTACAATTATTAATTTCAAATTCCCTGTGAACGCAAACGGGTCATATGTACTGTACACCTACACTCTTCAATTAACTGCATAGGCTAACTCAGGCCTGCAGAACCCGTAAGTAGGGGAAATATGACGTCAGCCTCACTCCACTTCTGTTGGGGATGATCGACTTCCGCGTAGAATTGTTTACATTCTCTGTCCTTGCAAAGGTCCATCTGTGGCTGCATGTAATTTTCAAGAAGGATTGTAATAAAGTCACTATATTTATAATGCGTTATCTCGTTTCAAGATTTACAATTATGCTAGATTTCTTTGAGTCGGTAGTTTCTTTGAGTTTTCTTTGCACCTGACCTGCTTTAGATTTTGGAAAACTTTTCTCCTATCATCACATAAATTGATAGCATTTAAGTAATGAACCTTGAAGGTCACTATCCATTTCAATTCAAAACGAACACAACGAGTGACGTCCGTAATTTAACAGTATATAAATAAATAATCAATATACAGTTCGTAATAATGAACTTACCCGAAAGTTTGTGCATTATATAATTCTTAATATGGGCTTTGTTGAAATGTGGTATAATATTGAAATTATTGAAATGACGAGTAGAAATAAATTGGATGGGACACAGTAAACAAGCAATTCTTTCGTCATCAACAACAAAATAATCATATTCCCATTTCCTTTAAAGCAGTATTTCTTCACGGATTTAGATTTTGCCACGTAACAGTTCTCTTTAAACTGCAGTACACGTATTCATTCATTCATTCATTCATTCATTCATTCATTTGGCTGGAGTGCGTTACAATGTTGAATGACAGCATTGACATCCGGTCATATAGCTATCACTCACTTATCAACGTACAATTTATTTGTCGTCTTATTACTAGTAAACCAGTTAAGACCAGTAATACAAGTTTTGTAAAAACAGGAATTAAAACTTTATTAATGCATGAAGAATCATAATAAATTCTTCAAATAAAGTAATTCGTTTGTTGCCTGCAAGCAACATTTCGGACTTTACAAGATTATAAGATTTTGATTGCAAGCAAAAATTACATACAATAACAAATATTTTACAATACTATTGTAATACTCGTATATGAATATTCTTCAAAATTCGAAATTGATTACAAATCTCATAGTCAAATAGTCTAGATATTACAAATTATTGTATAAATAAAATGTAACTGGGTTACACCCGAAAAAGCAAGATGCTTGAGGTCGGGTGTGACCAATAATTAAAACTGGATAGAAGAAAAGTAATAAAAAATAATAATAAATATAATAATAATAATAATAATAATAATAATAATAATAATCATATTTAATTTTAGTAGAATATAGAGCACAGAAAGACAACTCGGGGACTGTACTTAACTAATTTTATACAAAAAGTGGACTTAATCGACTTTACTAGTAACATGACGATTGACGATATATACATAGGTAAACCTTCTTACATTATATGCACACATACATTTTAAATTTTATTTTGCATGTCTTTTAACTTACTTATTTCCCTCATTCTTTTTTCTGTTACTTTCTGTAGGTATGTTCCTAAGGATTTTATTATCTGTTGTAATTCTTGATAGCGTATTGTACACCTGCCGCCGCGAGAATGAATGTTTATGCAGCCGAGCGTAACTAGAACGCCATTATCGCACTGGTAGAAAAGGTGGGTGGGGTAAGAAGGGGTAGTAAAGCAGTCGCTCTCAGGAGCTACAGTTCTGCAGGTCTGGGCTGATAAACGTCAAGAGCAAACTGATACACATCCATTCACAACACTACTAGCTATTTTCGAATATATAATAGATACTGCAACCCAACTTTAAGCGCAAGATTTTTAAATAGGGATTAATAATTTTTATAACACGGTTTATTAATTTTTGCAATAATGTAAGTTATTTAGAGTAACACAATACAGCATACTGAGGAGAAGCTTAACGGTTAGAATTGTTCATATGTTTTATTAACGTGAACTACATTTTTAATTCTTCCAAAACGGGAGGTTACGTCACCGAAAACTCTCTGTTTGCACGGCCTTGCTGAAAACCCCACAGTCACATAAGTAGATCCGTCGCTTATTGTTGGTAAGTAGATGAGTGCGTGAGTCATTAATCGCACTAGATTCTCTATGCTTGGGATGGTTGAAGAAAATATGAAACGCATTGTTAACCTACAAGCTCCTAAGTTTAAAGTATTACGCCATCACAGACCCAATAACTATACTTATTTTTTTTTTAAGATGGGACATGACAGTTAAGCGGCCGAGCTTGGAACTGCAGTGCCATGTTGCCAATATGGACTACCACGCTGCCAGCTGATGGAAGCTAGCAATTTTCGTTAAGATGGCTGAAGTTAAAACATTCATTGACAATTGACACGAAGGTAAAAAAACAATACAAAAATAGACAGAGAATCAAACACGAAACGTACCAATGCTAACATTGTGTGCACTATAAATGTCGCCAAGAGAGTTATTAAGCAGTCGCCACGTGGGAACGGTAAGTTTGGCAATTAAAGCGTTATTACCTCAGCAGCAGGTCTACTACGCTATGTGACATGCAGTTGTTTTTCTGATCGCAACGCTAAGTCATGTTCCATCTTAAAAAAAAAAAAAAAAAAACAAATATAGGTTTATTAGGCTTTTAGCGTTTGTAACAGGGTATTATACCATTATCATCATTAATACAACAACAATAATAATACTCTAATGTTACAATAATATTTATTACAATTAACATCAACATTATACACATATCTCTATGAAACTAGATCCTATGTAATGACAGTATTGTTACAGTCCTGTTTCTCAAGTACTCGCTTTAACTCACAATAAAAATTCCGTTTAACAAATGCCGGTACTTCATACTCCTAACACCAATCAAACCTAGTTAAAACTAAAATGTTTTTCATTACCTTAACTAGCCATTATTATAACTAGAAATCGGAAACTTAGGCTATAAATGTTTCATTTTAGGCGCCAAAACTGCTCTATTTAGACTCTATGAAATATAAAACGGGCAGTAATTATTTGCTAAAGCACGACACCAATATAAGATACCACATTTAATTACAGATGACTTCGTATACCTATATTAAAAAGAAGCTTGCACACATTTCATATTTTGTACGAGTATATATGCATATGTCTACACATAATGGAGACATTCTTATCTTTAAGTTAGTGTTTCTCACTTATCTACCATATTTTCATAGTTTTCTTCACAGCAGATGATGAGCATTTTTATAAATTATCTATGGAGAAATTTTAGCTTACTCACATGTTACTTAGAATTAAATTAAGAGCTCAAAAAGAGCGTTTTACATCGACTGAAGAAACAGGATAATATTTTAGGTTTGAAACGAGGCGAACCCGTATTGAACTTCAGTTCGTTATTCTTTCCCATTAAGATACTGGCGGCAGTGAATATAGTCTACAGTCAGGTGTTTTCTGCAGCACCAAATCCAAGTTGTTTTTCACCTTCTCCAGCAGTTCCAAGTGCTTCAGAAAGCTTCTGCTTTTCTATTCCAGTATCCCAAGTTGTCACACACAGATTTCCCATTACTTAAAGAGTTACGAAAAATGACGCACAAAAAAATGTAAAAAAAATTGAAAATGGTTACAAAAATGATACAAAAATAAATAAAAAAAATAAAAATAAAAAATAAACATTACAGTCCAAAAAGGAATTTTTAGGTACCATAAAACTGCTTCATTTAACCCTTTATATCCACGAAAAACCTTAATATTAAAAAACAAGTCTGTATGTATCAAGGAAAAAAAAGTTTTTGTCTGAAATCCGATGTATAATTATAACACAACGAAACTTATAACATTTCAACCTATCGGTAACATTTACAGCAATAAGGCGTAGTGTCCAATATTCGTCCCCCACAGTATTTCGCCCATAACGTGTCGCACCCTGGTGATGGTCAGTGGAGATTATCCCTCTTTATGCAGTAGCAAGCGTGCTTTCTGTTGGAGCGAGTGTTATTGTCTGTTTCGTTGTTATTTAAGTTTTAAATATCTGGAAGGTGGAAAACTATTCTTCTTATATATTCTCAGCAGTGTTTCGCAGCCTAAGGTGCGTATTTTCATAACATTTTTTGCTCCTATATACAGGGCGATTCACGAGGAAAGGTAAAAAAATTTAGGATGTGAATTCTGAAATCATTCTGAGTCAAAAAGTCATATGAGTATAGGTTCGTTTTCGAACGGTTACGGAGATAAGGCGCTTTGATTTCACAAAAACTTCTGAGATTCCATTTTGTACTAACTCGCATTTAGACACAGATAACGGACAAATTTTAAGTTTACATTCATGTATGCATACATACCTAATATTCTAGAAGTCGGGGTCGATGTTTTCGCGCGTTTTCAAAGATATCTCCTTCTGCTTCAATGCACTGTTGCGCTCGGGAGTGAATCGCGCTAGTCGCTCGGGAGAGTTGCACGTGGTTGTCTTTATGCCGCATCCAAAATACGGTCGATTAGCGCTTCTCTCGTTTCCTCGTTCCTTTGCTATACCAACCCATAGACAGTAAATACTCTTCGATATGGTACCCTTCTGTTCGGAAAGCGTCATTCATATTCAGCGACGGCAAGCAAGGTACTTCCATCGCACTAACCATAAACATACATAATATCAGCATATTCTGCAGTCGAAATTTATGAGGCATCTTGAAAAACACAACTTAACACTTCTGATAAATGTACCTGTATAACTACTGTACTGTAGGTAGCTGACTGAACTGCTGTGAACCGATAAGTGATAGCGTATTTGTTGTGACATTTGTAAAGCCCCACCACCCGGTTTGTTTCTCTTCTCTTATCTACATCGCTCACAATGCAGATTCCAATCTTACGTCATTCATCGGTGATCTTGTCTCACGTCAGCAGCATATAGTGACGTATGATTCACATTGGGGCGAGACGTTTTACCAAAAAAATGCATCTAGCTCGTCATCGTTCGAAAACGGACCTATGTTCATATGAAGTTTTTCACTCAAAATGGCCTAAGATATCGTATCCTAAAATTTTTACCTTTCCTCGTCAATCACTCTGTATAGAGTAAAGTGTCTAGTGTAAAAATATATATTAAACGGACCGGATATTGCAGCGTACTTAGAACAAGATGCCGCCATACTTTTGTGGTACACAAGTCTAAATTTCGTCCCCCAGGATGTATCTAAATTTCGTCCCCGGAACGAATTTCGGAATGATATTTCCATATCATGTAATTTCAGTAAGGCTGTTGCCATTTATATTTCTGATGGTCTTCAGATGGGAAAACGGAAACTATGGAGCAAGGAGGAAATGATAGAAGCCGTAAAACCTGTTAGGGAGAAAAAGATGGGCTAAAAATTGGCATGTAATCGACATCAACCTACCTAAGTGACAGAACATCAGAAAACTGAACCTGAAACTTCAAATTCTGTGTTCAGTCTAGAAGATATTCGAAAAATTTCAGTGATAGAGTCATCGTCTTCCAATAGGCATTGTACAGCACTTCTAGTAACGAGTACACCCCATAAGAACAACGTTCACATAGCAGCAGAAAAGAAAAGTTAATGGGTCTGAGAACCAAAAGCGAAAGCAGACGAGAAGAAATCTTAATGTCGTCTTCTGCACCACTATCGTTTCACAACCCGAGCCTCAGTTAAAAAAAAATGCACCGAAACAAACAAAAAATAAAATTTGTCTGCAAGTCTTCTAGCGACAGTGGAAGTGATGTTGAAGACAATGTTGAAGATGTAGTATTCCCGTTTTGTGGAAAAAAAATTTCATAACATAAACAAGGACAGAAAGGGATCAAATGTACGCAATGCTGCTATTAGTGCCACGAAATGTGCTCTTCATCTTGTGAACACAAAAAATTTGTGACATGTGTCTGAATGAGCGAAACATAAAATTGAAAGGTTTTAGTTCTATTGGACGCAATGAACTATTTGATGTTAGGTTAAAATGTTAAACTATGTAATTATGTTTTGAAAGTGCTAAGAAACTTAAGAAAATATCACATGAAGGAGTTTTTTGTTTTACAAAATGTAATTTAAATAATTTTCTGAACGCTCTCTTACATACTTTCTACAATTATTAGTTATTAATAAACATTTTTGGTGTTTTATGTTTTTATTTCATTGTACTATTGAAATAATTGTTATTCAATATGTTAAAAAGTATACGGGACGAAATTTACACCGCTTCAATGAAATGCAAAAATTTGCATAATTTCATTCTTCGTGTTTTATAATCAATTTGATTCCAAATTTATGAATTTCGGATTCTGTGTCTTGTAGTTAAATGTTCGAAAGTTCTTAACTAGATTAGTTTCAAGTCTTCAACTTTAATGGTAGATGAATGGTGGGACAAAACTAAATGGGGAGCCTACCTTAATTGGTTTCTCTTCCCATCTCATCTTATCTTTGAACAGGAATTTAGCTTTTTTAAAATCATTTTCACTTACAGTTTCTATAATATATTTTATGCTATTCTGTTGTTGTAATTTAAGAATGTTGTCTTCTACAAATAATTTTCTTACGTTTTGAGTTTACGAATATAACATTATGTGATCACTTTTCTCTGTGGTTGCAGAAGGGGAAGTAAGTTAACGTTGTCCACATAACCGTGGCGTAATCTAATTCCTGTCCACGAGATTATATACTTACACTATATTACATAATTTGTATATGCTTATTACTCTTCTTTCGAAACGCAAAAAAAATAAATAAATAATAAATAAATAAATTGATAAATAATGGAATTTCTTCCATCTTCCACTTCGTAAGGGGCGCACGCACGCACACACACACACACACACACACACACACACACACACACACACACACACACACACACAAGTAAGAAACGACTATAAAAACTAAATTCAGAAGAAAGATGGAAAATGTCCAATACCAAAAACTGCAATGGTGAATACTCACAAGAAGGACTAAGTTTTCCAACAATATCGACTTCCAAATTTTATGATATACTCCAAGATATCAAGACAAACCGGTATAAACGTTCAAGAGCATTGTCAGATTTACTTCAATTTTAATTTTAGATGTATGAAATCATTGAAGTAAATAATATTAAATTAGGAAATTATTGTATTCATTTAATATCAACAATATATTACTAGTAATAAACAAATATTACTAGTCAATTATATATGATTATATTGTAGGAAACTTCCATGCAAGGGATTAGAAAATAGTACAATTAATCATATATTACAAAGTAACAACATTTAGTCATTGGTAGAATTACGTGACACCAAGACAGTAAACTAAGGATAGATTTTAATGACAATGTAATAAAATCAGCATGTAATATTACTATGGATATAATGGGACGTGCAATGAATAAAAATTAAAAGAAAACAAAAAAACACACACACACACACATACTAATTTCACAATAATTTTCCTAAATAATTTTGATTAAATTCATGAGAGTCCGTCTTGCACGTTAGCAAGGAGTAAACTCAGAACAATTTCACGAAGCGCTTGTGGCTGAGATTTGCTGGACCCTTTGAAACAGCGAAAAGAGCTCGCGCTGTCAGTTGTATGATCGGACTAATTCTCACTAAAGCAACTCCCAACCGCAACTTAACTGTACTTCAGCGCAAATGCTGTTACTATTAATACAACAATGCAAACAAGATGCATACGTTCCCTCTCTTTCAATCTCAACTCAACAACAATTTCAGTTGCTCAACTAAGTTGATAACAACTGAGTGTATTGTTTATTTTGGTGACAATTTCAGTTGCTCAACTAAGTTGATAACAACTGAGTGTATTGTTTATTTTGGTGACAATTTCAGTTGCTCAACTAAGTTGATAACAACTGAGTGTATTGTTTATTTTGGTGACTGCAGTTGACAGTTGCTGTTAGTATGTACAAAATGGCGTGCTCACAAGCTAAGTATTTCGCCACTAAACGTAAAGTTGCTCTGAAGCGAACAGACATGAATTTTCAAAGCAATTGATCTGCAGCTACAACTAAATATTAATTTAGTTGCTGTTAAGAGGTAGTCCAGTGGGAGTTAAAGTATTAACATTTAGGATTTTGAATTGTAACTCTAACATTTTGTAGCATCTGTGATTTTGTATTTAGCGATTTGTAGCAAATTGACAGGAAATAGGAAAATTAGAGTTATGCTTATGAAATATTTATAGAACATAATTTACAATAGTTTACTACAGTACATTTAACATACTCGTATTTACGCATTGAAACTTCGCATTTCACTTGTTTCAATTGCATCTTTTCTTATTCGACACTGTCACAATACAAATATTGTCTGAAAAATATTTCACGATCAATACTATCTGTTGCATTCGTAAAAGCTTAGTTAATAAGAAATATACGCTAAGGTAGCCTACATGCCGCAACGCACACAGTAAAATGCTTATCCTGCTTGACGGATGTTGCCATCAACAAATGAATCACTTATATTCAGATTAAGGATAGCAATCATGTCCTACCCCAACCAATCTGATTTTCGTCTTTTCCCTCCTTCAAAATTCTTTTCAAGTTACTTCAACGGAAAGGTGAAAAATGGAATGAGAAAAGTGGCCAATAGGCTTCGAGATCACATAAATTCTTTTTCACAGTCCAAAATTATTTTGGAAGGACTCGCGATCCTGTATCTTTTAATTGTTTCTCTTTCCATTTCTCCCATTTTCATTCATATAAAACACCGCTTGCCAGTCTTCCTATCGCTCAACTGCTGAATTCAGGTCTCTTCCAAGTCTGCTTGTATGCTAGAGGAAGCCCAGCTACGAGAGGAGAGGATTAAAAAAAAACGAGCATCATTGTCATGTAAATAGTTAATTCTTTATTAGCGTCTCTACAACGAATGTTCTGATTTTTATATAAACTTTTCCAGTGCTGTTGTTATAAACCCAATAATTCGATATTTAAATCTCACGTTTTTTACATCTCTTAGTCACAAAATAAAAAATGCCGATTTTGAAATACAATATCCTGCTATTTCACGTTCCGCGACGTGTAAAATAATCTTGCTCCTGGCAATCGTCATTTGTTCTGCACGTGTCGCTTTGAGAATTTCCTTCCTATAGCCTACAAACAGCTCTTGTTACGGGATTTTCAAGTAAATTCAACTTAGAAATTGAATGTTAATTCTTTTATGGTAGAGAACCAAGAATTTATGAAAATTGACTTTTTTTTTTTTAATTTTGTATTTATTTTGCAAAAAATAAATATCGTATTTTGAAATATTCTAGCTTTTTGTCGCAAATTCTGAAGATATTAAATTATCGATCTAGAACCCTTGAATATGATACTACTAAAATATATAGGTATGTATTGGAAACATTTTAAATTTAAATCACGATTGCTATGATCAGGATGCCGAGAGATATTGAGCAGAGCCAGTCCGTTAAGTTAAGTTAAGTTGTTAAGTTGCAACGATCTCGCTGCATTTACTCTGTGCATGGCGTGTTGTTAGTTTAATATTGAAACCCTTTCATTGCATTCTATAGGAGAAAAACTGTAAATTATAAAGATTGGTAAGCCTAATCCAACCATGAATACTGTAGAGACGTAAAAAGTAAAAATAGATTATTACCAAGAACTTTAACAAGACAATTTATATGATTAAAATGAAAAGCATTCCTTGCATAGTTTTCCATGCCTATTGTTCGGCGGAGAAGATATGTGGACAAAATCGGGTGTGAAGGATTTATTAACCGACGCGACGGATGGTATAAAGAAGCACGAATCTTCGAAGACTCTCACAAAGAATGTGTTGAGCTTGGCACTTTTTGTGTTAGTAGATGTAGCACATCAATTGGAAAGTGGGT
This sequence comes from Periplaneta americana, assembly GCF_040183065.1. NCBI lineage: Eukaryota > Metazoa > Arthropoda > Insecta > Blattodea > Blattidae > Periplaneta > Periplaneta americana. The sequence continues at coordinate 119,479,707 of NC_091124.1, read as the reverse complement.
ATAGAAGAGCAATTTACGGCGTAATAAGAAGTCAAGCACAACATACATACATACATACATATATATATATATATATATATATATATATATATATAGTAAATATCATTATTAACTGCGTTAAGTTTTGTGCCGCCTTACACGACGAGTCTGCTCGTACTGAATCACGGTCTTTTCAAGGGTTTAATTCATTTTAGTTCAGAATTGATCTTCCTTTAAAGAGTCACAAGTACAGGGCTGTTGTATTGAAGGGAACTTCTAAAATCATATGATGAAAGATGAGTGGAACAGAGAAAAATTACCTCAGGCACAGGGATTTGAACCCGGTTTTTCAGCCCTACGTGCTGACGCTTTATCTACTAAGCCACACCGGATTCCCATCCCGATGTCGGATTGAATCCTCTCAGTTTAAGTTCCACCTCTTTTGTTCCCTCTAGTGGCCTACCCTCATGCACTGCGTCATAGATGTATGACAGTGGCACAATGTCTACATATGTGCAGAGGTGCACTCGTTATGAGTGACTAAGTGGCCGGGATCCGACGGAATAAGCGCCATCTTAAATCACTAAGTGATTATTTTTCGCATATAATATATATTATTATGATGTACCGAAGTACATACGATATTTCACCTTCCATCAGAATTTCTGCACGGAAATATCATATGCACTTCGGTACATCATAATAATACTCTAAAATTATGCATAATGAAACCCTACAAATCATGTTGGAGTTATGCCATTTAGAGATAAAAAAAAAGAAATTAGACAATCTGATTTTTTATCTCTCACTGCAGACGAAACTAGTGATGTCCCATATACATTCCAGATGGTTCTAGATTTCATCCGATAAATTGTGAATGGAAAACCTGTAGGAAGATTTTGGAATTCCAATGCTTCTTCGAAAATGGTGTCCAAATTATTGCTTCTTGTAGCCTATCCTAAGCTAACTCGAAATACTTGAAATTAATGACAATAAGTAAAAGTAATTTAACAGTACAGCTGTAATGGGAAGCTCTGCTGGTAGTGAGCAAATATTTGTAAAATAAAATTATCCTCATGCTGAATATGTTCATAGCTATGTCCCTTAATTAAATTTCGTCATGTTGAAGAATGCAAGCAGCACTAGAAATAACTGTATATTACCTTTACTGACATCCAAGATATCTGTACCTTTTCTTCTAAAAACTCACAATGAAAAACTATACTCGAAATAGTACGTAAGTGTTTGCATCGCTCTACCCGTACAAGATTAAATTATCATTCTATGCAAACTCAAGCTTTTCATAAAGAATTCGTCGAGTCTATCAGGGTGATTTTACATGGGGATGAAATTAAAATAATACCAATTGTCCAGCCTCTGGATACATTTTAGGTGGTATTTTTTCATAGGATACATAAATAAATATTTTTCTGCCAACTTAAAAAAATATGATATTAATTATTCGAGTTTTACAAGAAATTACACATGTTCGAAAGAAAAAAATCAGCGTAAGCTATATCAGAGAGACAGCCGCAAGTTTTATGCGTGACTACTTCTCTGTTAGAATTGTTAAGGTAAATATCAGCAGTGGCAATCAAGATCTCTTCTTTACAGATATTTCAGGGTTCATTTTCGCTTTGTTGGAACTCCTGAAAACAGCCATCTTGTTTGCATTGAGAGTAAGGATATCGGTTGCTATAGTAGCCATCGTGCTCTATCATTTGCTACCAGTTGTTCATACGCCCGCTCCCTTTTCCGCTGCATATGCCTCGACATTGTGAATTTCCTCTATTGAATCAATTTCACTCGCAAATTCTTCCAATTTAACTTGGCAACTGCTCATTTTTGCTCAATTGAGATTGTAGCCTGATTCATTACGAATTGTTTGACACCACTGCGAACGTTTTATCCCTTTTCATGCTCGAGTTACACTACCTCGGCTGCCGCGCGACCTGCAAATTCGTGGAACTTTTCCCCTTCCGCGTATCGCTAGATGACGTCACCTACCCCAATTCATGGTCTCGTTAAAATATATTTATCCTTCGTCTGTCGATCGAACGGAGTTCTATTTGTTCCGCTATATTATAGTCGTAAATATGACACTTTTGTACACGTACTTATGCATACTTTTGAAAACTTCAGATATTGATGAATTATTTTCTTTGTGCTATCAAAATGTTATTAATGATAACCCCACGTTCAATATCATTCGGGATCCAGGTATTTTCCAAGTCTGTTTTTTCATGCCAATTGTTGACAGAAACGAGGCAGAAAAGGATACATACATACATACATACATACATACATACATACATACATACATACATACATACATACATACATACATACATACATACATACATACATACATACATACATACATACATACATACATGCATACATACATACATACACTAGCGGTCAAAAGTTTTCGATCACCTATCACAACTGTGGATTTATGGTTCAAACAGGGATCTCGTTTTGAATATTCTATTATATCATAATGCTAGACAGAGAAAATATTTATTTTGTTGGTCTATTTAGTTTTTCGATGTGTTTGTACATTGAAATAAAGTATATAGGCCTAGTTGTTTTCATAGCTGATCGAAAACTTTTGACCGGTTGTGGACATACATACATACAGTCCACAACCTGTGGAGTAACAGTCAGCGCGTCTGGGCGCGAAATCAAGTGGTCCGGGTTCGAATCCCGGTCGGGGCAAGTTACCTGATTGAGGTTTTTTCCGTGGTTTTCCCTCAACCCAATACGAGCAAATGCTGGGTAACTTTCGGTGCTGGACCCCGGACTCATTTCACCGGCATTATCACCTTCATTTCATTCAGACGCTAAATAACCTAGATGTTGATACAGCGTCGTAAAATAACCCAATAAAATAAAATAAATACACACATACATACACAAGTGTTCTGGCCAAGCATTTTCCAATCTTTTCTTTTTACAGAAAAGAATAAGGGTTGTATAATATATTAATTTTTACAAGTAAATATTGTTTTAATCTAACAAAAATAATTGAGGAGCGTTTTTGCTAAACTCGATAGATGCAACATTTTGCGAAAATGAGTTACATATCACAATCATATGAAGTTTAGCTTCTATATCACCCTATGCAGTCAGATTTTACATAACTCGGTTCATACCGTGCGTAGAGGATGATTAGAAATATCTCCTTCCCATAACATAAACTGTGTATACAATAAAACTCGTTTTCTGAGAAAAGTAGTTTTGTGCATCTATCGAGTTTAGCAAAAACGCTCCTCAATTTTGATCGAATTTGAACAAACATTGTAAACTATTCAAAATACGTACATACATTAAATGCACGAGTTTTCAGGGTATCTGAAAGCAGAGATGTTGATTGTCACTGCTGACGTTTACCTTGCGGCTCTCTCTCCGATACAGCCTAATCCTGATTTTTTCTTGGTGCTATCAAAGTTTGATATTTACTTTCTCTGGCAATTCAACATTCATTTATTAGTCAATTTTCTCATGTAAGTTGTTGAACATGCTGGCCTTTGTTCGTTTGAAGTTACAGGATGTGCAACATTTGGTATATTAAACTATAGTGCTCCCATCTTTAACTCTAAAGCTAGCAGAAAAACAAGTTTGCTGAAGTGTGCAAGAAGTGTACTGTTCGATCGAGTGGTTATGTTGTATCTCGGTTCCCCCCACACGTTTCTGCTGGCCCCTCTGTAAAGACTAGTGGCTGGCCTGTTAGGCTTTTTCCTGAAAATATTTGCTGTACGGAATTAGAATTCTACGAAATATTATATAACTGTTTAAAATAATCTAAGGAAAAGGATCTCGTTAAGTAAGCAATTGTCACGTGAATTCCCCCGTTTCGACGACCCTGTGACAGAACCACTCAATCGGACAGTACAAATTTCCTTGTAAAATGTAAATATCGATACTGATATTTACTTTGTCTGCCAGTTCACCAGACATTTATTAGTAAATTTTCCCATATAAGTTGTTCAACAAGCTGACTCTCTTGTTCATTACCATATATAAAAAAAATAAACAAGATACTAAAATAATTGTAATTAAGTTTGTTTCTTTATTATGCAATTATATTAATGAATTTATTATTTAATTTTCTGTCGTGAAATATAGTTTCTACATTGTTAATTACTGGAGTTAGATTATTAATTACGGTCAATATCTAAAACAGAGTTGTGAGAATCGATGAGAGCTAGACACTCCTAGAGCCAAGGTTGCTAGCAAGAATTGGAAACATTCGGATTCGCAACCCCTCAAAAAAAGTAACAATGAAATCATCTGAGAAAAGTAATTGGCTACAGTTTCCTGACAGTTGGAAAGATCGGTATTAATACTCGTATATGAAATGCTGGTTAACAAAGGATTGAAATTTATTTGAAAACAAGGTAGTTCTTCTACACAAACGCTAATAAAGGCAAGGCCGAAGATTTCCTGTTTATGGTATGTACTGTACATCCTTTGACACGGAAATTGGTCCCTGTTCAGAGAATGGTTCGCTGCTACGACCTGACTTCAACCTCGGACCTCTGTGCATAATATTTCTCCGTGTGAATCTCGCTTTAACCCTGGCAACACTTCGACATTTTTCCGTGTCAAAGGGTGTACATGTTTTATAAATACTTACTCACGAAAGCTGAAACATAATCATGTATGCAAAATGTACTATAATAGTCTTTTGAAAGAAAAAATTGAAAGCAGCCGCGAAATTCAGAAAATAAGAAAAAGTAGTCTAAAATTATCAACCTCTTTCATGGCAATGCCTGTCTTCATTTCTCACAGATCACACAAGATCCTGTCATTAAACTTGGCTGGGAAGTGCAGCCACGTCCCCCGCATTTATTTCAATGCGACTATGATCCGTTTGGATCACCGAAGAGAAGCGTAGGAGGCAACACATTTGATGATGATGATGATGATGATGATGATGATGATGATGATGATGATGATGATGAAGAAGAAGAAGTAAGTGCGAAAATAGCACCACAGCCAATCGAAGTTATGCTTTCAAGAAGTAATGAAGAAGTTCCCTAGTCGCTGGCACAAGTGTATTGATGAGCTGCGGGAGTATTTTGAAAAAAAAAATATATATATATATTTTTTTATTTTGTGTTATATAATGTTCACAAATGAGTGAAAAATTATTTGAACTGTCTACGTACTTTCTAAAAATATAGTATGAGCTGTAATTTATTTCCCCATCATGATAAAGGAACTGAATTGTTACGAAATGTGTAAAATTTACGATGAGAAAATATGTTATGTAACATCTGGCGAATACTTTTTTTTTAACTTTTTTAATATTAATTTTGTTTTTTTTTTAATAGGCAATTTTTTAAAGTAGGACCATAAGCAACATTTATACATCTCAGCTTTATTTTGATTCATATCTTTGACATATCATTGTTTCTTCTTTTGTGTTTGACTTCACACACGACTTAATATCAATAAGGTTTATTTTTACAGTTGCAGTCGATTTACCATAATAGCCACCCTTAATGGCATCAAAACCAGGATCTCTACACCCCACTACTGTCAGTATAATAGTAACCACCTCCCTCACTAAGTACAACATGTTCAATAACATCAACGCCAACATCGTCAATATTAATAACTCCACCTCCAATACCGCTGGTATCAACTCCAACACTATCAATCATATGCTGGCCTCGGATACGCGGTTCGGGGGTTCAAACCAGGCCGAGCAAGGATGGATATTAACAGACTTGGCATGGCTTCTTCCTGGACGGAAGTAAAGCTATGGGTTCCTAGTCGTAGATTTAAGGCAAGTATAAGAACACTGTGATAGAGGACTCCAGTAAAATATGTCTGCCATCTCTCGCCCACGTTTAATTCTGATATTGGAAGCTTCGTTGAATGTAACATTACTACCACTACCACTACCCTCGACAGTTCGTCTAGACTCTAGTCTCCCGTCTTCAGTGGTGTTACCGTAAGTGACATATATCTATAGTCACGGTTTCAAATTCAGTCGAGGTCATGGATTTTTATGTGCAATAAATCATAATATGTGGTTCATAATCCTTACCAGGCACAGGACTGCACCCGGTTCAGAAGGTACTAGATACGATTCATACATCCATTAATGAATGATGCACTCAACTAAAGCGTCTTGGTTACGGGCGTGCGACTCAAATTAGCCGGGCGAGGATTACAGCACGTTGCTAGGCTACCAACTGGGACAGGGATCGATTCCTCTCGGGTTAATGTCCCTGTATCGGCCCGAATTCCACTGACTCACAACAATTAAGTTGGTCACTGCATCGCTCTACCCGTTTCATTCTATTTGTACGGAAATTGGAGGAAGAGTTTTGATTCTTTTAATTATTATTAAAATGTGAAGGTAACCTGTTCACAAATTATGAAGGCATATAGAGGATGTGGAGTAAGATCTCCACACTTTCATTACCTCAAAGTTAGAATGCGGTGGTCTGGTCAGTACCACGTTTCCACCGCCTTCTACTTTCGAGAAAGACACGGTACTTAATTTGACAGTAGGCTGAGTGAACCCCAGCAAACTCTGGTGGTGGTGGTGGTGGTGGTGGTGGTGGTGGTGGTGGTGGTGGTAGTAGTAGTAGTAGTAGTAGTAGTAGTAGTAGTAGTAGTACTGTAAGTGTTAGCGATAATGGTGGGTAGTAGGCTAGCAGTAGTAGTTGTGGCTTTAATAGCAATGATAGTCTAATGGTGATAGTAGTAGTAGTAGTAAATGTAGTAGTAGTAGTAGTAGTAGTACTGTAAGTGTTAGCGATAATGGTGGGTAGTAGGCTAGCAGTAGTAGTAGTTGTTGTGGCTTTAATAGCAATGATAGTCTAATTGTGATAGTAGTAGTAGTAGTAGTAGTAGTAGTAGTAGTAGTAGTAGTAGTAGTAGTAGTAGTCAAATGTTAGTGATAGTGGTAGTGGTAGTAATGATGATAGTAGTGGTCTAATGTTAATGATAGTGGTAGTAATGATGGTAGTAGTGGTCTAATATTAGTGATAGTGCTGGTGGTAGTAGTAGTAGCGCTGATAGTAATAGTGGTGGGAATAGTAGTAATAGTAACAACTGTAGTGATAGTATCTTTTTCCTTTCTCATCTTCTCCTTCTTTTTCTTCTTCACATCATGTTGCTTCTAGTACTCCTCTGTATGTCCTCTTCATTTTATTCTCTCTCTCTCTCTCTCTTCTCCCATATATATCATCACTACTGCTTCTATAGTCGCGTCGCTGTTATTTCCGGCGTGACCTCCTCTTTGCTTACGCCTTAGTAAGTGAAGCCTCCATAAAGTCCAGGTAGGTAGTATCGTTCGCCATTTTTGTTCTTTCGTTGCCAAGCTACCAGACGAGGAATCTATTTGCCGCACCATTAAACATTATCATGTCGTAACTCCTATGATAATAAATCACACGCACTGTACTTGATCAAATAATTGAGCGGCAAATAACGTCCTCGTGTGGTTTCTGCGAACGCCAACGAAAGAGCCAAAATGGTGGGCGATTATATTAAGTATTTATGGAGCCTTTCAGAAGCGAATCACAAGACGCATACGTTTAAATGTAGCCGACCTGCAACGTGATTGACTGCCGAAAATAAGAGCGACGGGACTATAACTCCTCTATATCTCCCCGTTTCTCTTCTCGTTCTTAACTCACTCTTGCTTTGTTTCTCCCAATTAATTTCGTCTCTTCTTTTCCTTCTTTTGTTCTCTTTTCTTCTCTTTTAATTAACTTTTCATTTCTTTCTGTCCTCATTTTCGTTACTTTCCAGCCCACATATCCTCTTCTTTTAAATTAATTTCCTCACCTTAGTTCCTTTTCTCAATCTTTCCTTCTCCCTCCACATTTTCCTTCTTTTCTCCCTCCTATTACATTTTTCTGTCCAGTTTCTTTTTCTCTCTCTTTATCATTGTTCCCTCCCATTTACTATTTTATTCATTCTGTTCATGTTCTGTTCTCTTTTCCATTGTTCTCATATTCACCTTCTTCCACCTCTTTATCACATTGTTTTCTCTGCTGCCGTGTTTCTGCTTCCACATGTTACATTGACAAATGTTAAAAAAAATTGGCATTTAGCAATACTCACAGTCTTTATAGCAATCACACATTTTTAGTACTCAAAACTTCGAAAATTTCGTTGTTTGACATCCATTCTCCAAGATATTTATTGCTAAGACAAAATTAATATAGAAATATTCTGCAATCTTTTCTATCTTCTGCCTCCTTTTTAGTCTTCGACTACGATCCATAAATCCTCAATGTATATTTTTTTATAATAATTCTATTGGTCCTTACATATTTTCGGTCGTTTTCAAATCAATGTCAATAAATTAATACACTCAAATTAACGAAAATTATTCTGGACAAAGAACTAAGCCATAGATTAGTGAAGTGCTTTGTGTGGAGTGTAGTATTGTATGGAGGCAGAAATATGGACATTACGACGAAGTGAAGAGACGCGAATAGAAGCATTTGAAATGTGGATATGGAGAAGAATAGAGCGTGTAAAATGGACAGACAGAATAGAAACGAAGCTGTGTTGGAAAGAGTTGGTGAAGGAAGAAATTGATCAAGAAGAGAAAAAGGAATTGGCTCGTCACTGAGTGAGAAGAAACTGCCTTCTGAAGGATGTACTGGAAGGAATGGTGAACGGGAGAAGAGTTCGGGGCAGAAGAAGGTATCAGATGATAGACGACATTGTAGTCTATCATATGCGGAGACTAAGAGGAAGGCAGAAAATAGGAAAGACTGGAGAATGCTGAGTTTGCAGTGAAAGACCTGCCCTTGGGCAGAACACTATGTATGAATGAATATTCTGATACATAATAAGAGCTTTATATGAGATCAGATACTTGCTATGAACACAGGAAAAGAGATATAGATTAATAGAAATAAAATTATACCAATCCGACGTAGACCATAATCAATTCGAGAGGCGAGCTTGTTATGAAGCTAATTTTGTTAACGTCAGGTCTATTTCAGAATAAATTAATTTTAGAAATATAAGGCGTGTTCATAAAGGTCAGCCGCATTTAGAAGGAGTCTCTACAGCACAAGCAGATTCTCAGGTCAGCATGCATTGACGTAAGTGCGGAACAGACAACGGTGGCGGCTATAGAATATGCATCAGATTAACAAGTTAAGTACAACCAAGCGTCATTAACGGGCACGCAGCCGTGTGAGTCACTCGCGGACTCACGTATGAGGCTCAGGAGTCGAAATTCATTTCGAAGAAAATGAAACAACAAAGCTATTACTATTCCTAAACGCCATGTATTCCCAGTATTACAAAACATCATCTTTTTCACATCTCAACAGTGAATCTAGATCTAAAATAATGCTAATGTTTTACTGCCTCTATTCTTCTTCCTTCTTAACTTTGAGTTTGGGCCTACATTGTTCAATTCTATTAAATTCAGCTGTTCTGGACAAGGCTAGTGCTTCGTTAGCACGGTTACACGTCTCTGTAAGCATCACGCGCCGGAATTATACTCATATAACATGTCTCGTGCGGTGTCTGAGTGATCACACCTTCAGCCTATGACGCAGGCGGTTCGGATTCAAGTTCCGATCAGGCCTGGGATTTTTAATTGAAAAAACACTTAGTGACGCTTCTGGAGAACAAGGTCTCAGTTGGGAGTTTTTCTCGGGGTTGCGTTTCCCCATATTAGGCATCTTCATTCCGTAAAGATCTTCATGCCACTAAGTTTTATAGCATTCTCAGATCGCAAGCTGGCAAAGTGCAAAGAAGTGGGTTGTAAATGCGCCTAGCGGGGGAATACTACAGTGGACCAGGGATGGTTTCCTTACTATAAGACCTAGATACTAAACTGAATAAAATATGTGCAAATAAATAAACAAACAAATGAAGCAATAAATAAATAAATAAATAAATAAATAAATAAATAAACAAACAAATGAAGCAATAAATAAATAAATAAACAAACAAATAAATAAATAAATAAACAAAGAACGAAACAAACAAATTAACAAATAAATAAACAAACAAATGAATCAATGAATAAATAAGCAAACAGATCAACCAATAAATAAATAAATAAATAAATAAATAAATAAACAAACAAATGAACAAATAAACAAACAAATGAAGTAATGAATAAATAAATAAATAAATAAACAAACAAATAAAGAAACAAACAAATGAACAAATAAAGAAACAAACAAATGAACAAATAAATAAACAAACAAATGAACGAATAAATAAATAAATAAATAAATAAATAAATAAATAAATAATCAAATAAACAAACAAGCAAATAGCCACCGGCGTAGCTCAGTCGGTTAAGGCGCTTGCCTGCCGATCTGAAGTTGCGCTCGGGAGTGGGTTCGATCCCCGCTTGGGCTGATTAACTGGTTGGGTTTTTTCCGAGGTTTTCCCTAACCGTAAGGAGAATGCCAGGTAATCTATGGCGAATCCTCGGCCTCATCTCGCCAAATACCATCTCGCTATCACCAATCTCATCGACGCTAAATAACTTCGTAGTTTATACAGCGTCGTTAAATAACCAACTAAAAAAATGAACCAATAAATAAATAAATTAATTAATTAATTAATTAAAGTTTGTAAGTAACGCTTGAGCCGAAATTAACAATTTAATGGTGTATAATATTCGTAAATATACTTTTATAAATATAGTGCTGTGGTATTTTCAGTGGCTGCTCCCAATTTGATTGAGAATTAGGTAATGATGCAATAAAGTAGCTTGAATAAATCAAAGCAGGTACGTACTTAAGAGAAAAGAAGATCGCGAGAGAGAAGAATCTGTACAAAATTGACATATTTATGATTTTAAGATACCAGTAGGCCTAATAGTGGTTGTAGTTGGTACCGAATAATTCTGTTAGTGACATTTTACTTACAAGAAAGTTCTATTACGCCGTACAGGAAATTTAGACCTACGTGTTTGAATGAAAATTAGCGGCAATGGCAGAAATTAAATAGTGAGTGGATAGCGAACAAGGAACACTGAATAAGAAAAAGAAAAGAACAAGAAACTTTGCCTCTGCAATTTCACAGCCTATCCTCTTTGAATATTTTTTTTTCTTCATATTTTGCAGGTAATGACGTGTCTTAGACAATATAATTCTGTTTCCATGCAATTTGTCTAAAAAAAGTACGGATAAGGAATTAAAGAGGAGCTCAATTTTTTGCAATTTCTTGGTATGATTGTGACCCAGATTAAAACAGCACAACATCGTAATATTATTTACAAATATTTACAAAAAAGTCTATTGAATTATTGACATTCACCTTAGAGCTAAAATAAGTTAGAAATAATAAGGTGAAAGTCATGACAACAATTTTAGGGTTTTCTTTTAAAGGAAACTGAGGAATTCGCAAACTTCTGGAATATATAACCAGGTTTAAAAACGACTGGACAACGAAGTCTAAAAAATTTCCTTCAGGAATTATTATTGGTAGTAAATGAGTGAATCCAGAACTCAGAGCAAATATTCCGAGTGTTGTTTTTAATGTGTTCGTGGGCAGTTTATCAGATAAGGAAGTTGTGGGAAAACCTAGAAGACTTTGAGAGTGTTATGCTACTGGCTCACTCACTTTTCCCCAACAACTTGCAAGTTTTCGAGCCATAAAGTTGGAAATAACTTGTGATCTTTTAAATATAACAGCACTGACCGAACAATTAATTGTAGTAAACTCCGCATTACGAGCATTGTTTCTGATTACGGGACCGGATAGAAGCCTATCTTTTCTCAGCAGATGTACACGATTAACATATTTTATATGAAGCGTCACATAAAGGTTGCATTTTTTTTGTTTTTGTCGTCTAAAACTTAACTGTGCTATGAAATGTTGTGATAATCGAAAGGTTGTGTTCATTCTCTGGATTTCACTTTGCATTGAAATCAATGCTTCTAATTTTACAATAGCGACGCTATTTCAGTTCTAAAAATGTTTTCTGATTCGGTGTTAAAAGGTTATTAGTTTCGTTTATGCAGTCGCAGTATAGGTAGAATTGCAGGCCTAATATGTCTAAAAATATTTTACGAGGATTACGATTCTGAACTCGGGATGTGGTTAAAGATGGTTTTCGGATTGTCAATTCTTACAGACATAAATTTGTTTAAAGATAAATTGCCATCAATCAGAAATCGAAAGAAGATAATTAAAGGTAAATTAACAGTTCGTAAAGAAGGTCAGAAATTATCACACAATGTAAACTATAACAGACCGGAGTTTCTAGAAAAAGAAAAGTATGCATCAAGTTTCAGATGTAGATGTTGCCACATTTCACGAAATAGTGGGTGCTTTGTTTTTATTACATCTTGATTTGTTCGAGCCTATGGCTTCTGTGTTACTCCTAAAATTTTAGCACGTTGGTCCTGTTACTTTCGCGACTGGACTGTCATTAAATGTTTTGTGGGTTGCAATCCCTACAACTTTTCCTCATTCTAGCGATCACTGCAGCATCGCCATAACTTAGCCTATATAGCTATTAATTAATTAAACCAAAATATGGCTTTCAGTAGCTATTATTTGTTTTTAATATTAAATGCCAACTTGATAAGTCACAGAGAGTGAAAACTGTTCTTGATTTCATCAACTATAAATTTATCTGAGCAATATGAATTTGTAAATCATACAGCTATGCCTACATAACATCATCTCGCAGACTGGGTTAGTTCATTGGTTCTATTGTACACAAAAAGGGAAGAAAATTATATCAACGACTAGAAGGTGGTGAATGTGTTAATGTCCACGAAATAACGGCGCCCAGAAAATTGTGGAGACGACCTGTAACAGGTATTTATTTGATTATATTACAGATTTATTAATTTGTCATACAGAATAATATCTGTAATGTTGACAATTATTATTTGAGGAGAAAAACATTGAAAGAGGAGAGTTCGATCCGGTGCTGCGGATTGAATTCGGCGTAGCTCAGTGGTCAGAGCGCTTGGTATGTAGAACCAAAGACCCGGGTTCGATCTCCGGCGCCGGAGCGAATTTTTCTCCTCAAATATTAAATATTAATTTCTCCTCAAATATTAATTTATTTGATTAGTTTCAACCATTACAGCTATTGCTAATTTTTACGAAATAGAGGAAGAGGAAGAGGAAGAGGGCATGTGTTTTTCTTTATTTTTATTTAATGTCCCATTTTTTACTACAGAGACTATTGACAAACAGGGTGCGAATTAAAGGCGGGATGAGGGGGATTCCCTCCCCCCTCCCCCCTGTTGGAAAGTTATCTCCCTCCCATAAATTCATATTAACATCCCTGCCAGGGATAACTTCTTGCCCCCTCACAAAATATATTTGTTTTAGGCTACACTTTATAGAGTATAAGGTAAGCAAAGGAAAAAATATTGTTTTTTTTTATCATCACCGGCAAGCTGACAACAATCAATAACTTAGGAATTACACATCTTATCTTAAGCCTGCTTACGGTTATTATTATTATTATTATTATTATTATTATTATTATTATTATTATTATCAAGAAGCAAGACAAACAACTCAGTGCGACCAAGCGTTGAGCAATAATAATAATAATAATAATAATAATAATAATAATAATAATAATAATAATAATAATAATAATAATTTAATATATGGTATTCTATATCTAGGATTCTATCCCCCCCCATCAGAAATCTTAATTCGCACCCTGCTGAGAAAAGATAAGTTTATGATCGTAATTGAAATTTTGACATACTACACAATTTTATTATATTGTATAGTTCTGTTTTCTTTGTTACAAAGTCAAATACAACCCACAACCTCCTATATAAATCTCCGAATACATATAATTTTCATTTTGAAAGAGAACAATGAGACCGAAGCTCGGAGTTTGTTTTTAGGTTCGTCAGTTGTTACACGACAATATCCCTACAAAATAGTTTTTTAATATTCGTTTTAACGTGCCCTTAAACCTGTTTCCTGATGCCTTTGTAGTGGATAAGACAAGATCTGGAGTAAATGGACCAAGTTACTTCATCTTAACACATCATCACTTCCATGAACGTGAACTTAGATGAACTGCGGTGCTGGCAGTGTTCAAGGAGTGTGTTGAGAAACAGGTCTGCCAACTATTGTTGTGCCGCTATATTATCTCGCGATGAGAATAATCGCTGACAAATAGTGTGAAGGACAGACAAGTGAATGTCGTAGCCTTTGACGTCAAAGGAAGCGAGCAGTCTTCCGGTAACGCGTTTCTTCCATTACGACAGGATTAAAAGCATGACAACATGCAGGAGGAGTTACTTAATTGTCATTCCTACAAATTGAAATATGACCTAGGTCCGTCGCAGCCTGTCGCGGGCTCCGGGTACAAGAACAGTCCAAGCGAATTCTTGTGTAGATGCATTTCGAACTATTTGATGTGTGGGAACAAGCTTACAAGGTGATCATTCGTTTGTTCTTATTTGGGTGTAAGGTAAATAGTTTCATTGGTGTATGTCTTCACGAAAATAGACTAATTCATACTGTTATTCACAACATAATAAAGTCACTGAATTGTTGCGAAACTTTTAAATGAATCACATTTCGAAATTTTTGCTGGTAATGTGCGTTTTCAGTATCACTGATGCCAAAAAAGTGGGTTTGCACTTGCAGTTTATCTTCTTGTCTGTCTGTCTTTGTACAGTAATTTATATGAACTACTGAACTAATCTCGTTTTTTTAGGGGATACATACAGCTTACAGCAGGAAAATTGTGGAAAATTAATATTCACTTTCTTTCTCTCTTGCTACAATGTTTAGAAACATTGATTTGTAAGAGTAAAACACTGTATTTTTTCTACTTAAGAAAAATAGTTTTATAGTAGGCCTACAAAGCAATTTATAGGATATATATATATATATATGCATACACACATACATATATATATATATATTTCTTTTTTCAAAATTATTCAAAATGGAGACTGTTTACTGTGCATGGAAGCACAGTTTCCTGATAACTCAGCTATTTTTTACTTTTTTATGTTCTTTTTTTCTTACCATATCTTTCTTTTATTACCATATCTCATGTTAACGATATCATATCTATTTCTTAATAAATTATATTTTTAACTTTGTGTTAAGAACAAAACATCGATTTCTTGATAACTGTGTTTTTATATTTTATGAGAAGTATTCAAGAAATTGGTGATTTTTGCATAATATTATAGATAGAACATATTCATATTCATATTCTTTATTTGCCTGAAGGTACAAGAACGTGCACAAAGACACTAAAAGAAAATTCATAAGCATATATTATATAACTTTTGAGTAATTCCTACGAGGAAATCGAATCTTGAAAAATAATTTGCAAAAAATAACTCCCCCTCCCCCCACCATCAGGTTGAACGGAGGTGTCGACCTGGCTGGCGAGTTGGTATAGCGCTGGCCTTCTATGCCCAAGGTTGCGGGTTCGATCCCGGGCCAGGTCGATGGCATTTAAGTGTGCTTAAATGCGACAGGCTTATGTCAGTAGATTTACTGGTATGTAAAGGAACTCCTGCGGGACAAAATTCCGGCACATCCGGCGACGCTGATATAACCTCTGCAGTTGCGAGTGTCGTTAAATAAAACATAACATGAACGGAGGTTGCAATGTCTTGCCTTTTAAACCATTATTCAAAATTGTTGGAGATATTGATGACATTTTTTTCTGCAAACTATTCTACAATAATTTGTGCATAAAAGGAAAAAAAAAAACTTAAAAAAGTATTTTTTTTTAAGTCTTAAGTATACCTGCCTCACTTTTTTCCTCTCTTGTACTGAGGAGGGACTCGAAGGCTTGCACTGCATCCTGAAGTTTATTGTAATTACCACTTGTATTCCGACTGCACGCCGCATCGTGAACTTAACCCGGGCTATGGTATGGATGATGATGATGATGATGATGATGATGTGAATTAATGACTGCAAAATGAGCCCGAAGTCCAACTCCGAAAGTTACCCAGCTATTCTGCTTCAATTGGTTGAGGGAAACTCCGGAAATAACCCAAACCAGATAACTTGTCCCAATCAGAATTTGAACCCAGGCCCCCTCAGTTCACGATCAGACGTGCTAACAATTTCTCCACAGCACCTGCCCCTTTAAGTACCTTCCAGTCAGTTTGCCCGGAAATAATAAGCATGAAATATAATACTAACACAAATTAGCAAGTGTTCATTTTAAGCCAAAAACACAAAATGACCGTGAACTTTAAGTCCAGGCCTATCCTAGAGATTTGTGTACATTTTATTTCTTGTATAAGATGAGATACATGGAACAACCAGACGAATATAATATGCAAACTGCTTTCTTTTGGGGAAATTATTATATATGCATTTATTTATGCTTTTAGATGAGCATATTCCAAGTCATAATTGCCTCCAGATTAGGTGAGTCAGTGACAATCCTTAGTGGCATTGTGAAGAGAGCTGAACGACAATTGTAAAATTTACAGCACTCAACGATTTCAGCACCTGACAGTATAAACCAGAGTGCTGCATTGGAGTTAAACCGCTCGCTTGAACTCGGTCAAGTGTCGCACCCTCGAGTGAGATACGATCGGTCGTGATATGCTCGCAATAAATAGAAGCACAGTACAAGGTCATCTCACCGACATGTTTTATCTTGTATGGAAGGCGACAGATAAGATACACATATGTTTTGTTCACACGGTAAAAATAAGCCTTTATTTTCTGAGTTTATGACAAACGTTTAATTGAACAGTCAATGAAACATACCAAAACAGGAACATGAAGTTATAAATAAAATAATATGAAAAACTTCGATATACAGTTATTATTGCTAATTAATAATTATTCAATATTTGATTTACCACATATATAATATGATAGGTCCATACATAATGTTCCGCCTATATATTGCGACAATGTAGAAATGTTTTACAAAATATTATTGATATAGCAGTAAATTAATAACAATATTAGTACAGAGATAACCGTCACAGAAAGTATAGTAAAACGAATAATCATGCTGCACAACTGTTACAGACACAAAGATTGATACACTAATTATTAGAGATTAGGCTATTATTATTATTATTATTATTATTATTATTATTATCATTATTATTACTACTAGAAAACTTGATACAGTTCTTGCATTATCGTGATTGTGTTCTCCGTTTATAATAATTACATTTATATCCAATAACATCTATCAGATGTGGCAAAAACAAAATCACTCCTGTGTGGGGGGGGGGGAGGGGAAACATTTACCTAGAACATTTATATTACATTTTGAAGCAAGTTTTGTAGTTCTACTATGGAGAGGTTAGTTAAACAATGCAAAGTTTTGAAATGATAAACATCTATGATGTTACTACACAGTTCATCACTGTAACAAGAACGAATGTCTAACGTTCGGCTTATACAGTTCGAGGATTTATCGCTCGTGACAATTTTATCCATCATGCATGTGCGCTACCTATCGGGTTATGCTATGAACTACTTTGCGCTCGAGCGAAAACGTCCGATGCAGACCTCTGCTATAAACAATAATTGTCAGCATAACTAATTTGTCTGAAAAATATTTTTTCCTTTGATAAGAACAACTTTTTTTTGTCGGAATATTCACGTAATATAAGAAATCACGAGAAAATTAGCAAATGTGATCTGGATTTAATCGCAATGATAATTTGATCAAGACTTACAATCGTATTATATTTCATAGGCATCAAATTATAGAACAGAAATAAAATCCATCCAGTAATTCAAGGTAGACGACAGATAAAAACAAACGTCATACCAAATCACTTCTCGGCGTGCTAAAAAAAAGTGTACAATCGCGAAAATTTCGGAATAGACTTATTTTTCCACATCAGTTTACATTTAGAATAATGGAAAAATAAAATACTTCCACTCAGTAACTTATTCTAATCAAGCACTCAGCGCACCGATTCGCTCATCACCCAGTAATCCACTCAACTGCTCACAACTCACTCCTTCAACCGCTAACCAATTCATCCGTTGAACATCCACTTACCCGCTCACCAACTTCCCTCACTCAAGCGTTCACTAACTTCACTCGTTCAAACTCTCACCGGACAGATTCACTCAACATCTCGCGAACTGACCCACCCAATTAATCACGCATTTACTCACACTTGCTGACCGTCTCTGTTTTCCCAGTATGCTGTAAAAGATTAAATACTATACATACATACATACATACATACATACATACATACATACATACATACATACATACATACATACATACATACATACATACATACATAACGTGTGATTAGCACGATGATCCTCCAAGCCGTTACAGCTGGATTTCACTACGTAGGCCTAATGTAGATACTAGAGACAGACTAAACCTCATTCAGGCCTGCCCATGAGTTTACCTTCGTGAGTGGTCTTACGCACGGTATCGCTCGCCTGCCGTCAACCTTCCCTCACAAGCAGGCAGGCAGTGTGGTTGCACGTGACTCCCAAACAGTCCTATAGTGACCCGAAAGGACTGTTGTGTTCCGTCTACCTGCGCCAGACTGTGCTGCTTTCAGATGCGTGGTAAATATCAACCAAGTCTCGTCCAAACCCGAAAGGAAGCATACAGATATAGGCAAACTACTAAGAGGATTTGATCCGACATCGGGATGGAAGTCCGGTGTGGCTTAATGGATAGAGCATCAGCACGTAGAGCTGAAAACCCTGGTTCAAATACCGGTGTCGAGAGAATTTTTTCTCCGTTCCACTCATCTTTCATGATATGATGACGCAGAATATCTGCACGGAAATATCATCATAATAATAAACTACTGAAAACTTAATTTATCGTCTTCTAAAATGTAATAAATACAAAGAAAACTATTTCTCGTCAGCATAATATCCATTAAATGCCAACAGTTATTACAAATTACTTACACTTTCCTTTTCATCATAGTAATATAAATGTAATACACACTCTTCAAACTTGAAGGTTCATAAATAAAAATAAATCTATCGCCCAGAAGTTAAAAAGTAAATCAATATTCTGTAGAACGTAAAACCTTTTTTACATTTTACAAGTCTTCATGAGGGTTTCAACTGTTGATAAGGAAAAAAGTTAAAATGTAATTGTTTCCTATAATAGTTGTTGATATTCATAATAATTGTTAGCAATGTATTTTCAACATTTTTTCTTTCCTTTCCCTTCCTTTCCATTCCCCTTTCCTTTCCTTTCCTTTCCTTTCCTTTCCTTTCCTTTCCTTTCCTTTCCTTTCCTTTCCTTTCCTCTCTCCTTACCTTTCCTTTCCTTTCCCCTTCCCTTTCATTTCTCTTCCTTTTCCTTTCCTTTCCCGTCCCTTCCCTTCCCTTTCCTTCCCTTCCCCCCCTCTCTTCTCCTTTCCTTTCTTTTTTTAACTAGTCACAAGTTAAGAAATGTTACTATTTTGTTGAGTCAGATACACTTTGCAGTAAAATGAAATGTATAATATTTATCTTATTTGATGAAATTCTGTAGTGCAATAAATTGTAAAATTATGTTCCTTTAATCAAGAATTTTCTGCCGCATTTTACCAGAAAATAGAGATTTTTAAAGTGACTAAATAGGCAACGAACTTAGATTTCAAACTAGTACTGTTTCATCTTCATCAGTATAGACTGGCTCCCCTGAATGCAAGTCACCCTAAAATACGAGTACACAGGCAGGCTTTCTCGGGTCCCGCCTGGACTGGGCTTATAAAAGGGCTGAATGGGCCAGTCCTAAATTTTAACCTGCTCTGCAGCTGCGCCGGAACCCAAGCCTGACGGCGGGCATTTACGGACGTGAGTAGGCCTATGGTCTGCTTTGCCGGTGTCTGGTAGATACCACTGTTATGTAATTGTACAAGCTGGCGCATATCGCTTGAAAAACAGCTCTCAAGTGGTTCCCGCGTAACGCCACTAGAGATTCGTACTTAAATGACATTGACATTTGGGGCATTTAATGCCTCTCCGTTGCTTACAGTATTAAATGCTTCGTGCAGTATAATTATTATGGATAAGGTTGCCATTTTCCAACTTCTATATCAATTATACAGTATTATAATAAATGGTTGTCAATCTTGATATTAAAATATATTACATATAGGGTAAACACTGGTAATTTCGTGGCAGTGGTTATTTCGTGATACTTTTTCTTTGCTCTTTCGTGAACTAACCAATGGTGTTACGAGATTCAAATTTCCGCCAAGGGATTGCATATGTTGTCCAGTTTCCAGAAACATACAGCAACGCTTTGTGTGACTATTGTAGCTGCTTCAGTGAGCTTTTATGTTTGAAGAGAGCAAGTTAGCGTCGACTCCTCAGGCGTACACATTTTGTAGATGTTTGTAATTACATTACAGGCTTATTACTACAGGTAAGCATATGATATTTGGTACAAAGATTTATTGTATCTTCATGAAATTTTAGGAAATGTTTTTGGAATTTTAGATACAGCTGTAGTCGCCATATAGGCTTAGCTTTACTGATAGAAATCTTAGCTGTTTGAGGCGAAACTTTGTTGAGGATTAAGCGTTACATTTTATACTATTTTAAAAATCGTATTACAATACGAATTTTAGAAATCTGAAGATAAGATGTGATAACAAAAAAGAAAAGAGGGACGCAATGGGTTCAGTGTAGCTTCTGTTTGATTTGTTATCATGCTAAGTGCTAATGATAAGTGCTAGATGACTTACTTGCAAGAATTGTGACAGAAGATGAAACATGGCTCCACCATTTTGGACCGCAGACAGAGGCAGACAATGGAGTGGCATCATGCAAATTCACCAAAGAAACAGAAATTCAAAAGTGCACCTTCGGCAGGAAAAGTTATGGCTACTGTTTTTTTTTTATTCAGAAGGACTCTTGCTTGTGGACATCATGCCACACGGAACCACCATTAATTCTGACGCGTATGTTGCAACTCTTAAGAAACTTCAAGCTCGACTGAGTCGTGTTCGAAGACATCGGGAGAAGCAGGATGTTCTGCTACTGCACGACAACGCACAGCCATATGTCAGTCACAAGACCACAGACCAGATCAGAAAATTCGGATAAACAACACAAACTTCCGACTTACAGTCCTGATCTGGCACCGTGCGATTACCATCTCTTTGGTACACTGAAGGATCCCTTCGCGGAACGAGGTAAGAAGATGACTCCCTTGTGCACGCTGCTAAAGAGTGGCTCAGACGTGTTGGTCCAGACTTTTACCGTGCTGGTCTACAGGCCCTCGTTCCTAGGTTACGTAAGGCAGTTGAAAGGGACGGGGATTATGTGGAAAAGTGACATCTTGTTCCTAAAGGATGTATCTACATTCTGTGAAAATAGCAAAGCAGTAGGATAAAAATATAATTTTTAAACAAATGTTATGCATTACTTTTGGAATTACCCTAGTAATATAGGTTATAGTAAAGTCCGCAATAAAAGTGTTCACCCTTTCAGGGCAAAGAAGATCCCTTGTCAATTTCAATTTTTACCTTGATTTCATTCTTATTTTGTGTTGATATGTATTTCTATGTTTTCTTGCTCTGAATATTAGACGGAATTACTATGTTTGAAGTCTTGTAACAATAAATGAGAATTTAATTTCACTTTAATGAATTTTTCCACAATTCTTCTACCTCTCACGAAATTATCAATGTAATATCACGAAAATACCAAGGTTATCACGAAATAACCAACCTTTTAGCTTAAGTTGTAAAAGTGGTTTTTGGCACTTGTTCAAGAACGTGTCCAATCTTTTACGTCTCCAGATTTGTACAGCAAATTATCGTCTT
The DNA here is from genome assembly GCF_040183065.1 of Periplaneta americana. Lineage (NCBI taxonomy): Eukaryota > Metazoa > Arthropoda > Insecta > Blattodea > Blattidae > Periplaneta > Periplaneta americana. Next base: position 119,457,994 of record NC_091124.1, on the reverse strand, counting down.
TTAGATGAAAAAATCGGAATAAGGATATATTTACACATTTGCATTTTAAATTAATTTTTATGAAATTATCACGAAATTACCAATGTTTACCCGAGGCCTAAGCTAAGGCACTATCTTCCTGTACTTCAATTCATACATTTTCGGAAATAATGAAACATAATACAATTATTTACTTGCGCATTGTAACCTTCTCTCTTCACATACAGTATTATTATTATTATTATTATTATTATTATTATTACTATTATTACTATTATTATTATTATTATTATTATTATTATTATTATTATTATTCATTAGAATAAATTAAGGTACTTTATTATTTTCCATTTTTCAGAATTCATAATTCGTATTTGTAAGTAGGCCAACTTTCCTCTGTTTATTTTTAATATTGAAGTTGAAGTGTTATTAATTTTACCGACTGATAGAAAACTTCAGTCACAATGCATGAGAAGTACATTTTCGCGAAATAGGCCACTGATTAATCTGTAGGGTACAGTCACAGTAAATGCTGTTATATTTTAGGGTGTGTAAACGTATTTTACATTAGAAGTCAGAAATAAATTAAATTAAATTGGGAAGTTAGTCTGCAATATATGTGATAAGGAATGGTTTAGTGTTGAGTGCCATTCTGTACACTTTTATTTAACATGTCATCAACCTAATCTCAAATAACGCTGTAATATGATTGGCATATTTATAATCTTCGTAATTCAAAATTAATAAAACAATATTCACGATACACAATACTTATTAATGGAACTATAGAACTATTTTACAACTGTGAAGCGAACCTAGCGGCAGAAATTGTAATGACGCTCCGAGTTCCAGTCGTGCTCTGTGAATGTGCCAGCTTGTGTATATTATGTAAGCAGTGTTAAGGCTCATTCACAATGAAAATTAAACATAACGTAAGCGTTAGCTTAAGAATGTAAACGTTACGGTAAAATCAAGAACATTCACGATGGGAACATAAACATAACAGCAAACATACTTGGTAACCATGGAAAAATAACAACGACGCCATTTCCTCATATTCTGTCGTATACTTCAGCGCTCCACGATTGTATTCTGTTTGCAAATCACGTAAGCATGAGCATGAAAGTTTAGAGTTTGCAAACTTGTTTATGTGAATCATTGTGAATGATCCCATTTGGTAACCTGGCCGCAAACTTCTGTGTTTATGTTACGGTTATGTTTAATTTTCATTGTGAATGGTTCTTTACATACCAAATTAATCATGATGATGGGTGGGCATCAGTAGCATACACTGGCCGAAATTTCATGAAAAAATTTCTTCGCTCATGAGCACTAACTCCTTATCAATAGTCCAAGATATGATACTTTAGACCACACGGATCTCCTCCAAAAATAAATAAGTTTATACATTTAGATATGCCTACATGGATCATATGCGGTGACTAATAGGAAGGCAGAAAATGGGAAATATTGGAGAATGCTGGGTTAATAGTAAAAGATCTGCCCTTGGGCAGAAAACTACGAATGAATGAATACGTAACTAGAAGTAGCCTGTTACAAGTACAGTATGTACGTATTCGTATACACGGTTGTTTCCGATCTCTGATAACGAATTTCAATGACATCATGTGCGTCAGGAGTCACACGACAGCTGAACTGTGGCGCGAGGTGACAGACCAGTAGTGAGTGATCTCATAGTCAGAGTGCACGGCGACTCTCAGCAAAAATTCCCAAGAAAATCGAGGCTTTTTGGAAGGGGTACATTACTACCATTCCAATGCCAAGTACAGTTAAGTGTAAATAAAAGAAGCCTGCAATAAACGAGGTTTCGTTATTTCCAAGAAAGGCATCTTCTGTGTTCTTAATAAGATTGATAAAGCTCGAATGGAATTAATTTGTATCATCTCGGGGGTGCGGCCACTTGTGACGGGGGGGGGGGGTGGATTTGTTTGCTTTCTTCCACTCTGGAATTAATCCCATCCCAGCGTTGCCAGTCTTATTAGGTACCACAAGATGCCTTTCTTGGAAATAACAGAACCACGTGTTTTGCAGGCTTCTATGACTTCACATAACTGTACTTGGCATCGGAAAAGGTTGTTATGTACCTCTCCCAAAAGGGTCGATTTTCTTTGGCACTGCTACGTGGTACACCGTGCACTCTGATTATGAAATCACTCTCGCCGCAATTCAGGTGACGCACGTGATGTCATTCAAATTCGTTATCAGAAATCGGGAACAAGCCTGTATATGCTATTTACCCTGAAAATTTAAAAAATATTATATGAGAGAGAAATGAACGCTGCAACACTCCTGGAACCTTAGACAGCATACTAAAATTTGTTTTCGGAGACAGAACATCTAGGCTGGACAATTTTATTGTAATCGTGATGATTATGATGACTGCTTTCGTTCTCTATGGACACAAAATGTGTAAGATATGTGGTGGGAGGAAGAGGAATATGTTCGATTTCTGTAGCCCATGACTATCCGTTGCCAATGTGATTTATTTTGAAGAATGGATTCGTACGGAAACTATATAGAGCGAGTTAAGCCGTGTATTTGTGTAAAACATGACACATGCCGAAGTTCACGACACCGCAAGGTCTGTAATCGCCACAGAGAATTTTTTTTCTGAAATTCGTTACCATCACCTCGAAATTATAAATTAAAAGAGTTGCTTTTGATGTTGTAGTCCACCTATTTCATTGCCAAGCTTGATGCAATTTGGGTGTCTTCTAACGGCTACTGGTTAACTTCTTTCCACTCTCTCCAAATTCAAGGAGGTGACGCAGATGCATTGTCGTAAGCCGTGAGCAAAGGAAATTTTCTCCTATGCCGGCAGACCAGTCTAGTCGAAGGCGTGATGGTGTTTTTCGGAACATGTCGCCACGAGCGACCGATCCTCCTATACTACTGCAGCTTCCCCGTGTTTAAGGAATTCGTAGCTATCACAAAAAATGAATTCACAGTAATTTATTCTTTGTTCGCGCACAAAGTGACGTTACAAGCCAGAGTGTACTGAATATTTATTTCTTTTTAACGGTGTCACTACCAAAAATGAATCTGATTTTTAATATATATATATATATATATATATATATATATATATATATATATATATATATATATATATATCCCTCTCTCTCTCCATCCCCCCCCTCTCTCTCTCCATGCACCACACAAAAAAACACACACACACACATACACGCTGTGTGGAATTTAATAAGTCCTCAAAACCTAAGAAGAAAATAAAATAGTTGTTACTTTATTACGATGTATTTTCTTTTCCGTAATAATTTTCTTATAAAATTTTCATATTTACAAATAATTTATTTCCCGTGTTAAATCCCCATGTACAACAAATTGTATTGCAGAGTGTATGTACAGTTACGTAATCAAAATTTGGAGCGAATCTTGATGGAATCCACCTGTATGTAGGCAACAATTTTGTACGACTGTCCACAATAGTAACATATACAGGAGCTCTTGTTTACCGCACATGCGCAGTGTGTTGTAACCGAAACTTATGCAATAAAGGAGCTCATATTTTATTTCCGTGTCTGTACATCCTTAGACACGAAAATTGGTCGCTGTTCAGAGACGAAGTACCACCTCGGAATAGCTCGGGAATCATCGTGTGCGCTGTGTTTACACGCGTATGGTTTACATAAAGAGATTCGAAGCCCGGTCTTTGTAACGAGGAGTAAGAACTCATTCCTTACAAAGTCTTCATGGCTTAGCGATAATATCGTTTCGTGACATAGGCCTACAGATATGCAGCTGCTACGACTTGATTTCATCTTCGGACCTCGATGCTTAATATTTTCCCGTGTGAATCTCGAGTGAACCGAACGACACTCAGACAAATTCACGCTACTTGAGAGTGACCATTTTTCATGTCAAAGGGTATAAAATGATATAAATTAGAAATCTCAGTCCATTTTTATATCCAAGTACATTTTTATCGTTTCAACCGGACTTCGGTAAATAAACAAAATAATGTATTGTAAATCCTACTATTGCTCTCAAGATCATAACAAATTCAGCATATTTGTCTAGGGTTTCTATGGGTTACTTAATGAGAGTTCAAGTTATTTCACAAAATATTTAATTATAGGTATTCAGTGAATTTTATTTATTTAACTTCTGTGGTGGCAATAAGTTCAATAAAATTTCAAAGTAACGTCTGATTATTGTTATTGTATGCAATTCTTCTATATAAAATGAATGCATTGTACGAGTAATTCAATATATTATATTAATATTCTTTGTTGATTTTTTTTTGTAGTTTTGTTTGGAAACTGCTAGTTTACAAGGCACCGCACAATTTTATAATTTGTTTTGCGTATTACAGTGAATTTATGTTATTATGGAAAATGCATTTGGCCTATTCATATTCGTATTATATTTACTGTAAAATCTGTATGTATTTTTGTTATTCTGTATCTAATTTGCAAATTCAAATAATAATAATAATAATAATAATAATAATAATAATAATAATAATAATAATAATAATGATAATAATAATAATAATAATAATAAGACAATTAAAATGAAGTTGGAATGTAATACAATCACATTTCGGATACTTTTTCAGATTTAAGTAATTTTGATCCTGGTATCCTCGGAAAACGATATAAAATTAACAGGGATTTCTACTGAATGTCAGCGAATCTTTACTAAATTTATATTTGTAGATATTAACATGACACTTCCAATGCTGTCCTAACGGATTTTTTTAATCACGAAAAGAAATGTCCTCCGGAAAGAAAACACCGTTTTTAAGGCTTATTAGATTTTTTTTATTTTATTGGGTTATTTTACGACGCTGTATCAACATCTAGGTTATTTAGCGTCTGAATTATATGAAGGTGATAATGCCGGTGAAATGAGACCGGGGTCCAACACCGAAAGTTACCCAGCTTTTGCTCGTATTGGGTTGAGGGAAAACCCCGGAAAAAACCTCAACCAGGTAACTTGCCCCGACCGGGATTCGAACCCGGGCCACCTGGTTTCGCAGCCAGACGCGCTGACCGTTATTCCACAGGTGTGGACGGCTTCTTAGAGAATGCAAACAACTGTTGCTATTATGAAACAAGATAATAACATTCCCAATTAGTTTTATTAGTTTATTTCTTAAGATCTGTTCCTATCAAACCCAATAAAATCAGTCACATGCCATGAAAAAAGCGATGCTCATTTCTTGAGACGAGAATTCCATGCAAATGCATGTCTTTATAGGAACATAGGACATAGCTCAAACTTAGTATTTATCCGTTTCATTACTTTTCGGTTCCAAATATTTGCACTTTTTCCGTGCATATTTGCATGTTTTGGCCTTTTTGGGGATAAAAACATGCATAATGCATATTTAAGCAATTTTTAGCTTAATAATACATATAGTATACATTATATTCAGTTTAAATTAATGTTTTAATAGTTTTGAGTGGACACCTAAGTTTCTCGATTTTTATAACCCCCACTTTAGTTTCAGGAATCAGGATTGAAGAAGAAAAAGAAAAAAAAAATTAAATAAAAGGTTGATTCAAGTTTGCACCCATAACTTCTTGCAATGTAGAAAAGTCATTATCTGCCTACAAACACATATTGACTGATAAGAGCAGGAACCTCACAGAAACCAATTTAGAAATGTTGTTAGTTGTTAATTGTGGAAACAAAAGTGAAGTGAAATAAGAAATTTGGAACAAAAATGAAAGTGCATATTTTAATTCATTTTTCGCTTGATCTTGCATGTTTCATAGTTTGATACTGCATGAATGCATGCATATTTTAGGATTTTATAGTGCATGAAATTATCGTCTCTACTCATTTCTGTATATTAACACGGGCCTAACGTCAAGAATAATAAATTTGATTATTGAAATCAATCGAAGAAACGATTGCGTTCTGTTCTACAGGGACATCATTTTATTTTTACTTCAATTCTTATTGTACCTGAGTTTTTGAATGTACTTCAGTCCCATCCCCTCTACCAGCAAACTTCCAACCGTCCTCCACACAGAGTCGCCTTACGGTCATAATAAACTGTACTGAGTTAGTGAGTATAGTACGTTCCAGAAATATGTTCGTGTTTTCCAGTGACGAAAGAGCTTTCAATATTGAATCATATTTTCGCACAGGTATTGTCGTCCGCTTGCCGGATTCCCTCACCCGCTTCTACTCGTCCCTCTGTATAGGCTAGGCTGGGATGTCTTAGCTCTTTTCTGAAAACATTAATTTCTGTTAGCAATTGGACGTCTACGTAATATTATACAACTATTTAAAATAACTTAAATAAAAGGGCCTCGTTAACTAATTAACTCTCACGTGATTTCCCCCCTTTCTATGACCCTCCGACAAAACCACTTTGACGGACAGTAGATAGCATGCCTGAGTAATTTTATCTTTTCGGATCGGGCAGAAATGAAGATTGAATTTACAGTACGTAAGGTACTATTCTATAGAGTAGGCACAGAATTATTTCAACATGAGTTACTAGTACTGGTAATTGGAATTAGGTACAATAGTCTATAGTGCGATAATATGCACATTAGAACTGAAGCCTGTATCGAAATGAACGGCCACTGTTTTCAAAAATGTGTTTAAATATCCATATTATGATTATTTTCAATTTAACTTAATTCTCTATATTGTACGCTAATGTGCGTAGACAATATAATATAGGCCTTACTTACTTACTTACAAATGGCTTTTAAGGAACCCGAAGGTTCATTGCCGCCCTCACATAAGACCGCCATCGGTCCCTATCCTGTGCAAGATTAATCCAGTCACTATCATCACACCCCACCTCCCTCAAATCCATTTTAATATTATCCTCCCATCTACGTCTCGGTCTCCCTAAAGGTCTTTTTCCCTCCGGTCTCCCAACTAACACTCTATATGCATTTCTGGATTCGCCCATACGTGCTACATGCCCTGCCCATCTCAGACGTCTGGATTTTAAGTTCCTAATTATGTTAGATGAAGAATACAATGCGTGCAGTTCTGTGTTGTGTAACTTTCTCCATTCTCCTTTCTCCTGTAACTTCATCCCTCTTAGCCCCAAATATAATATAGGCCTACACTGCATAATGAATACGTCCGAATGGATGGCTCGCTTCGTGAGTAAAAACACTTATTGTTAATACTGTACTGTATTTTGATTAAACAAAAACCGAATGAAAATGATCAAACTGAAAATCGCGACATTTCCTAGTTCACGTAAATGGAGGAACTACTTTTCTTCCCTCCTATGCCTAGTAAAATGATTTGTTTGTATTTTATGCAGTATCATCAAACTCCAGTCGTGAAAGGGGTAGCAAACGGTGTTTCCGTTCTCAACCGTTAATCGAAAGGTATAGCCTGGTTAATATTAGAAATGTTAGTAAAAATAAAATGATGTCCCTGTATGTTTACCTGCGGCAATAGATACGCTGGTGTCCTCCTAAATGGAATGCGCCCCTGAAACACATCTCACTAGCACCACAACAGACAGCATAGAAAGCTTTTTTAATAAACTCTGAACAAATGAAGTGCGAGGACGCGGGATGTAAACTGGTTCGTTACGCTGACGTACTTCTGTTTATTCTTTTAATGAAATAACGCGTTGCGAAACAATATTTGAATGCACTATCTGTTTAGCAAACATTGGTTAATTTATAATGCTTGAATAAACAACCTTTCTCATATCTGATACATAATCCTTTGCTTTTATTTCAGCGGATCTGCTTGTCTAGAAAAACATAAAAATAAGAATCAATTCTTTGTTAAAGTCGTGCTCGGTGGTCTAGCGGATACAGTGCTAGCCTCTGGATGCGAGGTTCGTGGGTTCAAACCTAGCCGAGGGCCATGGATTTCAAGAGGCGATTAGTATGATTTAGACATAATGTTGGGCGCTCCGTGGTTTCCACGGCACGTAAAAACAGATCTGCCCCTGCAAAAGAGTCCTCGAAAATTAGTTACAATTTCTCGTCCACTTTGAATTTTTACGCTAGAAAGGCTAACCTTTGCCATCAAAGCGTACTTGCATAAAATGAGCCGTTCAGAGCAGTCAAGAATAAATAATGAGGGTTAAAGTAAACATTCTGTAAAATACAGAGCAAAGTAGCAATTAATATTCAATTTATTTAAACTATTAGTAGTCAGTGGATAGCACGAAAGACATATTAATTGCTACTTTGCGCTGTATTTTACAGAATTTTTATTTAAACCTCATTATCCAATTTTGACTTACACCACTTTTGCTCTGAACGGCTCAAATACTACTCATACTCTTCTAAAAGTTCTTGATTTCATCGCTTACATTCTGTAATAACTTCCTTATTGCTACTATATGCAACAGTTTCTCTGAACAGATGTGTTACTTACTATCAGTGGCGAATCATGGATTTTAATCACAGGAATATCAGTCATAAAATGAAAATATTTAGTAGAGACGCAATTCTAGAATGAAAAATAATACTTAGTGAGAACAAATACTTAACTTATTTATATAAAATAACACTTGATTAAAAAATGTTGTAAAATGTTTGCACAGGAAGGCTGCACAATAAGACATCCACTGAAAAACAGCATTGACTAGTAATTGCATAAAAAGTATGGTGGATAAGCCTATATGTTGTTTATAAGACGTTTACTATACCGGGTGAGGCATTTAAAACAGGCCACCTGAATAGCACGTTGTTTTGCGTGAAGGAGGACATATTGTGGTATAGATATTTGTTTGATAGGTGCAGGTATAGTGGAGACACGGAAACCATCTTCATTATTTTAAATGGATTGATTTATTATTCACGCCAAACAACTTTCGTCTGAAGATTTGTCTTTTACCACTACAAGTGGCCGTGCTAATCAGGTGGCCTGTTGTAAATGCCGCACCCTGTATATTGTTATTTCTACATAATTGAAGAGCGGACGGAGAAAAGGGCACGTGCCAAAAATTATTAACAATTGGTACTTGTATCGTTCTCCATGGACTGAACTCATGGGCTGTATCTTGCACCATTTACTGAGTTTTGTACCAACTGTACAGTCAAATTCTTGCAATTCTATTTGATCACACTGTATGGACATGAAGCATAATATCATTTTGCAAGGAAAAGGTGAACATTTAATTTTTTGGCACCTACCGTTTTCCCCATCCGCTCTTCAATTAATTCCATATTTAAGTTCCCATCATTTGAATACTGATACCAGTAGCGTTGGTGTTGTGTTTATATCCACTGCAGGTAATTGCAGGGGCAAATACATGGGAAAGCATTATTATCAGATACCGTTACACAATAGAAACATCTAGAAGAGAGACTCACTGGGAGGATTAAGGCTCATTCACAATGAAAATTAAACATAACGTAAGCGTTAACTTAAGAATGTAAATGTTACGGTAAAATCACGAAGTCATACCATCATTCACGATGGGAACATAAACATAACAGCAAACATACTTGGTAACCATGGAAACATAACAACGACACCATTTCCTCATATTCTGTCGTATACTTCAGCGCTCCATGATTGTGTTCTGTTTGCAAATCCGTAAGCATAAGCATGAAAGTTTGGAGTTTGCAAACTTTCATGTTAACGTCTTACGGTAATGTTTATGTCAATATTTATGTGAATCATTGTAAACGATCCCATTTGGTAGCCTGGGCGCAAACTTCTGTGTTTATGTTACGGTTATGTTTAATTTTTATTGTTAATGGCCCTTTAGCTTAGCCGCTTTTTCTAACGAGTGTATTTTATTTGTATTCTATACCTGTTACGATTGCGTCACAGTAGCAACTCGCTTGTCTCCCACACGCACTCAGATAATGACCCATTTATGTCATTTATTACTGAACAATAACAAAATTTTGCTGTCTGTATATCCCCTACGACGCAGTCTTCTCGATGAAGTTATCTGTGGGTCAGATACTATGAGCTGCATCATTTGAGATGTACTACTGACACTGATCTCTTAGTTAAACCAGCTGAAATCGAGTTTGGTTTAAAACTCATGCTTACAAACACTTCACAGAAATGAAGTTCATAGTCTAATAAGTTGTTTTCGGAAATAACAAATAAAACTGAAACAAAGTTGAATAACCTCACACAAATTGTATTAACTTACAACACATTACGTGGATGTATCATATCTAGGGAACGGATTAATATGCTGTAGAAAGTAGGCTATGGGCATATGTATGCATTTATGCTTGAAAAAGTTACAAAATTATGCAATAAAATATGCACATAATATTCGAAATACAGGAACATCTTGACAAAAATTATAAGAGTTCCTAAGAAGAAATATTAAGAAGAAAAATTTCGTAAGGATCTAAAAAAAATGGTAAACTATTAATGAAGCTACAGACACAATCAAACGTAATAACATTAAAATAAACATTATATCATCACATAATGAATTACCTATCACAAATAACAATGAAATTGCTAATGAATTTAACAAATATTTCTCAAGGATTGGTCATACAATTGTTAATTCAATATCGTCACATCCTCTGAATATGAAACTTATGAGTTTCATAATTCAAATAATTAATCCTCAATCTTTTTATTACCGGTAACTAAAAATACAATAATTTCTATCGTTAATGAACTAAAAAACAACGTAACATCTGAAATTTCGACTTCTTTGATAAAGAAAAATCAGTAAATTTATTTCAAAACCACTTTCCAGTACCATTTGTTAATCTTTCTATTACACAAGAAGTTTTTCCCGAACAATTAAAATGACAATTAAAATGTGATATTTTAATTCCTTTACATAAATCTGGTGACAAATCGGATTTAAATAATTACAGACCAACCTTGGCCAAAATGTTATTATCAACCTTGGCCAAAATTTTTTAGAAATGCATTAAAAAGCGCCTTGACAATTATTTGCAAAAATATACGACATTTTCCGAATTTTAATTTGGTTTTAGAAATTCTGTGAGTATTAAAGATGCTATATTAGCAGACACATCTGACATAACTAAAGCTTTAGATGAAGGAAAGAAATGTTTAGGTGTATTTTTAGATTTGAAAAAAGCTTTCGATACTGTTACTCATATTTTTTTTAAGTTGGAAAACATTGGAATTAGAGATATTGCCTTGGACCTGTTTCGATCTTATTTATACGATCGATACTAACATACGAAAATAAATAATGTGATAAGTGAAAAAGAAACTGTCAGTATCGGCATCCCTCAGGGAACCGTATTGGGTCCTGTGTTGTTCAGCATATTTTGTTATTTTTAGATGCTAACATTACTAAAGGTAATATTTATTGCTTTGCAAACGATACCATTGTCATATTTATTAGATGCTGCTAGGAACATGTTTTTAAAAAGGCTAATATTGCCTTAAATTCGATTAAAGATGCTTAAAGTTTAATCTGCTACCACTCAACATAGATAAAAAAAAAAATTATTCCCGTTTCTTTAAACAAAACAGGTCTCCCTACTGTGGAAAGCAATTGTAATTTTAAAATTCATAGCAATAATTGTACAAATATCTATAATAATTGCAATTGTCCTAAACTACGCCCATCAACCCATGTGAAATATTTAGGTATCTTCATCGATCAAAACTTGAAATGGAATTTTTATATTAATTACATCTTAAATTACGTAAAACTCTGTACAAATTTGTTCAATTGCGTCGTTTTATTCCAGTAAAACTATTGATAACAATATTTTTAGCCCTGATAATACAGGATGAAATTGTAGGATGGGGTGGATTATCACAGAGTACCATTCGCCCATTAATATTATTACATAAAGAATTATCCCCATTGAGTTAGTGAAATGTTTGGCTGAAGACAAGAAGGAAATTCTATCGTTGTTGTTTAAACAACTGGCCGAAGCAGATCTGAACCTTACAAGTGATATTAAAAAGCATCATTATGAAACGAAATATATGAGAAAGGCGAATGGCCTGAAGATTTTACGGAGACGGTATTCTTATTAATACCGATGAAAAATAATACCAAGAAATGTAATGAGTTCAGGAATATCAGCCTGATATCGCACTCGGCGAAGATTCTCCTGCGAATGCTGAATCGGCGTTTATATTCTAACAGTCGCAGAAAAGCAGTTTGGCTTCAGAAAAGGAGAAGATACAAGGATGTAGATTACTACGAAAAATAGGCAAAAGACACGTAGAGAAGAATAAAAAAGTGCATATAGTATTTGTGGATTTAGTAAAGGCGTTTGACAGAGTGGACTGGAACAAACTGGTGGATATCCTGAAGAAATTAGGTGTGGATTGAAAAGACAGGAGGCTATTCAGTAACCGATATATGAAACGAGTCAAAGTCAGGATAGGAGAAGAAATGTCTGAAGGAAGTGAAATAGGGAGATGATTACGACAAGGTTCCCCTTTATAATCTATCCTGTTCAACATCTACTTGAAGGATTTGGTCAAGAACTGTTTTCAGAACATGGGAGGGGTAAAAGAAGAGGAAGAAGAATAAAGTGCATAAGATTTGCTGATGATGTGTCGTTGTTAGCACAAGAGGAGACGATACTAAGGGATATGCTACAGGAACTAAATGGCAGCTGTGAGCAGTTTGGGATGAAGATAAATGCAAATAAGATGAAGATCATGGTTGTCGCAAATAAAGAAAGAAAAATAAAGAAGGTAAACTTGCGAATTCTAAATGAGAGACAGAGCAAGTGAACACCTTCATTTGGGGTGTACTATAAACAGTAACATGAGCTGCTGCCAGGAATTAAAAAAGGAGGATAGCAATGTCAAAGGAAGGTTTTTAGTAGAAGAAGAAGGAACTTTTGCGGACCTCTGGAAAAAAGAACTAAGGAAGGAACTAGTGAAGTGGAGTGGAGTGGAGTGTGGCATTGTGTGAGCCAAAAACATGGACATTACAACGAAGTGAAAAGAAATGAACAGAAGCATTGGAAATGTGGATATGGAGAAGAATTGGAGCGTGCGAAGTGGACGGACAGAATAAGAAATGATGTTGTGTTGTAAAGAGTGGGTGAAGAAAGAATGACACTGAAATTGATCAGAAAAAGAAAAAGGAATTGATTGAGTCACTGGCTGAGAAGAACCTGCCACCTGAAGGCTGCACTGTAAGGAATGGTGAACGGGAGAAAAGTTTCAGGCAGAAGAAGATATCAGATGATTGATGACATTAAGATATGTGGATCATATGAGGAGACTAAGAGGAAGGCAGAAAATAAGAAAGATTGGAGAATGCTGGGATTGCAGTGAAAGACTTGCCCATGGGCAGAACATGTATGTATGTATGTATGTATGTATGTATGTATGTATGTATGTATGTATGTATGTATGTATATATGTGCGGACAGAGAAAGCTTCCAAAATTATCTTAGAGAAAAGTACTCATTATGGGTAGTAAAGGCCAGTAGTTTAGAAGAATGCTGGGTGGAGTTCAAGCAGGTTATATTAACAGGAATACAGACATTTTATCCCGGTTAAACGTTTATCAAACAAATACGGAAAATGAAAAGAAAACTAAGGAAATTCTACAGTCAGCGCAAGGTAAGCGTTGTAAAAAAAGCACAATTCACACAACTATCGAAAGAACTGCTTAATGCGGAGAAGAAAACGCAGAAAGATTACCTAAATAAACTTTTCAAAGGTGAACAAAACGGGTGGGGGAAATTTTATAAATATGTGAAGAGCCGACGCAAGAAATACACTATTCGAACCTCCCTCTAAAAAATGACCTCAATCAATTTATGCACAGGCCAGCGAAAAAGCAGAGAAATTAAATTCTTATTATGCCACTGCTTTTGGGATGAGGGAAATAATACCTAATTTAGCTTCTGTGGAAAATAAGGGGTCAGTTTTCTATCAAGCCTAGAGACATAAGGAGAAGGATCTCTAGGTTGAAAACTAATAAATAATTAGGACCTGATGGTATCGCCGGAAACATGTTAAAATTAGGAGAGGAAGCCATGATTCCCTATCTAGTGCGTATATTTGAAATATCAATAAACAATGGAATTCTCCCGCGAGATTGGAAAGATGCAATAATGGTGCCATTTATAAGTCAGAGCCTCCCTCAGAGACAGAAAATTACAGACCAGTCAGCCTCATCACTGTGGTTTGCAAACAGATGGAACATTTGATTTCAGCATATCTAAGGCAGCAATGGAATGATTCAAATTAGTTACATAATTTTCAGCATGGGTTTCAGGGGTGCTACTCATGTGGGAGTCAATTAGTAACTGTATGTCAGGATTTAGCAGACGGAATAGATTCAAAGAGCCAAGTAGATGCAGTGATTATTGACTTTTCACACGCATTCGATGTAGTCCCACACGACATATTGTTGGTTAAACTACAATCAACGGGGGTTGACTTCAGAGTACTCCGGTGGACCAAGGAATTTTTAACTTGTCGCGCTCAGAGAGTAAGGGTGGGGGAAGTATTATCGAGCCCAATAGAAATTACTTCCGAAGTCCCACAGGGAGTGTCTTGGGGCCACTTCTAATCCTGGCTTTTGTAAATGATCTGCCAGTTAACATCTTATCCAGGGTTCGCTTATTCGCAGATGATTGTATCGTAAACAGGGAAATAAAAAGTTATGAAGATACTAGTCTCCTTCAGATTGACCTCAATAGAATAAACGATTGGGCAATGGCTAACAATATGAAAATAAATTCTCTAAAGAGCAAATCCGTCAGCTTTACAAGTAAAAGAAATAAAATGATCGCATCGTATACGTTAGGGGATGAAACCATTCCAGAAGTTAACAAATGTAAATACCTAGGAATAACAGGAATAACATTCAGCAGCGATCTCTGCTGTGGGGAACACATTACTGACACAGCGGGAAAAGCATGGAGAGCGTTACACTTTGTGAGGAGGGTACTAAGAAAAGGCTCTGAAAAATCCAAAGAGATTGCATATAAGTCACTAGCTCGTCCAGTAATGCTGCATGTTGGGATCCTTACAGATTAGAACAAATTAAGACATTAGAAAAGATTAAAAAACGGACTCTCAAGCTTTGTCGTAATAATTCAACATTAAAATAGGACACACTCACGGACAGAAGAACGCGAATTCGATTATGCGCAATGTTCAAGACATACAGAGGTGAGCCTACCTGGAGAGAAATAAAAGATAGGTTGCAGCCGCCAAATTACTCTTCAAGGAACGACCACTCACATAAATTGAGGGAAAGAAGACAGAGAACGGACACTGGAAAGTTTTCTTTTCTCAATCGTACTAACAGGGACTGGAATGCTTTACCTGCAGACTTACTGAAAGCTTTACCAACAACCAAAAATGTATTTAAATAGGCTTAAGGACTTTATTAATAGACGGTAGTAAAGTGTGCACACTATTTAAAAGGTGTAATTGATGTTTTGTTATTTGAAGTGTTGTATCAGCGAAGAAGTGTGTTATGTCAATGAAGTGTGTTTGTGTCACTGAAGTTTTATAGTTTATAGTGTTAGTGCAAAGTATTTGAACAGTGAAATGTTTTTGAAGTGTTAGTGAAATCAGGATAGTATCAGTGAAATGTGTCGTAGTTCCAGTGCAATGATTGAGTTGACAGCGAAATGAGTGTAGTGCTGAAAGGTGCTTGTGTGTGTTTATACATATACTCGTGGGTTTTAGTTCGAACTTAGGGTTAAGATACAAATTAGATTTACTTTAAATGTTGTTTTAAGTGATCGTGCCTCATTTGATTTAGGATGCTCCTTGTTAATATTATTATACTATTGTTATTATTATTTATTGCTAATATTATTATTGTGTTTATTATTGTCATTATTGAGTGTAATTAGTTACCACGCCACCAGGTATTTACCAATTTGCAGTGTGAATAAATAAATAAATACATATACATATATATATACACATACACACATACATGCATGCATACATACATGGTTCATGCCAATTCTCAATTATTACTCCAGATTGGAGTTCTGTTATATTATTCGTCAGAATACATTATGTTGCAATTAACTAACATTAGCATAACTTGATATTTTGCATACAATCTAACTAGTCTTTTACGCCGTATTACTTAATACTGTAAACACATCAAGTACTTTTTATTGAGGGCAGCTTTGAAGTTTAACTGCCTAGGGACTGACAACATTCCTAAGGTATTCAGTTCTCCTGACTTATAATATTGAGTCTGAATATTTTCCGTATTTAATGTATAGACATAGTGTACAGAAATCAATGTAAGTGTGCTACAGGTACTGTTCTGATAAAATCTTGTAAGGTTATTCTGAAGAGAAATTGCAATAGATAAAAATAGTGCCTGATGCTGTCAGAAGATTACCTCTTGAGGACAATTGTAATTCTGCTCTCAGTTCTGATATATCTTTATGTAGCGCCATTTATGAAAAAACTCAAGTCTTTTAATAGTCTGGTAAGGCCTGATGTAAAGGAAATAGTGTTCTTAACATTGAATGTTCCAAAGAGTTCCTCAAAACATCCAATGAGATTGTTTTTATATTTTTAAATAATCTTCACAATACAGTCTTATAAATTCCACGTGTTTGGTAGCGAATAAGGCATCTTTTTCGCTATTTTTTGTTTGTTTACCACTTTTGGCGATTAATGAGAAAATGGGTGTATAATTAAAAACATAATAATTTGTTAACATGAATAAGTGGCCTGTTGCGATACAAAGCTTTCTTGATGAACCAAGCAATCAATAAAATTTGTAGCAGGATATTTTTACTTGATCTTGCTTTGTAGACTTAACGGTGAAAAAAATGAGCCGGCGACAATTTCTCAAGTTCCAGACACATAACATTGCGCATGCTCGTCTCGTCAAAGCCGTAGTTCATCAGGTAACACATAATTAAACCACTTAAATTTGCTGTATTTTGTTTAAGAGTCTAAAATATGTTATGTGGGCTGCAGTCAAAAGGATCCTACGCTCTAATTGGGCAGAACAACCACCCGTTCGGACAAATGAGGAATTGTGGGACAGAGTTCTAGATGCGTGGGAGGAGATGGACAAGAATTTAGATCTGTTCAATAATCTTGTGGACTCCATGCCGAGCAGAATGAGGGCAGTTGTTGACGCAGGTGGTTTGTGGACGAGATACTAGTCCCCATCACAGGCTTTTTTTTGTTAATATATTAACAAATTGTTTGTTTTTGTTAATTTAATTAATTTTTTGTGTTTGATATGCGTCCGGTTTTTTAGGATGTGAAACAAGTATTTTTGTTTATACAGGCCAGGTCTTGCCTATTAATAGCCCACAGGTGATGGGTAATAATATTTTTACAAGGCGGACATAACGAAGTTTGTTAAGAAATGCCATTTCACATTTAAACTAATAAATTAATTAAAAATTAAAATAAAAAAAATAATTTTATCGTACAGGGAAGCGAATTCACAACCTCCGGTACGGATGTCAGACTTCTTACCACTGCGCCACAAACTGCTCGTAAGGCTTTGCCTTGCACTGGGTTACGCTTACACGAGTGAACCGCGCGATAGAACTTAGCATTTCAATAGACCAATAGTCGGCCCATTCTTTTTGCCGCTAAGTGTACGTCTCCAGTTGGCTCACTTATAAACTTCATCTCCTTGTTCAGCATGGAATTGGCCTGATCCAGTCTCATGTGAATACATCTTGTCATCTGGTTCTTGGTCTGCCTATATGTCTGTAGCCTCTAAGTCAGCGTTTTTCAAACTTTTTCAACTGACACACTACAGATGTAATTTCAGATCCCGCAACACACTCACATAATTTAAACCAGTGGTTCCTAACTAGGGGGGATTTTTTTATAAAAGCATATAAATACGATATTTTTTAAGGTTGATCCATAGTGACAGGTCGCAATTCGGTTTTTTCTCGGAGTTCTCCCGGTTTCCCCATATTAGGCATCTACAGTATTTTGCCGAACTTTCTCCATTCCGTCATCATTCCATAGTATTCCCCGAACGCCAGCGGGGCTGGGTTGCTTGCCCGAAACCTAGTTACGTAGCGAACCTTAGTGTGGTCAGAGCGTGTGAGTTGGGAATGTGCCTAGCTTCAAGTTCAGCACAATAGATCTAATAAGGTCGCAGTGATTTAAACTCAAATTCAATTCAATTCAAGGTTGGTGCGATATTCTGACCTGGCAATTCTGTCATTGTTCTCTGCCGATCGCACACCTACACTGTGTTTACTGAACTATTTTAGTTGGTTATTTAACGACGCTGTATGAACTATTGGGTTTTTAATTTCCATTTACTTAGTGGCAGGAAGATGGTACGGTATTTCGCGAAACGAGGCCGAGGATTCGATATAAATTATGTTACAGTTAGGGAAAACCTCGGAAAAAAACCCAAGCAGATAATTAGCCCAAGCGGAAATGGAACCCACGCACAGTGGTCCACAACGCAAATTTAGCGGGACAGACTAATAATAACTTTTCAGCTACCTAACAGATTTTTATGAAACTTTACGTAGTAGTTACAGGTAGCATTTTTGTTTTGTATACAAACTCTGATTACGTTGGTATGGTTATAAGGGGGTGCAATTAGACAAAATTAATAGGCCTAACTAAGCTCCGTATTCCAGCTACCTATAAACTGGAATGAGGTTACCTGATTCGAAGTATATGTGGCGTATATGTGCTGGTACAGCACGTTCATATACAAAATAGTTACGCATCCTCTGCCCTCTTTCTCTAGATAGTCAAAACCAGTCATAGTGAGCAGTCTTATCGATCACTGCTCTTATTAGTCGTATTATTTAAATAACTACATCTTTGTGGCTGATTGAAGGTTCATTGCAGAGTAATGCCTTAGGCAAGACGCTCGAGCGTGTAATATTGCAGGGCATAGTTGAGGATATTTGAACTAATATTTTTCATTATCAATATAGACAACATTACATATAAATTGCGTAAAATAAACGTAAAAGTGACAAACAGTGCACTGAAAGACACTGCAATACTAAAAGGCGCAGAAAGTGTGTTCAAAGGAACCAGTACCATCACAATCTGAAAATTATGAAGATATTAATTCGAAGTTTAGCACGGACTTGTGTAGCCTACCATGATATTCAGTGCCAACATCCCACTTAATAAATTAAATAATGAAAGATGAGTGGAACGCAGAAAAATTCTCTCCGGCACCGGGATTTGAACCCGGATTTTCAGCTCTACGTGCTGACGCTCTATCCACTAAGCCACACCGGATTCCAATCCCGATGTCGGGTCGAATCCTCTCAGTTTAAGTTCCACCTCTTGGGTTCCCTCTAGTGGCCTACCCTCATGCACTGCGTCATAGATGTCTGACAGTGGCACAATGTCCATACATGTGCAGAGGTGCACTCGTTATGAGTGACTAAGTGGCCGGGATCCGACGGAGTAAGCGCCGTCTTAAATCACTAAGCGATTATTTTCCGCATATCATACATTATTATGACGTATCGAGTACATATGATATTTCCGTGCAGAAATTCTGCGTCATCATACAATCACGTGTCTATACACAATTTATTTATATAGTTTTAAAAAATCGTGTTTTTTGTACATTTTAAAAAGAAGACTGTATTAGTTATGCCAAAACGCTCAAGCAGGCCTAAGTACAATGAAGACTCTTCCAGTGAATAAGGATAACCCCGTTAACCTTCTTTATTTGCTTATTCTGTTTCCTCGTCAAGTCTCAAGTCGTTGTCAATTTTAATTCTTGTGTTCCTATACAAGGTCAGAATAACTTTAATCAAACGTCTAGGATACGACAGGCTATCCTTTATACGTATTCCATTACATTGCATAAGTTATTCCGCAGAACCCTCTTAAAAGCTTTTTCAAAGTCCAAGAATAGAATGAAGGTCAACAGGATAAAATCGTTCCATTTTTGTTTTAATTGCACCAGTATGTACATTGATGACTATTCTTTAAAGATTGTTTCGCTTCTCAGAAGTCAACCTATTCCAGTACGAGAGATTTTATGTACACAAATTGAAGTTAAAATCCTAGAACAGACTGTACTCTAAGTACACAAAGCATTAATATTAAAAACGTTATTAAGAATGAACTTTGGCCACACAGTTACGCAATTGTGTCTCGGTTTATGGGATATTCATTTGTAAATATATGATTTGGCAAGGTCGCAAGGTAACTTTTGCTTTACAACAAAGTGAAGTCTAGTAGACAGGTTATAAGAACCACAAAATTTCCATTTACTCCCCTGCTACGGTTAGCGATATTACATATTATAAGTTTAAATTAATACAGTGATAAATCGTGAACAAATGGAAGATGAAAAAGGGATAAAGACGCAAGAGAAAATTAGGCAAATGTGAAAGAAGAAAGGGCCAGAGGTTACATTCATTCATTCATTTATTTTATTCCATAGATCTTAAATGAGCACTGAAGCTTTAAGATTTGGAACAAGTTAAAATTTTACAATATTACAATTAAAATTTTTACAGTTTTACAATTTAGTAATTTTCTACAATTTTTACAATTTTGTGCAATTTTTTACAATATTTCAGCGAGATGTAGTGAGATGAGGTGAGGTCCGAGGATTCGCCAAAAGATTACCCGGCATTTGCCTTTTGATTGGGGAAAACCTCGGAATAACCCAACCACGTAATCAAATCAAAGGAGTTAATGCCGAGGACTCGCCATAGACCATCAGGCTTCAAGGAGGGAGAAGAGGATATAGGGAGAAAGAGAAGACCAAAAAGAGACTAGATTGAATAAAAGCAATAAGTGACAAAGAGAAGAGAGGAGGAAAATAAGAGAAGCAGATATTATAAGCAAAGGAACTATAGAATACAATAGAAAGGTAAACAAACTGAGAGGAAAATTAAGAGAGAAGAAGAGGGGACTTGGGGGAGAAATGAATCGAAGGGAGGTAGAGGAGTAGAGCTGAAACCGAGATGAAATTAAAGAAAGGAAAATATCAAGGAGAATGAAAAGTAGATAAAAACGAGGCAAATTAATGAAGTATAATAATTAATTAATTGGGACTAGAACTGAAGGAATAGAAAAAGATTGAGAAATAGGTAGAGAGATGAGAAACGAAAAGAAAGGAGAATATGAGAGAGAAAACAGAAAAAAGAATAATAATTCAAAAGGAAATATGACAAAAGAAAGGCTGGCAGTGCAATACCATAAGACTGAATAAGAATGTATGTGTACAAGGAAGAGGACAAAGGAGCCAATGAAGAGAGAAAATAGAAGAAGAAGAAGAAGAAGAAGAAGAAGAGGAAGAAGAAGAAGAACGAAGACGTGAAGGAGGAGGGGAGGAGAAGGAAAAGTGCCAAGTAGCAGACAACGAGAAGAAATAGATAGTGAAATACTCGTTTAATGTGAGTGCAGGATTTAAGACACAGCATGCGGTAGATCGCCATCGCTCAGGCTAGTTGGGCAGGTTTCAGAGACGGATAACTTCGTTAATTCTCAGTGCATTAAACCATGTTCCACTGAGCCCATTGACCATGTAGGCCTAATACTGTTAAAACAGGGGGACGTTGCATGACGTCATATCTATTTACGCTATGTTGTGGGTGCCTTTATTATAAGATATAGGCCTACATCAGATTATGTTAAGGTGTCATGAAATATGTTACACACAAAGGTGCAATTATCTTAATAAATTGATTAAGGCCTTCAAATGTATTGCAGAAATCCGAGAAAAGCGATCAGCCGTCAAAATCGCTTTTAGGCTTTGGTTAGCAAAATCTATATCACTGGAATATCATTGAAGGAATCGTGAAATTGGCGGAAACTTGTTTTGGAAATGTACATTTTATGCTCTTACAAGAAAGCGACGCTGAAATATCTTTTGCATTATCATATTGTCAAAATCCATGTTGTTTCCAGGTCATAAGAAACCTAGATACAGCCAGATATTAAAGTAATAGGACTTGATTTTGTATAATAATAGTGTGCAATCTGGTGGTATGATATTTTTAGAATAAGATATCTGTCTAAATGTTATAGAATATCGTAGAAATAATGAGAATGTTAGGATAATTTGCTCCGTACAATTCTCGAAATTTGCAAAAGGATCCTATGTAGGGGAGAGTCGTGTAGTATCGGACATCGGATAATATCGGACAGTGCATTTCTTTCATCTACCACCATATGGTAGTACCTGAATGACATGGTTACGTTTCTCTATGCGACATCACAGAAACGTAACCATGTCACTCAGGTACTATCATCGTGTGGTAGATGAAAGAAACTCACTGTCCGATACTACCCGACTCTCCCCTAATCTTATTTTATTAGTACGGTCTGAGATATTTTCTGAAGTCTGATTAGTGTAATATGTTACCAGTCAGCGATGTATACAATGGAGGGAGAAAGGAACTGGCCACCCTACCTCATTATCTGCTGGCTTGGTTGCCTCATGAGTGGTGTCTTATTGGCATCACTTACAAAGTTGAAACCTGTCTTGGGATAGTTGACTAAACAACAATATGCATGAAACTCGTTGGCATCTTATTGATTTGTGAGTCGTTTCGACTATCAATTTTTACACAGTTGTCTCCAGACAGCCTCTGGAATGAGGAAGCAATTATGAACGACAAGACTCCGCCTTGTTAAATTTAAAAACAGAAATGAAAGAAGTATCGAAATTGCATTCCAAACATCCTTACCATCTGAACCATGGTCGCATAACAGTAAGTAACGAACAGCATAAACGTTTGACGCAGTCATAGGGATTTGATGAATCTTCTGTCACTACTGGTTTTCAAATTGATACCCTTTGATATTTTACTATGCAACTAGTAAGCGATTATATCCTGGCTTATTTGCCTCACGAATCATGCCTTATTGTGTCACTTATGAAGTTCAGATTCTGTCTTCGTACAGTTGACTGAACAAGAACAATATTTTACTACAAAGAATAATATTATAGTCCTTTAGAAACATTTTCAGAAAAATTGACTCGTAGTTATTGAGTATGAACAAGATCCAGCCAATGATTTAAGACAGACCATTCCAAGTGGGCAGCCCCCGTGATGCCCCGTGGCTGCCCTGGGTTCGGAGGAGCTGTGCCGAGCCCCAGAGAGACACAGCGAGTGAGTGGGAAAGATACGGAATACCGATCGCTGAGAGGGTTGCACGCGTGCAAGGGGTAGAGCGAGCCAGTGAGGTACATTTTATTTTTATTTATTTTATTGGGTTATTTTACGACGCTGTATCAACATATAGGTTATTTACCGTCTGAATGAAATGAAGGTGATAATGCCGGTGAAATGAGTCCGGGGTCCTGCACCGAAAGTTACCCAGCATTTGCTCATATTGGGTCGAGGGAAAACCCCGGAAGATACCTCAACCAGGTAACTTTCCCCAACCGGGATTCGAACCCGGGCCACCTGGTTTCGCGGCCATACGCGCTGACCGTTACTCCACAGGTTTGGACAGTGAGGTACATATATGGATGACACATTTTATGACCGACAGGAAGAATTCAAGAATTACAATAATTGGCCATTACAAAATAAAATTGTCCTTTTTTTCTATAGTTAGGAAGACAAATTTTGATTCTTTTCCTTTCAACTAAGATATCAGGGAAAATTGTTTGAGCAGAATGAATGCGTAACACTGCTTCCAACGCAACATCGAACAAACATGACCTATTTTTACTGTTACCCAGGTTCATAACTGAGAATATGCGTTTCCAAAGGTATGTACAGCCAAATATGACAATTAACTTTCATGTCAATGTGTGGATAAGCGCAAACTCTTGTTCCAAGTTCTTATAAAACACAACGAGGCCACCTGGAATATTGTAATGTCTATCTTTCAAAATTGTGTGACACTGAAGTCTTGTCAATTGTCTTTGGAATTTGACTGGAGCCTGCTCAACATTTACAGAAAAGGGCGTCATAAAAATGTTCACAAAGTTCGTACACGCGGCGACAGATTGTCTGTGGAGAGAGGTCACCAGGAAAGGACACAGTATCTCTGAAGTTGAAATCATGCACTCCTTTACAAACATTCCTTTCGTAAAAGGCCGGATACTTTCGGCGATATTTAGGACAACAATATAGTTTGCATGGACAGCTCTTCGGAACTCGGCTCAATGTGTTGCGAAAGAAAGGGACAATGAATTTTTAATGACACTGTCACTATACAAAAAATACATACATAGCTAAATTGACAGAAAATCCTTTAACAATTTAACAAACGTTTTTATAATAATTCCCAAACATTGTTGACAACTGTTCAACATAAACTTACTATAACCCAACCATTAATTTAATCATATTGCCATTAGAGTACTTAATTAGTTGAAATGATATTCACCTCGTAAGAAGACTGCATTTCGACCTTTAGTTTCGTTATTAATGTCTTCCTCTCTTCGCCGATAATATGAGCGTGGATATCAGAATGTTTAACTTCAAAGTGACGCTTAATATTGTACGTTTTTGTCTGTACATTGATATGGGATATTAAACACTGAACATTGTTATCGTCAGATTAGACAAGATACAAGCCCTCCTAAGAGCGGTTAAATCCTGAACCGACTGTCGACGCACTTCTCTTCATTCTTACTCAAAACAGTTAAGCACAAACGATAGTACACCATATGGATGAATGAATGACTGATGGAACGCAAAATCCAGCAATTCCTGCAGAATACTGTATCATCGAACAGACGAGAAGAGTAGATGATCGCATACATTCGTACACCACCACAGCCTCAGCGACAGAGAGGAGTTGGAGATCTGCCCAGGGCAGACGCAGGGCGGCGTCCGGGCGCCCTAGCCCTCAAACGCTGTGTTGGAATGGTCTGATTTAAGAGATAATAACTCTGTAGTCTGACAGACAGCATGGCCAAATATTACTTTTTCTGTAGGCCTACTAGGTATGCTAAAAATGTTCATTGCTTTGGAATTCTCGAAATCCAATTCTTTGCAATATCACAATAATACTTTTCTTTATAAATGTGCTTATGTGCAGATACGGAAATAAAATTTGGAGCTCCCTTATTGCATGTTACGCTTACAACACACTGCGCATGTGCAGTAAAAGAGAGCCCCTGTATTACTGGGGACAAATATGAATACCGCATCTCTCCGAGGGCGCCACTATCATGTTTATATGCGTAATAGGTGGAAACGGGCAATGGAGGGGAAAAGAGAGAGCATGTACACAACGTGCAAAGATGCAGTAGCCTACCTATCCGAGACACGTATGAATAAAGGCCCATTCACAATGAAAATTAAACATAACGGTAACATAAACACAGAAGTTTGCGCCCAGGCTACCAAATGGGATTATTCACAATGATTCAGATAAGCATTGACATAAACATTACCGTAAGACGTTAACATGAAAGTATGCAAACTCCAAACTTTCATGCTTATGCTTACGTGATTTGCAAACAGAACACAATCGTGGAGCGCTGAAGTATACGACAGAATATGAGGAAATGATGTCGTTATGTTTCCATGGTTACCAAGTATGTTTGCTGTTATGTTTATGTTCCCATCGTGAATGATGGTATGACTTCTTGATTTTACCGTAACGTTTATATTCTTAAGTTAACGCTTACGTTATGCTTAATTTTCATTGTAAATGAGTCTTAACTCTGAGCGTGAACTACACCGAAGATATAGCCCTAATCGTAGCAGAGAAGAGGGCCCGGAGGAAGATACTACATACTACTACATGTCAAAATATGATCTATAACTGAAAAAATGCACTATGTTATAGGCATTCCATACCAAAATGCCAACTTTCTCGCATTCTTTTGCTATGTTTCTCACCGATTTTTCACTCTTCTCCACTGCTTTCGCTGTTCTTTCCACAGCTCTTTTAAGAGGAATAGCTTGACCACTCTTCTTTCTTCTCTACAGAACTTAAATACATTATATTTTATCTTTCTACTTTGCGAACGTATTTTTCTCGCGGTGACTTCCTAGGCGGAGTTTCCATGTTTCAAAATTACATACAATACTACCACTACGTATAAAATACTTCCGAAGGAGTGTTGCCAACAATACAATATGGATCGTGCATGTGCGATAATTTGGTATCATGTACGATCGTGCGACCCGCGGATACTGAGTAAAATTTAGGATCCTATTGGTAAAGAGGGTAAAATATGTCAAGAGGAAAGGATTTTAAATACAAATTTTACAACGAAATTTTATATATGCATTTATCCAGTATTACGAGTATATTTCATTTATACATTTATAGTAGTTTCTGCATATAGTACTTCTGCGTTACAATTACTGTAGAAGTCGACTGTCGCAAAACATATTTCTATAAACATTGCTCTCCTATGTCTTCAAGCCCAGGTGGCATGACAGCTTGATTCTGGTAATCATTATTATAGCCACAAGAAAACACGCAGTGACCATTACTTGTGGCTATTCAAAAATGATGCTGAGAAATATTCCTTTGTTTATTTCCAAATATCTCAGAGAAATGGTCTTTCCAATCCTCTCGATAGTCTAACCATAATTGCTGTAGCCATGTAGGCATGTAATAACTAATAAGTTGGATATAATGTTTTGAACACCTCAAAAAAAAAAAAAAAAAAAAGGAAATAAACATATTCAATATATGGGCCTATTTGTACTTACAAAGGAACAAGGAACAGCCTGTTATATATGGTACTTGCTTCTGCCAGTCGTGTTTCGTGATAGTGTACGGGCAGTAATAAATCAGATGCCATTGTGATAGGTTCTGACGTGAATTAGTCGCAAGAAATCATAAGATAGTGATAGTGGCCCTAGTAGGTCCTACTCCCAAAAAATCTACATCGAGTGTACCTAAAATACAGGAAGGAAATAAAATTTTAGAAAATTCTGGTAAACAATTCCTTAATTTAAAGCTTGGTTTTGCTCTGATGAAACAAACTGTAAAAGGACTAGATGTAGGTTCCGGCTCCTCTGTCCCTGGTGTTGTTGATCCTTCTGAAGATTCTTCCAAGGTACGGAGACAACAAAGCGTTTAAAAAATCATTTTGTGTGTTGATATTTAATTTTTAACAATTGTTTCCTTATAAGAATTTAAAAAAATCGTTTAAATAAAACACCGTGGAGGTAATTTAGATAAAATAATCAAAATAGATCTATTTTATAATGTATTGTACGATCCTTGTGCAATCCAGTTAAGCCTCAGGGCTGGCAACGCTGTTCCGAAGTAGGCCTAACTTTCTTTCCGCACATTGACAGAGCAGCAACTGATAACATCAATATTTGCTGTTGAGTGTACTCCCGATATCGCAGCGCAGTCAGTTGGTTTAGAAACAAGCCGCCGGTAAAGATCGCTGTCCCGAGTAGTATATATGCTACTTATGGACAGTCGTGTGAAATTGTTGCCTACATACAGGTGGACTCCCATCAAGACTCGCTCCAAATTTTAATTCCGTATCTGTACAACGAGGAAGTAAAATTACTGTGTACCTACTTGAAGTTACATAAGTATGTATTTAAATAGACGGTAACTAAAAGTTACGGTAACTATTTTAAACCACGAAAATTAACCCAGATCTTGGAATCGTTCAGAAATTTATGTTATAATGACTACAACAATTATGCTTCTTTGTTCTATATGAGATACGCTTAATAATACTGTCATTTTTCCATGTTTTTTTGTTATAGCTAACTAAGAGCATCCAACTTTTCTATAATATTATTGTATCTACTGGTAGAGTTTTTTCTGAAAAGTTGTTGTTTAGTTTATGTTGTTGATGATGCATTTAAAACCAGTTCTAGCGACAGTGTATAGATGAAAATGTTGCCGAAAAATTATTTGCTATTTCCGTTCTGCTGTAAGGAGGTAACGACATACTGTTGGTTAAAAAAGTCTCAAAGACGTAACTTCTTTTTACTTTTAATCACTTATTCAAGAACGCTGTTTCATTACTAGGTTATCTAACGTTAATGGATTTGGTGACAGCGAGGTGTACTTAGCTAAAATTTGCCTTACAGTCCTAAAACCTCGGAAAAGCCCAATCAGATAATCAGCCCAAGCGGTATTCGAACTCACGCCTATCGCTGCTCCGAATTAGTAGATAAACGAGATATTGCCTGAGAATACCGATGGTGTAACTAATGTAACTTTTTTTAGGTTTATAATAATTAAAATATTTTTTGAAGTTTATGATCATATTTATTTCTTATTTAAATTTCCTATATTGAAAATGTGTATGTTCGCCGCTGCAGCAATGTGGATAGCGTGTTGTCTTTTGAACTAAGCTGTCCGTGGTTCGATTCTAGGCATGGCCAATGAAATAATTCAAATCACGTCAACGGGATTGGATGGTAATCATGTACTCTCCCGTGCTGTCTCAACGGTGGCCCTACGTAGTGCTTGCCACACTAGCACGGAGGCCCATAATGTGTCTGTCAAGTGTTGATCCTATTCTACATTTCATTTCATTTCATTTATTATATTCCCTAGATCTTACATGAGCAATGAAGCTTTAAGATGTGGAACAAGTAAAAAAATTTACAATATTACAATTACGATTTTTATAATATTTTAAAATTTTTATAATTTTACAATTTTGTAATTTTTTACAATTTTTTTATCAATATTTTGGCTAGCTGTAGTGAGATGATGTGAGGCCCGAGGATTCGCCAAAAGATTACCTGGCATTTGCCTTATGGTTGGGGAAAACCTTGGAAAAAACCCAACCAGGTAATCAGACCAAAGGGGGTGAAATGAAGTGAGGCTGAGGACTCGCCATAGACCATCCGGCTTCAGTCCCATGGCTGGGGAAGACCTCGGAAGAAACCATTCAATGAGACCAAATGCACTGGATGGTAAATCGATACGAATGGAGGAGATTAAAGAGGAAAAATAAATAAATATATAAATAAACACAAACAAACAAATATAAATAAAAAATAAATAGAAAGGAAGGAAGAAAGATAGAAAAAGAAAGAAAGAAAATAATGTCCAATTACTTTAATGTAAGCTTAATGAAGTTAATAAGTCTATTTAAAGTGATAATGATAGTAATATTTTACATGTATAGGCCTAAGGAAACTTTTTTTTTCAATTTTTCAGTACTTGGCAGTCTCTAGTCTCATAGAATACGATAGCAATAAATTATTATACTGTCCTTGGTAACTAAGAGTCTAAAAAATTCGAACATAGGAGCCATTCGTACAATAAGACGAGTATGTGGGATTGTGATAACACAGCTGCGAGTGGATAGAGGAGCATTTGTACAACAGGATACGGCGGCGAATGTCTGAAACCTTCAAGACAGTTCAGACATGCGCTTGTGTTAAATTACTTCTGTTCGCTGTAAATTCAGGCTTTCAGGGAAATTAATTCTGGATCCTTCGAAAAGGTAAGGTTACAAGTTTCGTACTAACGTGACAAGATTGTTTACAGTGCATTCATAAAAACAATGTTGTCACATAGCCTACTATACGAAATAATAATTATGACCAGATTATTTTACACAGGAACTTACAAAATACACAAGTAAAGCATGAAAGTCTTCTTGAAAATGTTAATGTAATAATTGCCGTTGATAATTCAACGTTATCATCTGATTGAGGTTCTGGCTGATATGTACATCTATTATCAGGCAGTACATCTCACTTGACGATATGTGTCAGAGGAAGAACAATAATATATTGATATATTGTTTGTATGCATCTGAAGTCTGTTTAGTGGAATATATAGCTAGTCGACGATGTATGCACTGGAGGGGGAAAGGAACTGGCCAACCTATTCCACTATCTCCTGGCCTAGTTGCCTCGTAAGTGATGCCTACTTATCACTTGTGATGTTCAGAACTGTCTTCGGACAGTTGACTAAACAATAATAATAATAATAATAATAATAATAATAATAATAATAATAATAATAATAATAATAATAATAATAATAATAATAATAATAATAATTCAAGTTTCTCTTCGAAGTAGAGATTATTTGAAAACTATAAGATTATAATTATTATAATTTTCATTTTCATTTCCACGTTCCTTTCAAATTTTAAAAGCTCTTTTAAACTACAAAGTCAGTTCACAGAAATGATTTATTACGATTATAGAACTATTATGCGAATGCATGGGTAAATTAAAATTTATTTGTCCATAAAACTGTCCACTATTTGTAGCGAAAATTAAGCCCAGTGCTCTGCTAAAATTTTGCTTAATCGCTATAAGCTACAGTAGAACTGTTTCTGTTCAAAACTGATTGCTTTGCTATTGTAAGGAAAATGGAAAATTAACACGATATTTCAAACCACAGAGAACACTCATATTTCCTTCTTTATGAAGGAAACAAAAGTCTACACTCACGCCATGAAGAGAAGTTAACTGGACCGCATTTCCTCCCTCTACTGTTTACACAGCAAACAAACCAATAACGAAAATGACAGACGGAACTCTTTTGTGTTGTGCGTTGTTTCAGACGAGGAACAGCTGTACTTTGTTCTAATTCACAGATCAAATACGGCTATTGTAGATGTTCTACGTTTATTGCTGACTTGTGCCATAGGTGATCTGTTCAAAGAGGCTGGGGTTCCATTCATTACTTTGTTGAGTGACACCGATTTTGTTTCAAAATAATTTCCAAATTTGTTCCCTATTTCTTCCTTTCAATTTTAGATTCTGAAAATACATAGAACTGTTCCTTTCCAATTACATATCTATCTTTTCTTAACTTCACAGAACTGGTCTTTACAAAAAAATAATAAGAAGGCACTTTAACAGATTAAAGTACAGTATAAATACAACTAATACAAATTAAACAATGTCATTTTTACTCATACTGACAATTTTTTTCTTTTTTTATTACTGTTAGCGATTTGTTTTGATCCTACATATTTCTTCAAGCATAAATGCAATTGATTTTTCGTATCTCGCATACAGTTTGGCCATTTAGTTATCAGACTTTCTGGTTTAATTTCTAATTAAAGGAAGAAAAAGTTGAAAAAAGTGTGATGCTGCAGAAATTACATTTTAGTATTTGAATGTAAATATATATGATTTCAGTATCTCTGATAGCAATAAAGTATATCTATCTACCGCTCTACAATGATTATTCCTCAAACACTGGACGGGTTAGCTTCATATTGAATACACGTATTAGAGTAAAATGGAATGATGTAGTTAAAATAGATAATAAAGTAACAAAATGTAGCATTTATTTATATGAAATAAAAAGACACATAAACTAGAGATTTACTCGAAATCGGCTATAACGAAACTTTTTCATGTCTTATTCCTTACGTATGATGAAGAGGTAAATACAATTTATATATTCTGTATATTCCAAACACCTGTACCTGTGCAACATGTTTTCACACTCCTGCACCTGTGCAGCGCGTTCCCACACTCCTGCACCTGTGCAGCGCGTTCCCACACTCCTGCACCTGTGCAGCGCGCACCCACACTCCTGCACCTGTGCAGCGCGTTCCCATACTCCTGCACCTGTGCAGCGCGTTCCCACACTCCTGCACATGTGCAGCGCGCACCCACACTCCAGCACCTGTGCAGCGCGTTCCCACACTCCTGCACCTGTGCAGCGCGCACCCACACTCCTGCACCTGTGCAGCGCTTTCCCACACTCCTGCACCTGTGCAGCGCTTTCCCACACTCCTGCACCTGTGCAGCGCGTTCCCACACTCCTGCACATGTGCAGCGCGCACCCACACTCCAGCACCTGTGCAGCGCGTTCCCACACTCCTGCACCTGTGCAGCGCGCACCCACACTCCTGCACCTGTGCAGCGCTTTCCCACACTCCTGCACCTGTGCAGCGCTTTCCCACACTCCTGCACCTGCGCAGCGCGTTCCCACACTCCTGCACCTGTGCAGCGCGTTCCCACACTCCTGCACCTGTGCAGCGCGTTCCCACACTCCTGCACCTGTGCAGCGCGTTCCCACACTCCTGCACCTGTGCAGCGCGTTTCCACACTCCTGCACCTGTGCAGCGCGTTCCCACACTCCTGCACCTGTGCAGCGCGTTCCCTCACTCCTGCACCTGTGCAGCGCGTTCCCACACTCCTGCACCTGTGCAGCGCGTTCCCACACTCCTGCTCCTGTGCAGCGCGTTCCCACACTCCTGCACCTGTGCAGCGCGTTTCCACACTCCTGCACCTGTGCAGCGCGTTCCCACACTCCTGCACCTGTGCAGCGCGTTCCCTCACTCCTGCACCTGTGCAGCGCGTTCCCACACTCCTGCACCTGTGCAGCGCGTTCCCACACTCCTGCTCCTGTGCAGCGCGTTCCCACACTCCTGCACCTGTGCAGCGCGTTCCCACACTCCTGCACCTGTGCAGCGCGTTCCCACACTCCTGCACCTGTGCAGCGCGTTCCCACACTCCTGCACCCGTGCAGCGCGTTCCCACACTCCTGCACCCGTGCAGCGCGTTCCCACACTCCTGCACCCGTGCAGCGCGTTCCCACACTCCTGCACCCGTGCAGCGCGTTCCCACACTCCTGCACCTGTGCAGCGCGTTCCCTCACTCCTGCACCTGTGCAGCGCGTTCTCACACTCCTGCACCTGTGCAGCGCGTCCCCACACTCCTGCACCTGTGCAGCGCGTTCCCACACTCCTGCTGTTTTTCTAAGAAATATGGATAATTATTTTCACTTTTAAGTTCCGAAAGCCGTCAAGTGATATAAGTTACGTAATGAAGAGCGCCTCATACCTGAGTGATTAAAGTTCCTTTTAAAAATTTGTTACTGAATTTCTGACACAAGGTCGAATAAATATTATATATCATGGATAATTTTACAAATTTATTTTTCATGTTTTTATTGAATATCGCTGGGTTCTGTCGCATTGTCAATTTATTTTAAATGTGTATTTTTCTATCTTTTTCTCTTTCTTCTTTATTTTTGCTCTTGTGTTGTATTTATTGGTTTGAATTAAGTTACTTGCTGTATTTAGTTAACTACCCTTGTAAATTTTATGTTATATTATTGACTAACAAGGGATGCTTTCGGACCTTCCGACGAAAATCGTCACGAAACTTTCTGTACTGATCAAGCATGAGGCCAAAGTAATTGGTGTCAAGTGTGGCATTTGGCAACCATTTGCTACCCCTAAGAAAAGGCGTATAAAAGTACGGTTCGCAACTGTAATGTTTGTAGTCATAGAGTGCCTAACATCATCTACCTGTGAAATGTGATACATGTAAATCACGAGATTACGTACAACAGATAGATTTGTAAACTGTTATATACGTACCTCAGTCTAACTCATGGTAGGCTAATGTGGTGTAAGAAGGCAGTGATGCAAACAAAGTCGAATCTCATACCACGAGCAAATAATGGTGGAACTTCAATCGCAGTCAGGAATGCTACATATGTCAAGAACAGCAAAATTTATGTCGAACACATTACGGAACGGAAGTGGCGTGTTCTGTGACACATATCCAGACGCCTTCCAGGCATAGCGAAGCATAGGCTGGTACTCAACTGATTGTACATCAAGGAATGGAACTTGAAAATGAAGATCCTATCATGCAGCTTGACGGCATTCCCCTCATCATGACGTATGTTCTCTTCAATGCGTCGCGCAAATAGTTTGTATTGACGAAAGAAGTAGACGTCTAGAGGCTGACAGGACTTCGTGGTTTTAGGTGGTATGATTTTTGTGTGTAAATTTAAATCCCTGTTTCCGAAAGCTCTGGCCGATAAATCTGTGTCTGTTTGACCAGACCATGAATCCAGCAGCAGAAGCGATGTTTCCTTTAGTTCCGGTTGAAGTACTTTACGCATCCAGGACAGTACGACAGCTGTTGACTTCTTACCAAATTTACCACTCGCTTCCTGAAAACAGATGTACAATTTCTTTGCGAGGCGTCCTAATATGGATATAAGGACCTGAATGGTGTAGGAGTGAGTAGTGGATGCAACACTTTCAACAGTTGCTTCAGTTGTCTTTTCCCCGGTCATTGATAGTGTCCTATTTGAGGTAATTTCATACTCAAATCGACTTTGATCCGTATTCAACATCATGTCGGCATCGATTGCATTAGCAGAAACATAGTCCGTTAACTTCTCACACAAACTCCAATGCTCTGGTCCTCACGTCATTGTCAAGAGTAACATCCCGCCTAGTAATGAATCTTGTAATCTTGCGTGATGTTATTTTGTAGCGGTGTTTGAACTGGTGGAGGAAATAATTGCTGGCTTTAAATCTGGGAATGCCCATGAAAATAGCTGCTTTTTTCGCCCAAGTCTTTAAAAGCCAGTAGTGAACTGCGTTTCCAACATTACGCGCATTCCTGAATTTGATGTACATATGCTCTCGAATGCGAGCATGTTTGTTTTCTATCGTACCACCTATCTCAAGAGCCTTTACTATTTGCCTCAATTTTGCCAGTGATGTCTTGAATTTTCGGGCAGTTGCTGCAACGCTTTTCTTTCCAATCTTGAAACTGCCATAAATCCTTTTCATTCTTATTTTAGAGAATTGCTCGTGGATACTTCTCCACGGTCAGCGCGTCTGGCCGCGAAACCAGGTGGCCCGGGTTCGAATCCCGGTTGGGGCAAGTTGCCTGGTTGAGGTTTTTCCCGGGGTTTTCCCTCAACCCAATACGAGCAAATGCTGGGTAACTTTCGGTGCTGGACCCCGGACTCATTTCACCGGCATTATCACCTTCATATCATTCAGACGCTAAATAACCTAGATGTTGATACAGCGTCGTAAAATAACCCAATAAAATTAAAAAAAAGATATTTCTCCATTTCAATTTTGGGAGGTGATCGTTCATAGGAACTGGTTGCCATATTATGAACTGGACTACCGAGCACATCGTTATCTTCAGATAAAGTGTCCGATGTTCCATCACTATCACACCACAATGTCTGTCCTTCCGACATATCCATGCCGCCACTGACATATTTCTACAGGATGATAAAAAACTCCCGTGCAATTCGCCTGTCGATGTATGTTGTCCGCTGGGTAATTCTGTGTCACCTCATTCAACAGTATCTGTACCACAGAATGAGGGTTACAACTCATTTTGATAAACACACAATAGTATACACGTATTTCAACTATAGTATCCTTTAACACACAAACAGGCCCAAGCCCTGAATCGTACTACCTACAGTAGCGCTCAAACCTCCTGACGTTTGCAGGTGTGTCTGCTTATCGGCGATACCCAATAGTGGCAGTGCTGCGTTGCAACATATGGGCTACGCAGACCCGCCGCATAGTCGCAGCTTAGAAATCTCAAAAACAAATAACAAGTGCGCTGGGAAAATTGGTATGTCGTTGGGACCCTGCATGTATATATGATGAATGCTTAATGTTTTCTGAACACATAGAAACAAAAATCACATTTCTACCCCCAGTGGTTCCAATTTTATGGGTTAATACGGTAAAACCCCGATAAGATGCTGTTCAAGGGACCTCGTGTAAACCTCGTATTAATCGGGGCCGCGTATTAGACGGGTATACTAATTTTGACTCATATACAGTAGCCTATATATTAGCATTTTTCTTTATTGAAATACATGATTCATGAAATGTATTACAGCATTACTCCATTATGTAATTACTATACTGTATGTCAAAGACATTTACAATATATACTGTACTCAATTCTTTCGAAAAAAGTAATTTATAGTTATTTGTCGCGTGCGTGTTTCCAAATCCTCATGTTTATCACCTTCACTTTCCTGCGCATACATCCTTCCGACGTCGCAGCTGCAGAGATTAAGTCGCAATTTTTTATTATTGTCCTTAATGTGGATGATGGGATTTCTAATGAATCAGAGAGTTGTTTCTGATTAAGAGTACTGTTTTAATCGTAATTTCCATTTTTTTTCCGTCACAGTTGCCTCTGTTTCATTGCTTTTGTGCTGACTTCCAGCAATGAAGTAGTGGACGATATTTATACAGCTGCGATGCGATAAGGAATGTTTATCATATGTAAGAATTTTGAGAACCATAAACTTAAAGCTTCAAACAAAGGGTCTCTTCAGAATATAAGCAGAGTTATCTGTTTGTGAGAGGAGAGGCGAGGAGAGAAGAGAGACTACTAAATTGATATGTCAGTTCGATTTCTGATGGTGTTGTGTGCAGTTGGCTCTGTTTAAAGTACGGTATATGAAAGTGTAATATAATATCTTTTTCGTGTGTTGGCAATTTGGCATTCTCAAAACAATTAATATGTCTCTTAGTGAGCCCAGTACAAGTGGGAATGGTGGATTGAGTGGATATGGCAGTAAAATTCGGAAAATGGTGTTTAGTGTTTATAATTTCTTTAGGAAATACTCTTCTGAAGAAATGCGTAAAAATCTTAACTTTTCAAAATGTCAAGCACTGAATGCCGAGGCGTGTTCTTTAAGTGTCTCTATATCCCGTGTATGCACAGAAGTTAAAAGAGCGCAAACACAGAGTGCCGATAAATTGTTTCATTCTCCTAGAAAGCATATAAATGTTCCTAAAAGAGTTACAAATCTAGACGACTTCCAAAAAGACGTTGTACGACGTACAATTTTTTACTTTTACGATAACGGAAAATTTCCGACAGCTGACAAACTAACCGTACTGCTTAGAAAAAAAATTAATTACTCAGGTTCAGTTTCTTCCACTAAAAGATTATTGATTCGGTTTGTATTCCGCTACAGGAAAACCATTGATGGGCGAAAATATCTAATGGAACGGAATGATATTGTTGCCGCAAGACTGAAGTTTCTGCGCAAAATGCACATGATCAGATCATCAGGTGACACTCGACCCACATTTTACCTTGATGAAACGTGGGTCAACAAAAATCATTCTCTGAAATATGTTCGGCAAGACTCAAATAGAAATGGAGGTCTTAAAGTGCCATGTAGGATCGGCTGAAACAGGTTTCGTTCCAGGTAGTAAATGGATATTCAGATCAAATAAAACCAGTGATTACCACGAAGAAATGACGGGACAGTCATTTCGCGATTGGTTCTTAAACTGATTTCTAAATCATCTAGAGCAGACGTGGGCAATTAAAGAGATGCGCCGTACTACTTTGATTGCTGCAACACGCATCACCTGTTAACGTAATACTCAGCGGTGGATCGCGTGAAGTATTCAAACATGGAACGTTAAGTAATTACGCAGGACAAAAAGATACACGGTTTTCTACAAATGTTATTTTTATGAATAATGACAATGAAAGAAAACAAATTTTCCAAAACAAAT
Organism: Periplaneta americana; assembly: GCF_040183065.1. Lineage (NCBI taxonomy): Eukaryota > Metazoa > Arthropoda > Insecta > Blattodea > Blattidae > Periplaneta > Periplaneta americana. The sequence continues at coordinate 119,420,964 of NC_091124.1, read as the reverse complement.
ACAAACTATTTTACAAAAAGCTGAAACATAACTGTATTTCTAATTTAAACAATTACTGTAAAAACCTTATAAAATGATATAAAACATACAATTCCACAACAGTTAAAAAGTAATGCCATAATCTGAACTTATTTGTTTTGAAAGGGCACCAGTCACTAATTTGCATCCTTTGAAAATAAAATTAAGGAACTAAGGAAAAATAGATTCTTAACAAAATATCAAGCAGATTACTAAGAAACAGAAAAACAACAATTAGGCTATTTTTTAAACTTCTTACTGTAGTTCTTCGTTGTTTTTGTCAATTTACATCAATTGACTCATGCCCTTAAAAGAAAGGATTCGTTTATTCTTCTTCGTCTCGTAAATCAGCAAGTGTTTCAAAATTGGGAGTTATGTCAGACATTGCAATTGTGAGCGGATAGAATAAATTTTCGTCTGAAATGCGCGATCTTGATTTGGATTTTACAATGGCCAACTGAGAAAAAAAAACTGTTCACAAGTAAAGGTTGAGCCAAACATAGAAGCAATTTTCATAACAAAACTCCAAAGATGTGTGAATATTTTACTTTGCAAAGTTGTTATATACATCTAAACCAGCCATACTTGTGCACTTGCACTTGGGGTTTCGCAGCCAGACGCGCTAACCATTACTCCACAGGTGCGGACTACTATTATTATAAAAAATAAAATTAAAAAAATTGTTCCATTAAAACGAGTCTTTTCATAATGTCGCTCAACGTGCTAGTAAAATTTTGTATCATAATAAGCACCTAACGCTTCCCCCTTCTTCGCAACAAAAGAATTCATTTTTCCATTCTTTGTGGAAATAATATTTTTGGACTTTTTTACTTCAGGAGCTTCCTTAGTGAGCGACATTTTTTTTAGTGAAATCCACCGCTGACCGCCAGTGCTTCAACCGGTCGGACAGGTACCCCAGCTAGGGGTGTGGAGGGAGGGAGATCACGTCCTTGCGTTCGACTCCGTTCGACATGTACTATTGATGCCCACGTCTGATCTAGAGGAAGGGAGTATAATTATAATGGTAAATGCCCCATACCATTCCGTTAGCATTAATAGAACACCAAATACCTCCTCTGAAAATGATGAAATCACTGAATGGCTGAAAAATAAAGGTGTTGGTTTTTCTCTCTCAGAAACTAAGTCAGAACTTTTGGAAAAAGTATTGCCTTTCAAAAGCAGTGAAAAAATATATGAACTTGATCAGCTGGCCAATGAAATGGAGCATGAAGTGATAAGACCCCCACCTTATCATTGCCAGTATAATGCAATAGAACTAATTTGGATCCAGGTGAAAAGGGAGGTCGCTAGAAACAACAGAACTTTAAAATGTCGGATGTGGAAGAACTTGTAAATAAGAAACTTAATAATGTGACAATTGAAGACTGGGTAAAATGCGTGAAAGACGCGGTGAAATTACAAGAGGAAGATTTCGCTAAAGAGTTAGGTCGGGAAAACATTTTAGAACCAGTGGTCATTAATTTACAAGAAGACAGTGACACAGATGACAGTAAAAATGATGGTGAGGGGGCTGACGACGACGATTTTGGCTCACTATTAGCTCTGCCACTGGAGTAGAAATTTGCAGCACAAAAGGTACGTTTTATTAATTCATCATTTTCCTTAAACGAAACACAGGCATATAATAACCGCTATTTTTGTAAGAATGTGCTCTGACAGCATGGACATAATGCTATTTAGGGCCATGTCAATTATATAAATTCCATTGTACAGAAAATTACTATTTAAAATTAATCCTATCATTCAATTCATTTGATCAAACTGCGACTTTGTGTTATTCGACAACTTTATTAACCCTAATAAAAGTAAAACTTACAAAATTGATATAAATTCAGCGAGTTACGTCTGACTCAACTAATTTTTCTTTATTTTGTGACTTTTAATTTCATTCGATGCAGTCTGAAGATAATAATAATATTTATTAATATTATTAATATTATTATTATTATCATTATTATTATTAAGTCTTCTGCATCTCCCTATCAAGCCAACATTAGGTAAAGGGTCGCGCTCCACAGTTTTAAAAATACTGCCGCTGAGAGACAGAGACGGAGAGAGTAGTTGTGACAACGTCGCGCTCGCATGTTACTGGCTTTCGCGAAATATCAGGAGGTTTGAGCGCGACTGTAGTCACTTATGGTTACACAAAACGCACTTATTTATACAAGGCAGGAGACTTACCAGGCATGCGCATTATCACAAATTGACATCATGTCTCTCGGGTACAGCGTGTTTCATAACTTATGACTACAAACATTACAGCTGCGAACCCTATTTTTATAAGCCTTGTTTTAGGAGTAGCAAATGATTGCGAAATGCCACACTTCGCACCGATTACTTTGGGCTCATGGTTGTTCAGCCCAGAAAGTTTCGTGGCGATTTTCGTCGGAAGGTCCGAAAGCATCCCTTGTAAGACCACACCGTACAAGAGCCTAGCTCTTACGGTAGTAGCTAGAAACATTTTTGTTTTATAAATGTAATTTGTACTTGTAAACAAATAATTAAATAATAAATAATTAAACAAATAAATAAATGGTTCAAGAAAATGAACTACAAACAACATTCTTAACATGATACAGGAACTGAATTATGAAACGCGTTGAGACGTACGTACAGTACCAGAAGAAAGTAATGGACCTAGTCTTGATGGCAGTGCTCCTGTATGCAGGCAACAAGTTTCGCAAAACTATCCACAAGTAGCATATATGTATATAGATGCTCTTGTTAACTGCACATGTGTAAAGCGTTTTGAAACTTAGTAAAATTAGGCGGCCCATTTCTTTTTTCTGGAACTGTGCAATTGGAAATTATATGTGAACTTCGTAACACTAATTCTTCTTATTTCGTTCATCTCCCTTTCAATTCACCTTTGCTATACAACAGTCCGTTCTCCACACAATACGTCAATATCATTTTATCTCTCTTGTTGTAATGAATGTAAAATCTGTTGAGCCTGGAAATGGAATCCATATAAACGTGACAGAGGTTCATGGCACAGCATAACAGGAGACCGATATGTACGTACGTATATAGCGAAGCAGCACGAGTATAGCGATGTCATAAATTTTCCACGATCATCACAGAATCGTTCTTTTATATGAAAATTTGTTCTTGTGACTAATCGTACTACAATTTACGTTATTGTCGACAAACATTTAAATACAAATAAAATCACAAATGCGTCTTTGTTGCTGCAACAGCAGGCAAGACATTAAATCAATAAGAGGAAGTGATTCAAACATCGCTTGTTATTGCGAAATTTCATTCTATAGCTGAATCTACAATAGGAATATTTGGTATTGCGAAGGGGGGAGGGCAATAGCACCCAACTCGAAGACAATCTCTGGTCTGTTGTACTATTCCCCAGATATGCGCATTCCAAACCCACAACTGACTGCGCTAAGATTCGCTGGGTATGAAATGGTAATGACATGGAGATCGCGACGGAATGACGTAGGTCTACACCAGGTATGCTCATTCTCTAACTCCCGATTACGTTCTGTAATCACAACCTTCCAATGTAGAGCGTGCTGTTCCTCGTTCGAAGCTCGACGGATGACTGCGGAAGGCAGTTCAAGTACTTAGTAAACGTACGAACATTGCGGGACAATGACACAGTCAAAACCTTCTGTAAGCAAACGATTATTCCGTACAGTCTGGGGGGAAGACTATTTTTGTTGTGCATTCGGTGAAAACGTAAAGTGTTTACTATGTTGTAAAGTACTGTCAGGAATACTACTGAGGGCCTGTACTACGATCGCCTGTTAAAGCTCCAGATTCGTATACTCCAGTTTAGCAATCTGGAAGTTAAATATTTTGTTCTGTACTACCAGCGGATTTTAACTGCAGGATTCTTATCCGGAAGATATAGTAACATTTTTATTACGTTGGCAATGAAGTTACTGAAAATGTAGTGAAATTTATTGCGTTGGTATACCTTTCCCCGCGTATTTCATGTTTATGTTCCGTGTTTATATGGTACTATTTATTTTGAGGTTTTATTGTAAGCATTATTGTTATTATTTATTATAATACTGAAGCTCCAGCCAAAAAATAACAGAGTGAAGAACAGAAAATTACATATACTGTATGAAGAAACTTTACATGGAAGCAAAAGGTAAGATTTTAAAGGTTATGTTTCTTTTCGAATAGTAATAATTCCTACCATATGATAGTATTTTGGTTTTCATTACTAGGCCTAAACAGGACGGGTGCGGGTTCCAGCAAAAGTGCGTTTTTCTCCATAATCATTGTTTTATTCACGTGTAACTGCACAAGAAGTGTAGGTCGCAATTATTTTTGTATTGTAATTAATATTAAGTGTGCTTTCAGTTTGTTGTATAGCCTACATTATTAGTGAATAGGGCCTATTTCGGTAATTTTTTAGAAATAGTGTACTTCACGGCTGCAAATCATGGGTCGAAGGCACAATAACTCGTTTAAAAAAGAAAAGTTCACTGATACTGATAATAATGAATGATGTCTTTGGCCTGGGATTTCTAACCAACATTAGTACAGCAAGGTACATTGTTCCTAGCAAATTATCAATATTTCAGTATGTTAGGCCTACGTATTTTACTGTTAATAAGTGGGCGGATATTTTGTATTAAGCCCATAATATCATTCGATCACAGATAGGGCCTAACGTTATTTTTTAAAAGAACAGCATGAGGTGGAGAGACGTTTCCACTAAAATGCAATAGGCCTATCTGTTTGTAATGCACATTCAACACCTCGTAAAATAACACAGAAACAGCAGATATTAAGTTTTTTTTTTTTTCCAAAGTTTCTATGTACAGTATAGTCATATGTTTGATATTGTACTGACAATCATCCATTAAAAGCTTTTGCTTATTTAGGTATAGAAACTTAGATAAGGGAAAAAGAGAAATACAGTATATTTCCTAATGTTGTAGATTGCATATGGAATTAACCTAGTTTTACTTCCTTTTTAGTATTATAGAATGAAGCATTGGAAGAATATAGTAACATCAGCACAAATACAAGGACCTGAAAACAGCTGAGAAGCAAATTTGAATTCTTGGAAAAGAACACAAATAAAATTGCTGCTGCAGAGAAACAATGCAGGCTACAAACAATTGGAGCCCCTCCAACTGAAGCAAAACCAAATCCAAACTTATCCAAGGTAAGTGATTTAATTCTCCTATCAATTGAGTGATTTCTCAGTGATTTTGATTCATATTCAATGCATAAGTTCATTTATATGTTAAGTTATACAATTATTAAATAATAAGCAGAGGAAATTGTATAACACAAGTTTGAATTCTTTTTATTTATTTATTTATTCATACATTCACTCATTTATTTATTTACTTACTTTTGTTACAGCCGAAGTAGTAACTAAACCAAGTTCCACTGATACCAGTGCAGCTAATAACACGAATGAGGTTAGTGTGTAAGGAATTAAGAGTCAGAAGAAGGAGATGATGAGCTTTAGAGATAAAAAAAAATATTAGATTCTTGAAAATTGTTATACAAATTTAATTTAATGTCGGTATTACATTATAATACTATTATTTCTTTTTTATTTACAGTACCATTCAGGTTCACAGTGCAATTCTTTAGTTTTTGAAGTGAAACTGGACATCCCAACAATATCTCCAGGTAATTTGATTTATACTACAAAACGTCCTTTCACATTCTACATATGATGCTTACTTTTCCAATCTGAAATAGCTGTAACATGTAAACACATTTTCAGCCAACATGTTGAAAATAAAACTAACACACATACTATATGAAATCTGTAGCAAGCAGTAGATAAATTAGATGCAAAAAAAAATGTTAAAATATAAATTGTACATAATGATGAAATGGTCACAAGAAATGGATGTCACAAAAAGTAAACATCATTGTATTATAATATTATGTGAGATTTGAGTGGGAATTTGAAATTTATAAATGTAGGCCTAAAAATAGAAAATACACTGAACTGAAGAATTTATTTTGAGATTTCTCTGCAAAGGGTTTGTAATCAGATTAGGCCACATTATGTTAAGTTGTATTTCAATTTTACTGTAAGGAAACTTGTGAATGATTTCTTGTGTACAGAAAAACTGAAAAATATCTTTTCATAAGATAAAACAGAAACTGACTACACTCTATTTACAATAGAACTATTTGCTTGGTTTTTCCTCTCTCTTTTTTATTGCAGCTTTACTTTCTTATTGTTAAAAATGAGTTTGGATTAATAGCACGTTAGAAAATACAATACTGTTACAGCTGCTGACTTTGAAGTGTCCACACATTTATGATAAAACATCATCTTTCTCCAGAATTAATTATCTTAAGAATTAAGTCCACTCTTAAAATATTACAGAGTCAGCTGGTGCAGCAGATGAAGGTCTTCCACTGTACGGGTGTCTACACAGTGTAATGAAAGTAAGTTTTAAGTGAAATTACTGGTTTATTCAGTGTAAGTAGTATAGGCTAAACCCAGAAAGGTCTGAATATAAGCATATATCCCTCTCTTAAATATTTCAGCTGATAATGGGATAATAGCTGATCGAGTTACACCCCAAGGATGCTTAAAAAAAATAAAGAAAAAGCAAGCCTCTGAGGAATGCATTAGCCACATTGAAAAATCTTTCTCCATCTGTGAACTGTAAGTCTAATGTTGACTTAATTATACTTGAGATGTTAGAAATGCATGAACTTCAATACTATTACAGTGATTTCTTTAAAAAATACATTAGTTGAAAGTTGGATGCTAACATTATAACAAAGAATGATTTAAAATAAAAGTAAGTCATGTCCTTATGTTTGGAAAGAGATGGGGTTTGGAATATCAAAAGTAACATTTGGAGTTTTTACATTACTTTTTCCTCCTCTTTAATGGGTGGTCCATCTACAAGGACATCTTCAATTAGTGGCAGAAAGTAAATGCTACAATAATCACTCATTCTTTATGTTTTAACAAAAAATATGTTTAATTTTGTTGACCAGATTTGTTTGACCTGGATGACTGGAAGATTACTTCTTCTCATCCTTCTAATGGGGTGATAATCTCTTGCAGCTGTTCTTGATCCCTATGGTCTCTGCTTTATCTGCTAGTCTTCAGGATTAGGTTCGAGTCAGGTGATAATTATAAGCTAATCTAAGGTTTCTGGTTGGGTTCGGGTCTGGTTCAGATCAGGCCGAGATGGGTCGGGCCTAAGAATTATGGCCTGTGCAGATCTCTAACAAATGGGGCTTATAGCTGAAGTTGGCTCTGCCACAGTTTTCCAAGTTTTGTGTATTTGCATATGTATTTGTGTTGTGTTTAATTACAGTTACTATGTATTCTTATGTATTAGCCTGCATATTATTAATTTGTAAATATGACATGTACCATAGCATATATAATGAGACAGTGGATGTAATAAATGATTATGCTTATTGTGTCTCCTGAAAAATGTCGTGTTTTGTTTACACAAAATAAATAAATAAATTTTAAATTTAATTGCAGCTATAGTCCATCTCTCTTGTTTTAATTACACATTGACAGAGTACCTGAATAAATTGAAGCGTCAGCTGGAACAACGTTGTAAGTTACAACATTTTCATTCGGTGTGTTTCCGTGTAGTAATGTTGTATGTCATGTTACCTTGCTATACTCCTTGGCTTGCAACTGTCCACTCAAAAGTTTGCTACCCTCATAAGAACAAAGTTGTACTCCTACACATTTTTGCAGCTCCTGTAAATTTGACCAAATGTAACTTATAACGTTGTTCCAGCCGACGGTTCAATTAATGTGCCTCTTGAAAAATGTTGTTTTACCATATTTTGCTTATGTAAAATAAATTTGAATTGCAGATACAGTGCATTAGCCTGTTAAGAGATCACTGTGAGGGATCCCAGCAATAAAATATATTTAAAAAGTAACGATATGAATATGTTTGCATACATGAATCACTAGGCCTAGCGTGAATGAAACAGCTCCCTTGCAAAACATAAATGCCAATTCCAAAACTTTCAGGAAATGAAGAAAAACTGACACGTCTAAAATTCAATAAACTGTTACAGTTTGTTAAATAATAATATATAGCAAGCATATCTTAAGTCTGATTAGTGAAATATGTTAGGCCTACTCCTACTGGCGAGCGATATATGCAAGGAAGGAGAAGGGAACTTGCCACCCTACCACATTATCTCCTGGCAGTTGTCTCATGAGTGATGCCTTATTGATATTCCAATCTATTTTCGGAGAGTTGACTAAACAACTAGCAGACAGTTCTAGGAAAACTTTAATCAAGACCTATAATATGTACATAAAACCTGTATTAAAATACTATTCAGAAGTATTCGTAACAGCATCAAAAAGAGAGATAGAATCCCTCGGAAGAAAAAAACAAGCCTTGCACTTAATTACTGGAGCAAATAAAACTACTCCCAATGAAGCATTAAAAGTCATCACTTCAATTAAACCAAGCAGCAAGTGCAGCACTAGCTCGATTGACAACAGTTCCTGCTGTAACTTCGTGGACCCCACAAAAAATCTCCTACTGTTGTCAATGTTCTCCCAGTGGCATAGAATCTCAATACCAATAGTAATTGGGCCATTGGAGATAAGGCATTATTTCTGGAAAAATGAACAAACAATTAGATTTGGTTACACCTTTACCGGTAAATCTTTACAATAGCGTTACCAAAAGAAGGCAAGGACTCCCTACAGGATAGCCTGGAAGAGAGAGGTTTGGATGTAGTTTTGACATTTTTTTTTTTTTTTTTAGACAATTGTAAATATATGCAAATCATACTAACCTAACATGTCACTAACTCGATCTTACGAAAACTTGTCTTTTCCCTTTAATTAATAAGGAAACACAGTAATGAAATGAATGTGCTGCCCTTCCCTGCCGCCTACCCCTTCTATCTCGACAGAGCGATCCTGCCTACCCGTACCTCTCCACCGGACTCCACTTTCACAGCAACTTTCCACCTTTATTTGGGAAATTGGTGTCGGCACTCAATTTTTCTTTCGTTTACAGTACATATGACTTGACTAGAAGCCAAATATGTGAATACATTTGTATCTTAAAGTGGTAACGCAATTGTGAAGAAATGATAGTTTACCATATAAAGGATTTTGATATATTATATACGGTTATTATTATTTTTTTTATATAAAAGTATTTTGAAACTTATTGTAGGTTGCCCTATATTATTATATCAATCACCTTAATACCTTGTAAGGACAACGGAACACCTGCATGAAGCAACATTCTAACCTCACTTCTACTGTACGCCTATTACAGGTTACTGTACTTCAAAATAATTATTATAGTGCTATTATATAAAAAATATTAATGTAATACCTAAAGAAATAGTGTAGCTTATTATTAACTGTGTACTTACGATCTGTGTCTTGTTTCAGTTGATAATAGATTTCATGTAGTAGGTTTCATTATTCGAAACTGTCTAAAAAATTTCTCGTCATCCCACTCTTCAAAATTATTTGGACGCAGCCTTATTCGTTTTGCTGTTCTGATATAACGAAGCATCTGCTCCAGAACTTATCATCAGAATCAGTATCAAAATTAAATTGATCCTTCAAATCACCAGCTGTACGACGTGCAGCCATCTTGATTTCAACACCGAGTTCCAACCTCCGGATAACGCCTATCTGCCACTCTGCCTTCCGGATTGCTAAACTGGAAGTTTAGCCTCCAGATTGCACATAACCAAAAGTCGTAGTACGCAATTACAACCCAACTTCCGGATAAATATGCCATCTGCCGGATAAGTTTAAACTAGAACTTTATCCGAGAGTCGTAGTACAGGCCCTGAGCAACATAAAACAACATTATAGGGTCTGCCACCCAGAACATGCCGAAGTAACAGAGAAGCTGTTTTCTGTAATATGTAGGCTATTCATATACTAATATTGTTGTTATTATTATTATTATTATTATTATTATTATTATTATTATTATTATTATTATTATTATTATTATTATTATTTCAGCAGAAATACATGTTTTGATAAAATGATTCTTCAGGGGTGCAACGTGCACTACAGCTTCAAGAATTGAAAGCATTTAATGAAAAGTCAAACACTGAAGAGAGTCGAACAATTCAAAGTCTGTGTTTAGGAGCAAGAGATGTATGGTGCCTGATCAAAATATAGTTAATTATATCTCTGTAGCCTACTGGAACAGTTCAAATGTGAATTCACAGAATATAGATTTAGTGATTTTGAACGTATGGAGAGTGATATTAATTTTTTTGTTAATCCTTTCATAGCAAATTTAGTACAGTCCGTGAGAGCGCAGTTCCAAGACGAGTTACTTGATCTACAAAGTAACGTAGAATTCTGAACTAAATGCAGAGAATATGACTTGACAAGCATAGAATTATTTAAAAAACGAACAAAACGAAATATCCCAAGATGAGCTTATTCGCTGCCACTATGTTAGCTACCTTCGCCTGGACATATGTATGCGAACAATTATGTATTTTCGAGAATGAAGGTTACTAAATCCAAACATAGATACCGATTAAAAGATGAGCATCTTTTGAGCCAGCTGCGCATTGCAGTAAATTCGTTGGAAATAGATTTCCGATTACTTGCAGAAAATAATGCACATGTTGAATAGACCGCAATGTGTGGTGGAATATGAAAATAACATTATCTATGATATAATAATATCATAACTATATTAAATACTGTGTAATAAATAATGTAATAACTGAATATTACAGTGTATACTCTTTCCTTTTTCGAATTCAGTTTATTATCCATATGTGTAAGAGTGTAAGAACTATGCTACGGCAGTACTGCAATGTACAGTACGATGCAATGTAGTTGCGGAGCCCAATCACTACACTGTGTGTGTTTTGCAGTGCAGCATCATCCGTGTAATCGGTGCTTTTACAATTTTAGCATACCTGGTCTACACGAATAACGTGGAGAAACTGGACGTCTCCGAGAATAATCACAACTGCGACTTTGTCCACACAAGTTTCCATAAGGATTTTTAAATAAAAAATCTCAGTCGTAATTGTGGCTCGAACAAGGACCACCTGCGTAACAGGTCGGTGCTTTAGTACACGGAACCACCGCAGGCTTTTATAGAACTATAACATAAAAAGGTGAAGCCAGTCCGATTACAGGCCAAATCGACTCAGGGGATGATGGGAAGTTAAATGCTCACACCTTTACAGACAAAAGGCATCAATGGCAGTAGGGACCAGTCCTACGTGCTCGCCACCTCTACCCCCAAGGAATTACCCCTGGTACTGATTTCTGTTAGAGGAGGAGTAAACCCCAGGGCTATAGCGCTGCCGGAAGGAGAAAATCCATAAACCCATCGGGAATCGATGCAAACCTTCCGACTTCGTCTTAACCGCGACGTTACAACGAGCCCCAGGATCATAATTTATATTTATAAATTAACGATCGATAAGAACTTACTTCATCGTATGGGTCAGAACATTATTTTGAGGAATTACCTCTCTGTGCCGTATTGGAATAGTCAGGTACCGACGACAATGCCAGACATTCTCGTGGCTGTTTGTCCACAGATCTTTCGTCGTATGGACTCCAGAGAGTAGCTGTCATGTGCTGTAGTCATGAATCGTTGATATTAAGTATTATTCATTTTGGAGATACAGATTTTTGATGGTAGGAAGAACAAAAAAGTTTCTCCAACATCGTCCTTTTTTTCTGCTACGGACTCCACTTTGATCGATCGGAATTTGAATTCGGTTTTCTAGCATCGATACCCGACTCGTCTTTCGACGGGGCAACACCCACTCGTAATACAAATACGTATTACTCCGCACTAACTCTATTCCCAATCTGTTATGTTGCAGCTTATTTATCCCAAATATATTTTGCGCATTTATATGCCTCTGTTCGCTATGTGGAATACATCTAAATAAAAATTTACCAGACATGCATATTAAACAAACTATCTCAGCAATTTATACATTTGTATAATCGCCAATTTATTCGACAAACCTACTTTCGTTTGCCAGTGATGGAGATTACTTTAATAGGCAATTTCACATTAGATGGGGTATTGTCGTGTATTATTTTTTTATTGTATACGTCTTTGCTATCAATCGTGAAATAAATCGCAAACAAAAGATAAAATGAAAAAGTAAATAATTCTTTCTTTCCTTCCGCCCTGAATACTACTCAACAAAGCGAATTTTAGACGCGGAAAATATGTGCAACACTCTATGACGTCATCGTATCGTAACTTACACCGTATTCCGAATCACACCGGACCCGTGGACATAAATGACGTCACGCTGCAGCGAAATAGGAACAAAACTGCTGGAAGGTTCAATGGCTAACATGGCGGCTGTACAAGTTGTCTGTGCTACACTAGGAAGATTTTGCGAAATTTCTGTACTGTCATCTCGTTCAAAGAAAAGAGAGCATAAACAATTTATTTCTTGAACCGGTAGTAATAACTGGTCCGTTGACATGTTCGCTCATAAGCCATTAACATATTTTTTTTATGTTTTGCTCATTACAAACAATACAGCAGAATACACCGCCATGACACAAGAGTGCACGATGTCATTAGTCTGCTAATTCCCGCCCTATACACGAATCAATCAGATTCATTGATGGCGGTTGATGGAGACTGCCATTACCTCTGCAAGCTGATGGAACCGGTGCGACACCGGTGGAGCATTAGTGACGTCATCGTTGAAATTCGGAACACCGTGATGCCATCAGATTGCTCAGCGCTGAGATTCGGAATACGATCTTAAACAATCGCAGAGCCCTGGCCTACAAGGCCAAGTCGGTAGTTCGCCTTGCTGGGTAATATTTCGGTCAGTATTTACATCTAGGGTGGTTCTATTTTAGTAAAGGTATGTAACACAAATGTATAATAAAGCATAATTATGTGACAAAGAATGCCGGGTACTTTATACGAATTAATTTATAGTCTGGTTAACTCAAAATTAATGGCGTTTCTTCACTATTTCCTGGCTTTCCACAATATCTCAGGAAAAATACAGATCACCATCATAAAGGTCCTGAAGAAAGGATTCAAATTTCAGAACCAGGTAGAAAGAAGGTAAAGCAATATAGTTCTCCAAGGATAAAATATCAAATTTAAGTGGCATTCTTTAATAACACAGACATATATGAACATTCTGGTTGGATATTAAGAAGCAGATTGATTGATGATATATATTTCATGATAACTGAGTTCAGTTATTCATCTTTTCTAAGAAAAGTAGGCCTATTAATTAAGAATAACAGTGGAGAATTATTTGTGACAATGTGCATAACGCTATCAAGCACTTTGAATGGATATTGAATATAAAATAATGTGTGATTCATTTTCAAAATTAGCGAATTTCTTAGCAGCTCTGAATATTATTGAAAATAATAGTCACTTTTCGAGATAAGGTAACGTAAGTATATTATCTTAGTTTGATGTATCCTGGATTGAAGGGAATAAAACATAGTCGGATTTTAAGTTCACACATGAATGGCTTACATTACTGGTCACGAAACGTTAGATACCTTAACCATTATTAGTTGATTTACTTCTCACTGCCTGTACAATACTTCGTTCTGCTGTTTGCCAGCTGCATATACATTTCTAAAGATTCTGAAACTCATTGCACTATCACATTAATCATATTTAAGAAAATTCATATTGTTTAGTGTTAGTACTGGAATAAATGAACCTTTGGAAAATTTTCGGACCAAATTATGAAGTCCTTGAGCTTCATGAAAATATGTTATGTCCCTTGTTAAACGAGCATAAAGGCAACTAACTTGCCGGTATATCAAGTAACACACACTACATAATAATTGTCGCAACAGCAATTGAAACGTAAGTGATAAAAATCTGACGTCAAATATTTAGATGCCTCTATTCTGTATGATCATACATCGAAAGTTCTAAGTAAACTTTAGGCCTACAATATAAGAACGTATGTGAGATTGCTACTGCGGACAATAAATAACAAACTAAATATTCATTATTTTATTGATACAAAATGTGCAATGTCTCCTCTGTTGGTAATGTATTCTAAATACACGTCATTATGAAGATTTTTTTTTTTTTTTTTTTTTTTTCATTTTTGAATACTGTAAAGATACGGATACGGAATTAAAAAATGGGCCGAGTTTTGGTAGCATTCCTCCACTATGTAAACAAAAAGCTTCGCAAGACTGTCCATAAGTAGCATACATTTAGGCGCCTTTGTTTTCTGCACATGCGCAATGCTTTGTATCTGGAACTTGGTAAAATTAGGTGGCCCAAATTTTGTTTATGGGTCTGTACATACTAAGATTTCTTTTAATTTTGTGGTGCAACTGAATAAAAGAGTTGAACAGGTCATTTACTTACTCATCCATAGAAGGTAATATTGTAATAGTCTTACAATTAAATGTGTCATTTCGCATAAATGTTGCAAACTATACAATTTCAAACTCACACTTCTGTCTCAAGCTGCAATTTATTGAATTCATAACTGGTATATGCTTTCTTCAAATAATACAACGGCGAACCAATAAATACACTTAACCTCAAACTGGGAAATATTAAACATAAATTTGCAATATAAACCGTACTGGAAATTGAACTTGGTTTTATTATGTTACTATTTATTTTTAGTGTCTGTCCAAAATTTTAAAAAGACAATTGTGTAGTAAAACAAGAACAAAATAAAAGTTCAAATGTTATATTTTGTACAATGATGATAAATAGGCCTATGTCTAGTTGGGTGATAGTCCTCTGCAAGGAACTAAAACCGCCATATTATGTGATGTCGCAAACTCACCCTTATATCCTTATGAAAGCAATGCCTAAACTAATAACAAGAGACAATTTGAAGTAAAATCATAGATTAACACAACACTGCATTGAGTAAGCGTTTGAATTTCTATGAAGATCCGTACAATTCTTTACATTTTTAGTTTCTTTCCGGTTCGTATTACGAATATATGTTTTGTTTGACACTTTACCCATCCTTGACTGGAGGTAATAACCTCTAAATTTAATACCCATTGCTTCAACAGCGACGTAAAGATGAATTCCATTCATGAAGCTTAGTTGAAAGAAAGACAAAGAGAGTGATTTGGTTAAAAAAATACCATAAGCATTTTAAATGCCTTAGGCATTTCAAGTATCCTGTTGTTATATACTAGGGCATTAGATAAATAATGGCAACAATGCTGTAAATCAGTGCTCCTAGCGGTGACCATTAAAACCTTGTACTACGTAATAGAGCAGCGATTGTTTAATAAATTTGCAATATTGAAGGTCTCGAAGTAACCATATTTTGTAAATACAGTGGCTGTTTCTGATTTGTTGTACACAATGCAGCCCTAAATGTACGAACAAAGGTGTTTCATAAAAATCCAAGTTGGAAGAGAAAAACATGCAACTCAGTGCTTTAGGGCATTACAAGAAGCCTGTCGGAGAGAAGTCCTAACATACTGAACTATTGCAAGTTCGGTGGAAGCGAGGCATTCGCTTTCAATCAAGAGTTGACATCCGGAGAGCTTCAGATTGATCAGTGAGAGAGATATGAATGGTGAATTTGCAAAACGACTTAAGTCCACATTTTGGGGGTTTTGAGTTGAGAGCATGATTATGTTACTGTGTGCAAGGGGCATAGTTTAGTAGCAGAACGACTTTAATCCACGACTTTTGTATAGTTTTTATTAGCATCAGAATATTTGGTTAAGGTATTAAACGACTTTAGTCCAGGACTTAAGTTCTTTTTCCTGCCAAGTACTGAAGAAACTTACATAATATGTAATTTTAATCATACACTCAGCTCATTGTTTTTTTGTTTGTTGTCATTGGCAATTCTTTCCGAACTTATCTCACGTTTACCATTCCTTCCAGTGCATCCTTCAGTAGGCAGTTCTATTCAGCCAGTGACACAACCAATTCCCTTTATACTTCTTGATCATTTTCAGCAGCATTCTTTCCCACACTTTCCAACACAGTGGTTTATCCGCGATCAATGAAATCAAAATTCAAGATATTCGTAAAATGCTTACGCACATTCGTGATGAAGTAGACGGGAATACATTTTACGAAAACATTATAGCATGAGAGACGACAAAGAATTGAAAGATGAAACTAAGCTGTGGCTCGTTATAACACTCCTAAGACTTGTCTGCATTCTTATGATTAACAAATGTTCAAAATAATGTTGTTCAACAATTGCAATAAGGTTATTTTATGATTTTGGTATAAATACATTTAGTTACACATGTTTATGTTTCAGTAACCTAATAATTATGATGTAGTATTGAAGTTAATTTGCAGAACAACTTAAGTTCTGAAGATAATTACAATTTTTACGACCTGAAGAAGAATACAAAAGTATGAATTTTTATAATAAAACTATTTATCTTACATATCTCTTACATATAAAAAATTATATTGTAACAATATATGGTTCAGCGAGGCTAAAAGCAGTTTTCTTCAATTTTCTCAAAACTACTTCTAGGGACTCAAGTCGTTTTGCAAATTTACCGTTCATATACAGAAATGCTGCTGCAGATCGAGTCCGCCTTTTTTTCCAAGAATTTGGCAACGTATTGTTGATATGGCAGGAACTATATTTGAAGTATGTAATGTCAAAAGTAACATAAATTGAATGTGAAACAGTAACTATGTTATTACATTTCGAACAGTCTAGTATTACTCTTTATGGACAACTTTTCAAAAGATGCCGGCGGCAATTTTGTACTTCATGTTATAATTTAGTAAATAAGGGCCAACATGGACATAAATTATTACACCTGCATGTTCCAAAATAACATGAATACAATTGGCATAAATTTACAAAGATATGGTTTATAAGATAACAAGGACAACTCTCAAAACGTATAGGAATTACAGGATAAAACTCTGGGGGCATATAAATGGTAAATACTTTATAATCGTATATTTTATATAGTCAATAAAAATGCTATGTAACAGAATGAATTGTAAGCAGCAACTATATAACAGGTTTCGTTTCCTTCGGAAATTCACAAGCCTCTAATTATTCCAACATAATTACGGCATAGTAATTATTTAAGTTAAAAAATTAAAAACCCAACTTCTCTATCTTTATTACGCTATTTTTCTTCTGAGTGAGGCATAGTAATCCAAACATGATTTGAATTGGGCTTGAAAAAATGGAAGTATTCTGTATATAAATATTAATATTAAATATGCATGTAATAAAGCATTCTCTATTCTTCATTCACTAAAATGATTGTATCATTATCCACCTAAATTAAAACAGACGCTGGTACAGACACTCATTCTACCTCACTTCGATTATTGCGACGTTTTGTTCAGTGATCTCAGGATTGATTCCTCCCAGAAACTACAGCGTGTTCATAACGCGTGCGTCCGCTTCATTTGTAATGTTCGATACAATGATCATATTTCACCTTCTTTCGAGAAGTTATAATGGATTAAGTTACATTAGAGGAGAAATCTGCACTCGCTTTCTCTCTTATATCGAATTATGCATAGTACTTCATACCCCATTATCTCCTGGCCTAGTTGCCTCATAAATGGTGCTTTTTAGTATCACTTGTGAGGTTCAGATCTGTCTTCGGATAGATGACTAAACAACAACAACAACATTCTCCTCTTATTTATTCGCCTGTTTCCACACCCTCTCTCGTTATCTTAGTATTAATACTCGATCACAACGCTATAACACGCTAGAAATTCCACACCACACATCTTCCCTATATTCCTCATCTTTCACTGTTGCTACTACTCGTCACTGGAACTCTCTGCCGCCTGAAGTCAAGGATTGCCGAACCTTGAAATCTTTCAAATCCAAGTTAGAAAATTACCTAATGACGAGTTGCCAAACTAACTTACTGTTATGACAAGTGTTGTATTGCATGTTTTCACATATTCACTACTTTTTTATATTCTAGTGATATTTATTTTATTTTATCTGTTTTTATTTAATCATATTTACCATAATGGTATATCTATAATGTGATATCTTGAGCCAAATATAATAATTTTCCTTGCTGTATGTAGGCTACCTAAAATGTTATGTTCATTGTATGCTTTGTACTTTATTTTGTTGCTGCTGCTGCTGCTGCTACTGCTACTGCTACTACTACTATTATTATTATTATTATTATTATTATTATTATTATTATCATATTTTTATACTTTGTCTCATTTATTTTGACTTACTGTTCACATTTATTACGCCTTTTCCTTTCTTTCTATATGTTACATAATATTAAGTCTAATTTCTATTGACTTGTTGCTTACATTGTATTATGATTATCTCCTTCAGGTTTGTGTCTGTACTTTACTTTGTAAATTTGTTGTGTTTTTTGTATCGCACTTTTACTCCTGGTTGAGTGTTGAAGAAGGCCGTATGGCCTTAATTCTGTCAGGTTAAATAAACATTATTATTATTATTATTATTATTATTATTATTATTATTATTATCATCGATCAGTAAATACTATGTCCACGATTCGTTAGGTGCTCATCTACTTCACCTTAATTCGGTGAAACATGACATTGAATTATTACGTCACACATTATCATGTTACAGGTGAGCTGATATAATTCTTCTCCTGCTTACATGAAAACTATGGCAATTAAAATGTTTAATCATTACGTTGCCACACATCAGGCATTAGTAATACTCATACGAAAAATGTTAGACTACTTTAGTAAAGAGTGGATATAGATAACAAAATTGTCACTTTTTATTTTTTTTTATTTTAGTAGGTTATTTTACGACGCTTTATCAACAGCTTAGGTTATTTAGCGTCTGAATGAGATGAAGGTGATAATGCTGGTGAAATGAGTCCGGGGTCCAGCACCGAAAGTTACCCAGCATTTGCTCATAGCCTATTGGGTTGAGAGAAAACCTCGGGAAAAACCTCAACCAGGCAACTTTCCCCGACCGGGAATCGAACCCGGGCCACCTGGTTTCGCGGCCAGACTCGTTAACCGTTACTCCACGTGACTTTTTATCTTCTGCCAACTAATAATAAGTAAATTTGCAATAGGTTATTGAGTGCACAACAGCATGAAGTCTGTGATTTCGCTTTCGAAGTCATAGTATAATAATTCTTTGCTTCATACAAATAGTGAAAGGAATATGTTATCATAATTATTACTGTAACTCCGAATAAGTTGCACAAGTACACAGTAATTCTCGCGCTCATTGTTACAAATCATGTTGCTGATTATTACTCTTTTTGTTGTTCTTTTCTTGTACTTATGAATTATCCAAAGTCACACCTAAACGTAGAAACTATATCCTTGCACATCGCGTGTTCTTTCCTGTTGATTCTTTCATTCTATGTCCTAGTTCACAAAAGTATGGTATAAAACTTTACAAATAAATTCACCTATACTTTGTACAAATTATGAGAAAAGTGTTGCACAAAGGTATGGTGTGCAATTTTACTTCATTACCTATAAATTAAAAGTGCAATTACTATTGTTATGTTCCACAAAAGTATCAATAATAGTTTAGATATGTACACTCGTACAGTCTCCTCTACCAGTGAAAGGAAAATAATATTGCTAATAAAAGTCTATCTTTCAGCAATTTTATTAGTGTTATATCAACATATAAACTTTTAAATGTGGTGTTCTAGTAGCAGTTAAAGTGATGGAAATGTAACAAAAATCATAGAGTTTATAAAGAAAAAATACATTTCAAATTTAACACAAAATTGGAACACAGTTAACTTTTAGGTTAAGTGCCATAGAGGCTGAAGGACTGAAGATTTTTGCTAGCGCAGTCCGTTGACTAATGTTGGTACTACTGCAATCCATATGGAGCCAAAAACTAGGATTGCCTTGGCAAGAAACTTTTCTCACATTATATTATCTAAAATAGCCTACATTATGAACTATCAGAATTGCAAGGTACAGGGTGGTTATAATTAAACTGACTGTGTTCAGTGTGGTACAGCACGGACTCTAACGATCGTAAGAGTGTGAAACTTCGTAGATATGCTAATTAACCAATGCGCTCGCGAATTATGCCAAAAATAGTTCCAAATCTCGCCACCAGGTGTAAATATGATGTTGTAAGCAGTCAAAACATGCAATTGACTGTAACTCTGACGTCAGTATGTTCTCCCGGTTGCATTGCATTGTGTCAGTTCCCTATTGCTTGGTGACGCGTGTTCAAGTGAATGTTCGTTGAAAATGTAGAAGGTTGAACTTTTCCTTGTGAAACGCAATGGCTATTGAGAAGAGAGACCGTGCACTGCTAGTGAAGTTGTTTTACCAGAATATCAGCAATAGCAACGCTGCATTGCGGGAATATCGCCGACAGAAAGAGTTGAGAAGAGGTCCCATGTCAATTAATGGGCTGAGGAACATGATGAAAATATTCGAGGAAACAGGTGAATTAGGTGTCGCACCAGGGAGAGGACGGCCTGAACTAAAGGCTAGCATACAAAGACATGTCGCTCTGATTTCACCAGATATGCTACGAGCAACTGTCGACCATGCCGTGTTACGGATGCAACATGTTGCTGAGGTGGGAGGCCATGTTGAACAGTGTTTATAACAATAGTTCCTAATAAACGTGCCATTATCATGTGTTTGATCTTTCCTGCCTTTTTCCTGCGCCCATACAACGTTCTGACTTATTATAGCGCCATATCTTCACCTGGTGGCAAGATGTGGAACTAAGTAATTTTTTTGGAATAATTCGCGAGCGCATTGCTTAATTAGCATATCTACGAGGTTTCACACTCCTACTATCACTACAGTCCGTGCTGTGCCAAGCTGAACACCGTCAAGGTGGTTATAATTAAACTAACGGGGTTCCAATTGCTGCACAGTATGAATTTTGTAGGGATACTAGTGCAACTGCACCGTAAAATCTTGCGAACTCTTGACCAGGGGAGCGACAATTCACGTAACACAGCTCGAGCACTGGTTGCAGAATTTTAGTGGTGTTGCACCGTCAGCTACAGCTACAGAAACTTCATAAACGACTTCTATGGGAATGGGCCGTCATCTTCTCCCTGGTGCGACATCTAATTCACCTGTTTCCTAGAATTTTCTCATCATTTTCTTCAGCCCATTAATTGACACGGAACCTCTTCTCAACTGTTTCTGTCGGCGATATTCCCGCAATGCAGCGTTGCTATTGCCGTCATTCTGGTAAAACAACTTCACTAGCAGTGCACGGTCTCTTTCCTCAATACCCATTGCGTTTCACAAGGAAAAAAAAAATTAACCTTCTAAATTTTCAACAAACATTCACTTCACTAGCGGAATCAACACGCGTCACAAAGCAACAGGGAACCGACACATTGCAATGCAACCGGAAGAACATAGTGACGTCAGAGTTACAGACAATTGCACGTTTTGACTGCTTACAGCGCCATATTCACACGTGGTGGCGAGACTTGGAACTAATTTTTTGGCATAATTCGCGAGCGCATTGGTTAATTAGCATATCTACGAAATTTCACATTCCTACGATCATGAGATTCCTTGCTGTGTCACGCTGAACACCGTCAGTTTTGATTATAACCACCTTGTATTATGATAATAAGTTCAGAAAAATATTTCAGTAACATTAATTTTTGTCACAGTTCATTAAATACGATATTATAAATAAGGAAGATTAACATAACCTTATCATAGGCATAAAGCACTAATGCAAGCAGCCTGTATATACATCATTATGACGTCACTGGTACATATTTACCGGTACTAATAAATTAATGTATAGTGTTATAGACATATAATTTTGTGGAACAACTCCACACATTACAATAACTTTCAGACGCAATTTATAATGTGTTATACCACTGTGAAATAGGACCCTGGAGGCTGTAGACGCAAGAATGGTCTTATTGGGAAGTCAGAACCCGAGAGCACAACTGTATTACAAGTTGGTCTCAAAAATGTATTTTCCTTCGACACGAACAACATTAGTAGGCTACTTTGATACTTTATTCTACGTAGTTCTGAATGATTGTGAAACTTGGACTCTCGCTTTGAGAGAGGAACAGAGGCTAAGAGTATTCGAGAATGAAGTGCTTAGGAAAATATTTGGAGCTAAGAGGGATGAAGTTACAGGAGAATGGAGAAAGTTACACAACGCAGAACTGAATGCATTGTATTCTTCACCTAACAGAATTAGGAACATTAAATCTAGACGTTTGAGATGGGCAGGGCATGTAGCACGTATGGACGAATCCGGAAATACATAAAGAGTGTTAGTCGGGAGGCCGGAGGGAAAAGACCTTTGGGAAAACCGGGACTAGATGGGAGGATAATATAAAAATGGATTTGAGGGAGGTGGGATATGCTTGTAAGGACTGGATTAATCTTCCTCAGGATAGGGACCGATGGGAGCTTATGTGAGGGCGGAAATGAACCTCCGGGTTCCTTAAAAGCCATTTTATGTAAGTAAAGAAAAGACCAAGGAAATAGTGTGTTTTTATTTGGAATGAATAATTACTCATTGCGTGTGTATTTTTATTGGTTATTTAACGACGCTGTATCAACTACTGAGTTATTTAGCGTCGATGGAATTGGTAATAGCGAGATGGTATTTGACGAAATGAGGACGAAGATTCGCCAGAGATTACCTGACATTCGCCTTACGGTAGAGGGAAAACTCGTAAAAACCCAATCATTTAATCATCCCAAGCGAGAATCGAACCAACGACCGAGCGTAGTTCCGGATCAGAAAGCAAACACTTCTGCCGTCTGAACTACGCCGGTGTCTTGTGTGTTGTGGAGTTAAAATAAAAACTTAGTAAAGGTTTCACTAAATGGGTGTATATTGCATTTTATGTGCATCATCCCGGGTAAGTAGACTTACAGATGTAGAATCTGGGGATTTAGCAGACATTCCGTCTACAGACATTTCATCAACGATTAATTCTGCCTGATTGTGAAATTCGTCATCAAGAAAGTTTTTGACAACTGAGAAACTCGACAAGGGGAATGTCGACAACAGGCGTTTGGTCAACACCAATACATCTACAGACAACTCGTCAAAATTAGTTGGTCAACGGACAGTACGGCTACGGTCATTTCGTCAACAATCTTTTCGCCTACATTTATTTTAGATGAGAGGAAAATTCGCACAAGGACTTTTAGTCAACACAACATTTCGTCAATACAATTATAGTCTCCATGGTTTTGAACATGAAATTGTAAACAAACGTTTTAGTACGAATATGAACATGTATCGATTTTTAGTGTAGATTCTAAGCAAAAGTTTCGATATGCCAAGACTAGTACAATCGAACAAGGGCCGGCCTATGTTAGACGACGACAATCACAGGTACAATTACAATCCAAGTAATAAAATAACACACGGAAATATTGGCGCTGTGTCAATAGAGAGGCATGTACAGGTTTATGTGTCACGAATTTCGACGTGGACATCCATATAAATATCATCAGTATTAGACCCCACCAAAGTGCTAGTGATCCTACATCAATTAAAGTAAAGGAAGTGGTTCGTGGAATCAAAAGAAAAGCACATACTCATCCTAACGAGTCTCCAGCAGCCGTATTCAGAGATGAAAGTGAGCTCATTAATGAGGCAATACTGACGGACTTCCGAACAGGAACACACTCCTGTGAGACATCAACAGGCAACAGATTAAGCATCGACCACCTATACCAAGATTACTCTCCGAAGTCGTCATACGAGCACCGTATGATGTCACTATCACAAATGAGAGGTTCCTTTTACATGACACAGGGGAACATGATCAGAACCGAATTATTATTTTCTCATCAGATGAGTGTCTACTTCTCCTAGCACGAAGACCACGGCTTTTCGCTGATGAAACTTTTAAGACCGTTGCTGAAATCTTTGGACAGCTGTACACACTGCATGGTGTAGTAGGCCTACACGATTATGTGTTTCCATTAGTATACGTATTAACTGTTAGGCTGGATGAAAATTTCAATTGGTACTGATAGTATTAACGAATTTCACAAATACCATAGTCAAACTATTTCGTTGACGGATTTCACAAATAGTCAAAATATTTCGTTGGCGAATTTCACGAATAGTCACAATATTTCGTTGGCGAATTTCACGAATAGTCACAATATTTCGTTGACGAAGTATCTGTTGTCGACATTCTCTTTGTCGAGTTTCTCAATTGTCAAAAACATCGTGATGACGAATTTCACAATCAGGCAGAATTAATCGTTGACGAAATGTCTGTAAACAGAATGTCTGCTAATCCCGTCCATTACTTCAAGCGAAATTGCTGTAGCCTACATATGATAGAATATACAGACGGCATCTTGAAAAACAACTTTTCATTTCACTGATGGTGAGAACATGTATTTGCGCAGAAATCTGGAAACGTATATTTTGTAGTATTCAAATGCGTTGTCTTGTACTTGGTACGATGAGAAGGTAAAAACAAGGTCGATGAAATAAAAAATCGAAGTTACGTAGTTATCGCTGGTATTGAATAAATTAAGAGTTTTTTTTGCGATGTCAGCACAAGGATTTCAAATAATGGCATTTTCTAAGAAATAAATATAGACTATCATATTCCATGTGCATACTTCTGAGCTGTATTGACTCGTAGATGCTAAATGAATAGTATACGAACAAAATTCGTTCAAATTGCTGTGTAGAGGCACATATCAAAACCCATCCTTCAGATTCTCCGATATACATTTATCTACAACTCATTTTCGTAAAAAGAAAGAATACTATGTTTTCAGAATCACAATTGAAGACTGGCCATAAAAAAGGCTGCAAGTGCCAATATATTTGAAAATGAGGTTTCTTTTTTAAGTCTATGTCCCTGGCTCAATCGACTAAGAAAAATTATAAGTCCCAATTAGAACCTAGCTTCTACTATAGATGTGCAAAATGTATGATAATTTATTACATTACTAGTTGAACAAGAAAACTCTGTTTTCTACGGTAGTTCTCTTTGGCGCTTACAGTTTTTTTATCTCCAGTCTTCAATTTCTCCCCAGTTACTATAATGACAAAGTAAGAAAGATCTATGCGTATGCAATGCTAGCAACTACTAAGCGAGAGTAAGACAATCGTAATACTATTTACTAGTGCTGTTGATCGATCAAAATATTTAATCGATTAACTATTTGAATTTAATCGATTAATCGACAGATTAATCGAGTTTTGATAGAGTTGAAACAAATTTTTAATATACTGTAATACACAATTATTGTTAAATTTAACTTGTGTTCGGTGATAAGCATACAGTAAATATTAAATGTTGTATATCTGTATATACTGTATCCTTATATTACAAAACAATTGTTTTAATTTCTTACTATCATATTTATTATGAGGCTTTTAATTTATTGTGTCAATTTTTCAGGGAATTTTCGAGACAAACATAAATTACGAAAAGTATGAAGGCTCACCTAGTTAATACTGCTTCATCCATGATTTTAAACATATGAGTGCATTCACATGCTCCGAATTAAGTGCCGCTTTACGTTTAGTAACAATGTTTTCTGCATCACTAAACACGAAAAACCTTCTTTTCTGTCAAGCACTTCTCCATGACTGTTCAACTTAAATCCAAACGTTTCACCGAGTTTATCTATCAAATTCTCATATCGTCGTCGTTCCTGCAATAACTCCTATGTGACATATTTATTGATTTTCATACTTTTGCTCTATTAAATAACTTAAATAGTGATACAGCAAATAACAAAATCTCCTATATGTAATTATATTTCTTTGTTTCGAAAATGTAAGAATTCATAGTCTCCTATGTACGGCTGCCATAGGATGAATAAATGTGTTTTTTCTTCCTACTGAAAAATTGTATATTTTGCACATAGGAGTTATTGCAAGAACAAGACGATATGACATAATGGAGTTTACTCTTTTCACAAACCACAGAAATCTGATTTTTTATCAAATTAAACACACAATCTTCACATACAAACTCAGTACAGAAATTACAACTGCAAATATACAGCGGTCGAAACAGGAAACTGGCCCCTATTGTAATCGAATTACCACATTTCAGAAAGAGAAGAAGGAGTTACGCTCTCACTTGCACACATTGTAGACATGACTATTTTATAAGGGATGAGGGGGACGAATCCCAGAAAAGCATGTATTTCATATGCTAGGAAGATAAGCTGACAACAGCTTGAAAAACCATAAAACTTAATAAGCATTTCGCATTGTTTTTCAACTTTCAATAGAGGTACACTAGATCACTGTCCTCATATCTCCATCTCTTTCTGAAGTGTTTGTGCAAAGATTTTCCGTACGCTACCTGATTTACAGTTAGAAAATAACTACAGTAGCTCTTAAGTAAGCAATTTCCGAGAGAGAAATATTGTTGGTATTTTTAGTATGAGTTTGTATTAATAAAATAATAATTAATATCAACTACAATTTATTAATTTTAATCGACTTGATTATACGGTTAAATATTTTTGATCGATTAATCTTACAACAGAAATTGATCGAGTAATCGAGTAGATTAATAACATCCCTGCCAAGCGTTTAAAGGGTAAAATAGTGTGAGTATAATAAACATTATACAAATACAAATTTTATCAGTTCCAGCACAGTACGAGACTTTCTCGCCAGAGGCAACAATTCTTATTAATAATTTCATTATTATAAATGGTCTCAATACTCCTAACAACGACAAAAAGTTCACCTCGGTGGTCGTCCTGTTTGGCCTGACGTTCGAGGGTGCAAATCCGGGCGAGAGCGATGAATTTTGCTTCCGGAGGGAAGCAGATCAGCGAGTTCCATGTCGTAGATTCACAGCAAGTAGAAGAACCCTGTCTCTGATGACTTCCGACGTCAGGACGTGGGACGGACCGTCTCAAATTAAGCAATACAGCTCAAATAGACTTATTGTACATCCATATGGAATGAGATGTATACCAGTTTGTGCATCTCGTTCATAAGTTCATTGCGTATGAAGCGTTCCTCGTATGTTAGACAATACTTCAGACATAGGCCTACACAACCTTCGTTAAGATATTATGTATACATGCCGCATTACATATCGAGCAGTTTTATGACATCTAGTGCTATCCTTTTTAATTGGCAGTTTTACGACGCTTTATTAACTACTATGTTTATCTAGCTTCTCAGTCAGATGAAGATGATAATCTCAGCGAAATGAGTCAGGAGTGCAGCATTTGCTCTTAATGTGTTGAGGGAAAACCCTGGAAGAAACTTGAACCAGGCAATTTATCCCAACCAGAATTTGAACTCGGGCCCGCTCGTTTCACTGTCAGACATACTAAATTGCTATTTTCAGACGGAAGATTTATACAAGTTCATTTTCTCCTACATAGGTACCTTGCAATACTAAACATGTTATGAAAATGAAACTGTTCTCTCAAGTTTCTCAGAATGAACTCGTGGGTTGTCTCGTTTTTCATTTCTTTCCCCTCATTTCTTCTCTTTTCTTCCAGGAACCGAATGATTATGAACTGGATTCGTAATTGCTTCTTCGTATTTTAATTAATGTAATTGATATTATCACAATATTTAATAACTTTCGAGGAAAGAAAGGGAAAAATGCATGAAGAAAGAAAATGGGTAAGAAATCCAAAAGAGGACGAAATGTTTTGTTTCTTTAAACAAATCCTCATTTTTTCCATAATGGACTCATTCGAATAAAACTAATTTAATTAACTACTTGAAATTATCACTAGACGAAAAGTATTATTTCACAGTTAAAGATTTTTACCCGCAAAAAAAATAAAATGAATCACTTCTTACATTGACTGCCCGAGCAAAAGCAGCAAACAAAAAAAAAAAGCGATCATAAATTTATTGAAGAGCCAACAACAGCAGCTATCTATCGATCCCATGACCACAAAGGAACCACCGAGTTATTTTTCTTTTTTAACTTTCGTCGTTGCTGGAGACGATTTTTGCTTGAATTCAACACAGACCTCATCTGCTCTAAGTTGTCAGATGTAACCTACGTGCAACAATATTTACACTGCTTCTGCAATCAGGAATCTTCGATGGGTCTACCCATTAACTCGCAACTAGTTTGAAGAGGTCATTCATTTTAGTCATGTTTACACCTTAATTTATTTCATTGATGCGTTGTTTCGACAGTTCACCCCTTATTAATTTCATTCAATCATGCATTGTTCGACAGTTCATTACTTAATCCATTCGTCGTTCCGACAATTCACTCCTTAATAATTCATTCGTCGTTCCGACAATCCACTCTTTAATTCATTTCATTCATTCGTTGTTTCAATAGTTCACTCCATAATTTAATTCATTCAAACGACCTTTCGATACTTCATTCCTTAATTAGTTCCTTCGTTAATTCACTCCATTTATCTATTCGTCAATTATTTCATTCATCGCATTTCCAGCTAAGATTCAAAGCATATTCTGGCCTCATCACTTCTTTAATCAAGCTAATTTGTTTTTCTTTCATTCATTCGTTCTTTTTTCTTTCTTTCTCTTCCTTTCTTTCTTTCTTTCTTTCTTTCCTTCTTTCCTACTCCCTTTCTCTTTCTGTCCCTCTTGTTAAATAGGTCTCTATGTTTCTTCATCCCTGCCCATTCGTAAAAGTATTCTATCAAGTTCTTTCTTAGTTTAAAATTCTTTTATACAAGGAAAATACCAATTAAGAATTTCTTCACTTCTGTTGACAAATAACATCAATCACTTCGCACGCAGACGAAGTGTGTATTTGACAAGATGTCTGGCAGGTTGCCAGTAGCTCTGCCTTGAACGTTGAAGATTATCTGCATATTATGGAATTATTTGCTGCGTTGAGTCCAATTTAAAGCCCGTCATACCGACTCACACACTTGGCTGGACACAGGGAAGGAAGGTCCCTCGGCTCTCACGATCCGTCCCGCTACTAGTCAGTCGCTAAAGCACAACCTTAATAAAAATGAGGCCCTGGGGAGGTTCGGTTAGCTACAGTTTTCACCCAAGGGGCATGAGTTCCATTCTCAGAGACTTATAGGCCTAATGGATTAGTTCCAGAATAGTTTCAAAGCCAAGACAAGACCTCCTGTATGTACCTGACCCGACACTGACGTAGTATGTGCCTGACGTAGCCTTAAAGAAAATTTATTTACAGTCTCTTTGAAAGTGACACAAGAAGAGCACAAAGGAGTAATGGGCTTATCCCCAGCTTTATGTGCGTGTTTAGGCTTTCACAGTGACTGATCATAATTAGGATTTTGAATATTCCACCGTGTCCTGGATTTGTATAGAGCCTAGGGGGAAAGGATTCATGGGGTATAATTTTCAGCTTCGTCTGGTAGCTTGAACTGTTTATGAACGAAGTTGATTTCCTTTCTACTTTCTTGGTAGCATTTTTATCTAATTGCATATAAGTTAAGTGCGATCTGCTAAAAGATTCAATACTTTTTCGACATAAAAATTTGTGTTACGAACATCCACGGTATTGCCTTTGTCTGTCGGGAGAAATGTGATAACATTATTCTTCCTTAAGGATAGAAGGGCACGTTTCTCTGAAATAATAATTAACTGGTTTTTGGTTTGAAAGTTTTAAAAATTCTAACCCTTTTCTTTCTAATGTCTTCCGTCGTTTCTTCTGAGAGATCTTAATGGCTTTCTCTACACCACTCATAATATATTCTAATGGTAGGCTAATACTGTAGGAGCCACGGCAAAATTTAACCTTTAGACAGGCTGAAAGTACGTGTGGATTTAGAGGGAGATCATTCAAATGCATAACCGTTCTTCTGAAGAAATTTACTTGTCTTAGGATTTTGATTATTATACAATTTTTGGAATTCTTGTTTTAGTGTAACGCGTAGTATTTCAACAATAACATCCGTCGTTGGAGTAGACAGTTAAAAAAAGACGGAAGCTTACCGGAAAAAAAAAAGCGTTCAGGAAGACCTCCCACTAGTGATGTGTCGGTTGATACCTTTGGATTTATATTTTTGGGGTATGTGAAGCAAACCGTCTAAGGTGTTCCTATTCACAACATTCGACACTTGAAACAACGAGTCAGGAAAGCAGTTGAATCCGCTAACCCTAATGTTCTTCATCGAGTGTGGCAGGAAGTGTAACACCGTTTAGATATTTGGAAAGCCACTAATAGAACCCACATAACACTTCGGTAAACATGTGATAAAAACTATTTGAGTTGTTTTTTTTTAATTGAATTAATGTTTAATGCATTTACGAGCACCATATTCTATTTTAATAGGTTAATATTTTCAAACTCCACCATGACTTTAGGGACACAGTGTTTTCCTCTAAGGATAGATTGAAATACGGAAGATCCGGCTACGAAACCTCATTACACGTCATAGACGCGACTGTAGTTATTTTCGTTCAGGCCAGTAAGGCACATGGTTCATGTCGCCTTTTGTAACAGGTTGACAAGCGGTTACATCAACCATAATCCAAAGAGGAGCTTTACGTATCCTAGGATCTTTACGCTGCAAGATACGCGCGCGAACTCCGGTTCGTGGAGTGATAGCTCCGCCCCCTACAACTGGTCAACTTCATCTTACATGAGTTCGGAAAAAGCCTCCTGGTTTAAAGAGTGAAGTCGTAGAGGAAGAAAAAGAAGATAAATTGCAAATCGTCGTGCTCGTTCGCTATCACGGTTGATTCGTCATGAGTTTGAGTTACAGTTTATGATCACATTCATATGTTCCAACAAACGCTTGGACAAACTAAATACTGTGCGATAACTACCACTAATAATGAATGTTTCTTGATTAGCTTCATCTAATGTGACATAACAAAAAGTCGCTCATAACGAAGATTTATTGATTTATTGGGTACCTCAACAGAAAACTTTCTTAGGTACTTTATTTTCTTTTTCACTAATAATACACTAAATTGTACCATTTTGGATGTAATGTAATTTGAGTTTGGCGAAAGCAGAGTAGGAGTCTAAGTATGCTTTTCCAATTTGTCAACCGTTTGAATAAGCAGGTGTAAAGGATCAACATATTTATCTGTAATTTCTAAGGTTTCTAACAAATGAAAGCCCCTATACAAGAGTTGTTGCTGAGCTAAGTAGCGAACAGCATTTATTAAACGATCCATTATATTTCTTACATTTTCATTGCATGTTTACCTCTGACTTAAGGGAAAATTAATTCCTGTTTTGCCACACCGTAGTTAAGTTGCAACGGACAGAAAAAGATTTTACAATTTCCATGATGTGCCTATAAGACGCGAAGCAATGCATATTGTTGAAAGCATCTTTGAGCCATGCATTTCTTTGCTCTAAAAAGTAGGAAAACAACTTTTTATAAGTTTTCATTATAATAAAGCTACGAAAATTTAGGGTACCATGAGCCTTTAAAATGTGCTTCCAAGCCACCATGTGACTTTTTCTTCAAGTCTCCCAATATAATATATTTTTTACTAAAATACATGACTCAAAGACTGCTGTAAAAGACTTTCCATAACGCTGTCAGTCGTGGAACGATCCTAAGTTCTTGCATTATGTCCTCATTTTTTTTATGATCTCAGCGAGTATATCCAACTGTTGCTCTCATGAACTTCATCTCACTTGCTGTTATTCTACTGACATCTTTATTCTTCACAGTCCACGCTTCACTACCATAGCTTAATATTGGCTGTGCTAAGGTTTTATACAAGCCTATTCTTGTGTGTCTTGTACTAATGAAGGTTTCATGATTTTATTAATGATCCCCATTATTTTATTATATATACATATTTTTTCAGCAATATCTACTTCATCATAAGGTGACAGTGTATAGCCATGATAAGTGAAAGTATTTACTCTTTCTATTATTTTATTATTCAAACAGATTTTACTTGGTAGAGGTAATTTCCCACAAAATGGCATGATTTTCGTTTTTTTTTATATTAATTTCCATGTTATATTTTTCATTGACCATATTTAAATTGTGTACTGAATATTGTAAATCATCTTCAGTTGATGCTATGAGAACTAGATCATCAGAGTAAAGTAAAACATCAAGCTACAAATTTAGATTAATTGGAATAAATCCATGGCGTGTCTGTCGCCGATCTTTAATGATTCTGTTTATATACATAATAAACAGAAGTGGTGAAAGGCCACAGCCTTGTCGTACTCAAGTCAAGTCTCAATAGATAATGTAATAAAGAAATTTTTTCCTTTGTCGTATTTAAAAAAAAATGGACGGTTTTCGTGTAAATTGAATGAAAAGTTTTGCATATTTGTTGCCTGACTGACATTTCCAGACATGGCAAGACTGATCAGCTGTTCTCAACTCGATAGTCAAGGAATTACGTGATTCCCGATCTTAAGTGAAGTTGGCGTATCATAACTGGCGTGCGCGTATGCAGAGAGGTTTCCGGTAGGATATTAAATATTATAAATAGTGAACTCAGTGATTTTGAAAGTGTTAGTTAAAAATAGCAAACATACATGTCAAAATATTGTAAATAGTAAAGTCATCGTTTGTGAAAGTGCTAGTTAAAATTTTGTAAATAATAGTAAAGTCAGTGTTCATGGAAGTTGTAGTTAAAATATTGTTTGTCAAAGTGCTAGTGTTAGTAATACGTGGACACTGCATAAAAGGACCAAAGAACAAAGAGGGTCCTACCCCCCAGCACAGGAGGCCTTTGCCCAAAATGGGACATTATGGCTATATCAATCATTCATTCAGTCATTCATTATCCAGTGCAGAGATATTCATCGCTGTCTGCTAGCTGGTTCGTGACACGTAATTCCAACATTTCGAATCGGGGTCGACAACGATCTGATAAAATTGTTCACAGGGAAGAGGAAATTTTAAATTTGGTCGAGAAAAACCTAGGCTGAAGCAATCGCTTGATTTTGCAATACGAAGCCGTTTGTTTATATCTCACGTCGGGCTAATTCAATGTCTCCGTGTGGAATATTTGGCACTGCGACGTTGCCAAAGAGTTTGAATTTTCGATGCAATCATTTAATTAACCATATATTTAATCTCAAATCTTAAAACATATTTTTTATTTATTTTCATATTATAACCTATCCCTCCTTTCAATGTGCAGGATTATATCGCTTCCACTCTATATACACATACGCAATCAACCATACAAAGCCTCTCAATGACACTGACCATCTGTCCACTGCATTTTGCATTTTCCGCCTATTAACAAAGGAAACATTGTGATGCGATTTGCAAGAACCGAAACCAGAAGCGTATGAACACGAACAACGTAATTTTGTCTGCTTCAGTTCTCAACAACGTCAACGTCGGCGTCACGTCTGACGTCACATATTAATTTCTTGGTGATAAAGAGAAGTGGTGTTGCCAATAAAATCTGCCGACTTTCAATTTTTTTCGTCGACAATTTTTTGAACTTTCTTATTGCTTAAATATACGGATTCAGCGACATTTTGAGAACATCCTAGCATAAAAATGAAACTTCCTCTGTTGATAAAATGGAATCAAGCTACTTTTGAACTATTGTTTGACGACTTTCCGTACAATTCTGTTGGAACTCTGGAGAGAAAGCGCAAAACACAATTAGAGGCCAGGTTTAAGAGCAGCAGGGTCGAGTCTTTGTCCCTGTGTAGCTAGTAACGAAGATAATTACTAATCCAGGGCTGGATGAGTGACGATTCAGTGTTTGTTTGATTGGTTGCAGTGGGTTACAGTGTTAAATGATCGTATTGACCTACTCCGGGCTGAAGACTCAGTGTGCTGAACCGTAACTCTGGAAGCTCACCAAAGCGACCGGAAGCCAAGACACCGTGTCTGTGAAGAGAACGTTTAATATAATGCTGAAATATTTGTATACAGGACTGTGAAGGTCAGTGATCCGTTTATCGACATTTGTCTCAGAGTCTTAGCAAAACAAGAAGACAGAATGAATGCTTCAATTTTGGAGACAAGGCGATTGGCTATACGGCGACTCTAAAAATTCTGGCACGATAGACCCAGAAGGCATTGTTGAAGTGGGGCAGAGCGTGTAGTACTGATCAAGGTGACGGAGGGAAGAGTTTCTGGTGGGGGGGTGAATACTATTAGTGTAACGAATTTTTTTAAGCAGGACCACTGAGAAAACATATTCATGAAATGCTCAGTTTTTTTATTCACTATTAATTGAGTTCAGTGTAGCCTATTAAATTATTAATGTCATAGTCACGCAATTGAATGTATATGAAGTTCAAGACTACGATTTCATAGGCATGATGAAAATAAAGTTATTAAATAAGTTCTTGTCTTCTGTACTGAATCTACGAATCACGGAGTTAAAATACAATATTGTCCGACAATGAAAACGAGCAGGCTGAGAATAGCAGTTCGCAAATGCCTTCATCGCAGAGTTGTCCAGAGAACATTATTAGTAGTACTGATACACTACACATTTCCATTTGCATAGATAATTGCAGACTTATCTTTTATTACTTCCATACAAAGACGAACGCTGAAACTTCAGGTTCCAGAAGCGTCAGCATGCACAAATGAAGTTAAGAGACTCTCTGAAACGGTCTTCCTATAGCTACCGATGAAAGAAGAGATGGCAGTAACAATTTTGAGAAGACGATATTGAATTAACCTCAAAACTTGAACAAGTAGAATATAAGAGATGACGACAATGAGCTGGAAAAACAAGCAAAAGGTGGACAAGCAAGAGGAAAGATTTTGAAAGAGAAGATTAAGCTGGTTTAGGACGAAAAGTACTACGCTTTCTCAACTCACAGAATGGTAGCACATAACTTGTATCCAACCGCTGCAATCCTACCTTATGTAAGAAACCAGTCTGAAAAGCATAAGAAATGTACAGATTGTAGTCTGGAACGATATGGCCAGTGGAATGTAGGGAGGAGCTAATGTAATACAAGTAAAAAGAGACTGTGCAAGTTTAGTTGGATTTGACAACGAGTTTTTTTGTTTTTTGTTTTGCCAGTAGTCCAAAGATAGCAAACCCATTTCATCGACAGTGAAGCGTATCCAATCATTTTCATCTCCTGTATATAGAGAAACTACTGTTAATCTGCCCGTGCTTCTCTGAACGATCCTGTTTACAAAGTTAAGCCGAAGGTCATATGGACTAATCAGCGTTAAAGTGCTCAGTGTACTTTATCTGACGTCACTTCTCCACATATTTAAACAAATGCGCATAGAAATGGAAGTATTTATGTAAAAATAGATTAATTCTAACTTCGTTATCGTTCAGTCGATTATTTTCAATCTATCTTTGGTTTAGTTATGCTAGAATGTTATTATTTCACCTAACAATTGAGATAGGTCTACATTCCCATTCTGATTTTGTTTTAGTCTATTATCGCTGATACCTTTACTTGCTTGTGTCTGTTCTTTTAGGCATACCCCCATTTTATTTACGCAACATATTGATTACATTTGCAATTTGTACATTCAAAATAAAATAATAACAAGTGACAGCAAGTAAATTAGAGGTAAACACTAAGAATGTTGTTAAAAGTGCGATTAAGTTCAACTTGGGTAACAAACAAACCGCCAACATCCGAATATTTCCTAACATAAAGCTGCTTGCTTAATTTATTAACAGTCAATTTGTTAGTCGGATGAATTTTGATTACAATTCCTTGAAGAGATCTACAGGCAAGCTGCATTTGAACGTAACATTGTGTGATAAAAATCGAAAGAATATCGGCTGTAAAAATGCAGTTTAAATAATCTGACAGCCAGCTGGAACAGTTCCAGTTTTTAGTCCCTCGAGCACGCGTGCTGCCGAGAGGGCGCTGCAAGGTTTAAACTAACTACGGTTGATGAATGATGAATAGAGAGCGGGTTTTTGTGTGTAAAAGTGTAAATTATTTATTTTTATGTGGTAAAAATAGAAGAATATTAAAAAATTAAGCAAAAATTTGACTCAAATCTTCTTTTACATAGGAAAAGTAACTCATAGTACACACCAACAACGTATTATATTATATATAATATGTGTGATACTCGTTCACAAAAAAAAAATTGATAACTAAACTTATGTAAAGAATCGATTGGTGACAGTACCATTTCTCGTTACAAACCGAAAGTAGGGGTACTTGTGGTCAACTTCGAAATTTCAAATGAGAACATGGGTCATTGAAGGTACCATTGGAAACTATTTAAAAAAAAACAACTTTTACTGAAACTTCTTGTCCTAAATTTTATTGTTTATTCACAAAGCAATAAAAATGTTATCTTTTGAGAAATGTTGTTTATGTACGTACCCTCATCATAGTAAGTGTTCAAAATATACGCCACCCTGTGCTAAATAATGTTCTGATCACCTCCTATCATCCGTGATTGCACTTCAACGCAGCTGAGAGACCCACAGGCTTCTCTAATTCTTTGTTTCATGTCTTCTTTAGCTGTTGTTGAATGCACTTGGTAGAACATGTCTTCAATTCTCTCCAAAAAGAAGAAGTTAGGAGATTGTGATGGCCAAGCTACTGGTCCTCCTCGTCCAATCCACCGTAGGGAAAATAACTGGTTAGTAACTCGTCGAATTCGACGTCAAAAGTGAGCCACACAGCCATCCTGGTGAAGCCGAAGCGCAAGGTGAACATCATGAAGCAACTGGTGCATAATGTTTCGGAGGAAGCGTGCCTTCTACCATTCAAGTGCTCTTCAAAACGTATGGTCCTATGACGGTGTCCGAGGAGCCCGCAACATGTGTTGAGGCTCCAAACATGCTGGTAATCCACTTCACGTAGCCAGTGTGGATTAACTGGAGACCGTAATGGACATTGTAGAGATTCATCTAACCATTACTTTTGACAGTTGCCTCATCAGTCCACAGAATTCTGAGCTCGAAATCACGGTCCGTGTTTAGAAACCACGTGCAGAAATCAACACGAGTCTGGAAGTCATGTCCTCTAAGTTCCTGATAGAGAGGAATATGGTATGAATGCAATTTGTTGTCTTTCAGAATTCTAAACATTCTATTATGGTGCAATCCTGAGTCACGGGCAAGCCTTCTTGTGGGGGAGAATTAAAGACATGGTCTACCATGTGTGTCCAATAAAAAGACATGAAACAAAGAATTAGAGAAACCTGTGGGTCTCTCAGCTATGCTGAAGCGCAATCACGGCTGTTAGGAGGTGATCAGAATATTGTTTAGCACAGGGTGGCGTACATTTTGAACACTTACTATGATGAGTACATAAACATACAGATAACATTTTTGTTGCTTTGTGAGTAAACAATAAAAGTTAGAAAAAAAAAGTTTGAGTAAAAGTTGTTTCTTTTTAAAAGTAGTTTCAATTGTATCTTCAATGACCCATGTTCTTATTGAAATTTCGAAGTTGACCACAGGTACCCCTGCTTCCGGCTTGTTACGGGAAATGGTACTACCAGCAATAGATTCTTTATATAGGTTCTCGTGATCATTTTTTTTATGAAAAACCAGTATCATATATTTTTCGAGAAAAAAAGGATAATATGGGTGGTCTGAAACACCCGGTATATACCCAAATTGTCAAATTGAAATGCATGTCGACTGTCTCTGAAAAATGCCTTATACTGTGAAAATGTACAGTGCCAGAAAAAAAAAATGATCTAACTCTTGAAGCTTCTTACAGAGCACGATTCACATCATAAAAATTCAACTCATTACTATTATTATTATTATTATTATTATTATTATTATTATTATTATTATTATTAGAATAGTATTACAGGAACATATTTCACAACTAATGCAGAAAACACGAAGTTACTATGAAAATGTGATTAAATATTAATGTTTAAATATCATTATTAAACACACACGATACAGTACAACTACTCTGATTGCAGTAGGCCAGCATTGCTTTGGATCACTGAGCATGCGCGCATTGGACCTGGTATTTAGAAAATTCAGGCGGCCATTTTTTTTTTCCTTTGGAACTCTACATTACACGCCA
The DNA here is from genome assembly GCF_040183065.1 of Periplaneta americana. NCBI lineage: Eukaryota > Metazoa > Arthropoda > Insecta > Blattodea > Blattidae > Periplaneta > Periplaneta americana. The sequence continues at coordinate 119,383,139 of NC_091124.1, read as the reverse complement.
CAGGATCCCAGCCTCCGTATTTCAAGATTGGGATGTCACAAACACACGCCATCAATTTCACCCTCCAAAACTCGATTTTATAACCACTGTGTTTTTAAACTATTTAAAATTTGTTTTTCAGCACTTTTATTGCTGAACCTGATACTGAGTTCAGCTTTCTTCATTGGCCTGCACCTAAGCGGCCGTTTCGTAAAGACATTTCCAGTTTTTTTTTTTGTGTCGCACAATAAAGTTAGATTTGTGGATATGAACGCCATATCATTTTTAAACAGTAGTTTTTCAGTAACTTTTGAAATATTTCATTGGACGATCCATCGTTTCTGTCCAATTTATTTACAGCGGGCACAAAACTTGCAAAATGCTTGGTATAAGGTTTGTTCGCACAGCAGTTCCAAACTGGTTTGAACGGTTCCGGTCATGCGCACATGGATTTTACTGTTCGCACAGCACAAACTTCAAACTCAAACTGTTTCTGACTAATAGTCACGCGTTCGTACAGCACGTCAAACTGATCTCAAATCAATTCCTGACAGTGAGAATTGATTTGCGAATCAAATGCAAACCAATCTCAAATAATAGATGACGCATGCGCATCAAGATAGTTTTTCCATTGTTTTCTGCATGTTATTTACAACATAACCCATATGAATATGCCCTAAATAAATTATCAATTGTATTTTAGTACTGTTGTTTTCGTATCATTGTCATTTTTCAGGAAGGTAATGCTATATATAAGCGTGCGTACTATTCGAAAGTTTTACGGCATAAGTTATAAGCGTACTATTGTTTTTTATTCAATAGCTGTAACATTTAATTCTCTTGATACGTCATGTCAAGCTATTTTTATTTAATTTATAAAACCAATATATAGTATAGACGAAGTTAATGTTTTTAATTCAGTTCACTTTTAAAACAAAATCCACAGTTTGTGGTTATGAGTATGCTCTTGATAAAGATTAACGCTTTACTTCAGAATACCGTGTACTTATGTAGGATGTACAATGACTGTCAATTAAAACTAAAGCTATACTTCAGAATACCGCGTAAGTACTTATATAGCAAGACTGTGTAAATTGAAAATATTAAAAAAAAACGTGTTTTTTTATTGATGGTACATGGGTAGATAAATGAATAAGTGCATAAAAAAGATATCTTGCACCAATGATGAAATAACGACATATAGGTTATGTACTTATGCAGTATTATTCTGAAGTCGTTTCCAGATTAATTGTAACAAAATTATTTTCCGGAAGTGTTTTAAAATAGAAGTTAGGCTAATTTAGGCCTGTAATTGTTCTTTCAGATGTCTAATTCAAACACTTATAGTGATAACGATATGGAATATATATATCCAATGCGGATGAGTTAGATTTGGTGGAATTAACTGAGGAAAGAGACAGGCTCTAAAATGAAATTTATTTTCAACATATTATCCCTAGGTACAATAACACGAATTTATTATTTCCGTGTAACTCGCCATGTAGCAGAGAATCTCTCTCAACAATCTGAAGTAGCCTACGTATCACAATATTTTAATTAATTGATTCTGCTGTCGTAAGTTCAAATAAGTATCAAGACGGCAGTGGTTCCAACCAGTTTGGAAATGCGTTCGTACAGCTCAAATCATGGATGGTTTTAAAATGGTTTTCAAGCCGATCATGCGCATTAGGTGAAGTTGGGACAGTTTGCAAACAGTTCTCAAATCATCACAAACTTGCTGTGCGAACAAACCTATAGTCTATTCCAGCATTTAGCCATGTACCCCAGCGTGTTACTACAGGTGGAGGAGGAAGAAACTTCGGGATTGTGTTAGTGACCTCCCAATCTTTAAATACGGAAGGCTGGAGTCCTGTGGCGTGGAATGTAGAATTCCAAAGCAAAAAAAATGGCCCGCGTGAATTTCCTAAATACCAGGTCCAATGCTCGCATGCTCAGTGCTCAAAGCAATGGTACTGTAATCAGAGTTGTTGTACTGTATCATGTTTGTTTAATAATGACATTTAAACATTCATTTAATCTTATTTTCATATTAATTTCATGCTGTCTTCTTTGTGAAAAGTTTGTTCTTGTAATATTATTCATATTATAATAATGGGTTGAATTGTTGTGGTGTGAATAGTGCTCTGTAAGGAGCTTCAAGAGATAGACCATTTTTTTTCTGGGACTGTACATTTTCACAGTATAAGGCATTTTTCGGAGACAGTCGACATGCATTTAAATTCGACAATTTGGATATTGTATATGTTATAGACTGCAATTCTACTGAAACTGCCAGCAACTCTGTTTCGCTATTGTTGGTGTGTACTACAAATTATTTTTCCTTTATAAAAGAATATTTGAGTCAAATGTTTGCTTAATTTTTTAATATTCTTCTATTTTTACCACATAAAAATGAATAATTTAAATTTTTACACAAAAACCCGCTCTCTATTCATCATTCATCAACCGTAGTTAGTTTAAACCTTGCAGCGCCCTCTCGGCAGCACGCGTGCTCGAGGGACTAAAAACTGGAACTGTTCCAGCTGGCTGTCAGATTATTTAAACTGCATTTTTACAGCCGATATTCTTTCGATTTTTATCACACAATGTTACGTTCAAATGCAGCTTGCCTGTAGATCTCTTCAAGGAATTGTAATCAAAATTCATCCGACTAACAAATTGACTGTTAATAAATTAAGCAAGCAGCTTTATGTTAGGAAATATTCGGATGTTGGCGGTTTGTTTGTTACCCAAGTTGAACTTAATCGCACTTTTAACAACATTCTTAGTGTTTACCTCTAATTTACTTGCTGTCACTTGTTATTATTTTATTTTGAATGTACAAATTGCAAATGTAATCAATATGTTGCGTAAATAAAATGGGGGTATGCCTAAAAGAACAGACACAAGCAAGTAAAGGTATCAGCGATAATAGACTAAAACAAAATCAGAATGGGAATGTAGACCTATCTCAATTGTTAGGTGAAATAATAACATTCTAGCATAACTAAACCAAAGATAGATTGAAAATAATCGACTGAACGATAACGAAGTTAGAATTAATCTATTTTTACATAAATACTTCCATTTCTATGCGCATTTGTTTAAATATGTGGAGAAGTGACGTCAGATAAAGTACACTGAGCACTTTAACGCTGATTAGTCCATATGACCTTCGGCTTAACTTTGTAAACAGGATCGTTCAGAGAAGCACGGGCAGATTAACAGTAACTTCTCTATATTCAGGAGATGAAAATGATTGGATACGCTTCACTGTCGATGAAATGGGTTTGCTATCTTTGGACTACAGGCAAAAATAAAAAATAAAACTCGTTGTCAAATCTAACTATACTCGCAGTCTCTTTTTACTTGTATTACATTAGCTCCTCCTCCCCACTGGCCAGACTACTATCTGGATTCTGCTTATTAGAAATGAGCTTAAACGATATTTTCAATTATCTGTGACAACTGTGATTGTGGCAATTAAATATCTGTGACTTTTATCAGTGATTTTGTCGCACCGATATTTTATATCGGTAAGTAAGCACAATATGCATGAAGTACACCGATATTTTGTCACACCGATAAAAATTAACAGGAAATATTTAAGAGCAGTGAAATGTGAATATAATTTCCCTATACACGCCACACAACAAGGATTTATATCGGAAAAGCCAACAAATAACTACTTATCTTACTGAACAATAATATGTCAAAAGTTAACCTTATGTACCAAGAGGTTATATTTTAGATATTGAATCAGTCGGTAATTTTTTGTATGTAGTTGGATATGGAGAAATTGAGGTTATGTGATTATCCTAATTGTTTAAAAATTGACCCTTTTTATTGTATATAATATAATGGATAAGTCGTGCATTAACATAATATTGAGTCATAGAATAAAAATTAACAAAACATGAGTATTCGGAAAAAAATTGGAAAATAATTACAAAACAAAACAGTTGTTCAGACAGGATTTTACACAAGAAGTACTGGTAAAAAAAGGTGTTATTATTTAAATCGTGTAATCACTCCATCATTTACAATAAGATGGTGAAACTAGCGCTGAAATAGTTTCGGCGGTTCGGACATGAAAATCGTTGCATTTATAAGGAATTTTTTGTGGAGATGAAAGTTGCTCGGGTTAAACTAGCGTTGAGGTAGTTTAGGTGATTTCGAAAGTGAAAATCGTTGAATTTGATTTTTTGTGTAGATGCAGTTGATTGTATATGGCAGGCATAACTAAGCCTAAACTAACCAAACAATCTGTCACAGATTCGTATATGCAAGATGTATACGCGAAGAAGGGAACCCCCTCAACGCTAGTTTAGTCGTTGATTGTATATGTCTAGGCATAATAAAAGTTTAAACTAACCAAATCTGGCCTGTTACAGATTCGTATATGCAAGGTATACAAGGGGAATACGGTACGAAGGAAACTACGTCAAGGTTAGTTTAGCCAAATAAGTTGCTCACCATATTAGCCAGTTTTGTCTATTGTTGTCGGCTTGTGAGAAATGCTTCGAAAGTTCGGAAGAGCATAACATTCAGTGACATAGAGTGAATTAGCATGATTTACGTTTGATACCCCTTATTTTCAAATGTAATTAATTATCTTGTCTATGTGTAGATGTAGGCCTATTTTAAAAGTGTGCAAGGGCAATGAAAACGATTTGATGGAGCAGTGTCTGCCAGATGTCAGATCTTTTTGGAATTTATAAAATTGCCCATTTTTGCTATCTACCCCATATTATTATATTATATTACTTGAAAGTTGACGATTTTAACAATATCTAGACAAATATCTCTAAATATCAAGTTTAGTACATTGATTAGACCTACTAACTGGGGTGGAATAACACCCAACACGAGTACCAATGTTAGGAAGCACTGAGCGATTTCCTAAGAGTTAATAACCATAAACAAGATAATGAACTTATTACAAATAATTTTATTTTAAGTTTAATTATTTTATTTAATATTATCATGCACTGTTCGTGTTAGATCTATACATTAAAACTGGATCATACATACTGTAAATGAGAGAAGCAGGCCTACCGGTACAGATAAAGTTATCAAAATAATGTTGTAGGCTCCTTTAACTATTCACTTTGTAATTAAAAGTATAATTGAAAAAATATTGTTACTGCGTAAAAATTGAGTGGAAAATACATATAAGTTAATGTAAATTCACAGTTATGTGAAAATGTAAAAATCTCGGGGAATACATAAAATATTTATAAAACATATGTACAGACGAACTATGAAAACAAAATGTCAGGCTCATGATTATGTTATTATAATGCCGCTAATAACTTCGCAACAAATCATCACTTTGCAAAAAATAATATTGAACAAAATATCACGAAAAAATAATCAAATATTACCGCCCTATTGCTGTTATTGTACCGTGCGCATGCGCAAACCCACTACGTAGAGGAGACAATATCAATCACAGAGTACTCGATACGGAGGAGATTTCGATAGCGATATTTTGTCACATATTTCGCGCCATCAGTCACAGGTTTATCTGTGACAAAAAAATACCTGTGACTAAATATCCGTTTGTGAAATATCGGCCATCTCTACTGCTTATGCTTTTCAGACTGGCTTCTTACATAAAGTAGGATTGAAGAGGTTGGAAGGATGTTTGTTATGTGCTACCATTCTGTGAGTTGAGAAAGCATAGTAATTTTCATCCTGAATCAGCTTCATCTTCTCTTTTAAGTCTTTCGTCTTTCTTGTCCACTTTCTGCTTATTTTTCCAGCTCATTGTCGTCATATTTTCTACTCTACTTGTTCAAGTTTTGAGGTTAATTCAATATCGTCTGTTCCAAATTGTTACTGCCTGCTCTTCTTCCATCTTTTTTTTAACTGTCTAATCCAACGACGGATGTTTTTATCATCATTGCCCAGCTATCTAGGGCATTGCAGTTAATGACCGGGCATTTCCGTTCTTACAATTATTTGTAGTGTAGTTGAACAATGTGTTAAAGACAGGTCATTAAGAATATATTCCCTGTTTACTTATTTGTCGGTAACAATGATGATGAAAGTAACATTGTCCTATAATTTCGTGATTTCCCAAATCTTCACTGCCAATGTTGTAATGAATGGTCTTTTTCGTCAGTTGAACTGAATAGTTGTCCAGCAGTTGGCAGCAAGTAAGCAAAGCGACGACAATGCAGAAATTGAAAGCGGAAAAGAAAACTGCGACAGTGCAAAGTTGTAACATTCATCTATACTAATAATAAATCTGTAGCCAAAATTTTTCTGTCAATTTTCGATTTTCCAAGAATAATTGGTCGTAACATATATAATTAACCACCCTGAAACCGAAAATCGCTTTTTTTATTTTTGTTTGTATGTCTGTATGTCTGTCTGTTTGTTACCTTTTCACGCGATAATGGCTGAACGGATTTCGATGAAAATTGGAATATAAATTAAGTTCGTTGTAACTTAGATTTTAGGCTATATGACATTCAAAATACATTATTTAAAAGGGGGGGTTATAAGGGGGCCTGAATTAAATAAATCGAAATATCTCGCTTATTATTGATTTTTGTGAAAAATGTTACATGACAAAAGTTTCTTTAAAAATAATTTGCGATAAGTTTTATTCCTTGAAAAATTTTGATAGGACTGATATTTAAGGAGATAAATGAGTTTTAAAATTAAAATAACTGTCATCTAAGGCCGTGTAATGAATTAAAAAACAAATGACTTCGTCTATAAGGGGCCTTAGACAGCAACAATCGAACGAAAGCTATGAAAGAGAGCTACAGAGAATGTTTCTGTGTTTGTATGAAGCTGAGAGGATAAAAAGAAGTATGAAGTAATATCGGAAGCTAAATTAACCGATTTGTATAATTAATTATTATTTCACCATTGGAAAATGTAGTTTCTCTAGATGGACATAATGCTATAATGTTATTATAGTAACTTCTGATATAATATAATTTAATATAAAATGTAATGTAATGTAATATTATATAATATAATTTAAGTTATTTGAAGGGTTCAGAACTATAGTGAGCCAAGCGCCATTTACTGAATACGTAGAAAACAAGGGTTAAAATTAAGTTATTACCATAATTCAATGGAAAACTATAACAAGTAAAATAAAATATACACATTAAATCTAAATGATGTCAATCTTCATTAAACTATGGTTGCATGTAATAAAAATTAAGAAACGTGTTAAAGGAATTGTCATTGCACCAAATGAGTGTCTCTGGACCAAAATGATCGCATTTTAATTATTTGGATGCAATTTAAATTAAGTAATATATTAAACGATTTATCCTTCTATCAAACACGAATGTTCCCTGGATCAAATGTCCTATGTTAATTATGTAATTAGTTTATATTTATTTCTAACGGGTGCAGCGGAGCGCACGGGTACGGCTAGTTAGTAATATTTCTGTTCATATATAACAGATTGATGGGCCGAATGGCTAAGACAACAAAATTTATCAATTTCCCTATGCTGCCATCTAGCGACTGCTAAATATGTGACTTTATGGAATTGTATGGAACTGCACTTCAATCTAGCGATCGTTAGCAAATAATACCTTTTCGACAGTAGAGGCTCTGATATTTTCTTTTTTTATGTTTCCATTTCGTAACATGGGAATGACCAATCTGATAATATCATATTACTCCTGATCACATTATATATTATATAATGTGATCAGGAGTAATATGAAAGAAAGCAACGACAATGTAGACATTATACCATTAATTAGTAACATTTTCGATGAAATCCTGTAAGCACGTGTTCCCAATATTTTTGTTTATTGAAGCCTTGGAGTGGGCAAAAGGTAGGGAAATAAGTCTCAGGGAAGTGGTTGTAACTAACAGTAGACTATATCAGGAGCATAGGGTTATCAGAGGTGTCACTGAAAAACTAAATGTAGAAGCAATAAAATAAAATTGCGCTCAACATTTTATGCAATTCTAAGTATCATGGAAGTTTGTGTTATGACAAGAAGAGTTACAATATACTGTTTATCATAAAAGGAAGTGTAATAGAAGTGTGTTTTGTGAAAACAAATGTTAAAATGTTCTGTTAAACATAAAAGGAAATCCATAGTATATTTTGAGATGATGATGCGCTTGTTTTCTTTACTTATCAACATTGCCCAATTACATCTGGCCATAACGTCATTATCCGGGAAGTTTAATTTAATCTGAAGTATACAAGAATGCCCTAAGTTCTTTGATTAGTTACATAAATTATCGGCAATTGACGTTATTGGCTAGAAGTAAACAGTAGTAATGGAAATGATGCTATTATCCGGGTAATAACGTCATTTCCCAATTTACGTCACTGACCTTAACATATACATAGGCCTATATTTATTTGCACAAGAATCCGCTCCCTACTGATGATATCCCAACAACTAGTACCTTCCTACAAACATAATGGTGAAGAATTCCATGTTCTATCATAGGATAGGTTTCTATTTAGATTATTGCCAATGTCCTTAGTAAGGCAACTGGGATGACGTTACTTAGCGAATAATGGGAACTGTCCCATTTTGAGGGAGGAAAATATTTTTTATTACTATTTATTTATTTGTTTATTTACTTATTTTGAAAATTACATTTTGTCCCAGTTTTTTAAAACTCGATCATTGTATTTATTTTAATGTTAAAACAACGGTTAAATAATTGTGATAATCAACTAGTGAACAGGTTTCAGATAGATTGTATTTTATGATGCTCTAATTGAATACTAACTTCTTAGTATGACAGACTAACGCTTCACATTTTCTTGGATGTTAATGAAAGAATCACCAAATTGGTCAGTAGTTGAAAACTGTTAAATGAGAGATAAGTACAATATTGTAAATTACAGTTTATTAAATTAATGAAATACTTCATATCAATCTTTTGTAAAAAATAAAATTGAAACTGATAGGAAACGTGAAATGATAATGGCTCAAGAAAAGTATTATTATTATTATTATTATTATTATTATTATTATTATTATTATTATTATTATTATTATTGCCATACTGACGAGCAGTTAAGCGAATCCCTAAACGTGGCATAATCTTTCTTCTCACTTCCAATATACAGAGATATTTTAGTCCTATGTGTTCACCGTGGAATGATGAGAGAAAAAGTTTCAGTACCAGGAGCATTAATTATATTTTGCTTACCTGTTTAATCTTCACCGCGTTAAGCTGTTTTATAGGTATGCATTTGATACTAAGCCCGACTTATTGAATGTAAATAGAGACTTCAAACAAATAGACATATGACTGGAGTTTCAAACCTAAGTAAATCCTTTCCATGCCATGCTGACACAGGCTGTTTTGCCAACATTTCTTGCTAATATACATACATCTAAATACACATTATACTTATTTGCCCATTACGTAATACTGTTTTATTGTAGATTTTTTCATTATATAAATACTGTTTTATTGTACAATTGTTTGTTAATTTCATAACAATATTCATGTGATCTAAACTAAACTTCTGTAACAAGACTTATTGAAGGGAGGTAATGACAGATGTTCCACTTTTTGTTAATTCGAATTATAGTGACCATAACTGAAATACAACTGTATATGTCACAGCCGCTGATTCAGTTAGAATTTTGGCAACAAATTGTCATACTTTGTGAAATGTACTGTCTGTGCTGACAGAAAGAAACCCTTACTCGGTTACTACCAATTGTTACAATATGTGTGATGTGCTTCCGTAATTTATGTCCTGCAAGATGTAGCCGACGAATAAAGAGCGTAGCGTGATTATTTATCTGGACACGGGAATTGCAATCTAAACGCGCAGTAAGCTAGATTCATGTTGTGGTGGATTTGTGCGATATCGGTAAGCGATCAAGTCTCCTATACTTACTGTTAAAATCACGTAGACATTCATACTGCAATTCAAAATTTGTACATGCGATGATTTCATGAAACATACATTAAGGAGAAGTTTTGATTTGAAATATCACGCAAGATAAATGGACTGCACAAAAGTTGATAAATATATCATTAAACATTCAGTGAAAAGGTGCCTTCTTAGACGATGAGGTGAGAAATGGAAACTTTAGTTCGATCAGTGTGCGCACAATAATATATCTTTTATTTTATTTAGTAGGTTATTTTACGACGCTTTATCAACATTTTAGCTTATTTAACGTCTGAATGAGATGAAGGTGATAATTCGGGTGAAATGAGTCCGGCGTCCAGCACCGATAGTTACCCAGCATTTGCTCATAGTGGGTTGAGGGAAAACACCGGAAAAAACCTCAACCAGGTAACTTGTCTCGACCGGGAATCTAATCCGGGCCACCTGTTTCGCGGCCAGACGCGCTAACCCTTACTCCACAAGTGTGGAATATATCAGGTGTTTCAGACCACCCGTATCAGCCTTCCTTCTCGAAAACTATGTGATAATGGTTGTTCATAAAAAATTTTTGATAACCAAAACATATGTAAAGAATCGATTGGTGGTAGTACCATTTCCTGTAACAAATCGGAAGTAGGGGTACATGTGGTCAACTTCGAAATTTCAAATGATAACATGGGTCATTGAAGGTACCAATGGAAACTACTTTTAAAAAGAAACAACTTTTACTGAAACTTTTTTTCTAACTGTTATTGTTTACTCACAAAGCAACAAAAATTGTATCTTCTAAGAAATGTTGTATGTTATTTATGTACGTACACTTATCATAGCAAGTGTTCAAAATGTACGACTTCTTGTGCTAAACAACGCTCTGATCACCTCCTAATATCCGTGATTGAACTTCAGCACAGATTAGAGACCCACAGGCTTCTCTAATTCTTTGTTTCATGTCTTCTCTAGTTGTTGGACGCACCTGGTAGAACATGTCTTTAATTCTCTCCCACAAGAAGAAGTCATTTGGAGAGAAGTTAGGAGATCGGGCTGGACAAGCTACTAGTCCTCTTCGTCCAATCCACCGTAGGGGAAACAACTGGTTAATAACTCATCGAGTCCTACGTGTAAAGTGAGCCATGCAGCTATCGTGGTGAAGCAACATCATTAACCAAAGCGCAAGGAGAAAATCATGAAGCAACTGGTGCATAATGTTTCGGAGGAAGCGTGCATTCTACCATTAAAGTTCTCCTCAAAAAAGTATGGTCCTATGACCCGGTGTCCAAGAAGGCCACACCATGTGTTAAGGCTCCACACGTGCTGGCAATCCACTTCATGTAGCCAGTGTGGATTAACCGGAGACCAGTAATGGGCATTGTACAGATTCACCTGACCATTACTTTTGAAAGTTGCCTCATCATTCCACAGAATTATGAGCTCGAAATCACGGTCCATGCTTAGAAATCAGTTGCAGAAATCAACACGAGTCTGGAAGTCATGTTCCCCAAGTTCCTAATGAAAATGAATATGGTATGAATGAAATTTGTTGTCTTTCAGAATTCTAAACACTGTATTATGGTGAAATCCTGAGTCACGGGTAAGTCTTCTTGTGGGGGAGAATTAAAGACTATCTCCCATAGTCTACCAGGTGCTTCCAACAACTAGAGAAGACAATTAAAGAAGTCTGTGGGTCTCTCAGCTATGCTGAAGTGCAATCACGGATGTTAGGAAGTGATCAGAAAATTGTTTGAGCACAGGGTGGCGTACTTTTTGAACACTTACTATGGAGAGTGTACGTGCGTCGTACATAAATAACATACAGAATTTCTCAGAAGATACAATTTTTGTTGCTTTGTGAGTAAACAATAACAGAAAAAAAAGTTTGAGTAAAAGTTGTTTCTTTTTAAAAGCAGTTTCCAATGGTACCTTCAATGACCCATGTTCTCATTTGAAGTTTCGAAGTTGACCACAGATATCCCTACTTCCGGTTTGTTACGGTAAATGGTACTATCACCAATCGATTCTTTATATATGTTATATACCTATATGAAAATTGTTTTATGAACAACCAGTATCATATAGTTTTCGAGAAAAAAGGCTGATCTGGTTGGTCTGAAACACCCGGTATATATATATATATATATATATATATATATATATATATATATATATATATGGTGTTTCAGAAATACTTTGACAAACCTTGGGGGCATGTTCTTCACACCAAAACAAGAAAAAAAAGTTCATATCGACATATGTCCGAAAATCATTAGTTTTTTAGTTATTAATGAAAGAACATAATCAAACGTGTTAGATATTGTCAGCTTGGTAGCAAGTGTTGCAACTGTAATCAATTCAGAAACTCATAACAATGAAAGTTTACGTTCAACGCGTTCGAGGTACAATCCAACAACTTAAGTCTGTAACAGATAATAATTCATTTTGTTTGATAATCGAATGATGTTATCGATACAATTTTACTGATGCACCCATTGTATCTTAGATGGCTGTGTTGCCAAGAAGACTTGTTTACTACAGTCATTAGTCATTTGAACATTTGTTATGAGTTTCTGAATTTATTAAAGTTGCAACACTTGCTACCAAGCTGACAGTATACATTGGAAGGTTTTTCACTGCAAACCCAGCATTCTCCAATATTTCCTATTCTCTTCCTTTTCATTAGTCTCCGCATATGATCCACATATCTTAATATCATGAATTGATATCTTCTTTTGCCACGAACTCTTCTCCCGTTCACCATTCCTTCCAGTGACCCAACCAGCTCCTTTTTCTCTTTCTGACGAGTTTCAGCACCATTCTTTCTTCACCCACTCTTTCCAACACAGCTTCATTTCTTATTCTGTCTGTCCATTTCACATGCTCCATTCTTCTCCATATCCACATTTCAAATGATTCTAGTTGTTTCTCTTCACTTTGTCGTAATGTCCATGTTTTTGCCCCATACAATACCACACAAAGCACTTCATTAGTCTCTTCCTTAGTTCTTCTCCAGAGGTCCTCAGAAGATGTTCCTTTTTTAAAAGCTTCCTTTGCCATTGCTATTTTCCTTTTGACTTTCTTGCTGCAGATCATGTTACTACTTATAGTACACCCCAAGCATTTGAAGCTGTTCATTTGCTCTACTGACTCATTTAGTATTCGCAAGTTTACATTCTTTATTTTTCTTGCGACAACCATGGTCTTCGTCTTGTTTGCATTTATCTTCATCCCATACTGCTCATAGCTGTCATTTAGCTCCAGTAGCATATCCCTTAGCATATGTTCAACAACGCCATATCATCAGCAAAATACTATATGGTGTTTCAATTGCTTTCTTCCTTCAATTTCTTTTTTGGCTCTGTAACAATGGCTATATCTGCTTTCATTTTCGTGAGTTATTTTTCTAAGTCCAGTTATTTTCCACATAATCCTCATATACACACCTTGTTGTCACTTGTAGTTATTCCGCTGTCCCGAATCATTTACCTTTGTTCAGCGTTTTCGTCTTCCTTGAATCTTTCCGGCTATTTGCTATGTGAGTTTCGAGTATTTTTTTTTTACCTGGAATGTTACCAACGAACCCTCCCTACGTGTTGAGATATAGTTTCTTTTCGGATCTCAGATCTGAAATATCTTCTCTTCATATTCCTTTTAAGAGCCATCCTTTATTTTTATGCATTTTAGAACGTACGTTCCCCTCCAGGGCAGATAGAAAGACGAGGCAAAATTTTCGATTATTTAATGATAGAAAGAATTCCTTTCAAACTTCAACTGCATGTAATGCGATGAAATTATGTATGATGTTTAAAATACACCGCATTCCAACACGGCTCCCAAGTCTATTGACGTCAAGACTTGTATTAGATTTGCGAATTCTGTAGTAGACACAAGAAAAAGTAAACAAATATTGCCTTTCGTTACTTTCCGTCTTTTATTTTGTGTAAAAAAGAACCTTCTTCAGAACTAATTCCAGGCATGTATATTCATGGCTTAATTTCACGGTGTTATTCACGCATACCGACGAAAAAAGTCTTACATTTAAATTACAAAAGCAAATTTGGGTAACACTTATGGGATGCCCATACAAGTGAGTAAAGGTCGTGGTTATTTCGAAACTAACTTCAGTCACAGTAACACCATTAAAAACAGCTCTAAATGCGAAAGGCATGAATACTTTCTCGTGCGAATGAGTTGTATGTTATTTATAAAACTCTTAGGTCTACACATTACTCGAAAAACAGCAATCACTGGAGGAAGTAGGTACGTATCAGCTAAAGATAGCTGACGTCCTATAACAATATTGGTAGCCAATCATAGCTCTAATAACAGTTTATGGTTTCTCATTGAAAGGAGAGAGTTCGAAATCCGAAAAGGCATATGATATGAAGTGGCATGGCTGTAAAGCAAGTTTTGTACAACTATTTCGAATTCCTTGTCTTTCTCAACCTGTTACAGCTACATTTCAGTTTTATCACCAATGCGAAAGGAACATTTAAAAAGTATGAAGAAGGATCAGTGGAACGGAGAAATATTCTTTCCGGCACCGGGATTTGAACCCGGGTTTTCAGCTCTACGTGCTGACGATCTATCCACTAAGCCACACCGTATTCCCATCTCGATGTCGGATCGAATCCTATCAGTTTAAATTCTACCTCTTGGGTTCCCTCTAGTGGCGTACCCTCATGCACAGCGTCATAGATGTATGACAGTGGCACAATTTCCACACGTGTGCAGAGGTGCACTCGTTATGAGTGGCTAATTGGCCGGGATCCGACGGAATAAGCGCCGTCTTAAATCGCTAAGTGATTATTTTCCGCATATCATATATTATTACGATGTTGAGAAGTACATATGATATATCCGTGCAGAAATTCTGCGTCATCATATGATGAAAGATGAATGACACAGAGAAAAATTCTCTCTGGCACCGGGATTTGAACCCGGGTTTTCAGCCACACCGGATAGTGTGGAAGCTTAGTGGATAGTGGATAAAGCGTCAGCACGTAGAGCTGAAAACCCGGGTTCAAATCCCGGTGCCGGAGAGAATTTTTCTCCGTTCCACTCATTCTTCATCATATGATGACGCAGAATTTCTGCACGTAAATATCATATGTATTTCGGTACATCATAATAATGTATTTAATAAGTAATTACAATTATTACCCGCCCGCTCTCTAAAGTAATAATCCCTGAGTTCAAAGGGACGTTAAATAAATAATTTGTTATGATTTTCTCTTGATTGTATTTGACTGACCTATATTATTTAAACAAAGAATTTCCATTACAACTATCGTCTTAGCAGTATTTACGCCCAAACTAGTATAACAAAGAAAGAATAATAAACCCAACTCAAAAGAAATAAAGCCAGTAAAGTAAGGAATTACAAATCATACTAACAAAGACAAAAATAATCTAAAAACAGGAGCAAAATAATAACATAAATAATTAGACAAAAAAGGGAATGTCTGCTCCCACTACTGGATACTTCAATTAGGCCTACTGCATAAACATGGAACTACCAATAATTCTGGAAGCTGGATCGGTGTGCAAGCTACTGCAGAGCACTGGCCGAGAGCTGACATCCTGTAATGTTTACTCTGCTTTAGGCAGTTAAGAGGCGAGCCGTGAATCAGACGGCGTTACCGTATGTATCCCCAAAATGTTTGCGTTGCCTTTGCGAGCTGTTTTGTGTGAGTATAGATTTTGTTTACGTTGAAGTCGATGGTCCTTGGGGATCTTGTGGCCAGAGTTGACAGGGCATTTGATGAAGAGTTATTGGCACTCCCTGTTGACAATCAGCAACTGCACTTCTATGTCACACAAAAGGTGTTCTCATCGTGTACTAATTATGGGGGTCAAATATGTACTGTACTGTTGAAGTATGTAATAAACTAGTTAAGCCTTGTATTGGTTTATTTCGCCATTCTCTTATCTCTACTGAACATGTTTGGACTATACCCTCGAAGTTGTCCATACGTGACAAATTAAAAAAAGGACACAAAAATTCTCGTCGTCGTTCACTTTAAAAAACCCAGGCTCGCACAGCTGACATTTTGCGAAAGTCCGATATTAATTGTTTATCTCCCACTACCTAGTGAGGGGGAGAACAATGGCCACCTGCTTTTGTAATGAATGTATTGAACTAGATTCAGCTTTTGTTACCAATTCCATTCCTCCCCCTGTTCTCATGTCTCGTCCAGAAATATTTAAAGTATTGTAAAACAGTTTCAATTCTAAATCTGTCGATACTGTTTCCTTACTGGGTAATCATTTCTGACAATGAAACACAGAGAACTGTTCATATATATGAGAAAGAGAGAGGGAGAAGGGAGAGGGAGAGAGTTTTTAGAGTAACTCTTTAAAAATCTTAATTCAAATTTTCAAAATACTAAATAGTCTACTACATAGAACTAATATGAGCCTAATTAGATGAATTTGACTTATGAAATTCTAAACTATGGTTAAGATATTGTTAAAAATTCCTTCGTTGGGCTAGAAGGTAATGGAAAAGCCGCCATTTGTGTACCCCTTTATACTTCTCAGGTGATTATATTTATAAAAGAGGCGGACGACGTTCCTTCAGCAATCTACACGGAACGAAGATTTGGATGAGAGGATTTAGTGAACATTGAAATTTGTTGAAGACAACTGAAAAGTGTGATCCCAAAACGCGTTGAGTCCATTTTTATGAAGACTGGGCTAATTTTTTTTATCCACTGGTCTACGGACTAAGCGAGTATTCAAGTGACATGCACAATAACATAAACTTTTAGACGAGAATTTGCGTTGTTTTGGAAGTAAACGAACTTGAAATAGCCTATAATGATAGAGGTCTCAAACATAATCATTAGGGCTAGGATTTTGATGAAATTACATCTTATTCGGATATTTTTGAGGCATTTTCATTTAATTTTGGCCACAAATCCCCATTATTAATATAAAATAATGTTTATTTCCTCTGATATTTTCTTTACATATTTTGTCCACTAATATCCTTTATTTTTTACCTGGTTATTTAACGGCGCTGTATCAACTACGAGGTTATTTAGCGTCGATGGAGTTGGTGATAGTGATATATTTGGCGAGATGAGGCCGAGGATTCGCCATAGATTACCTGATATTTGCCTTACGGTTTGGAAAAACCTCGGAAAAAATCCAACCAGATAATCAGCCCAAGCGGGAATCGAACCCGCACCCGAGCGCAACACCGGATCGGCAGACAAGCGCCTTAACCGATCGAACTGCGGCGGTGGCTAATACCCATTATTTTGTATAATATTTTAATAGTTTTTTACACAAATATTGCCCTTTTAACGTAGTACACCCCACGTAATGGATCAGT
Organism: Periplaneta americana; assembly: GCF_040183065.1. NCBI lineage: Eukaryota > Metazoa > Arthropoda > Insecta > Blattodea > Blattidae > Periplaneta > Periplaneta americana. The sequence goes on along the minus strand of NC_091124.1, from coordinate 119,365,956 downwards.
CCAACCATCCCTTCGATATAGATCCTGTATACTTGCTAATTCCTTATAAGAGTGGCCTTGTCATGGACTACATGGAAACTACATCAGGTAAAATAATTAATTAAAGTGTACTACTTAGAAAATTATGTAAAATTAAATAAACTTAAATGTTGGTACTAGAATTTAATTTAATTAGTAGTCTAAATATTAAGTAGCACAAAACTCCTTTTCCTACTAAGCCAATTTTAGAATGCAAGATCAATTTTAGGGCATTTTAAGGACATTTTTGAGGTCATAAATGCATTGTTTTTAGGACTTCTTTTTTATGATTTATAGGTCATCAAAATCCTAGCCCTAATAATCACACACACACACACACATATATATATATATATATATATATATATATATATATATATATATATATATACTTTATAAGACATAAAAATGACCAAATGGACTGAGTAAGTTTTGGGATCATACTCTTCAGTTTTCAACTATAGAGTCCATTCAGAGTGGATAAAATAAATGTACTTCGTATCTGTCATAATAATGACCTAATGCGAAATCCAAGATTGTCAATACTACTGTACTTCTTGCTTCTAAAAACGTTGAGCATTTTCTATTAAAGGGAGATCATACAGTGCAATAGTTACACAATAGAATACGTTCTACACGAGTGATGATGGATAATCATCATCATTATCATCATCACCACCATCACACTACCACGAATTTCGTTTAGTCTTCGATTCAAACCAGATCTCCGAATCCTAAGTTTATGTTCTGAATAAAACTGATATCTAAAACTGTGCTTCAGGAAGTGTGTAGGCGTGTAGAAGATTTCAATTTGGCTTGTGTGAGTAGGGATACAAGGATATTCTGTAAGTTGGACGTCGGTTGCATTCAAGTCAATCGAAGCAAGGAGTAACTTTGCCCACTTAACGGCGATGACTTGTGAACAGTTGACAGCCACTTCTCACTTCGAGATTAAATTGCAGTAAGAAATCGTGTGAACATAGCCTTTTAATTATAGGCTAATCAATAAATCTTGCATTTGTTTATTTTTCTTCCCACGAATGAGTGAGTAATTAAGCAGCTTGCCGGTCTTTGAAAGCGATTGTAGTTTCAGTGCCTTTTATCAGATAGAAACTTCTACAAACTAATTCTGGCAGTATATGCAATTACGGAACACACCCATCAACTCGTCTCTAATGATAATGAATAGCGGCTTGGTTAAAGTTTCATAAAGCAATGAAGTATGGCCCTCAAGAAAATAAAATAAACCAAAGTAAAAATTCTATGAAACATAATAAAGGAGGAGAACAAGAAAAAGTTGCAAAAAGAGCAAAAAAATTAAATTTGAAAATTAAATTAATACTCTGACAATTTTACAAGGTTGAAGAATGCAAAGAACAAAAAGTGAAGGAGACAGAATGAGAAGGAAGAGAGGCAGCGAAGAGAAAGCATGACAGACAACAATCAAAGAAGGAAAGGAGATGAACACAGACAGGGGATTGGTGGTAGTACCACAGTGTAGGTATTCATACAGTAAGGAAACGTCGCTACTTTTCCTGCGCATACAGCTAGCGATCCAAGCGGCAAATAACTAACGCTACTGGGAAACTCAGCTGTTTATACTGTATGTTATGTTGACGATACAGAAGCGAAAAATGTATTAAAAATGAGGGTTTCGAATGGACCGTATTGTTCAGGCTTTAAATTGCAGCAGCAATGAAGAATGAAACCCAGAACTGCATTTTTTGCTTTCTCCAAAGATTAAAATATATATATATATTTTAGTGTAAGCCAAGTAGCTTACACTTGGCATGTGTTCTTAACGTGGTTAAGTTTCGGGCTTTTATCTTTTTACTTCCTTTAATTGTTAAGTTACATTCTGTTGTAATTATTTAAGATGTAAGATATGAGTTGTAAATGTTCGGAAAGAAAACTTTCTAAAATAAGATACAATAGCCTATATTTGAATGAAAATTGCCGTCTATGCACGGAACACTTCGAGAACAGTGAGTTTATGAATTTCAATAAGAAATTATAAACGTAAACTATTATAAGCAAGCGAGGTGGATCAGACGGTATCGTTTCAAACTCGCATTCGGGAGGTCTCGGGTTCGAACTCCTTAGCCGACCAATCTGAATATTTTTTTTTACATGGGTTCCCTTGTGATTAAGCCAAATATCGGATTGGAAATTTACATACCATGATCTATCACTGCCTTAACCCTAGGATGCATAACATGGGTCCATTGGACCCGGCGGAATATTTAATAATTATCATCTAAATAACTAATTCACATTGTGACTCTGCCCACTAGGTATGCTAGTCTTGTTACTTCCTTTATACATCTGTAGCAAATTTGGTATTTTATTCATTTATTTTATATATGTTTTTTATTCGTGTTCATATATACTACACTTTTACATAACATGGGTCCAATAGACCCGTTGCATGAAATGATTTTATTACCGTAAGAATTATTGTCGTCTGCCATCTAAACAGAAACCTATGAACTACAAGAGCATATTTTCATCAATTGGCAAAATTGCAGCACTTGGAAATTGAAATTCGACGATGATGAGGAATATATATCTCCAGCAAATGATGACAATACTCCGGATGAAGATGAAGTTTCTTCTGCAGAACTGGATAGTGATTATGTGAGAAAGAAGATGAAAGCTGGATGCCTATTTCACACCAGGTCGACAATCAAAACACATTAGTAGATGACATGGAGGACAGAAACTCCTGCTCAAAGTAAGCCTCCTGTCCACAACACTGTAAGATTTGTATCAGGTCCTTCAAGGGGTATAGGAACTGCTACTCTCAGAGGTGCCTGGGATTTATTTATCTCACAGAGTATTTTGGATGAAACTGTGAGATATACCAACTTAGAAGCAAAAAGATTTTACCTACTGAAGGAAATAAAATGGTAAGAAATAGCAATAGATGTAATGGTTGTTTTTTTTGGAATTTTGTTGCACATGAGAGCAGACAAATCTTGAGATATTCCAATAAAAGAACTTTTTCTTGGTAAATTTTTCAATCCATTATATAGAGCAGCGGTCATCAGCACACTGCACCCTCGGGCTAGCATCTTACCCGCGGAGGAGACACTGCACTATGGTGTATTCACAGCTGCTGGCGGGTATGCTCTCTACCTCTTCCTGCTGCATGACGGGGAACAAAACGTTGCTCCCCTTACCCTTTACTCATTTCAGCGAGTGCTGACGACCACTGATATAGAGCTACAATGTCTGTGAATCATTTTGAAATATGAGAAGATTTTTAAATTTCGATGGTATGAGAACACGGAAAGTTAGATTACAAACAGATAAACTTGTTTTTATTTCTTATGTGTGGCAAATATTTACGGAACAGTGCAGAAAAGTAATGGTCCCACAACCAAATGTCACAATAGATGAACAGCTGGTTTCGTTCAGAGGCCGTTGTAGTTTTGTACAATACATATGCCAAAGTAGCCAGCGAAATACGAGATCAAAATAATGTGGATGTGTGAAGCAGAAACTGGTTATGCCATTCATGGGATTTTGTATACAGGGGGGGGGGGAAAAGCCGGAGAACCGCCACAGAAGGATTTGGCTCTCAATATTCTGAAGTTTCTAAATCGCTCTGAACTTGGTACAGGCCGAAATATCACCATGGACTATTATTTTATAAGTGCACCTTTGGCGCAATATATATTGGAGAAGAAAGTGGCAATAAGTGGGATCAATTAGATAAAACAATAGAGACATTCCAAAGGAAATGAAATCCAATGCAAAATAGACCAGTGAACAAAAGTGTATTTATATTTCACAAGGACATGACAATAGTTAGTTTTTGCCCAAAGAAAAACAAATGCGCTATTCTGCTAAGTACCATGACAATGCTGTTCACGAACATCACCCAAAAAGAAACCTGAGATTGTAAAATTCTATAATGGCACTAAGGGTGGTGTTGATGTAATGGATCAGGAAGTGCACAATTATACTTGTAAAATGCAAACCAAACGCTGGCCCATGGAGCTTTGGTGTAACATTTTGGACGTAATTGCATTCATTCTGTATTGTACCCAGCACCCCATGTACCATAAAAGGACCTTTACACAAGAGGAGACTATTCATCAAAGAGATGTCAATGAAAATGGCCCAACCATACATAATTAGAAGATCATTCAATCCCGTCTGCGTAAGTCGATTTATGTGGACATGGAAAAGTTCATCACTAACCTAGGTACTAGTGTGCAAAGTAGCAGTAACAGTGGTGGCAACCATCAAAGCAAGAACAGGAGATGTTTCCTATGTCCTACAGTGACAGATAGAAATACCAAATCTATCTGCTATGTGTATAAATTATGTTTGTCAGGACCATAGTACAGTCGCCGTAGCGTCATGATCTAAGGCATCCTGCCTAGGACCCGCGTTACGGAATGCACGCTGGTTTGAATCCTTGTGGGGGAAGACATTTTCTCATAAAATTTCGGCCAGTGTATGGGATCGGTGCCCATCCAGCATCGTGATGCACTTGGAGAGATACGATAGGTAGCGAAAATCCGGTTATGCTGTGAGGATCATTGTGATAACCACACGATACCTCCATTCTGGTTGGATGATCGTCGACCTCTGCTTCGGCATGTGGACGTGAGGACGGCAGCCGGCCGGCCGGCCGGCCGGTCTTAGCACTTCATGGGCTGTAGCGCCATAGATTTACTTTACTTTACTATAGTACAGTCGAGTGTAGTAAGTGTAAAGACTGATAAGATATATCTGTACTTGTGTGGTTATTCCTTACTGTTTCTTCTTCCTCTATCTCGTGGATTAATTATATTATTATCTTATATAAATATATGTGTTTGTGTTGCAACAAGAAATTATTTTCACTCGCTACTTAGTTATAAAACTATATTATTTCCTTTGTCCACAGAAAAAACTTTACGAACCTACATTAAATTATTGTAGAAATAAATGAATATAATATATGTTTGTATATTCACATGTTACTTAGTTATAAAATTGTATATTATTTTCCACAATTAAAACTCCTAAATTCAAATTAAATTAAATAATAGATTAATATTATTCCATTTTATGTGTAATTCCGCATTAAATAGCATACGGGTCCAATGGACCCATGTTATGTAAATGTGTAGGAAAAGTAGCTCATGCATCCTAGGGTTAATCATCAATATATATAGTAAAACGAAATCCAAATTAGTTAGGCAAGCCTACATGAACACAAGCCATCTATTATAACACGCGACAATAGAAACAATCTCAACAACACTCAACGGGCTAGTGATATACCCTAAGATCCTACACACGCAATATAACATTAATGTTAAAGTTTTTATAAATCAATGCTTATAAAATGAACTAAACTGCTGTACTGACGATATTCTTGGACGTCTGTATATTCTAATCCTTTTCTGCTTAACATCGGAAACAAGGTCTTTCCTATCATTGCACTCTGTACTAGGCCTTATTTACATTTCCGAATTGGAGCGTTGATTACGAGGCTTTTATTAGCTCTTACAATCCTAAACTTTAGCTTGCCTAAAGTTCCAAAGTTCTCAGGTGCTGTTAAAAGTGTGAATTACAGTTTTTGTCAATTATCGGTAATAGCACGGTACAGGTATTTACCTATTTCTTGTTGATTGTTGAATTGGATTTATTGTACGAGTATAATAATCTTCCTAATCTATTTTTATTGGGTTATTTTACGACGCTGTATCAACATCTAGGTTATTTAGCGACTGAATGATATGAAGGTGATAATGCCGGTGAAATGAGTCCGGGGTCCAGCACCGAAAGTTACCCAGCATTTGCTCGTATTGGGTTGAGGGAAAACCCCGGAAAAACCTCAACCAGGTAACTTGCCCCGACCGGGATTCGAACCCGGGCCACCTGGTTTCGCGGCCAGACGCGCTGACCGTTACTCCACAGGTGTGGACTTCCTAATATATTGACTCATTATTTTCTATTTTGAATAAAATCAGTGATATTAACTTCACCTTCTAATGAATCATTTTGCAGTCATTAATATTTTAATAATAGGGCTTGCAGTACATACATATAATTACAGGTTAAGTGGCATTTGAAATTAATGCCAGTTCTCAAGTAAAATTCTGTGCTTTCCATATTGTTCCTTTGTTTAAACTTAGTTAAATGAAAGATGTCAGACATGCAATAATGTGAATCTTTTTATGTAATATTACATATTTTGTGATGATTGCATTATTTTATTTTACCAAGTTAATTACTTACATACGGTGAGCATGCAGTTACACTGTAGTTATACGCCACAAGTCGCTCTAGTGATGCTCAGCTAACATGTCACAGCCCTAATAACACAAAGATTCCTTACTTTATGAATATCTATACTGTAGCAGTAGTAGCATGAGCAGTGGTGGCAGTGGTAGCAAGCGATAGTAGTGCTAGTTAGTGGTAGTAGCGATAAGTTAATAGTAGTAGCAGCAGCAGAATTAGTAGTAGTAAGTAGTGGTAGTAGTGATGATCGTGGCCGTAGTAGTATCACCGGTATTAGTAACAGTGGTGGTAGTAGTAGCAGTATTAGTAACAGTGACAATAATAACAGTAGCAGTATTAGCAAGTGGTAATGGTAACAATGGCAGTGTTACTAACAGTGGTAGTAGTAATAGTAGTAGCTGTGTTAGTAACAGTAGCAGTAATAGCAGTATAGTAGCAGTATTAATAACAGTGGTTGTAGTATTAGTAACTATGGTAGCAGTAGCAGTAGTAGTAGTAGCAGTAGTGGTAGTAGTACTATCATCAGTATTAGTAACAGTGGCAATAGTGCCAGTATTAGTAACAGTGATAATAGTGCCAGTATTAGTAACAGTGGTAATAGTACCAGTATTGGTAACAGTGGTAATAGTACCAGTATCGGTAACAGTGTTAATAGTACCAGTATTAGTAACCGTGGTAATAGTACCAGTATTAGTAACAGTGGTAGCTTACTTTCTATGCCCAAGGTTGAGGGTTCGATCCCGGGCCAGGTCATGGCATTTAAGTGTGCTTAAATGCGACATGCTCATGTCAGTAGATTTACTGGCATGTAAAAGAACTCCTGCGGGACAAAATTCCGGCACATCCGGCGACGCTGATATAACCTCTGCAGTTGCGAGCGTCGTTAAATAAAACATAACATTAACATAACAATAGTGGTAATAGTACCAGTATCAGTAACTGTGGTAATAGTACCAGTATCAGTAACAGTGGTAATAGTACCAGTATCAGTAACAGTGGTAATAGTATCAGTATTAGTAACAGTGGTAATAGTATCAGTATTAGTAACAGTGGTAATAGTACCAGTATCAGTATATGAGTAACAGTGGTAATAGTACCAGTATCAGTAACAGTGGTAATAGTATCAGTATTAGTAACAATGTTAGGTTATTGAATCTGTTTACTGTACATCTGGCGGTGTATCATGTTCACAGGGACGATGATCAAAGTTGCATTGCAAACAAAATGGATATAAAGAAAGGTCATGAGTTTGGTATTGTATTTAATTTATTGTTTTAAACGAAATTAAATTTTATTTTTTTTTTATTTATATGCCTAGCTTATTAATATATTCGTGAAATAGTCTACACAAATGCCATTCTTGGGATTATCTCAGATTATCTGTTGGCGTTACGTTGTATGTGTTGTGTGCTGTGAATTGCAATGCGACTGTATGCGTAACACGTTACAGACAGCACTGCAGCTGGATTGGAAAGCGGCCTGGCCTCTGCTGTGTTATCGTATCACAGGAAAGAATGCAATAGGCGACCACGCAGCCGCGACAAGAGTCACTTCACTGTTAAGATTTGTGTTGCCAAATTCCAACCACAAGTGCAAATTTCAAGGTGGATATTTCATTTACTACAATGTTTGTTCCGTATTTCTTTGAAATGTTGCACGTATGTGCTAAAATGGACCTTTAAAAGACTGCAAGTACATAGCTACCTCTTCGTAGGTGCAGTTAGCTTGCAGCATCTCATAACAGTGCGTGGATTCGAATCTGGTCATATATTAAATATAAATATACAATTAAAACTGAAATTGCTATCCTATCGTCCCTGCATAGCACCTTTAATTACAAAGATACCTTACAAAAGGAGTACAAATATTATTATCCTCTCATGTATAAATTGTTAGTCCACTACTTGTAAAATTCTTCAGTTACACGATGTGGACGTAAAATCTCAATTGTCCACACCTGTGGAGTAACGGTCAGCGCGTCTGGCCGTGAAACCAGGTGGCCCGGGTTCGAATCCCGGTCGGGGCAAGTTACCTGGTTGAGTTTTTTCCGGGGTTTTCCCTCAATCCAATACGAGCAAATGCTGGGTAACTTTCGGTGCTGGACCCCGGACTCATTTCACCGGCATTATCACCTTCATTTCATTCAGACGCTAAATAACCTAGATATTGATACAGCGTCGTAAAATAACCCAATAAAAAAATCTCAATTTTAAAACCAGTTACTTCAGTTAAGGAACGAACATCCTCGGGTTAAAGACCACTAGAAAGCTGTTATGGTATACATTCGTTTTTCGCACAGCCTGTGTGGCTATTACATAACCACTTCATATTAACAGAGTACGACGATAGTTCTAGTTGTTGTTCTTATGAACAGAGATCGTTAAAGAATCGTATCTGTTTATTGCCTATAAGTCGCACTAACTGTACTGCCCAATATTTACTGCTGAACGGAACCTCTAATAGGGCATCAACCATCAAAACAGAGAAGTGTCTTTTCTATAGTAGCTTTAATGGCACTCACCAACTACTGAATAGCATGTATAATTCTGTCACGGTGAACTCAAGAGGACAGGCCGAATTTTAACCCCGCTCACATACTTCTGTAGTAGGTTCGAAATCCGCCTTGGGCATGATGTTCAAGTTGTCAATGTTATCCCCTGCCGACGTTTTATGAAGGCCGGGATTCATGCTGACACCTCACCATGGAAGTGGATTATTCCATACAAAATTTTAAGAATATGCCAGTGATATCGTGAATTTTTTTGGGCGAGGGGTTGTTTACTAAAATGTACATGTAGTATCCTTAAATCCTTTAAAATTCCCTTTTATGAGGTTCAGAAGGTTGTAATGGAAATTCTGAACGCCTCTCTTCAAATTCCACACTATCATTTATATGTTAACACGTAAATTTTTGTTTTAATGTACAAATCGAAACCTTATTTTGCTCGTTTCATTTCTCTTTATCTTTTATGTTTGTTAATTCCGGATCCCAGTGGTCAACCTCACTTGAGGACGTATGATTTGAAATAAATATTAGTAGTAGTATACTAATGTTATTATGAAAACAAATTCAACTACCAACTATGACCGCCATATCATTAATATTTTAGTCATACGGATGCCTGAAAAATGAGTGGCAGTTACATGTTATCCATCATTTAATATATTCTAGACACCCTATAATGAAGTGTCACCGAAACTAAACAGACGCCATTGTAAACCTGACTAACCATATTTTAATATCCTGGAGTGCTATGCATAGACATTTCGCTAGCCCGCGCTACGGGCGTGCTAAACTAGCCCCGGCTATCGAGTGATTGCTCGTACAGGATTCATATCATATCATATCGCTAACACTGGTTTATGAATACGAAAAACTTTAGTTCGCTGATCATCCACCGGAAGCCAGCGCTAAGAATGTCTATGAATATGGCCCTTAAAGACTAATCCGAATAATATTAAAGCATGCTCATAAAAATACCTCATTGAAAAAAATAGGTTTATATTCAAATGCAACAAATTAAATTCCTGCGAATTTAATTCGTATTAAAGAAAATATTATTTCTAATCCATCTCCAAAGTTTTGTCTTTATATAAAAAATTATTAAATTAATAAAATTATTAAATTTTGTTCCGGCGGTTGAAAATCGCTTGCTACGTGTGGCGGTCGCAGCGTTCGCGAGACTTTATCACGATGAGTAATCTCAAACGTTCGTCTCCTTTACCTTGATCGCGAAACATTCTGTACGACGGGAGAGCCTACCTTCTGAGCTCCTTTGCTATGGTGAGTTATTTTTATTAAAAACTGACACGATATTTAAGTCAACATTCTGAAATTTTCACAGTGGAATCAATATACCCTAAAGAATTAAACACATGTTTTTTCGTCTGTAAAAATGAATTGCATTTTATGTTCTATATTTTTTAAATTATTTTACGGTGGGTAACTATTTAAAAAATTATATATTTTTTTCATTTTAAGGGCATTTATAAACAAGGCTCTTCTTTTTCAAATTGCATTGAAATGATTTTTCAACGAATAAAACCGTGTTCTTTGTTAAACCAATAATTTAAATTCTGATTGTTGCCAAACTATGAAAGATATAAATATAGTATTGCTTGAAATTCATATTTAGAACATACAAAATAACCTACTACAATATTTGTAACTTTTGAGACATCATGGTTCAAAAAGATACTTTTTTGCTTGGAATGACCCAAGTGCGACCGGTCATGTATTAAACCATGATAAAGGCTATCACAAACTAGAGCGATGGCGGGAGCGGTGGTGGTGACAGTCAGAACGTAATGAACGCTTTCAGGCTGGCAGCGAACTTGCGGCTGCATTCGGCGTATTCCGAATCTCACCGTTCCGGTGGCATCAATGACGTCACGTTGCAGCGAAATAAGCGAATGCTGGAAGGATCGATGGCTGTCATGGCGACTGTACAAGTTGTTGTCTGTGCTACGCTAGCAAAATTTTGCGAAATTTTCGTACTCCCGTCTCGTTCAAAGAAAAGATAGCATAAACAATTTATTTCTTGAACCGGTAGTAATAACTGGTCTGTTGACATGTTCGCTCATAAGCCATTAACATAATGTTTTTACGTTGTGCTCATTACAAACAATACAGCAGAACTAAAGCAGAACACACAGCCATGACACAACAGTGCACGATGTTATTCGTCTGCAAATTCCCTCCCTATACAAGAACCAATCAGATTCACTGATGGCGGCTGATGGAGACTGCCACCACCTCTGCAAGTTGATGGCACCGGTGCGACACCGGTGGAGCATCAATGACGTCATCGGTGGAATTCGGAACACCGTGATGCCATCGGATTGCTCACCGGTGAGATTCGGAATACGCTCATTGCGAGCAGTGCGCAGTGGTCCAAAATGTAAATCTAGCGCGACAAAATTAATAACAACTCTCCTATCTAATAATTTTTTAAGAAACTCTGTACACTAGTTACAGGTAGGTTACTTGTTTGGTACACATACTATCATTATGTTTCTATAAAAGAAACTACCCCATTATACAGAGTGTTTCCGAGGTGGTGTTACAGAATTTCAGGGATGATGGCGAAGGGCACACGTATCAATTTGAGATAAGGAACCCTGGTCCGGAAATGACAGAGTCGAAAGTTACAAGCAAATATAGTTTTGTGGAAATGAAATAATTTTATTCATCTGTATTCTGTACACCTTATTTATGTGTATTTATCTGTACATCTTACACATACTGTATTCATCTGACGTTGTTTACGTTGTCTACTTACAGTATTCCATTCACTGCGCTGTCTGAGGGATGGAGACAGGAAACTACACTAAAGCAATGCAGACAGCGTAATGTGTAAAGGACATGGTCGGTCCTAATATGACGTCTATAGACAGCACTGTACGTGTACAAGTTGCAGTGTCCAGTTGATCAGTCCTAGTGAAATGGAGGAGTACACGAGAGCGGAATAAGCAGACCTGATTTTCGAATACGGATGAGTCATTGGGAACAGTAGACAAGCTCACACATTGTACCTGGACAAGTACCCACGTAGGAGACATCAGGCCCATATATTTTTTTCCACGACTGTTCCAAAAGTTAAGGGAAGAAGGGAACATGGTGCCAAATTAGAATTTCATTTCCACACAACTATTTTTGCTTGTAACTTTCGACTCGGTCATTTCCGAACCAGGGTTCCTTATCTCAAATTGATACATGTGCCCTTCGCCATAATCGCTGAAAGTTTGTAACAACACCTCGGAAACACCCTGTAGAAGATGAATTTAGACAAAATTATCAACTTTTCTCCTATCTAACTAATTTTAATCAAATTTATATAGTAGTTACAGATAACATATTTGTTATACATACTAGCCCATTATAGGGAATAAATTTAAACAAACTTAATAACTTTTCTCCTATATAACAGATTCTCATGAAACTTTGTAAAGTAGTTACAGGTAGGATATTGATTTTGTACTGTATACAAACTCTTATTACGTATGTGTAAGGGAAACTATCCCACTACAGGGGGTGCATTTAGACAAAGTTGATAACGTCGCTTCAGATATTACTGTATTACTGCTTAGTGACTTAATTAATATTCTAGTAAAATGATGGTAGCCTACTTCATGAATATATAGCGAACATGGTAAAAATAGGCTATTTTATATTTTCTAGCATTTTTCGGAGTAATTTCTCTTCTTTTATTAAAGATGCTGCATCTCTGCACTCCTCAATGAGAGCTGACCAAGACGCACTTCTTCTGATCCTCCCTTCACTAATGACTGTACTAATCTACACCTTGTTCTTAAACTGCCTTCCTAAAATTATTTTCTTGGTCTTCCAACAGATTTTGCAGTAGGAGTAGGCTCTGTGGTGAACGTAGTAATCTCCCAGGAAATTTATTTCTGATTTGAAACATTTTCGTTATTTTAGCACAAACCAGTCACATTTTCTACTACATTGCTTCAAAAGTCAGATCTCCGATTTCGTAATTTTTCTTGGAGTAGTATCGCTACAGTCTTCTAGTATTCTAATTTGTCCTTAACATAATTATAAACCCTATCTTCTGGAAGAGATTCATATGAGTCACCATTCGTAATTCGACTCCTGTTTGAGACATCGTGGTTTCCTCTAGAAATAAAAAGTATAGGACCATTCTGAATGTTTTTATAATAGTAAATAATAATTGTTTAATATATATAATGACAGTATTAAAAGGGATCTTGCTAAGCAAACTAATTTAAAGTAAGAAATTGAACTTTTCAAGACTAATTCTGTATGATCAACGCATAAAATTAAGTTCAATTGTTTAATTGATCGAATATCTTTAAAATAACATTCTATTTGCATTTTTATTGTGGTTCCTCTTCGTTTGTGTCGATTTGGTGCGATACCGACCGACATTTTCTTTTCGAATAAGGCAAGTCTTGGTTGCAGGACCTTTTTCTTTTTAATCGCCTTGAAGAAAATGGCAAATACCTTAAAAAGATGCAAGTGGAGCACTTTGTGCTTTAAAGCCACTTACAGCCCTTACATTTCTCTACAATATACAAATTTTTTATCGATATGTTCGGATATATACGGAGGGTGTCAAAAAATGTACACACACTTTGACAGGAGTTATCTATTTAATATATTTCAAAGTTGGACTGAAAAAGAACGTAATGTATATTATGGTGTCCTGTAAACAGATGAGACTCACACACGTTATGCTAGCATTGCTGCGCGACATATCAATCAACAACAAAAACAACAAAATGGAGACATGATTATCGTTTGAACAGCGGAAATCAATTTTGAAGTGGTATTGGAGAACTGAGAATGTTGTTGAAGTTCAACGACAATGGAGACGTGAGTACATAACAGAAGCACCAACGCGATTAACAATTGCACGCATTCGTGACAAATTTGAGACTCATGGCGCCTTATGCGATGTTTACAAGGGCAGGTCTGGGAGACCTCGCACATCAACAAGCCCCGCGTCCTTGGCTATGGTTTTGAAACGTTTTGAGCATTCACCGCAGAAATCTACAAAGCAATGTGCACGTGAGACTGCGATTAGCAGAACTAGCGTACGTCGTATTATGAAAACAGCAAAGTTGAAAGTTTTCATCCCAAGACTTTTGCATGTATTAAATGAAGATTACCCTGATCAGAGAATGCAGTTCTGTGAGTGGTTTCGGAACATGGTGCAAGAGGATGAGGCTTCGTAGGGAAAGTTGTTTGGTCCTAAGGGGCACAATTTAAGTTGAACGGAACTGTTAACCGGCATAACTGTGTCTACTGGTGTGCAAACAATCCACATGTTTTTGTGGAAAAGGCTGTTAATTTACCTGGAATTAATGTTTGGTGTGGGTTGTCATCTAGGGGTCTAATTGGACAATTCTTTTTTGATGGAACAGTAACTGGCCAAGTGTACCTGAACATGTTACGCACATCCGTCTTGCCCATCATTCGTACACTCTATGGAAATGAGAAATTTTACTTCCAACAGGATGGTCCACCACCACACTGCCACCGAGATGTACGTGCGTACCTTGATGACAATCATCCAGGGCACTGGATAGGACGAAGAGGTCCGATTGAGTTTCCACCGCGTTCTCTGGATCTAACTCCATTGGACTTTTACCTCTGGGGGACTCTTTTATATACCGTAGAAAATCAGCTACACTGGCAGCACTTCGGGAAGAAATTGAAGCGGTATGTGCTGCAATCGCTGAGAACACTTTCGCAAACGTTGTTCAACGTACTCAAAAGTGTTTCGACGCCCATGGTGGGCATTTTGAGCAACTATTGTAACTGTAAAAGTCTAAGATGATTAGTGCTCATCATTTTCTGTTTGTGTGAATTCAGCTTTGTTATGTTAACATATTTTTTTCTTTGCTTGAAGTGTGTATACATTTTTTGGCACACTCTGTGTATATACATTATACACACACACAGACACACACACACACACAGAGAGAGAGAGAGAGAGGGTGCCAAAAATGTATACACTCTTTGAATGATTACAACGTTAAGAATTATTATAATACAGAAAAGTTTTCAAATTAAAAATAATGTGAACCAATGTAGAAACCAGTCACTTATTGAAAGTGTTCAAATTGTTGGCCATTGTGGTCCAGGCACAGCTGATAACGCTGACCGATGGAATCCAAAACGTTCCTAATAATTTCGATAGGTATTTGGGCACATTCTCTTTCAATGGCTGCTCTCAACTCATCGATTGTAGCTGGTTTTGTGCTATAAACATTGTGCTTGACATGTCCCCACAGAAAAAAAACCATCGGAGTCAAATCCGGTAAGCGAGGGGAGTACTCGGTACTACCTCTTCGTCCTATCCATCTGTTTTGCAGGTGGCCGTTAAGATAGGCTCTCACATCGCGATGGTAGTGGGGAGGTGCTACATCCTGCTGGAAGTACCATTCTTCATCCCTAAATATCTCTTGGATGCATGGCATGGCATGGCAGATTCCTTTAGCAAGTTGAGGTAAACTGCACCAGTCACGGTATCACAAAAAAGAAAGGTCCAATTAAACCAAATGCTGACAAACCACATCACACTGTAACTCCTGGTAAGTTCACATGGTGTTCCACTGTCACATGAGGATTGTTAGATTCCTAGTAGGTGCAATTGTGACGATTAATTGAGCCATTTAACTTAAACGTGGCCTCATCACTCCAAACGATCTTGTACGGAAATTGATTGTCCTCCGCACATTTTGCTTGGTACCACTTACAAAATTCAATTCTCCGGTCATGATCATCTTCATTGAGAGCGTGGACTAATCTAGGAATAAAACTTTTCCACTGAGCACGCTTCGAAACGCGATGGACACTCGATTTTGAAAGTCCTGTCTCACGAGCCGCTTCCCAAACAGATTTTCTAGGAGATTGGTGAAAACTTTCGATGATTTCTCTTTCTGTGTGGGGCTGGTGGATGTTCGTTGTCTTCCGGAATTGTTCTTATGGATATTCTGAACAGTTCCTTCATCTTCAAACTTATCTCGCAAACGAGCAATTGTGAGTCGCGTTGTTGAATCTCGTTGAAACTCCATTCTAAACCGTCTTTGCACTTCACTTATGTTCTCAGTCTTCCAGCCATCTCGCCACATACCTCAATCAATAAGTACATTAAATTTAGTTCTATTAGGGTGATGGATATGCACACCTAGACATCAACTACACGCGGAGTTGTGTAGAGTAGCTCTACAGTGAAGATGTTATCACACTTATCTAAACTTGCCCACTTTTCAATATTGCGAGTATTCTTGAAGTGAAAGGATCTCTCATACATGCATACATAGACACATATTTTTGGGTTCCACATACATTTGAATTAAATTGCGAAATTATCACTTGATCCTGAAAAAGAAACTTTACAATGTTTCTTGTCCGTTTCGAGCTTATTTTGTTTCCCTTAGATTTGTCGCTAGCCTTCCGAGCAAGTGCCGCCAGCATGACCGACCCTTCACAATGACGAGCGTGTGCTTACGAGTCCAGAGCTGTAGTATAAGAAGGTACATGGGACTCCAATCATGTGTAACATCATAACGTTCTAGTTGTCTGTTTCCGCATTGTGTCGTATTTAATTATAAGGAGGTGGCTGGGAAATCCTGTTATTTGGCCATCACAAGCTCTAAACAATACGTTCAGGTCTCTGCGTATACCCGCATTAACACGCCCACTCCACAAGGACAAACAAGTTTGGAGGAAAGCGCATCATTATGTTCTGAAGAGTGGTAGCACCTCGAGCAATAACTAACATATAAAAGAAACACCATTATAAAAAGCTACCAACGAAGTGGTGTGCTTTCTGAAGTTCACTAGTGTGTGTGTGTGTGTGTGTGTGTGTGTGTGCGTACGCACGCATGTACGTATGTATTACA
Organism: Periplaneta americana; assembly: GCF_040183065.1. Lineage (NCBI taxonomy): Eukaryota > Metazoa > Arthropoda > Insecta > Blattodea > Blattidae > Periplaneta > Periplaneta americana. The sequence goes on along the minus strand of NC_091124.1, from coordinate 119,349,297 downwards.
TATTGAAATATATATCGGCCTCATTCCTTGTAAGGCCAAATATATTTCTAGAGGTAACTTTGCTATGAAGAAACCTATTAAATTAAAAACAAACCAGCTATTAAAAGTTTTAAACACACAAATAAATTAATAAAAAATGCTACACATGCATAATAAAATAGGGTGAAACTTTATGGTACTTATTTCTTCCTCCTACAAGAACCGGAATCATCGCTTTTTAAAAATCAGCAGTAATCATCGTTACCCTTGTTCATCACTTATAGTCTCAACGTCCTTGGGAAATAAGCCTAAAGCGGTTGTGTACATACTGATAGTTTTTCAGTAACTCTTGTTTTAAATGGTTGTTGTTTACTAGGGTGTATCGAAAAAAAAAAATTGAAAAATGAATGTAGCTAGTGCGGGAAAGTTGCGACTAGTGGCAGAAAGAGCATAGAAAAAAAGAAAATGGTAATTCGGCAATATCCTGTGTCTCCGCATCAGCTCTAAAGTTTCGCGAGCCTAATGATCTATGTCTGTTTTCAATTTTTTTTGTAGTGCAGCTCTTCGCCTATTTCTTTAAATTTACACTCAGAAATAACCCAGGGCTCACTACGAGGAGGTGGCTGTACTTCGTGCCCCATCCCTCCACCCATCCTTAGCAGTATACTCCGGTGTCAAATGTTGACAGACTTCGTTCCGAAGCATGGCATTTCTCAGGTATTCACACTGAATTATGTAAAGGATTCCTAGGACAAGCAGAGAATCCTACAAGCAGTTGTAAGCTATCGAGATTAGTTTCTTCCTTTCAAGCTCCATCGGACAATGGCCAGAATGAACGGCTTGGCAGATCCCAGGAGATACTCCTGGCCAGTACTAAGATCGGAGATCAGTTCCACGTTAATTTTGTTGATCCAGGATACTTCAAGAGCTTTGAAATTCGGCACTGATTTTGTCTCACAATGGAGTAACTCTTCTCCGATAGGTTCAGAACGTGTTCCTTGACCTGTTGTGATACCAGCGAAATGTTTCATTAGATGGCGGAGTGGAAGTTCATTTGCATGGAGAAGACAAATTAATATTCACTCTTAAACAGGGTCTTGGTCGCCACAATGTCGATATTACCAATCATCACATTTTGTTCATTTCTCTGGTCTGAGGTATCTGGGGTATTAAGGCTCAGCATGTTATATGGCCCAATACCCAGTTTTGCCATTAGTTATACACTTTTGCAAAAGAAAGCAACAGCTCTTTAGATCTATTTCTTCTTGCATTCGAGTGAGGTATAAAGAAATTATATTCTCGTTCTTGTGTGTAGCTGACTTGTGGCAACAAAGTTATGTGTGATTATTTCTGCTTTCATTATAAAATTTTTCAAAATTTAAGGTGATATTTAATAGTTTTACTGTGTGTTATTAATATAATATTACATGCACGTTATTGTCTAAACATTGGGTTACCGTGAAACTTTCGTTAATGAGCATATGAGCACTTCATAAATTAAAATTGGCGCGAAGTAACAGAGCAGGAAATAAGGCCCATGAAATAAATACGTGGAAACATCCACAAGTTCAAACCCTGAAGCACAATCTTTTTTGCAAGAAATGAAGCAAAGGAAAGATTGAACATTTCTAATGCAGAAAGAGCATCAGATGAACCATCAACTTCAGGATTTGTAAACATTCAGGGGACGCGAATTTGTTCTGTCTGCGAAGAGAATTGTTGTTGATATACATGTGTGTGTCTCTTGTGAATGTTGGATGCACGATGAATGTGTAGGTCTCACTGAGGAAAAAACTGAAGACTTTGTATACCCAAATTGTGTTCAATACTTATATTCTTTATTATGGGCCTTATTATCTATCACAGCAAGATATAAGGCCCAGCCGCATGATGTTAAATTTCATTGCTTACAGCATTTATGTGTCTGTTTGAATATTTATTTCAAGTAAAATATTATAGCATAACTATAAAAGTAAGCTATTCCATTATTTAAAAATTGCTAAATGTCTCCATTTCAAAGAAACAACATTTTATTCCTTAGGTGGGCCTTATTACCCCTGGTTACCTTATCAGAAAGGATAGTTTTATCGATGGAACTTTCCTACTTAACTCATATTCATTGACTCTGTCGGGGTCCGAACACTTAGAAGTGTATATATCAAACAATTTTCGACCTTTATTAATAAAAGCGTACTCATGCGCCCTTGAGGTTGGCCGATTTCGTTTGTGCGATTTCAGAATATTTTGATATTTACTATGATACAATTTTATCATTTCCACTACTCTACGCTTGCTGATAGTAGGAAGGCTTGCTGTTTTCCAAACCTCGATAAGTTTGTCAAACGTAGCATGACCGATGTCTTTTACTGAAAGGTGTTTTCCACCTAGTTCGTTTGTCTTTAACTCTCTGATCCAAAGAAAATGTATTATCACGTCCTTATAGGTTGGAAGTTGCGACTTTCTTATCGGTCCTGGTGTACCGAACATAGGACTCTCAGCAGTAGGTACGGCGAGTACGGAATTACTTTTTCCACTCATGATAACACGATGCATAAGAACTATTGCATGTACCATTTCAACACTAATATGATACACTATTTCACAGGAACAACAGCGATACAAACCTGGCCAGCGTAGGTTACCAAATACGACTGCTGGGCAGACGCTACCCTGACTGCCAGCATCCCTCTCTTCTCTCACTCCACAAGAATATACAGATGCTAGATGCTTCTCTCCTTGTACTATCTTTGCTAACTTTTAAAAGATCTGGTTGACGGGGGTAGCTGTATAGGTATGCAGATTATCGGTATAATAATGCTTACAAGTATGCGTTACAAATTCTAATCTTCAGTATTGATGCGGAGACACAAGATATTGATTATAAAGGGTGCGAGAAAACATCCTCCCTAATTTAAAGTTAAAAAAACAGACGAATCAAAATAAAGAAACTTTATTAATATGAATGGTATCTAAACTATGGGAATTTAGGTTTACATGCGTTGCCATAGCGATATCAAATGACATGCGCAAAACAATAAGAATTGAATAGGACATTGAATATGTGGAATTGACATTCAATTAGTGCAAATTGTAATCTGTAACGAATTCCAACTATGCCGTGGAGGGGTGAAGAACGTGCTTACGCTGTGGTATCGTTTCTGGTAAGTGGTAATTCCGTTGTCGCTGCCCAGCGTGCTTTTCGGAGACGCTTCCAGATTCCCCCTCGTGGGGCAGTTCCAGATCGGAAAAGCATTAACATGTGGGTATCAAACTTTAGAGCAAGTGGTGACATGATTAAAAAGGGACGAGGAAAGCCACGCAGAGTTCGAACTCCAGGAAACATTAATGCGTAAGGCGTTCATTTCAGCAGCCTCCAAAGAGATCTGCTCGAAAACACGCTAGAGCTCTTCAGTTATCTGATCGGAGTGTGCGTCGAATTTTGCACCATGACTTACGATTTCATCCCTACAAGATGGTCGTTGTTCAAAAATTGTTTGAACGTGATTATGAAAATCGTGTGAGGTCATGTGCAAACATCTTTCAAAATGTGCCTGAAGATGCTGTGGTTCTTTTTAGTGATGAAGCATATTTTCACTTATCGGGATGCGTGAATCATCAAAATTTCCGATATTGAAGTGGACAGAACCCTCGTGAACTTCATGAAAAACCTCTACATAACGACCGTGTTACTATATGGTGCGCGGTTGCAAGAGTCGGGATACTTGGCCCTTTCTTTTTTGAAGAGTATGGTGCTACTGTGACAGTAAACTGTCAAGCAGTACACTTCTATGATCAACAATTTTTTGGCACCAAGATTCAATGCGCTGCAGATTGACCAGGTATGGTTTCAGCAGGACGGAGCCACCTCTCACACAGCTGAGATTTCTCTCTAAGTCCTGAGACAGATGTTTCCCGGGCGCTTAATTTATTCACGTGGCAACGTCCCCTGGCCAGCATGATCACCAGATCTTGCACCCTGCGATTTTTTTCTATGGGGCATCTTAAGGCTGAGGTGTTCAAACAACGGCCGAGGACTTTGCCAGACCTAAGAAATGCAATACAGGAAGAATGTGGTCTTATTCCTCAAGAAATGCTAGTTAGAGTGATGCAGAATTTCCGAAGTCGCATTTAACAATGCATTGATAGTGAAGGACACCATTTGAGAGACACGTTACTCAAAAAATGAAAAATTTCCACAGTTACGATACCATTAATATTAATAAAGTTTCCTTATTTTGATCCATCTGTTTTTTAATTCAAATCAGGGAGGATGTTTTGCCGCACCCTTTATTTAATTTTCTTTCTCCTACAGTCTTTCTGCCACAAGTCGTAACTTTTCCGCACTAGGCGCCTTCATTTTTCAAAAATGAATTTTTCTTCGATACACCATATTGTTTACTGTGCTTTGACAACAGATGAAAATTATATATATATATTATATATATATATATATATATATATATACATATATATACACTTTTTTACGAAATTATGTCTTTGAGAAGTTTTCTAATTCGTGTACCGAGAAATAGGCTTATGCTTTCTTTTAATGTATCATCACTTAGTTTACTATATTAAGTACTTAACTATTGAAAGCTACACACTTTTTATCTATAGATTTAAATAATTTTTCATGGGACCTAATTTGTTTGCATGATGTAAGAAGTGCTGTTTTAGGTTTCATTAGTTGGCAAGATACAGTGCGTCTTCCCCATAATGCTCGCAATGATCGACAGGCCGCGTGATCGATGGGAGGCCGCGCTTTTGCAGCTAAGACTGCATGTATACCGAAGCAGCTAGTCAAGACCATTCTCATTCATATCAACACTACTACCTCTATAAATAAAACAGTTTATCTGTAACTTGGCCTCTGGGAATATTAGTTTAGCTGAGATGGAGAACAGATCGTTTCGTCATGGTAAAGAGATATTCATTAAGGGATGGTATGTACATATACAACACATACATAAAGAAAATCGTGTGCTTCAGCGAGGCGAAAATTCAGATATAAATTTTCTGACTGGCCAGTACCCTCTAGAAAAACAATATTACGGTTACTTAATAGAGTCACTGAAACAGATTCTGTAAATGACAGAAATATACGACAAAAACGCCGTGTTTGTACGGAGGAAAAACTGAATGAAATTGCTGCGGTATTAGAGCGCAGCCCATGCAAGTCTCTGAGACTTTTAGCACAGCAAACAGGGTTTTCTATAGCATCTTTGAGAGTGGCAACAAAATTATTGAAACTAAAACCAAACAGAATTCCACCCTATCATGAATTACAACTCCAAGATTACAATCACAGGCTTAATTTTTGTAATTAGGTTTTAGAAAAAGTAAATAATGAAGAACTTGATCCCAGATCGGTTTTTTATGATGAGGCTTGATTTCATCTGCATGGCAACGCGGCATCACAGAATGACATATTGATAATCAGACAGCCAGATATTGTACATGAAGCTCCATTGTACGTTTTAACGGGTTAAGTTGCGCGAGCATGCTTGCCTTCTCAGCGGCAGGAGTAGGTAGTTACGTAACTATGTACGTAAGTAAAAGAATCCCCTATATACACCGTGAAAGCACTTCGGTGCCATTGAGGTACAGATCCACGCTTTTTTTTTTTATCTCCGCAGAAGAACGAGGTGGTATGGTCAGCATCACACTGCGATCGCTTTTACCCCCGGGAAAAATCCATTACTCAATTTGATAGCAAGGTGGGTGGACATCGGGCTGTTCCGCAAGGTTTGGAGACGAGGAAAAATCCCATCACCATCCGGGATTGGGTCCACGACCTTCCAGTCTGTAGAAAGTAGCTCTACCAATTGAGCTATGCGACCGCCTGGTTCACTAGGGGATGGAACTAAATATTATACTCGCCAGGAATATAATCTTCTCGAGCAGGCCAGTCCCTTATCATATAATGTAGTGCTGTTTGCTCGACAATTTTATACACATTAGGACGGAACCTATATAGTAACCCCCTTCCCGGCCTGAAATCCAAGAAAACCGCCACAAATTAGCCATCAAAGTTCCTCACTATTTATTGCATTCAATAACAGTGACATGTGCTCATATATTTCTTGCTTAGCCATTGAAAAAAACTGGTTTGTTGAATGGTTTCCATTCTTCTGTATTAATTCAATTAGCTAAATGTTAAATTGTATGTTTTATTTAACGACGCTCGCAACTGCAGAGGTTATATCAGCGTCGCCGGATGTGCCGGAATTTTGTCCCGCAGGAGTTCTTTTACATGCCAGTAAATCTACTGACATGAGCCTGTCGCATTTAAGACACTTAAATGCCATCGACCTGGCCCGGGATCGAACCCGCAACCTTGGGCATAGAAGGCCAGCGCTATACCAACTCGCCAACCAGATCGACTAATTCAATTAGCCTACCCAATTCATCCATAAGTCAGTTTACATTTTTGCAGCCACAAACAGAATTTCCTGCTAATAAGCTTCAAATACAATCTGCTGAGTCATTTATACCCGCACCCACACTTTCTGAAGTTAAAATTGCCATAGAAAAGCTGAAAAAGTACAAGTCTCCAGGTATCGATCAAATTCTAGCAGAATTAATACAAGAGGGTGGAAGCGCATTATCTAGCGAAATTTATAAGCTTGTGTTTGATGTTTGGGAAAAGGAAATTGTACCAGAACAATGGAAGGAGTCCATATTGTATCTATCTTTAAGAAGGGGGACAAGACTAACTGTAGTAACTTTCGAGGAATATCACTTTTGTTGACGTCGTACTAAATATTGTTCACTATTCTTTTGAGAAGATTAACTCCATATGCAGATGAAATTATTGATGATCACCAGTGTGGTTTTAGGTGTAATAGATGGACTATTGATCAGATTTTTTGTATTCTGACAGATATTGAAGAAGAAGTGGGAATATAAGAGTAGTACATCAGTTATTCATAGATTTCAAAAAAGCATATGACTCGGTTAAGAGAGAAGTTTTATATAATATTCTTATTGAATTTGATATTCCGAAGAAATTAGTTCGATTAATTAAAATGTGCCTCAATAAAACATACCGCAGAGTCCGTACAGGCCAGTGTCTGTAGGATGTTTTTCCAATTCACTGCGGGCTAAAGCAAGAGATACACTAACACCTTCACTTTTTAACATTGCTCTAGAATATGTCATTAGGAAAGTCCAGGATAACAGAGAGGGTTTGGAATTGAACGAGTTACATCAGCTTCTTGTCTATGTGGATGACATGAATATGTTAGGAGAGAATTCACAAACTAATAGGGAAAATATGGGAATTTTACTTGAAGCGAGTAAAGAGATGGGTTTGGAAGTAAATCCCCGAAAAGACAAAGTATATGATTATGTTTCGTGACCAGAATATTGTACGAAATGGAAATAAAAAAAATGGATTTATCCTTTGAAGAGATGGAAAAATTCAAATATCTTGGAGCAACAGTATCAAATATGACACTTGAGAGGAAATAAAACGCAGAATAAATATAGGAAATGCCTGTTATTCGGTTGAGAAGCTTTTATCATCCAGTCTGCTGTCAAAAAATCTGAAAGTTAGAATTTATAAAACAGTTATATTACCTGTTCTTCTGTATGGATGTGAAACTTGGACTCTCACTTTGAGAAAAGAACACAGGTTAAGGGTGTTTGAGAGTAAGGCACTTAGGAAAATATTTGGGGCTAAGAGGGATGAAGTTACAGGAGAATGGAGAAAGTTACACAACGCAGAACTGCATTCATTGTATCCTTCACCTGACATAATTAGGAACGTTAAATCCAGACGTTTGAGATGGGCAGGGCATGTAGCACGTATGGAAGAATCCAGAAATTCATATAGAGTGTTAGTTGGGTGACATGAAGGAGAATGATCTTTGGGGAGGCCGAGACGATGGAACGATAATATTAAAATGGATTTGAGGGTAGTGGTATGTGACGGTAGAGACTGGATTAATCTTGCTCAGGATAGGGACCGATGGCGGGCTTATGTGAGGTCGGCAATGAACCTCCGGGTTCCTTAGAAGCCATAAGTAAGTAATTCATCCATCAATCAGTTCACATTTTTGCAGTCACAAACAGTATCTTCCATTGCAAAATAAATTTTCAGCTTATCGTTTCATTTTCTAAACACTGAAAACTCAGCAAAGCTTAGTACCTTGTGCTAATAAGCTCCACTGTTGCAATCTAGAAGATTTAAATCCGTAAGTTATTAAGTTCAGGTTGCCGCATCAGATGATGTATACAATCATGTTTGGAGTTAAAGATGGTGTGTGTTATGGTTTATTTAAAGACGCTCGCAACTGCAGAGGTTATATCAGCGTCGCCGGATGTGCAGGAATGTTGTCCCGCAGGAGTTCTTTTACATGCCAGTAAATCTACTGACATGAGCCTGTCGCATTTAAGCACACTTAAATGCCATCGACCTGGCCCGGGATTGAACCCACAACCTTGGGCATAGAAGGCCAGCGCTATACCAACTCGCCAACCAGGTCAACTTGAAGATGGTATCTGATTAGTCTTGTTCCTCTGCAAAGACGGAAACTTCTCACTATGCGGTGAAATAGAGATAGGAAAGTCAGGTGTATTGCAAGATCTAATGGCTAATGGGAGGTTGAGATAGATCCTATATAATTTTATCTCTAGTTCTCCTTGAAAATTCCTCCTTTTCTTTAATGTAGAAGTAAAGGTCTTCCCGATAATTGTTACATTCTCGCAATTCATTCGAATAGCAAAAGCTCTATTGCCCTCCCTCTCCCACAACTATTCGGGTTAGTGCCAGCGTTTTTGTTTTATGGAATTGTTTTATTGAAAGCTTGGATGCGAAAATACCTATCAATACGTTATCAGGTGACATGACGCCGCGAAATGTTTCTGTTAGGGTTAAAAATTGATGCGCAGTACTGTTACTTCCGAATATGAGTAGGCTATCTATTAACCTTCAAAAATGTTACAGCTACAGTGAATGTAAGTTTTTTATGTTGCAAATAAACATCTTTTCAATACACATTTTGTAAAAAGAAGTTTAAAGTAACAAAAATTAGTCATCTCTAGACAGTCGATGCGGGATGACTGAAGGAAAAGTGAAGTTTCGTATCGGAGTATATGGCACGCGACGCGTCGTTCGTCTTTTGTGTACCTGGCGAGTACAGCAGCGTACATAACGAAGGAACCCCGATCCACATTGCAACGCAATGTGTGCAGTTGTGTTATCCTGCTCAAGTATTTAGTACGAATTGAATAGTGTAGTGTTGATCCATTCATAATATCGAAGTCAAAACGTTAAATTCGCTTAGAAATACGAAATGCAATTGAGAAGTATGAGAGTGACATTTTATGTATTAACGAAGGCGATATCGTGTGTAATGTATGTAAAATTGAAATAAAAACCAGAACAACTCAGGCTATAGAGAAACATTGCAACAGTACATCGCACAGGAAATGCGTTGAAATGAAATCTGAGGAATCATCATCATCATCATCATCATCATCATCATCATTTAGTTGTGCGGGTCTAAACGACACGTGCAACATGATGCTCAGTGTAAATATTCCTCTAAAGAAATTGAGTGATCCCCATTTTAGAGTTTTTCTTCAGAAATTCTCTCGATACAAAAACTATTTAAGCGATAGGCGAAGACGATTCAGCTTCGAAACTTACGAGAATATATCGTCGTTTACTGAAACGCTGGTAATTGCATCAATGATGACGAGGACTTAACTTGCAAGGTATGTACTACAGTACGTTATTTTTCTTTTCCTTCTGACTGTACGGAGATACAGTAGCATGTTGACGTCGTCTGTTTACGTTTAAAACCTGTTGAGCCAATGGTCTGAATGAAAAAAATGGAACATATAGTAAATGTGCACCTACATTCAACGATAAGTCATCTCCCAATTTATCCACACAAGAGTTGTATTCATCGTCTGTAGTCATTATAGTCGTTTTTTTATTCCACACCTTCGACGTTAGGGTAAGAAAATTTCTCGCTCAAAGCATATATTGCTGTTTTTGACAAGTATGCTACAATTAAATTTTTATTTTCCATTCAAAGCCAGACCTTTGAATAATCTTCTCAGACTTATGGAACTACTTTGGAAATTAACGTCTGTATCATTTTACTACAAATATCTTTATGGTCGGCACAGAACTCTCTTGTACACACACACGTTATGAATAGTATGTCTAATACCAATTTGTTGAAATGGTCAAGATCGGTAATTTTCTTAGGGTCGTAAAGCTTAGTGTTCCTTTCTATTTTACAAACTAAACTGTTCGCTTCCCATTTCTCTTTTCTTCTTGCAAAATACTGACGTGAACATTTATTATATTTTGTTTAATCCTCCATTATGAAGCCATGTATATGGATAAAGGAATAAGGGAAGATTGTGTTCTTTCACAAATAAGAATAATATTTTCGATGTAATATTAAATATTAAATTTCCCTGTTCTGGCTATGTTGTAACGTTTCAAAGCGATAGGACATACGTGTCTGTAGAAATCTCACAACTTCACAATTAACCGATACAAATCATGACTAGACTTCGAAGTTCAGGCCCCGATGGAGAAGATACAAGTTGACTGATAGCGGAGTGTTGGACGAAGATGGAGGAGGGACAGGCTAGGGTTTGTTTACTTTTTCTAGTCTGGTTGAAGATTTCGTACTTACTAGCATTGAAGCTGGGACAGTGGAACTATGTGAAGTCATTACGATGTCGGGAACGAAATTCAATTGGGACAAGTTTTTAAATATACATTATTAAATTCTTTCCACTAAAATCTTAGAGTAGAAATACGTAATGTTATTTGAAATGGCAAAATGTGTCGTAATTACTGGAAAAAAGGCACAGCCTTAATTATGAACTAAAATATATAATGATATGATTTTGAAGTACCAGTATCTATATTAAAACATTATACCGTACAAATCCAAAGTAGGATAAATGGAAGATATTTAGAATATGTAATTTAAATTAATATTAATATATTTAACATACTATATATTTTTTCAATTTTGTTCATTTGTGATGCCGGTACTTCATTTTACTTCATTTCATTATTAGTTTACTCTATTTTGTTATCAAGTTAACATACAAAACTTTCATTTTGACCTCTTACTAATATTAAATTTTTACTAAATAGAATACTTCACTTATTTAATCTTAAGTATAATATTATATTCGTTACTTGGTAACGAGTTTTACTTATACGGGGATTCGGTTTATTTTATACTAGTGGCTTGTGCAGGAATTGCTGCAACTAAATTCATTAGGGGTTCAAATAACATTTTTTCAGATTTATTTTAAATGAAGAATACCAAACATTTTGAAAGTTATTTGTTTCCATAATAATGAAACATACTCCCTCTGAATGTTTTTTATGCCAAATACTTTTTCTTGAACATATCCACCTTCGGTTTTTGAGTTTCAACGCGAAAACGCAAGTAACAATGTCAGGACGATCAGTGGGTTTTTCATGTGGTAATAAAGCAATACCGGTAGCTATTTCAGGTCATTATGGATTGTAGGTGAAACTTTTGAGCCAATACTGAAGAGAATGACGCACATAAATATCTAGACCACACCGCCATTAAGTATATGAAAAAGACTCAAACCCCACTTGATTAATAACTATCAAAATATTTGATTTTTAATAACAATATTATTATCTTACGTAAGTTTTGTAGTTATATATATAATAGCCGCCACTCAGTATATTATATAAATTAATATCTAATTTAAAATAATATAGCATTAATATGTATAATTAATGAAAAATAGTCGTATCATGGCATTAACTATAATGATATTTCATTTCTAATGGTAATAATTTCATCAAACCACCTCAAGTTTTGTAGATTTTAATATCCAATACACAGCTGTATTCAGAAAATTACACACCTGTAAATTATTTTTAGTAAGTCTTGAAGTTTTTGATAACAGATTGAATTTGAACTGTCAGCAATCCTGCTGGTCATGGACTTCGTGTAATAGACTATTGTTTTTTGTAGTGTGTTTGTGTTTTGTTTTATTCTGAAAAACCATTATTTCTCAAAACTGACGCCAGATGGATTTTGGAAAATAGGAAAATGATGTAGGAAAATTAGCATTTCACTGAAAACTACTATTTTTCTGAAAAACTTTGGGTTCCAAGCTTCAAAATGAGGGGTCATTTATTAAAATCCGTTCAGCCTTTTTCCCGTAATTTCCATTACCAGTTCAAATTATATATATATATATATATATATATATATATATATATATATATATATATATATAAAATATTTTCTTAAATGTTTTTATCTAAATATTGTTTCTTTTATAGTAATCTAATTAGTTTCAGAATGTCTATTTCTGTGACCTATGTTTTATAATTACTGTGTTTATGTCGCTTCTTTTCCTTATTTTGTAATTTATTAGGCCTAGAGTTACAAATGGTTTTGTTATAACAACAATAAATAATAATAATAATAATAATAATAATAATTTGTTATTATTATTATTATTATTATTATTATTACTCTTATCATTAAAATTGTTACAAATCATCTTGGTAAATAGTATTTCCCTGTATAACTGTTTATAGGCCTAAGAAAAATATTACGTTTCTACAACCTAGCGACAATAATGCGATTTATTTCAACCAACGTAATATTTACGTTTGTCCTTCAGACGAACATTTAATTTTTTCCTTGCTTGATCTATATTACTCCATTCAACTGACATAATATCTGTATGAGGGGAGGGACTACCGTGCCACCTGCTTTGTAAACATTGTATTATTCTATGTGTACTTAACTTCAGAGTAAATTTAATGTGCCTCAACTTCGAACTTGAATAACCTACTGACACAGATCTGAATAAGATATTAACATAAACTTCACTGTGCAGTCCAGGCATATTCGTAAACATAAACTAAAACCAGACAGCTGCTTTGTTTACTGAAAACCACGAGGGAGAGAAGTTTGAAATGCGATATCAAAAGTAGCAAGGCTAGTACTGGTACTAGTACACCGTCTTCCAAGGTGAAGTTCGAACGTAAAAATCAGTGGCAGTGTTTGTAACTCCACATACCACGTTACACAAACATCCATGGCAATCCACTTTTAACATGTCCGTCCATTTGATAATCAAAAAAAGATAATACGTATTTTTAACATTATTGTAATTTATCGGCGTTGTGTCTTCGGTAAATTGACCGCAAACATAACGAAAACCATTTCGAGAATTTTTAGACCTGCATTAACGATGTTTGTGATCAGTTATTACTAGGGTTACCATGAGAAGAAATTATATAGGAGGACATGGAATCTAACATAAGAGGACATTGCTGAAAAAAGGAGGACTTTTTAAAAATTGGTATGAACAAAATTAAAGATAAAAACAACGGCTCACCTTAGTTAATTTTCTCATTAATTGCTGGATCAGTATCACATCTGTACCCTACTTATCGGTGGATCCCACTTTGTGCACAAGAGCCTGAAGAGACAAACTTCTATCTTGTACCAAATAACTATGGAACTGTTCACAGGACATGTCATTGAAATTACATTTCTCCATGATGATACCTCTGACTGTCTCTGTTAGCATGTGATTTCGGTCTTTTGTCCATTGAGGAGATATTATGGAAAATACTCTCTCGGCACTTCCATTGTGACTTGGAATAGAGAAATAGAATTGACATATTTTAAGAGTTCTGAGAAAGTTTCAGTGCTCGCAGAACTATTGGAATTGAATAATTTGCACCATTGTTTATCTGAACTTCAATCTTTGTCCAAATTAATTTGATTGGCATATCTTTGTATATTGAAGAATAAAATTGATAAAATAGCTTAGAATCATGAATATTGACATTTTTAAAGTGTAAGAATTCAATGCATGTCAATAGGTCATCATATTTTATGTTTTTCTATATGCTCCAGCTCCAACCATAGAAAGCAGTTAAATTCTTTCATAGGTTTTCAACAATCGTTTAGATATTCTATGCATAATATCGCACATTATTCAATGTTCATATTAATTCTGGTTGAAATGCGAAATTCCAGACATTTCAATTTTCTTTTAAATGCCTGCCGGACAGGATAAAATTATTAAAAAAGAGGACATGCCCTCCTTTTATTGGACGGATGGTAACCCTAATTATTACATTACTGTAAAATAACAGTACTGCACATCAACTAATACTAATTCCTAACTTGTTTTCTTGTCTCAAAAATAATAATTGAATTTCCTTTCCCAATATATATGCTATCCCCTCCTCTAGCAGCAGTATAATAAGGATATTAAAACAACAATGCATCTTGAAGGATAGCGCTCATCTAGTTCACAAAAGTGATATGTTTTAAACGGTATCTTAAAAGAACGGAATTTTAAGATAATCAAATTAAAAAAGAACCGGGCTCAATATAGAAGAATTTTAACATGTTTTTACACTATTCAACGACTACAAAATATGTTTATGGAAAAATGTTATGTGTTGAAAAATTTCCGATGTCACATTCACGAGCAGCATAATATATGAGCCGTTCAGAGCAGAAGTGGTATAAGTCAAAAATGGATAATGAGGGTTAAAGTAAACATTCTGTAAAATACAGCGCAAAGAAGCAATTAATATTCAATTTATTTAAACTATTAGTAGCAGTGGCGGTTTCTCGGGGGAGGGAAGGGAGGAACGTCCTCCTCACATTTTTCTTCTTTTGAAAGTAAATACCAAAGGAAATAAATGCCTTGAAATTCGAGGAAGATTCGATAATTTTTAAGTTCACAGATATAAGAAAACCTCGGTTGATCGAGTTTTAAACGACGTGCACTCATGTGCTGCTAGAAAACTGTGATAAAGATGCGAGATGGATTGTGTGGAGGAAAGTCAATCCATTCCTCCTTTACTGCAGTTAGCACACACAGACAACAGCGCACTAGCGGACAGAGAAAGAAGCAGAATTTTAAAGCGACTAAATAAACCAACGAGCACAGAATACAATAGAGTAGACACTAGCATCTTAATACCATTGGACGGAGTGAAGCCTGTTTGATGGACCTGACGCCATCTTGTTGCTACCAAAACATTGCAAAATAGCTATTACGTTATAGAAGATCTTATGATAATAAGAATTCCATATGTCCCTAATTTCTTGTAGGACTCACACTTTCTTGTTTGTTTCGTAATACAGAATCGCTATGCACGTATTTTTAGCAAAAATTACGAAACTGTCATCGATAAATCACATATATACAGGTTATTTAAATTGGCAGCTCTTCAAATTGCAGTATGGTATTTAATAGATAATCTGGAAGGTTAAACAAACAATAATGATAAAAAAGGAAAATAACAGTTTGACCTTATTTTGCTACTAGTCCAATAAAAATGCTACCCTATAATAATTACTTTTATAGGTTGATCCATTTGCTTCGATTTAATAATGAAACTTGCTTCTTAACGCAAATTATCATTCTCTTCCTTTTGCCAGTATTTCGTATAGATGTCCCGATTTTGTTTAGAGAAAACCATATAATATTTGATAGGCTCTTCGTTTATAGTATATAATTAGATTATAACGGCGAACAAAAGTGAAGTTTTATTACCAAGTGGGTCAAGTCAGTTCACGACCGAGTTAATGAAGCTACTAAGTCTGTAAAGCATAAGTCTGATTTCGTGATTATAAAAATTAATTACAATAATATCAATACACTAATCCTTTCTCTTAATCAAACAAATACGTGAACAATACGAATCTAACCGACTAACTTAGGCTAAATCATTCATTACCGTATCTAGCCTACCGGTAATAAGTACATTTCACACATGCATATTTACCCGTGAAAAGTTATTCCAGGAATTTTTTTTGGAAACCTGTTTGTGCAGCCATACGCAGAACATGTAGGCATATTGAAATTAGTTAATTTATTAATTAAAACAACGATGCAACATCACAATCAACTGCCCATGTGCTAACCGGGAGCGCAATGTTTTGGTAGCATCATAATGGCGACTGTCCACAAAAGCGGCTTCACCTCCAAGCTGTTTATATCTACTCTATGCATTCTGTGCTCGTTGAAATAAACGGAGAGGGAGGAGATCCTCCTCTGAATCAGCGCATGGGCGGGAAATAGAAACCGACTGGTCGTGCAGCAAGCTCGCTACCGCTGCCATCTAACGATGTTGCCTTCAACATCTAGGAGGAGGCACAATAAAAACAGTTTTAACGCAAAGCTATGAAAGACACCGTATAAACTTTTTTAAATTATAAAACAAAATATATTATTCATTGTACTTTATATAAGCTACTATTCATGGTTTGAAACTTTCGAGGATATCTGAAAGTTGAAGTTAGACTTATATAAAACAAAGAGGAAGTAGTTCTACGTTAGTATCGCAGATCTTTTTGGCCCCTGAAATTCACTTCCATTCATTGTCTACTAACAGGACAACAGCCAAGTTGTCAGTTTTGTACAAATATATTTGAAATTGAAAGTACTTCAAACTACGTTATTTTTAACATAAAAACATTAATCCGTCACCTGCAGCTTTGAACAATAATGATAGTATGACTTTACAAGAACTGACATTCTTCAAAAGCATGTGATACTGAACTTGTAAAATGTACATATGGCAACACAGACCACGTGAGTGGGTGCAGTGTTCTCGCTTTCCTAACAGATTATTTCCCATTCCCACTTCCGTAAAACGGTTCTGGTTATGTGTTAGTAGCTGGTCTCTTCCAACACATGTGATGCTGTAGTGTGCGCGAAATGGTGCGAGTTTGTGAATTTCCTTGTAATTGTTAATTTGTGCAATTAACCAACAATGAATAGAAGTGAAAACATATTTTAGACAATTTAGGAAACTCAGTTTACAAGAACAGATTATTGCTATACAAAACAGAAGGCCAACCCTAACACTATCTGGTCTTACATGTATGCATGTAGGCTAATTTGTAGCAAGTGTCTCTCAAGAATGTGTCATTTTGCGCTGTTAACTTCTTTCCTCCTCTTAAGAAATATGAAGGAGCCGCCACTGATTAGTAGTCAATGGATAGCAAGAAGGACATATTAATTGCTACTTTGCGCTGTATTTTACAGAATTTCCACTTTAAACCTCATTATCCAATTTTGACTTACACCACTTCTGCTCTGAACGGCTCATATGAGGACTACACGGCAAGAAGGATAAATAAGCATCGAGTGCATGATGTTCCTTGTGCTTTTCTTGCGCGGAGGAAGGAGCGGCAACCAAGGAGTTGTCCCCTACTCTACTACCCTCCTATTCCTGTAGTTACTCGCAGCAAAGAGCAAAGAGTTTGCAATGCATTAGTACTTTGTTATGATGTAGTCATAGGGTCTATGTTATTTAATGCATACAATTTACGATAGGCTACCCATTAATTAACTTAACTATTGGAGTAATAAAATAATATATGAGGGGAGAATGAATGATCGAGTTAAAGACGAAAACCAAATAAATTGTTATAATATAGCCTAATAGCTATTTAAATCAAGCCTTTAATGAGCATAAATTCTTATGTAAAAAATATTAATATGCCCTAGGTGCTTTGATACAATTAATGCATAATGTAATAAAGAGATACTAGGTACAATCATAAAAAATAAATTCACATATAAAAACAAAAGTTCATTGACTGCTGAAATTATAGGCTTACTTCCACTTATGAGGGACACTTCTGAAATATTACTTTGCAGCAGATAAATTATATATATTTTTTTTAACTTATTGAGTATGCCCCAACGAGTATAACTCATATGTAGGGGCTATACAAGAATGCATACATATGTTATACAATGTAATTGAAAACGTCATGAAACTACAATCTGTGAAAAACAAACACCAACACAAGAATTTATTAAAGAAAGGAAGCAAAATAAGAACAAATAGTAAGATAACAAAGTTTTGGGCAGAAAGAAGAAAAAGTTTGAAACCATGAAATAAATAAATCAACTGATAATAAATAAAAACGTATTTTTAAACAATTCTTAAAACACCGACAATTTGGTAAAATTCTATATTCTAAAGGAAGTTGGTTAAAAGTTGTTGTTAAAAAATGTTTAAGTCCTTTCGTTCCATAAGTTACTGAGCTATGCTGAAAAAAAATTGTCTTTTTGTCTTGTTAAATAAGTATGTGTACCTTTATTAAACTGAAATATAATATTACTATGTATTAAATTGTTAATAACTTTGTACATGAAAATAGCAGCACCTAATTTGATAATTGATTCAACTGGTAGAACGAAAGAAAACTGATACAGATATTTAACTGGAGTCAAATAATGAAAACCCAATAAATTGCTTAAAGTTCTATTTTCAATAATTCGTAAAGGACTCAAAGCAGTTTCCCCAAATAAATGACATATACATTAAATGAGAATGGATAAAAGCATAATATACATTCAAGAGACAAGATATAGGCAAAGATCTTTTAAGCCTTTTCAAAATACCGGACATTGGAGCAATTTTCTCACAGACAGCCAAAATATGCTTCTCCCATGTTAAATGTTCACCAACAATCAAACTTAAAAATTTAACTGATGCTACTTTTTGTATTACAGAATCATTAAACTTTAATTCTTTTTGGAATAATATAATAAAATGAAGGTTTAGTGAAAATCGTATAAACAGTTTTTTTTTTCAAATTCAAAGAAAGCCTATTTGCGCTTAACCAAACTTTTCAAACATTTCTTCAGTGGAGTCAGTAATATAAAATACACTAGTAAAGGTGTTAAAATCTAACGACATGGACGAAATACCAGTGTGTTTGAAAGCATTCATTTCCTTGCATGGGATCTCTTACAAGCGTGTTTGGTACTACAGAACAGAACTCTGTCAAGTCTACAGGTATGCCACCTAAAGATCTACGAGGCAAACATCATAATCATCTCAACAAAAAACCTGATGATGTCTTCGAAAATGTGCTCAACCACATTAAATCATTCAAGGGGCGGAAAAGATGTTATTGTCAGTGAAAAAGTGATCGAATACATCTTCCCGACAATCTCAACATAAAAAATTATGAAATTAATATTTCACAAGAAAGATTTTAACATCAGATTTAACATATCTTTTATATCATTAGGTTATTTTACGACACTTTATCAACATCTAAGGTTATTTAGCGTCTGAATGTGATGAAGGTGATTATGCCGTTGGAGTCCGGGGTCCAGCACCGAAATTTACCCAGCATTTAACATATCATTTGGATATCCAGACCGTGACACTTGCAGTACATGTAACAAGTTTCAGGCTGATCTCCAAATTTATTGAAACCAACTGATAACATTGTGTCTTTTCTTCCTGTACGAGAACGCATACTATACATTCGTATACTCGTAGAATGACACTGTATTCACTTTGTTTCTGTGTTAACAGCTAGATCCGGTCTCCCTTCTAAGCTCCATACAACAATGGCATATGACGCTTAATGTTCCGGCAACTCTATTCATCCTCTTTGCCGTGTACAGTTCATATCCAGGAACATCATTTTATTTTTACTTCAATTTTAATTGTACCTGAGTTTTTGAATGTACTTTGCTCTCACCCCTCTACTAGTAAACCTCCAACCGTTCTCCACACAGAAGCAAGCGTATACAGTCAAAGTCGCCTTACGGTCATAGTAAACACAAACAGTACTGAGTTAATGAATATAGTACGTTCCAGAAATATGTTCGCCTTTTGCAGTGACTAAAGAGCTTTCAATATTGAATCATATTCTCGCACAGGTACTGTCGTCCGTTTGCCTATGTCGCATCCCGGTTTCCCCCACCCGCTTCTACTCGCCCCTCTGTAAAGTCTAGTGGCTGGGCTGTCTTAGCTCTTTTCAGAAAACATTAATTTCTGTTAGGAATTGTACGTCTTCGTAATATTATACAACTGTTTAAAATAACTTAAATAAAAGGGCCTCGTTAATTAATTGTCACGTGATTTCCCTCCTTTCTACGACCCTGTGACATAACCACTTGGACAGACAGCAGATAGCATGTCTGAGTAATTTGATCTTTTCGGATCGGACAGAAGTGAAGATTGAATTTACAGTACGTAAGGTACTCTTTTATAGAGTAGGTACAGAATTATTTCAACGCGAGTTACTAGTACGAAGGTCGAAACTGGTAATTGGAATTAGGTACAATGGTCTATAGTGCGATAATATGCTCAAAAGAACTGAAGCCTGTATCGAAATGAAGGGCCACCATTTTCAAAATAGTGTTTAAATATCCATATTATGATTATTTTTCAATTTAACTTCATTCTCTATATTGTGCGCTAATTTGCTGTAAACAGTATAATGTATACTGCATAATGAATGCGACCGAATGGATAGCTCAGTTCGTGAATAAAAACACTTATTGTTAATACTATACCGTATTTTGATTAAAGAAAAACCTAATGAAAATTATCAAATTCAAAATCGCGATATTTCCTCTTTTACGTAAATGGATGCACTACTTTTCTTCCCTCCTATACCTAGGAAAGTGATTTATTACGCCAGTGTCGTCGAACTCAAGTCGTGGAAGGGGGTAGCAAACGGTGTTTCCGGTTCTTAATCGTTGATCCAAAGGTATAGCCAGGTTAATATTAGAAATGTTAGTAAAAATGAAATGATCTCCCTGTACAATGATCAAATATTAAGTTATTCTTCAAAACCTTCTTGACTGGCATAATTAATCGAAATCCTTCCAATGTAATATTTATGATTCACATTATGCTTCCTGAACCTTATACCTGTTTAATGAATACGAGTGAGTTATAAAGAACACTGGAAGTTCGTGGATATTATATTGGGTAATCACACAAGGTTCGAAGTGTAGATTTATATTCTAGAAATGAAAAAAAAAATCCTTCAGCATACTGTGCCATTCCTGGCTCTACTAGAGTTGGACAGTCCTTCAAATACATCTTCAATGCAAGGAGCTGCTGCAGATCATTCTCCATCTGTTTGTATTTACTCTGTGCGGCGCCTGGCTGAATCTGAATCACGTGCATTCAAATGAGGAAGACGCAGCACCACAAAACACCTGCACCAAGTTTAATGAAATGCTATATTGATCACGGTGGCCGAGGTGTACGTAACACAAATTTCACGGCCGGTAGTCCTACTTGGGACGTGGGTATTTGTCCATTGTCCAAGTTTTTGGCATAAAAGTTTCGTGTTGACGCTCTTGCAGTGTCGGCTTGAGGCAACCTGTTGTGATGCTGCAAGAAAGTGATTTTGAGAATTTTCTCGGAAATACAGATTTTCAGAATTTATAATATAGAAAAAATTACACACCATAACTATACTATACTGCAGGCTCTTAAAGGTTTAACTAAGTCTGGGGATCCATTAATAAACAAAATACATTAGTATTGTAGATTATATATATATATATATGGACCATTTGCCAATGAATTGGCAGTACACTTTTTGTTTACCGTCCTCGTAGCCAAAGACTGCAAAAGTAGTATTATAGCACTCATTGTCAGTCCGCTCAATCTACACAGAGCTTCACTCCCCTCACTGGCTATGTTTACTTCTCCATTGACAAGTCGACCTGGTTGGCGAGTTGGTATAGCGCTGGCCTTCTATGCCCAAGGTTGCGGGTTCGATCCCGGGCCAGGTCGATAGCATTTAAGTGTGCTTAAATGCGACAGGCTCATGTCAGTAGATTTACTGGCATGTAAAAGAACTCCTGCGGGACAAAATTCCGGCACATCCGGCGACGCTGATATAACCTCTGCAGTTGCGAGCGTCGTTAAATAAAACATAACATTTAACATTCCATTGACAACTACTGCTCACGTTTGGTATACTACAGTGCACAAGACTTGTGTGCACGTTTCTCAAACTAAACACGGATTGTCACTGCTGATATAGAGGACAATTTTTTTTTTTAATTTGATTGTGAGAAAAAAAAAAGAAATTCTGGGCTACTGCAATAACTTTCTTATTATTTTATTCGGAAGTCTGTTCGTACTTTAATTACTACATTATGCTTACAACAAATTAAACTCTCTATCGCTCACAAAAAATATGAGTGATTTTAGGTAAATGATGCGTTGATTTAAAATTTTAGGGGTCGGTTTTCTTCTACCTCAAAACAGTTTTTGTGAGGCCAAGTTGACTTTTTCGCAATAATTCACATACTGTATTGTTGCTTATACGTATTTCGTTGTAAGAAACGTTTTTGCAATAATTTTGCGGGAATTAATCCATGTACCTAAATCAAGACGTACACTGGCTCTCAAAAGTTTGTCCTATGAAATAATGTGGAAGTGAACTTTGTGAGATATTATGTTGGCAATATGTCTACATACCCCACTCCACATGTCGTCGTGGGAAGGGAGGTATTTGAACTCTGAGTTGCAGGTATATACCTAGCTAATCGAACCAAAGACAACCTTTTAGAGCAGTAACGGTATATGTAACCAACAGAAATAAAACATTTAGTCTATTTTGCACCGAAATGTTTAAAACATGTTGTTTATTTCCTTTGAGTATTATATAATATTCCAGGAAAATTTTTCATCTTCCCTGCATAAATACCATATTCGATCATAAACATAGAATATGATCACATTGCGTTTTGACAAGAATATTATGAACATCCATGGGAAAATATAATATTTTCAGGTTCAAAGATTTTCTCAAACACCAGTCATGGGCCTATTCAGGTATTTCGTACTGTTGGGTCCACAAGGTTCCAGCCAGAATATGTAACATCAACACAACGCAGTGGACGTATTTCTGTCGCTGTTTGGGGATGGATTTCCAGACTATGAGGAGGAACTCTGTGTAAAATTGAAAAGAATTTGACTTCCCAGGAATATATTCACATACTGGAAGATATCCTACTTACTTAGCATGCGCATGTGTAACCTGATAGAATTATATTTTTCAACAGGACAATTCTTCCATCTACACATCTTTGTTGTATCAAATTAATATGGTTCCGATATCATGTTTGATGTTGAAAGCACAGACATTTGGTATTTTTATATGGTTTGCTTATTTTTTAGTTCGTCACATCCACATTTTCGTTCCATTATTACAAGAGAGTAATAGGCAAACCTTTTCTTATGTGCAAAATATAATTAAACTGCTGTATACTACGGAATATAATTGAAAATCAAGTTTTAAATTATAAACAAACCCATAAAAATTTGTCTTAATAAAATTATTTACCTATTTTTTAGAATATCAATCTATTGATTGTTAGTGCCACTTTTAATCAGTGTACTTTTATTAACGTAGTGTTATTACCATGACAACAGCCAAAGAAAAATAAGCTATAAGCGTATTATAACACAAAGAACCATGGCGTGAGGAGGAGCTACAAAATGCCGTGTTTATTAAATTTACCTGTACCACTAGACCACTAAGTACACATATTCACTTTAACTTAAGTTTACTAAGTAGCTTGGTTCAACCTTTCTGTTGTGAGGAGTGGTTTGTTACCTAAGGGGAAACTACCTGCCGCTTATGCTATTGTCCTAGAGTGAGTACAAATACCAACTTAAGAACGAGAAAAACTGTACAGTATATCGGACAAAAGTTTTGCGAGCCAGTGTACATAATCCAAAATATTCATACACATTGTCAAAGAATGATCACACACACACGCACACACACATGCACGCACGGACGTGCACGCACGCACGCACGCACGCACAGTACAATGCACAATAGGTTTATGGTAGATTTATGGACACCTTCGAATTCTTCTATCGTTTTCAGTATGCCTACTACCAGAGGAAAAATAGCGCAGCGCAACTAGTAACTGATGCAGAAATTCAACAGAATGTTTTCAAAAATAAAAAATAAATCATTTATCTTTTCAAATAATCCTTAAATTCAAACCCTAAAACACATATTTTTGCACTTTCTCATTTTTCTGTTGCATGTTGTATCCGAATTTCAATTTTTCGAAACAAGGTTAGGAATACAAGCCTAAATCTGAAGGCTAGGACTGTCTGTTTCGAAAGTCTCAATCTGTTTTAAAAGTTATGCTCATTTATGTATATTTCAAAGCGGTGCACTCTATTTCGAAAAATTCTTGGCCGCCGTGGTCGTTCAGTAATATTGAGCACTCACATATCGTCATTCATAAGTTCTTGGAAAATATCTGCAATATCCACGTGTATTGCGGAAACCGCCATCTTGCACTGTTCAGCCTTGAACTGCAGTTTAAATGGCAGAGAACTGCCGATCAAGTTAAACTCAAGTTAACTCAAGATTCAACAATGAAAATAGTTAAAACCAAATTTAGATCACGACTGACAAACAAATACCGTCGTGATCAACTACGACTGGCAGTAAGTGGCATAATTCCTGATTTTGAAACTCTGTCGCAGAGACATTCTGAAGACAGTTAATTTTAGGTTGTGATATTGTTCATTTATTGTTCATTTCTTTCTTCGTTGCACGTACTAAACATTAGTTTGTAGCCTTGTACTGTATAAAATTATATTTAAGTGCTTGACGTAAGGAAAATGAAAATCCGTTAATAAGTCAATTCCCCTTCGGGTGTCCGCCTTCCTCCATAGGTGCTATGCACGTTGCAGGTTACACAGTGGCTCGGCGCACGATGACATTTTCGCCACGGCTGGCGTAGAGTATTACACAAATGGTAACGGATATTTTTCCCGAATAGGTGTCCATTTAAACGTCCCACGTTAAAATACTTCCAAATAAATTAATTACTCATAAATACAGAATTTGAAATAAATTCTTTAAATATTGTTCTTCAGAAAGAAAATACACACAAGACGGGATAATCTATCGACACAAATCAGATAGGCAGGCATCAGACGGACAAGACATCATGAAGCATGCAAATAGATCGTTAAGCGTACAGATCGGCAGATTTAACATCTTTTCCAGTGTCAATAACACAATAAGCAGAGGGAAGATAGGACGGATGATCACTGATGCATTGGACGAGCCGGTTATGAAAATGGCTGAGCTATTGTAGCACTCAGTGAGGAAAGAAAACAAACAAGAGTGGAAGACCGTCTCCAAGGATATAAATGGAATTGCGGTAATAACCTTAACGACAATAGGTACATATTCTATTTCACAGTAACTAGGCTACTTAATATTATCGTTGATGCGGAATGTCGTCTATATAAGAGCAGTGGGGTAAAGTAGGTATAGATAGTATTCCAGCTTAGCGACAGAACACACTGTCTCTGTTGAATATCCTGGCAAGTTTCGGAAAAGAAAAATTCCCACATGATTATAAGATTGGTTAGTAGGTTATTTTATGACGCTTTATCAACATCTTCGGTTATTTAGTGTCTGAATGAGATGAAGGTGGTAATGCCGGTGAAATGAGTCCGGGGTCCAGCACCGAAAGTTACCCAGCATTTGCTCATATTGGGTTGAGAGAAAACCCCGGAAAAAACCTCAACCAGGTAACTTGCCCCGACCGGGAATCGAACCCGGGTCACCTGGTTTCGCGGCCAGACGCGCTGACCGTTACTCCACAGGTGTGGACTGATTACAAGATGGTAATCCGCTTTTCATATTTATATAAGTACGAGAACCATATTCGGAAGAAACAGAATACTAATAGGAAACATGCGATTAATTCCCTATACCTGTTTCGATCTTATTTATCAAGCAAGTGTTGAATGAAGATGATATTACCGTATAAATTGGCATTCCACAAGGAACCGCATTAGGTCCTCTCTTCTCATTAACCTATTTATATAAATTATCCACTACTTTTTAGATGTAATGTCACAAAAGGCAATGTGTATTCTTTTGCTGACTATACTTTCGCAATATTCACTGGTAGGGCCTGGAAATAAGCTGTCAAGAATGCTAATACGGGAATAAATAAAATTAAAAATGGATGGGCGCAAATCTACTTTCGCTTAATATACAAAAGACAACAAGCATAGCATTCTCTCTCAACGCAACAGTACTTTCTGCAGTTAATAAAAATGCAGTAGGCTACATCTACTTATAACAGTAATAATGTTCTAATTCTAATTCTTATAATTGTACCACCTTTTCATAAGGGAAGCTAAATTTATTTATTTATTATTATTATTATTATTATTATTATTAAACCTACAGAACCGAATAAAATATTTCTGGCATTATTATTAATCAAAATGTAGGCCTACTACGGAATAATCATTAATTATTTATGCTTCAATCTGCATAAAACTATACATATATAAATTTGTACAATCACTGGGAACAATATTTCTATCTTTGATTTAATCAGTCATACAATATGAATTAATTAGGTTGGAGCGAGATAAAACAATCTTCAATTATCCCATTATTATTTTAAGAAATATAATTAAAATATGTTTCAAAGAAAACATGCTTACACAACACACATAATTATAAAGAATTTTATGTATTCAACATAGAAAATTATAGTATATGGGCCCTATATCATGCTAAATTATTTCCATAAACATCTCAATTATTTTATGTGGAACCATCATAAGAGAAGAGAAGATATAGAAGTTTCCTCTCACAATCAAAATTCAATACCTACTGAAGTAGGTTTAAAGCATGGCTCATGTTTTGGCCCAAGATTTATAATAACTTTAAATATTAAGTCAAACCCGGATTTTGAACGATTGAATAACAAATATTTAAAAAAGAAAATATTCAAACTTATTAACAAATATAATTTTTAATTATACAGTATTACAAATACAGCTAAAAGTTTTTATATTTTATTACCATTATTAATTGTCCATCTGTTATTTGTGTTTGTATATCATCCACTGAATTGTATTTTGCTCACTATTATGTATTCTATTTATATATTTTTCATTACTATCCTTGTGTTTCTTCTGTCCCATTTTGTATGTATTATATTTGTACTCTTCATATTACACTGCTCCGCCGATTTATTAGAATGCGTTTGAGTCTAAAGAAACAAGCAAAACAGTACATCGTGGTCTGCTGTGACGAGAACCCAGCCCCCTTATACCGGTAAGGTATCATGTTACAAACACGTTAACGTCTGAGTATTTCTCACAAAGTAAATATTATTCCACGCCTTGTAACCGACGCAAATATTAAGGATATTGCTGGAAGTTTAAGGTAAACAAACAAACAAACAAATAAGTAAATAAATAAGTAAATAAATAAATACGTAAGTATATAAATATATTAATTAATTAATTATGCATTTATTTATTTAACCAAATATCTGTCTGTCTGTTTATTTATTTATGTATTTATTTATTTATTTATTTATTTATTTATTTATTTATTTATTTATTGTATTTTAATAAATATATTCTAGGAAATAAAATTAATTTGTATTAACGTTGTATTAGATTCACTTTCTCAAAGAATTAACAACTCTTAAATACCTATTCCCTTATGATCAATTTTTTAGTGTCCATAATATTCCTAGACTTTCATGCTCTACCTAAATATGATGCTTGCTGATTGCAGGGAACTTGTTTCGTGTGTTATCTAAGTAGGTAAACACTGACTTTCTCCTGCATCGACTTCACTTTTCAGAATTACCTTATGACTTAGGCGTAGTATTCTATGTATTTTGTATTGGATACTGCTACCGAATTGCACCCGAGCACATCACTTGCTCCTTCTGGTGTCATTATCATGTACGTGAGTATTATTAGAAAGAAATATATTATTATTATTATTATTATTATTATTATTATTAGTAGTAGTATTATTATTATTATTATTATTATTATTATTATTATTATTATTATTATTATTATTACCTTTCATTTACAAATCAGACTCGGTTAAAATAATTATGAAAGCATCCCAAAGCTCTCTTCTTTTATTTCAGGTTCTGGGAGCTTTATTTTCTTCGAATTTCCTAGACCAGCGTTGTCAGACACAGCCTAAACGGAGCGGAGCGCTCCACTATAACTCGTTGCGTGCTCCGGTGCTTCCACAGACATAAGCAAGTTCACGCTCCGACTGGACGTCTCTAGCACCACAACCGGTTTCGGAGCTTACAACTCTGACACTACTGTCCTAGACAATAGCTCTTGATAAGGTTCCTGCCGACACGCAGCTTCGAAATGTTGAGTGGTTCTACAATAATGACAGTCCAAAAATCCAAGAATCACACATCCCGTTGAAAACCGTTGAAGTCTTAAGTTATATTTAGTAGGCTATTTTTCCGGCTTGATCCAAAGTTTATTAACGCTAGATATTCCATTTGATTGTACAGCATTATTATACTGTAGGTCTCGACATTTAACGTCGAGAAAGGAATGCATCAGTGCTATCTATATATTTGGTTACCTTTCCTGGCACAAAACAGGCGCTTCGTATGTGATTCGGCACTGGAGCTGATCATATGAGAAGAATTTTAAGTAGTATTATATTTAACACATGACAGCAAGGTTGTTCTTATGATGATATGCCTACGAATTTAGCAATGCTTTATGCAGATCTACAGATACGAAGAAATGTAAACAATCGCAGTCTATCACTATTCTAGATCTAGCTGTGGTTCCAATTGTTTTCTAAACTATAACCTCGTGATTTAATTCAAGAGTTATTGTTATTAATGCTTAATCTTTCACTAACTTTTCTACAGCCTATCTCAAGTTGGTCGCGGTGAATGCGATAGCGCAGTGCGTTGCCTTCACGCTGCGTGGAGGACAGGGTCAGGATTCGAATCTCACCTACAGCTGTAAATACAATGTCTTCGGTAGTCTGGCGTTGTGCCTGACCAGACGTTTTGGAAGCCAAGTGATGTACTGTTAAGTGTACATCGAAAAATGTCAGAAAAGTGGATTTACGGAAAACATAGATAGGCCAAGCTAGAAGTACGTATCATAATATCCGCGACACATATAGTATGTAGTAACCCATGTCGAGGAACGAGTACGGTATTACGTTTTTCATAAAACACTCTTCTGCCACAACACCGTCCTTCATTTCTTACCAACTCTTGAGATGACAACAGATGGTATGTGTAGATACGATTACAATGAGAGACTCTTGCAACACTGCTACGAACTAACAACGCATGCCATGTGCCTATTGTTACAAATGTGGGCTTACGTGCACAATACCGAAGCACGCGTATGGTAATTGTGTAGAAATTGCCAGCTGTTCACATACGCCACTTTTAATCTATAATAATATATAATAGATAGGCAATAGATACTGTTAACACTGATACTTACTTACGGCTTATAACGAACCCGGAGGTTCATTGCCGCTCTCACATAAGCCCGCCATCGGTCCCTATCCTGAGCAAGATTAATCCAGTCTCTATAATCCCACCTCCCTCACATCAATTTTAATTTATCCTCCCATCTACGTCTCGGCCTCCCCAAAGGTGTTTTTCCCTCCGGCCTCCCAACTAATACACTATATGCATTTCTTGAGTCGTCCATACGTGCTACATGCCCTGCCCATCTCAAACGTCTGGATTTAACGTTCCTAACTATGTCAGGTGAAGGATACAATGAATGCAGTTCTGCGTTGTGTAACTTTCTCCATTCTCCTGTAACTTCATCCCTCTTAGCCCCAAATATCTTCCTAAGTGCCTTACTCTCAAACACCCTTAACCTGTGTTCTTTTCTCAAAGTGAGAGTCCAAGTTTCACATCCATACAGAAGAACAGGTAATATAACTGTTTTATAAATTCTAACTTTCAGATTTTTTGACAGCAGACTGGATGATAAAAGTTTCTCAACCAAATAATAACACGCATTTCCCATATTTATTCTGTGTTTAATTTCCTCCCGAGTATCATTTATATTTGTTACTGTTGCTCCAAGATATTTGAATTTTTCCAGCTCTTCAAAAGATAAATTTCCAATTTTTATATTTTACATTTCGTACAATATTCTGATCACGAGACATAGTCATACACTTCGTCTTTTTGGAATTTACTTCCAAACCTATCCCTTTACTTGCTTCAAGTGAAACTGCCGTGCTTTCCCTAATAGTTTGTGGATTTTCTCCTAACATGTCCACGTCATCCGCATAGACAAGCAGTTGTTAACACTGATACCCATACCTATGTTTGTTATACATTTTGTTGGTTTTGACGGTTTAGGCATGATATAGAAGGGTTATGGAGATGGTATAATGAGCCGTTGCGGGGGACTTAGTATCGTGTATGATATGGAGAGGCATGTCCTATTTGCAGGTCGAGGATGTATTAATACACAAATATATGCGTAATATGTCATTTTCTCACGTAATATCTTATTCGTTCTTCACTTGTTCTGTTGAATAATTGTCAATTTCAAGTTTTTAAGTAATAACACTGAAAACCTATAGGCTACGCATATCATTTAAACTGAAATCATTTTCGTAATATATGAATCGATAAATTAATATTTGAGGAGAAAATTAAAAATTTTGTGTTATTAATTTGTCCTACAGAATAATATCTGTAATATTGACAATTAATATTTGAGGAGAAAAATTCGCTCCTGCACCGGGCATCGAACCCGGGTCCTTGGTTCTACGTACCAAGCGCTCTGACCACTGAGCTACGCCGAATTCAAACCACAGCACCGGATTCTCCTCCTTCAGTGCTTTTCCCTTTGTGGCCGACTCCAAGTCAGGCATATACGTTGACATTTTGTGTCCAAGTCAACTGCCATTATACAAGGGGCGCACTCAACTGAGTGACTGTTTGGCCGGGACTCCTCAGTTAAGTGCACAGTAAACTGTACAGTAATATGCACTGCTAGCTTTGAGAATATTAAATATTTTTTTATTAATTTGTCCTACGGAATAATATCTGTAATATTGACAATTAATATTGAGGAGATATTACAGATATTATTTTGTAGGACAAATTAATAAAAAAATCTTTAATATTAATATGAATCGATAAAGTTTTTATCGGCAGTTGAAATCTCTTGAAATATATTATCGAAGGTATGTCTTGTAAAGAATGTTAACATCGAATTTTTCAACGATAGTATGCTCTAATGGTTACGATGAGAGTACTATGCACGTCTCTATATCTATTCTATTCCCAATGATTCCAATATGGTAAATATACTAGTATTTATAAATGTGTTTATATAAAAATGCAATGTAGTGATAAGAGGCGGATAAATATAGAGAGAACATGTAGATAACATAGAAAGAGAAGAGCTTTCCTTTCTGACCCCTTTAATTCCACAATCCTATAAGACACTTGAGTTAACGCATAACTGGCATATGTGAAAAGCTGGCAGCTCCGGTATTGTGTACTTGTTTCCAATGTGATAAGGTTCGTTGGTCGTAGCTTCGTTTCTTGGCCATAGATGGAAGCAGTTAATGATATTACTTCTGTAAGCATACAAATGTCTTAGGTTGGGTTAGGTTAGAACTTTAGGTAGTGCATGGCAATGTTTTCATTGTAGGCCTACGCGTACATACTGGATATCAACGTGGATATTCTTATACTCTTGTTTCAGCGTTCTGCGTCACTTATCCTACACTTTTTATATTTCATGCAACACTAAGTTTACGTGGAAATGTAATTACCGGTACGTACCTAAAATGACCGTAATTATAAATAAGCTTACGTGTTCTAACCCAAACCGATGTATTCTGTTTTTAATTTTATGATATACAGTACTGTGCTATAGGTATGACATAACGGGTCAGATAGATCGTTGCAATAGTGGCCCAGAAAAGATTTGAAACGCCGCCAACGCATTCCTTGATCTGTGAAGCATCATAACATGAGTATTTTTTAACCACTAGGAAACTTGAGGATCCTCAGACATTCTATGTGAAATGAAGGAACTGTACTCACTGCTCGCATTCGTCATCGTACTCCTCCTCCTCGTCATCCTCCGAGTCCAGGATCGTGGACAGGCGGTGGAGGTGGAGGTACTGCAGTGGCGGATCCAGCTTGAAGTTTGATGGATGACACAAGACGAGAATCAACTCATTGTCGCCGCGACACTACCACATAGCCACCACCATCACGACTACACGCCACTCGGTTGGCAATATTTAACTATTGTCAACTGTCACTATTTTCCAATAAACTATTGCCAAAGTTGTATCAGCAGACTCTAAACACAACAATGTTCCTAGTATTTCCAACTATTGTCAACTGTCGACATTTCCAAGTACGTTTCCAAATTTACACCAACAATCAACACAACATTGTTCTTAGTAACTTATTATCAACAATTGCCAACTGTTCATATTTTTAATTAGTGTCAATTTTGTGGACAATAAACAGCAGTCCTAGACACGAACATCTGGAATTAAACACTATCACTGAAAAATTTCACACACAGTTCTAGAAAAAATAAAAAAATTATGTTAGTTTATCAAAGATCTAACATTTTAGACAAATTCTAAGATAGATATAAAATAGATTTCTTGATGGTGTTACACCCACAGATCATGTATGTTACTTTTTAGAAAACGTCACTGCATTATATTAATGTAATAAGTATGTGTGCATATAATATTTGTTATCATAAAGCAAAAGACTTCATTTTACTGGCGAAGTATTGAAATACCAGTGAATAATCTCGTTAGATCGAGGCAAACAAACGCTACACAGTGTGAAGCACAGAGGTCAGTCTCTTATCACTCAGCGCATGTATTGTATTGCATTACATCACTACACGATTTAAAAGTTCCGTCAAACACATAACAGGCTCGTCCACCGAAGTTGAATCCAGCTTTACAAGTCACTCGTCTCAGAGTGCTGAACAGTGAGTTAAGAAATGCACCAGTTCTGATGAATTGTTACTAAAATAGTTGGTTCACTCTGTCACTACCAAACTTACAAGTCTCGGCGAGTATTAAAAAAAATTCTGTCCTGATATTCCGTCACACTGTTACAGAAATTCGGCAACACATTTATTTTAAATTTTACTTGTAGTAATTAAGTTTATTTATTTTTACCTTCTCTTTTCACATCTAAAAGCGTAATCACTGTTTTGTCGTCACTTCAGACGTTGAAACATCAATATAATCTAACGAAAACGAAGAGTAAAAAACGATCGAATCCGAAAAACAAGTACTGTAACTACCTTATAGCGAATATCATTACACACGGAAACCAATGCAACTGATCACAATCGAGATCCAACTTGGACAAATGAAGAACGGGGAGTTCAGTATGTATCGACGAACATATTAAGTTACAAGCAGGATGTGCGACAGAGACATCTACATCTCATGTATAATCAAAACAAAAGAAGATCATAAAACATCACAACATTGGCCTCAGATTACATTCGACTATAAACAAATCACTGTCGGCATGGTAACTGATCGTAAAAGATATTGTTAAACGTTTTATTGGTTATTTTCTTAACCTTATCTACGTCTGTAATGCTTTAAAAGCGTTTTTTGTTATTACTGCCAAGAGTATTAACTAAACGCACGTCTATGAGGGCTCTGCCTTTGTATTATACTGACGTAATGTTTACAGACTGTCCACTTCAGCTTGAGAGGTGGATGAATTTGGAACCAACAGCCGCTCGGCAACAGGCGTTCCCCTCCAATCCCCACTGTCCCTTACCATACGATGTCGACAGTGGCGCTAAATTTTCTTTTCCGTTAATACTTTCATTAGTAATCGATTAATTTTTCTCTCTCAATTCAACTATGAATCACACTAAAAATAACTTTTTGCAATACTCTTTACATAATTCGTCCTTCACTTAATGCACATGTCATTTTGTTGTTCACTTAATTTGTTAAATATTTGCGGAATAATGACTTTGCAACTAACTTCCTGAATGTTTAAAACATAGCAGATCGATTTTAAGTCCACTTGCCTGACGTTTTCAACTGTCCGGACTGTAATCGGATAGAAGCACATTCACTCTTGCTATATATACATTTGTAAATGTTGAAGTGCGGGCTATTCCACTTTGAGATATGTCAAGTCCATACGGAATCAATTACGGAACTCTTATGTGAACTATTACACTTATTAGTGTGATTTTTATTAAAGAGAACAACCACCACTTCAAATAGATCACAACTTCATTGAGTGGCAATTTCTTAGAAACGGACCGGAAATAAAAGTGCAATCGAACCGAATCTCTATCAACAGACTATACTTTCCTATTCGGTGAGACTACAACAAAATATTATGTGTGATTTTCAATGCAAACATATATAATGAGTTTCGTTCAGCTTATAGTAAGGTATTTGTATTAATTTATACTGCTGAACATCCATAACTATCGTCCGATAAAAAGTGCGCTTTAATAGAATATATAGGCTATATGATGAATAACTTACAATATATCACTTTTGAATAAATAATTATATTTCTTTGGCGACGATAATATTACTGAATGTCAATAATAAAGAGTATGAAGAGTTAATAGTTCACTTCTTTGGTGAAAATTACGATAATTAAAAAAACAACAACAACATCATTTTTGGTCAGTTGGCATTTGCTGTGAACTAAGAGACGAAGAGTTACAATTTCTGCCGCGATTTTTGAAGACAGTGAAGACGATTGTCAATAGATCTGCTGTGGAACTAGCAGTTTATCCTGTTGCCTTGGTAACCGAAGACACTGAAGACAGCTGTAAGCAGATCTGCGGTGGAAATTCTAGATTATCTTGTTTTCTTGGCAACCGAAAACACTGAGAACAATAACCGGCAGTTCTTTAAGCAAGATTATCTTGTCAAAGTAGCTGAACGCACTGAGGACGAATGCAGACGGATCTGTGGTGAATTGACATCTGCTAAGGCTTTTCTTGTTACGAAGGTAACCGAAGACACTGAGGACGATGGAGCTCTGCGGTAGAATAACAGGATAACTGCCAAGCGGGATTGCGTTCAAGTCAGTTCCGGTGCGTCCGCGGGTAAAGCACAAGGCGACGGCATTTGTGTGTGGCTACCTCAAAGAGAGAGACGTACACTGCACAAAGAGTTGTTAGCTTGCTGCCAGCTATAATCCCCCCTCACCTCTCATCTATAGGTGTCACGTGGCTCTCTCTCTCTCTGCTAACTTGGCGCATGCATTAAACCATTAAAAAAAGTGGAGGTTTTGATCGGTAAGTCTCACCTGTTATTAGCCACGGGCGATGCGATTCCTCTCCGCCGAGCTGGAATATCGGCGGCCTTGAGGTCACTCCGACAACCTTGATCGTCAAGTTGTAAATAATAATAATGTGCAGGCATGTTCATTCAACAAGACTGCTTCTTGTTCAGATTACAGTGTGCAATGTTGAATTTGCTCGCTAATTTTCCACACTAGGTGTGTGGAGGCCATATTAGTGCCATACATCCCGCCGCGAAAACAGTTTCTAAGATAGAAATAAACGTATAGGAATGGAAATGCAGAAGTGGAGGAAAAGAGACGCGAAAAATGACGTAGGAAGATTAGACGAGGGAGAATTCGGAGATGAAGAGGAAATGGAAGAAGAAGAAAGAGAAAAAAGAAGTAAACAGAAGTGATCAAAGAAGACAGAGTCCACACCTGTGGAGTAACGGTTAGCGCTTTTGGCAGCGAAAGCAGGTGGCCCGGGTTCGATCCCCGATCGGGGCAAATTACCTGGTTGAGTTTTTTTCCGGGGTTTTCCCTCTACCCAATATGAGCAAATGCTGGGTAACTATTAGTGCTGGACCCCGGCATTATCATCTTCATCTCATTCAGATGCTAAATAACCTAACATGTTGATAAAGCGTCGTAAAATAACCTACGAAAATAAATAAAAAGAAAGCGAAAAGGGATCAAAGAAGGAGCAGAGATTTTTGTTATCATAATACTACTACCATTACTACTACTATAACTACCACTATTATTATTATAACTACTACTCTTACTATCACCACTACTAAACAAATATTATTCCAATTATTACTGCCATAATTACAATTATTACTACTCCCATGTTATTACTATTACTACTATTATTATTCCCATTATTAAAACTGTTATTACTGTAACCAGGGGCGTACTCAAGGGGGAGAGGGGAGTTACCAGGTTTGAACGCTGTCCCTTGAACATAAAAAAATGACATATTTAAATTTGAGTATTTTTTAATCCATAATCGTTTTCTCTTCCCTAATTTTTCACTATCAGAATAATAAAATCTATATCGACATATGGCATAGTCCTACCCGTCCTTAATATAACTTAATCCCTGTGCTTGGTGATGAGGCACGTTCGAATTATAACAATGCTATCTTTATTCTAGGGAGACCTACCGTCTAGTACCGAGTCTGTAATAAAATGAAGCCGACACAATATGAAATTTAACTTCTTGTTTGTTAAAACATGGGTGGTTATGAAAAAATTACGTTTCAAAAATTGTATAAGGATATTCATGAATGTATTCTATTACAACATAGTATAATATTAATCAATATACAGTAACATAATAATAATAATAATAATAATAATAATAACAATAACAATAATAATAATAATAATTACCGCCCTCACATAAGCCCGCCATCGTCCCTATCTTGTGCAAGATTAATCCACTCTCTATCATCATTTCCCACCTCCCTCAAATCCATTTTAATATTATCCTCCTATAATAATAATAATAATAATAATAATAATAATAATAATAATAATAATAATAATAATAATAATAATAATGAAGCCACCGGCGTGGCTCAGTCGGTTAAGGCGCTTGTCTGCCGGTCTGAAGTTGCGCTCGAGCGCGGGTTCGATCCCCGCTTGGGCAGATTACCTGGTTGGGTTTTTTCCGAGGTTTTTCCCAACTGTAAAGTGAATGCCAGGTAATCTATGGCGAATACTCGGCCTCATCTCGCCATATACCATCTTGCTATCACCAATTTCATCGACGCTAAATAACCTCGTAGTTGATACAGCGTCGTTAAATAAACTAAAAAAACATTAATGAAATAATAATAATAATAATAATAATAATAATAATAATAATAATAATAATAATAATAGGGCCATTCCATGTCAAATCAACACAAAAAAGTGGACTTTTCAACCCGATCACCTCAGATTTTCATTAAATTTGGTGGGATGGTAAAGAACCTTAAGTTAATTAATTAGGTAAAATTTCAGCCCTCAATAATGCACGATATCACGATATCCATACAGCAATTCTGTCAATACGAGAAAAAATGTAAAAAGTCGCATACTATGTCAACAAAAATAATTCATAACTTCTCTTCTAATTGAGGTAGAATCTTAAACTTGGGCTTATTTTAAAGCTAATGGATCATGCGTTTCAATAAAATAGGTTTGCATCAAAATAATGAATTCTTTGTTGAATAGTCACGTGAAACACATTTTAACATTGAATATCTATAAATGCGGGACATAAATTATTTCGCGAAAAATGTATGTTATAGAGGTAGGAGTATTCTCCCCTTGGTGTAAGTTTCATTTTGCAAACATTTCAGGAATATCAGTAAAAAAATATATCATGTATTGGTTTGTAGCACTTAAACCCGTCTTACACCAACACTGCATGCGCACGAGTTCGTACTTGTCTGATAAGCTGCGTCATCGATCTGTCAGGCCGTCATAAGTGGCAGTTTATACAGTCTTCAATTTATACAAAACGTGCAATCTGTTTCAAGTGCAGGGTCGTTAGTTTTTGTAGTATGTGGTAGTTTTGTGCGATGCAATGGAGTCGCGTTTTAAGTTATAGGCCTATGTTTGCTGCAATCCCTTCGAGAAATCGGGGCATTGTAATTAGAGGAACAATTTAAGATGTGTTATATCGTGAATGCTTAATGCATTTCCTGATTTAAAACAGGAACAAAAGGTGTGCGCTATGTGTCGCAAAGAAATAAAAATATAATATGATGCTATTACGCAGAATCCTCATAATGACCCTAGTAATGAAGAATACGTCGACTCTACAGCAAATGTAAGTTCATTAAATACAAGTCTTTTTGACCAAGGTATGTTCCTTATTAAACAAGAAAGGCTACAACAAGAGAAATATAAGAGACAGAAATTTGAAAATATTGTAAAGGATAAAGTCTTCGATATTAAAGACGCCGAGGAACCAGGACCTTTCTGATTCTGAAATTTTGTCTCAGTTGCAGGAAAATTTTCAAAATTCAGGTAAAAGTGAGAAAATCACCATTTTAACACTACTAAGGTCCGGGGTTCGATCCCAGGTGATGACAGGATTTTTTCTCGTTGCCAAACTTCCAGAACGGCCCCGAGGTTCACTCAGCCTCCTATAAAATTGAGTACCGGGTCTTTCCCGGGGGTAAAAGGCGGCCAGAGCGTGGTGCCGACCACACCACCTCAGTCTAGTGCCGAGGTCATGGAAAGCATGGGGCTCTACTTCCATGCCCCCCAAGTGCCTTCATGGCATGTTACGGGGATACCTTTACCTTTACCTTTTACCTAAAAGATGGAGCGTAAATAATATAAAAAAGAGTTTCTTTCAGGTTTCGAATACATAATTCGGAAAGCCAAAGTCCTGGCAAAAGGAAAGGGAATTTTGTGTTCACCAAATCCGAAACCTGGAAAACCCTTGCTCGCGGCTGTTGCCGGTAAAGTTAAAGAATTCTGTTGTTCTGACGAGATAAGCAGAATGATGCCTGGTAAGAAATAATTGTTGTGATTAAAGAATCAGGGAGTAAATCACATGAGCAGAAATTAATTATATGCAGTGTTTAAAAATTCTAACCCTGACTAAGAAATTGTATTCTAGCTGGAGTTAGTGGAACTATACTGTCTGTGTTTGTGTCCTTATCAAAATGTAAAATTTATGCCGGAAGAAATTTATTAAAGTTTTAGGTCTACGTGAATTTCAAGAAAATTTTTCTTTATACCTTCCAACTTAAAATTTCTTGGCTACTATGGTGTGCAATCCTCCTCATATAAATTGCTTGTTCAGGAAATGTACAGAATGTTCTGAACCATTCAAAATAAGAGAGGGTTTAGAGAAATATTTCGTATAAAACTTCAGTGAATCAGTGACCTACAAGCAGTGGATGACGACTGACCGATCAACGCTTGAGACCATAATGAAACCAGACAAATTTTTCGACTGTCTCTTGGAGAAACTTGGTGATTTACTGACTCACTCATTTATATCATCTGAACAAAGTAAGTTTCTACGTGATATGAAATCATTTCTACAGCCATGCCAGCTTGTTGTGTTATGCGACTTCGCTGAAAACTATTATTTCGTAATCCAAGATGAAATTCAGTCATATCACAGGACTAATGTGCAGAAAACCATTCATACTTTCGTAATATATTATAACGATATCATCCGATACGGTCTCTATTAAAATCTGGTAATAATTTCACACTGCCCGAAATATGATACTACAGCTGTACATCTGTTTAAAAATATCTAATGGGGTCATTAAAACAAACATCTGTAATTCACCACAAAAATTATGTAATTCTCCTATGGATTCTCTGCTCAATATAAAAATAGGAAAAAATTTCCTGAACCTCACAATACATGAAGAAGATTTTGGATTTCCAACAGAATTGCATTATTTTTGCATATCGCATTGCAAAAGAGCATGCGACGTTGTAGGTGGGACACATAAAAGGTTTACGGCTTGTGCTAGTTTGCAGAGACCATCCGATAAACAAATAACTACACCTAGGGAGTTGTACGACTGGACAAGGGATCATCTCCCAAACATTAATACCGTTTATGTGACTGAAAAAAGCTATACTGAAGAGGAAAAAATGCTTGCTCTTCGATTTGCAAAATCCACCGCAGTGCCTGGAACACAAGTTTCATACAGTCCTGCTGTTTAGGATGGGTATTATACTTGCTAAGCAGTTTTAAAATGCAGCTGAAACAACGCAGCATCCTGTCTGGAAAGATGATCAGGCTATTTCATCTCAGCAATGAAAGGTAAGCATTTCTTACAGAACTTCAGGTTTAACAAAATCCATGTGACAATAATTTATTTCAAGTAATAATTAAAAAAATTCGAATTATGTACTGCATGTTAAATTACATAGCGACATTCAAGAATATGATCAAATATAATTAAATACAACGAATGTATGGGACATAATTATCGCGACTTATACGGTTAGCTTACGCTTGCAGTGACATAATAATTTTTATCTTTGTAACCTATGATGATTCCAAGTTGAAACTTATCAGTTCATTATATCACTAATTGAGGCGTACTATATATTTTTTTTTCCTTAAAATAGAACCCCCGCATTTTTAAATATGAATATATGAAAAATGTTTCACCATGTTTTTTTAGTGCAATTGAATACATGCAGAAAACAATACAAGCAATAAAAACTATCACATATTAAGAATGTATCACCCAATTTTTGTAAATTTATCTGAAGACGTTGTTGCGATATACAATTTTAATTGAAGCGGCGTGCTTACAAAAATATGATTTTTCTTCATGTTTGAAACGCCACTGACAGAAAACGAAAAGCACAGGACATATGAAACTCGGTAGTTTTAGTTAGCGCGGCAGGTAAAACAAACCCTCAAAATTTGTAAGAAATCTGAGTCGGTCGGATTGAGCGCCTTGTTGATTTGATATGGAATGACCCAATAATAATAATAATAATAATAATAATAATAATAATAATAATAATAATAATAATAATACACGAAATTTAACATATTGATACTGCAAATTGTAAACAATTTAATAATGAGCCCCCTTGACAAAATGCTGCATACGCCACTGACTGTAATGCTGTACTATTATTAGTAGTATTAAGTACAACTACTACTATTACTACTAATGCTACTCCCACTACTACAACTATTACTAATACCATTATTACCATTACAACTATTACTACTACCATTGCTATCACTACAACTATTACTACTAATTTTACTACCAATACTACTAATATTACTATAATTAGTACTGCTAATACTA
Source organism: Periplaneta americana (assembly GCF_040183065.1). Classification (NCBI taxonomy): domain Eukaryota; kingdom Metazoa; phylum Arthropoda; class Insecta; order Blattodea; family Blattidae; genus Periplaneta; species Periplaneta americana. The sequence continues at coordinate 119,308,549 of NC_091124.1, read as the reverse complement.
CCCCTATTATTGAATGGAAATCACCAACGAAAATGAGAACAGAAGACCAAAAATTACAGGGAGGCATACTAAAAATATGGAACTGAGGAATGTGAAAATACAAGATGCATAAGACAGAAGGCTTCGGAAGACGGGTACGTAAAGATGACAGCTTCCTTTTTAATCTGATATACTACCGCCACTAGTACTGCTAGAGCTAACACCATCACTACTACTGTTGCTATTACCAATACTATCACAACTACTGTTAGTATTACATCCACTACTAGTACTACTACAACTACTACTACCAGCACTAACCTACTACTATTACTACCATCGCTATTAGTGTCGTGCATTTCAAGCGCTATGTTCGGTTCAAGTTTATCGAGCGTGACAAGAACCGGATCTATCCAGCTCGCTCGAATCTGCTACTTCAAGCTTACTGGCCTCTCCTACACTCCCTTCTCATCCCTTCTTGCTGTTAGCTGCGTATGGATTTTAGAATAAATCTTGTGAAATTTTATTTAGATGTAAAGACAGGTAATTTTAATTACAAAATTATCATTAAACATCCACAGAAATGTACGTATATATAGGTAAATCACTTTTTACTTTAAAAATTTATGACAGTTTTTACTACACCAATTATCGACAGAAAGTAGTTATAATTACATTCTTCACATAATATTTAAATAAATCAGAGTTGCTCGGTAACAATAGATATGTGACTACATGGATGATGAAAATATTATAACATGAAGACATACTGTAATATAAAATAGATTGTATAGTCTAAGTTCATAAAAATAAACGTTTTCATTTTCATACACATATCATTATAACCAGACTGCGGCCTAGGGTCACCGATTCGCGAGACTGAAGTTTGAAACGCACGGAATATACGTGACGTCATGACCCATGGGGTGGGATGGCTCTGCGAGAGTACAGTTGGTTTCATAAGAAATATCATTAGCGCCTTTCTAATTCTACTTGGAGTGGGTCCTTGCAATCACCACACGTACTTGAGATCCTGTGAGTAAACAAGTATATTTTGTTTATTTTCATTTATTATTTGATTATTTATACATGCATATTTGTGTTAGTGTTAATTTCGCTTTTTTATAATTCACACTATTGAGGAACACGTCGAAAATTAAGAGCACCAAGCGTTCCCTTCAGAACGAACTTATAGAGAAGTTCGGGAAGGAAAAAAAAAACACTGATGTTTGCAAATTGATGAGAAGTATAAGGACAGAATAGAACTCAAGTCTTTCAAAATCAGTGTAATAGCAAAAGGTACATGGAAAATATTAATTATACCGTAAAAACTGGCCTTCAACATCAAAATCAGACAAAACATGAAAAAGAATTTCATCGTGATTTGTGTACATCGTTGGTACATGCCAACATTCCTTTCAACAGTATTTCAAACCGTTTTTTTGTAAAACGTTATTTTGAGTGAAAGTAGGAGATACATTTCCAGCGTCTGCCTGTGCAATACTTGTCTTTTTACAGTCTCTCGTTCCAATTATGTATCTTACACACACACAACATATTCTAGTTTTACTTATTCAACGTATTGAAACACTCACACGTGAATAAACGAACTCGGTAAGCATTTGTTACAGACTGATTCCGATTGGTTCTACTATACAAGCTTGTTACGTCACACACCAGAAATGATATGGTGCATATAACAGACGACCGCCTTTCCAAATGTCGTCGACTAAAGGAGATAAGACTGAACTACAGATAGGCTACTGCGGATTCTAGTACTAGCAATGCATTTAATTTCACACATTAATAACCTTAATTTTAATAAAGAATCTTTTTATGTTGGATCTGTATTCCCTAACAGCTGGAATTTAATTCTAGTGGTCAATACTAGTATTAAGTTTATTCCAGTACCGGTATTTGCTAGTAGTTTTAAGTTGATTCATTTATTTTATAGCAGATTTAATTTGATTCCTTTATTTTATAACAATTTTAAGTTGATTTTTATAACATTTTAAGTTTATTCTAATACTTACTGAAAATATTAAGTTGATTTTAGTATTTAGTAATAGTTTTAAGTTCATTATAGTATTTTCCTTTCACATAAACGTTACCGTAAGGTTCTATCTTCAACCGTTCACCAGTCACATACAATTGAAATTAGGTACATTCGAGCGGTCCACCCTGTAGTTTCAAGTTGATTCGTTTTTTTCTTACAATTTTAAGTTCATTCTAATACTTGTTAATAGTTTTAAGTTGATAATAACAGTTATTAATGACAGTTTTAAGTTGACTCCTGTATTTTTGTAACAGTTTTAAGTTATTCTCTTTATTTCCTAGCAGTGTTATGTTTATTCAAGTATGTACTAACACGGTTAAGTTGATTTCTGTTTTACCAGTTTGAAGTTGAGTCTTTCAATATTCCTATCAATCTTAGATTTATTCCTATAATCCCCACCCGTTTACGCTGATTCTTGTATTTCACAAGAATCTCAAGTCATTATTACTGTACCGTATTTACTAACAATATTAGTGCTAAGCTGAGCCCTGAATTTTCTATTAATATTAAGTTGATTCCTCCTAATCCTACCAGTTTAAGTTCATTACTGTATTTCGTACCAGTTTGAAATTGATTTCAATATTTTCTAAAGGTGTTAAGTTGACTTATGTACTCCATATCAGTTTAAGTTCATTCCTGTACATTTTACCAGTGTTAAGTTCATTCTTGTACGGTTAACAGTGTTGCATTTCCTACCAGTGTTAAGTTGATTCCTGTAGGCCTATTACTAAGAGTGTAAGCAGATTCCTGTATTTCTTAACAGTGTTAAGTTGATTCCCCATATTTCCTATCAGTGTCAAGATAATTCTGTAGGCCTATTTCCTAACAGTATAAAGTTGATTCCTGTATTTCCAGAGAGTGTCAAGTAGATTACTATATTTACTAATAAAATTGACTTTATTCCTATCTTTCTAACACTGTTAAGTTGATTCTTGTACTTTCTAACTCTATTAAGTTGATTACTATATTTCCTAACAATGTTAAGTATTTAGTTGTTTATTTAACTTCGCTGTATTAAATAAGAGTTATTTATCGTCGATGAGATTGGTGCTAGCGAGATGATATTTGGCGAGATGAGGCTGAGGATTCGTCATAGTTACCTGATATTTGCCTTACGATTGGGAAAACCTCGGAAACAGCCCAAATAGGTAACCAGACCAAGCGGGAATCGAAACCGCGCCCAAACGCAACTCCGGATCGGCAGGTAAGCGCCTTAGCCGATTGAGCTACGTCGGTGGCTAGTGTTAAGTTGATTCATGCATTTCATACTTTAATTATAAACAAACATAAATATCAGCGACAAGAACAGCAGAACCAAAAAGACTGGATCAGTGGTTAATTATGGCTTCAGCTTCAATACAGGTAAAATTTATAAATATAATTAATTTTCGCTCTTTTACATAAGATATAATAATGCTGTAGGCTACTGTATATTGACAAATTTAGTGCAGCCGTACCAAGTTAAAATCTCATGAGCCGCCACTGGCTTCTTTCAGTATCGAACACTGATTTATCATCATCATCATCATCATCATCATCATCATCATCATCATCATCAGTGCTCTATTTCTTCTTTCTTGTAAAAATTTCCGGCAAGGAAGCGGAAATTTATGTCATTTCTACTCCTACTCCCTTGTGTTGTGTTGTCTTGGGCGTTGTCTGGAGTTGATGTGACCATATGAGCAAGGAATTTCCGGCATTATTTTTGTTCATAATAACCGTGTGAATAAGTGTATAATGGTCCTAAAAGACATAAACTCACAATCATTATTACTGTAGTTTATTCATGTTATTTACAACAGGATAATTACAATAAAATTTACTTACAATTGTGCTTGCTAAGTGCAGCCAAAAGGAAATCCATCTTTAAGCTCCTGCCGAAAAAAAAGTGACTAAAAATTGTTAGACCGTCAGGAGGTCTAATTTGTTTTTATTATTACTACTGCTATATTTTAATCTTTTAATTTATCGGCCAGAGACCATTTTCCTGAAGTTTTTCTATTGAAGAGATTTCCCTTTTTTTCTGTTTCCCTTTTCGTAAACTAATAGAAATACAACACCCATGTCCAAGGCGGGACTCGAACACACAACCCTTCGAATTAACTGGTAGAGATATCCCTTGCCTCTACCGCTTGCGCCAATTAGGCCGGTCTACTGAAACGTACTACCGCTATTGCTACTGCAAGTACTAGGACTACTACTACTACTACTACTACTACTACTACTACTACTACTACTACTACTACTACTACTACTACCGCCTGTCTGGCGTTTTAGCTGTATGTGGCACCCGCTGTTATGCTTAGAATTCCATCTAGAGCACGAATTATGAACGATAACTATGACTATTTCGTTTAAATGACGTCATTCCATTTTCGACCAATGAAGTGTTGTTGAGTCGTTGTTGCCAACTGTTTCCCCGTAAATTGATGAGCATGAATACATTAAGATGCAACTACACGGTTAAACGTTTCTTTCAACTTTAAAGAAATGAATGGAAGATTAATATTTAATATTAATGAATATATTTACGCAGTGAAGACGACGTTCAAAACGGCGCACCATGTAGACGCAAAATCTTCATACCTTTTAAACTTGATTCTTTCAATATTCTTTCCAGATTGCACGCATACCCGATTGGAATATTGAACTGTGTAGATGCAACTTTAGTTCCGTTACACACTACAGCGAGAATGCGTTTGTCGAGCTATAAAAAATGCTTTCCTGTAGCCTGAGTAACGGTCGAAATAAGGCACAGCTGACATTGGTCCTGCTCCCACAGGTAACTTAACCTATAATTGTAGCCAAAAAAATTGTATTTTGTGAATGAAATTAAACAATTAATAGAAAGTCAGATGTTCAAATTTATGTAACATCATCGCATATCAAACACAAAGACCTTGTGTAGTAATATAATATACAAGGTCTTTGATCAAACTGCTTTCCGTATGGCGTAATAAAATTCGTGTTTTAATTATCTATACAGAGATGGCTTCACTGTGTAGCAACATGTCTCGCTGTGAATACATAAGCATTATTAATCAGGTTACTGTAATTATATTATAAGATTTTAAATTATATTATGATTTCAGCAGATAATGAAAATGTATTTATGTTATAATAATAAGAGAAAAGTGCTGTACATGTAATTAACATTGTTAAACCTGTATTTCGCTTTTCGCAATTGGCATTACTGAATAATAACATAGAATTTCTTTATTGCAGTAATCGATATTCATCTATTTCAACTTCACAATGTCTGAATAGGTTAAGTATTCGTAAATATACAATTATTAATATTTTGTGATCGAATTTTAGGGATATATTATTTACATTTTTATTTTATTCGCGAAATAGTCCTAATAAATTTCACTCGAGGTCTGAGATTTCCCAGATAAATCTCAGACCTCTCGTGACATTACTACAGACTATTATTACTGCTACCATTATGGAGGCGACCTCCCTGGCGTTTTAACTTCACGTAGAAGTAAAAATTACTTTTCCGGTTCGAATCTCACTACGAGCATGGATCCTTGTCAGTCCTGTAATCTGTGTTAGGTGAAAATCAGGGATTGTGCTGTCCTCAAGGACACGGGAGCCGAAGAAGGTCCACTTTTGGTCTTCGGTGAAATCTCGCTGGGTGGATAATGAGATGACTATTGTTCGGAGCTCCTATGGTCCGCATCCCGCACAGTCGTCGTGTCTTGCAATTTTGAGAAGTGCTGAAACGACTGTGATCACAGAGCGTGCACGATGCGATGAGGTCGTGGCTTCGGCTCCAATCTCGGTAATGCGCCAGATCCATTCATCTCCTGGACACAGCAGCGACCCCGACACAGACGTTCATTTTTATCGGTCTGAGGTTGCAGGTCCGCTCGTCGAAACCTTCCTACTTTGTATTTGGGTAGTCCGCACTTTTATCTCCTAGACTGGATATTCTGGAGTCCTCTAGTGTCAACGAACAGATGCTGTTATAATACTTTAAAATAGACCACGATCCTCATAAGCTGAGTAATTCTAAAAATATATAGGATATCCTATTTCATTTTTTTTTTCGTTTCCCTTTCCTATATTTTAATTCTCATATTTCCTTCGTATTTGTTTCTTTATTTATTCCTTTCATTTACATCTTGTTAATTTCTTTATTCACTTGTTCTTCCTTTCCTTCTCATATTCCCGTCATTCTTACGTTTCTTCTTAGTTAGTAAGGTACATGTACCAAATAACGCCACCTTAAAACTTAAGCCATTCTTGCTCTGGATATAACACAAAAATTATGACAAAGAAACTTTAATCTTATCTTTAGAAAATAACACAATGAAAATGGTGATATCATTTACTGGAGAAGAATTACAACTCAAATAGGAAAACATTGTATATTGGCGTTATTAGGAACAGCTTGTAAAATTAACGCCATCTATTTTCTAGTAACCTGTACACTTACTGTATAATTATTAATTAATTATTTTTCCTAAGCAACACAAATTGAGCTAAGCAACTACATTTGAGTTTTTGTTAATAAAAGGTACAAAATCATTAAATACTAATGAAATATTCTTGATCTGAAGCTGAAAGACCAGATGGATTAGGAAAATATGTTTTCCGATAACGCCTTACTTTCAAAAATAGAGACAACGAGACATAGTAGAAAGTTATAAACACAAAATCATTAACTTTAGTTAAATATGAATATTTTCCACAAGTAAAACAAAAAAATTAAGGTTTGTTAAGCCATTGAACCAGTATCATCACTGTGTACATTTTGGACATTTGTAAGTTGAAAGGTTTGTATTTTTTTCCTTATATTTCCACGCTTATTATGTAAATACTTCATACAATATGAATATGAAAGCAATTAAAATAGTAACTTATTAAAAAACTGAGGACTATCGTTAAAGAAATGAGTACCGTACTAACATGACTTAAAATTTTATCTGTAGACCTTTAACGCCATGTGGCGTTGAAGTGCTACTGAGTACTTGATAACATTACCCGCCTGTTTCTCTAACATTTT